>NC_064639.1:359012126-359637126 GCF_023864345.2 Schistocerca serialis cubense | reverse complement strand
TTCTCTGCACAGCTGCGGACCTGTGTACCTGCCTCAGAGGTTAGTTGCTACGCTACAGCAAGAGGGAAGCGTTCTCACGCTGCAGGAGAATCCAGGTAAGTGACTGCTGCTAAAAAGCAACGCTGCACTCGTTACATGTGAGGGTCCAATTCGGAGGGAGGGAAGGGTGGGAGGGGGCCTTGGGGTCATGATTGTCCTCAAAATACAGTTCTGTAAGAGCATTTATCTATTTCCGTGCATAGTGACCTACTGGAAATGCACGTTTTTGGACTGGCTAGAAAAGTCAAGTCCACAGAAATATCCTACTTACAAGGAATCATGACCAACTCGACCTCATCTTCAAGTAAAAAAAGAACTCACCAACTGCGACATAATCGATGTGACGATGCCATGCTGATTATATTTATATGTTTTGACGATGCCATTATGGCCGTATCACTTTAGGACATGGTGTAAAAAAGATCTGAGGATGACTGAAACCGGTCATCGTCTAAAGAATTCATATTGTGATCAGAGACTGAAATAAAAAAAGCAAAAAAAAAAAAAAAAACTCTTGCTACAGGCGATAATTTGGGCCATAACTATTGTTTATCACTTCGTACACAACGGTAAGGAGAGGTGCACTACAGGGTGCTACAAACACGAAAATAAAGTAATCGGGAGTTTTATTTAACTTATGGCTTTCTCCAAGCGTTGCGAAGTCACTTTACAATAGAATGGAAAGCAATAAGGTCCAGTTATTACAAAAAAAGAATTTTTAAGAGCGTAGTGCAGTTTGAGGCTCCCTCTGCTAACATCGGGCCAGACAGTGCACCATTCGACCAGGCGGCCAAATGGACACCCACATCGAGGGACCTCTAAAACTCTGGAAGGTCCTGATAACGCTACCTCACATGTGTACGCAGCATCTCCGTGTACTTCTCAGTGATCATTGAAAGTCTGACGCTCTTCGCGCCCCTTGTGTGCCACACCATCCCTGGGAACAATATTAAACACGAACTACGCTAATGCACCTAGGAGACCGTTGTAGCTGTCACAGAAAATTGTAAGTCTAATCATTTACAAATGGTTCAAATGGCTCTGAGCACTATGGGACTTAACATCTGAGGTCATCAGTCCCCTAGAACTTAGAACTACTTAAACGTAACTAACCTAAGGACAGCACACACATCCATGCCCGAGGCAGGATTCGAACCTGCGACCGTAGTGGCAGCGCGGTTCCAGACTGAAGCGCCTAGAACCGCTCGGCCACACCGGTCAGCTTAATCTTTTACATACCTGCTGGTCGTGTGCACGTACACGAAGTTACATTGCCATCCAACAATGTCTTCTGGGTGCTTCACTCGTGTTTGAAGTATACACTCGGGTGACAAAAAGACGGGGGATAGCGACGTGCACATGTACAGCCGGCAGTAGTATCGCGTGCACAAGGTACAAGAGGGCAGTGTGATGGCGGCGCTGTCATTTTTACTCAGGTGATTCACACAAAAAGTTTTCCGACATCACTAAGGCCTCACGACGGGAAGTAGCAGACTTTAGACGCGGAATGGTAGTTGGAGCTAGACATCCCATTTCGGAAATCGTTAGGGGATTCAGTATCTCGAGATCTACAGTGTAAAGTGTTGTGACTTGGCAAGACAGCCAAGTCACTATGAGAGGAAGCCGAAAGGCACGCGCTTAAGCTCACGCAGGCTGGCGCGAGGTCTGGAACAGTTAAGGGAATTAATAGTAGCAAATAAAGTACGTAGTTGATGTAATACTTAACTTTAATCCATAAGTGGTGTACATCGCTCTTGTTGATACATGTTTTATAATTTCAATATTAACGGGTAATGGCGCCTTGCTAGGTCGTAGCAGATGACGTAGCTGAAGGCTAAGCTAACTATCGTCTCGGCAAATGAGAGCGTTTTTGTCAGTGAACCATTGCTATTAACGTCGGCTGTACAACTGGGGCGAGTGCTAGGACGTCTCTCTAGACCTGCCGTGTGGTGGCGCTCGGTCTGCAATCACTGACAGTGGCGACACGCGGGTCCGACGTATACTAACGGACCGCGGCCGATTTAAAGGCTACCACCTAGCAAGTGTGGTGTCTGGCGGTGACACCACATAAAGAGTGTGCCGGGAATACCAGATTTCAGGAATTACATTTTATCATGAACAATGCAGTGGTTGAATGCCTTCACTTACAGAGCAAGTGCAGTGGTATGAGCGTAGAGTTGTCAGTGCTAAGAAACACAGCGTGAAATAATCGCAGAAGTCGAACGTACGACGAATATATGCGTTAGGACAATGCGGCGAAATTTGGTGTTAATAGGCTGTGGCAGCAGTTGAACAGCCGGCCGGTGTGGCAGAGCGGTTCTAGGCGCTACAGTCTGGAACCGCGCGACTGCTACGGTCGTAGGTTCGAATCCTGCCTCGGGGATGGCTGTGTGTGATGTTATTAGGTTAGTTAGGTTTAAGTAGTTCTAAGTTCTAGGGGACTGATGACATTAGACGTTATGTCCCATAATGCTCGGAGCCATTTGAACCATTTTTTGCAGTTGAACACCGGGAATGCCTTTGCTAACAGCACGACATCGCTTGGAGCACCTCTCCTGGGCCCCTCGACCAAATTGGTTGGACCCTACACGACTGGAAAACCGTGGCCTCGTCAGATGAGTCCGGATTCCAGTTGGTAAGAGCTGATGGTAGGGTTCGAGTGTGGCCCAGATCCCACGAAGCCGTGGACCCAAGTTGTCAACAAGGCACTGTGCAAGCTGGTTTGGCTCCATAATGGTGTGGCCTGTGTTTATGTGGATTGGACTGGGTCCTCTGGTCCCATTAGTCCGATCGTTGACTGGAAAAGTTTACGTTCGGCTACTTGGAGACTATTTACAGCCATTCATGGACTTCATTTTCCCAAACAACGATGGAACTTTTGCGGATGACGAGGCGTCATGGCACCAGGCCTCAGCTGCTCGTGACTGGTTTGAACTACCTTCTGAACTATTCGAGCTACTAATTGTCGAAGACTGACTAAGACTGAAGGCTATCGAAGACTGCGACTGAGACTGGTGTGTAGCTCCCGCCAGCCATCCTATATCACGGCGACAGAGGGCACTTGTAGTCGAAACTGCAGAAGGTGTGGCGCAGTGGCTGCGCAGCACTGGATCCGCCAGATCCCCGGGCGACCACTATCGGTGCCTCTCAGAAATGTGTATTTCTATTGCGAACTGTGAGACACAGGTGGGAGTGGTACCGATCTATGACACTACAATAACTCTGATATTATGCAGTTACAGCCATCTTCGCGGGAACTGGTTGTTTGTCACTTGCTCTACTCTACTACAGCCACTTAATGCCCGAGCCTGAAGTACTGTACAGCAGAGTGACAACCAGGGATGGCCGAGCGGTTCTAGGCGCTTCAGTCCGTAACCGCGCAACTGCTGCGTCGCAGGTTCGAATCCTGCCTCGGGCACGGATGTGTGTGATGTTATTAGGTTAGTCAGGTTTAAGTAGTTCTAAGTTCTAGGGGACTGATGACCTCGGATGTTAAGTCCCATAGTACTCAGAGCCATTTGAACCATTTGACAACCAGGGACCTCTTTGGGGATGTGGAAAGGCAGGAGGTGGAAGGTGGATATATCTGCCCAACGAGCTTTGAAATCTTTCGAAAACATGTTATTCTACACCAGAAATAGCGAGTACTTAAATTGTCAACCTTACGCATATATACGTTCAATATTATTTTAACGATATTCTCGTATTGATATTCTGCAGCTCTACATACGCTCTAAAATCAAAATTAATAAACCTAAGTAACTGAAGAATAACTATGAAATGAAGCTAATTATTTGTATTTATGATTTAATCATTCCAATCGTACTGAAAAATAGCGCACTTCCTGCGAATGAACTTCACTTTAACAGTGCCAGCTTTAAAATCGAAAGAAAATAGCAAACAACAACCATGTAAATAATTCAATAGCGCTAAGTTACTTCTTTGATGAAACAATATTTGTCGGCTGCTGTGGCCGAAAGCCGGCACGGTAGCTCAGCGTGTTCGGTCAGAGGGTTAGTTAATCGATCAACAACGAACTTGAACGGATGTCTTACGACGTCCGCCCCGAGCAGATACAACGAACGAAAGCGAACAAAATGAGATTAAAAAAAAAAAAAAAAAAAAAAAAAAAGCGGTTCTAGGCGCTTCAGTCTGGTCCGCGCGACCGCTCCGGTCGCAGATTCGAATCCTGCCTCGGGCATGGATGTGTGTGATGTCCTTGGGTTAGTTAGGTTTAAGTAATTCTAAGTTCTAGGGGACTAATGACCTCAGATGTTAAGTCCCATAGTGCTTGCTCAGAGCCATTTGAACCATTTTTTTTGAAACATTATTTCATTCATTTACACTGCATTTGTGAATCGCAACATAAAAATGTTCAAAGCAAACAGATCTCTGGTGCCAGCTACAGGTTAGAAACAGCGCACTTAGACACAATGAACGAAGCATGTTATCAGTGTCGAAACAGCGTTTCACAATCCACTTATTCATTATGCTGTATAGTACTTTCAGGCTGCTGCATTAACAAACGAAGGGAACCGCATGCATGTTATCAGTGTCGAAACAGCGTTTCACAATCCACTTATTCATTATGCTGTATAGTACTTTCAGGCTGCTGCATTAACAAACGAAGGGAACCGCATAAGTTTAAATGCTGTACATTTAGAAAGTCATTACTGCATATTATCAAAATTATGGTCCAGACTTTCGTGCTTAATCGTTTGCAAGTAGGCTTCTTCTCCTCAAAATGTGACGTCGAGTGGGTGATGTTTCCTCGTTAGTTGAACTGCAATATTTTCTTGTTTTTCATTTCACTTAATGTTGTGCTTGGATGTTGATATTTGTAGAACCCTACTTCAGTCTGAAACATTCATTGAAATATGTAAAATAACATTTTATGAAAATAATTTTATTTTCTGGGTTTAAAAATAGATATACTACGAAGTCAACACGATTGAAAAATCTTGTTGACAAGTACCAATAATTTATCATTATGCCACTAGATGGCATAGTAGTAGTCCCTTGTGAAACTTTGTGCCTACTAATAGCTGCTGAAGCGTGAAAAGCTCGTTTTCCTTCCATCCGGAGAGAAAATAAGTCACAATAAGTTTCAGTTTAATATTTTGTGTGTTACTTCTTGTTAAACACATGTGCATCTACACCTGTACTCTGCCAGCAACTGTGAAGTTCATGTATCGGATTTTACGACTCTTTCACGTAAGGACCGCGGGGAAAACAACAGTTCAAATGCCTCTGTGCATCCTGACTTTTAACTTGTTTGTGTGACTTCAGTGTATTTTAAGTGCCCCACTAATCGCCAACTGTGTTATTTTAAATGTATGTCGACTTTAACTGTCCCCGTGTTAGTGTATATTTTAACTTCCTTTATCTCCATTTAATGTATTTTTATATCCCCCTTTCTCCTCCCTTTTTTATGTATGAGTTTGCTCTTTTATTGTTTGTATGCCACTGGGCTGAAGAGCGACGGGTTGTGCCGTTGTCAGCCCTACCCTGCCAGTGTGGGGCAGGGGCATGAAATAACAATAAAGAAAAAAAGTGCATCCTGTAATTAATTTGGTTCCCACGATTTCTACTGGTGCGATACGTAGGAGGTTGTCGTATATTCCCAGAGTTATCACTGAAAGGTGGTTCTGGAAACTTTGTAAGTAGCCTTTCTCGGAACAGTTTACGTCTATCTTAAAGAGTCTACCAGTTCAGTTTCTTATGAATTTCTGTGACACTCTCCCAACGGCCGCATAAAAGTGCAACCATCTGTGCTGCCCTTCTGTGTATACGTTCAATATCCCCTGTTGGTCCTATCTGGTACGGGTTCCATAAACTTGACAATATTTCAGGATGGGAAACGCGAGCGATTTGTAAGTAACCTCCTTTGTAGACTGCTGTATTTCCCTAGAACTCTACCAATAAAGCGAAGTCTGCCGTTTGCTATACCTACGACTGAACCTATGCGATCATTCTATTTAATCTTTCTACTAAGTGTTACAACCGGGTATTTCTATGAGTTGACTGTGTTCCAGCCGTGACTCGTTGATATTGTAGTTGTAGGATGCTACGTTTTGTGAGATGCACAGCATTGTTGTAATATTGCTATGGTTTTAAGTATTTGTAAAAGGTCCCTGCAGAATATGTAACCTACAATTCTCGCTTTAGGTTATGGTAAGATAGAATGATATTTCATCGAGGAAGCAAGGAATGGTGGTAGCGCTAAAAAAATACAGGATATTCGAACAGGGAAATTGCAAGGAAATTGTTCATTGACTACGAAACTGGGTATATCTTTATAAAAGCAGAGAGGTACCAAAATGTCAAGCTAACGACACCAAGCGGAAAGGAAAATGAGTTCAAGTGATATTGCTTTCAAAACAATGAGATTTTCAGAAGTGTATTTCACATAGAACAATGTTTAGACGACTTTCAAAGATGAATGCCAGGTCAGGAAGAAGACTATCAAGAAGAAACCTACGCTGACTATGAAAAACATTGCAGCGATGATTCAGTTTGCAACATGTATGAAGACTGGATCGTACGAGACGGAGACAGAGTAATTTTCTATGTCGAAAAGAAGTTTGGTGTGTGTGTGTGTGGAAGCGATGATGGCTTGAAACACTCAATTGAAACTGGAGAGGAACTGAACAAAGAGTGTGTTATTCAAATCGAAAAGTTTAGTAAAAGGGTGTAGTATGGGTGTCTTCTGTTCCAAAGGAAGGGTAAAAATATGTAGAGATGAAGTCAGTCGTATGGAATACTGTAAAATCGTTGAAAAGGAAGTAATGAACAAAGTTAGCGACCATTTCAGTGGTGAAAACCTTGGGCAATTTATTTTTCAAGATGACAGTCTCAGTTGCCACCGATCAAGGGTTGCACAGCAATGACTGAATGATGTGGATTTCCAGAGACTGTGGTGGCTAGCAAACTCTTCTGACTTGAGTTCTGTTGGTAAATCTGGTCACTAATTCAAAAAAAGTTCCACTAATATTGCTTTCCATCGAAAATTCAGCTGAGAGGGATGATAGAGCGTGTCTGGTACCATTAAATCGAACCTGCGTTGTTTGAACGTCTCGTTCACTAATTGTCGACAAGAATCCATTCTCTGAAGGAAACCTGTGGGAAGTCTGCTAAATATTGAAATGTTGATTTTTTTAGGTGCATTAACCTAAATGTATTACACATTAGGCTACATTCAATAAAATTCTCCGTATCACACTGGTGTCGCTCTAAAAGAATCCAAACTCCATTCTACTAATCAAAACGGACTGCTATGTCAGTGACGGGAGGGAGACAGCGCATTCACTTCGGGGCTGTCCTCCATATCAATACCAATGGAACAGTGGACGATAGATCATCTCACGTTGGTGTACAATACCTTTGTCCTAAATCCTGTGTCTGTCATTACAACACGGCTGATATTTCATAGCTATTTTAATGGCGCAGCTCCAAGTCGCAGTACGTTACTGCGGTGGATTACAGCTTTCAAGGCAACAGGAAATATTTTTAAGTAGAAGGCGCCAGAGAAAAAGCCTGGATTTAGAATTCCATTTGAATACAAGATACAATGGTAACGGTTCAGCAGATCAAAATGGTTCAAATGGCTCTGAGCACTATGGGACTTAACTGCTGAGGTCATCAGTCCCCTAGAACTACTTAAACCTAACTAACCTAAGGACATCACACACATCCATGCCCGAGGCAGGATTCGAACCTGCGACCGTAGCGGTCACGCGGTTCCAGACTGTAGCGACTAGAACCGCTCGGCCACTCCGACCGGCAGCAGATGAAAGATAGCGATTTACAACAATGAGAAGACCTCCCTGTACATATGCATGTGATCTTTAAAGATGACACAAATGTAATAGTGCTTACAAGCAATGATTTGTATTTTCATTTAAATGGATCAGTTTAACGGAATTATATTTTTTGGGCTCCTGATCGACCTTGCGTAGCTCACGAAATACGAAGATGAGTCAAATGAAAACCTTAAATTTTTTAAAATTATTATTTATTGTGCAGAAGTGGTACAAAGCTGTATTACTTTTCAACATAATCTTCCTCACGCTCAATGCAAGTCCACCAGCGCTTACAAAGTGCATAAATTCCTTTAGAAAAAAATTATTTTGGTAGTCCGCGCAGGTATATGAAAGATGATACACATGTTAACAAACGTCCAAGTTTAATGGAACTGAGAGCTGTCACTGAAGTCGTGGGTCTGATTGTCCAAGCCCAAGTGATGAGTAACTTCTGGTAGAGAGTTGAGAATTGTATTGCTGAAATGGCCGCCATATACGCGATTAGTTTGCAGTTGACAATTAAATGTCTGACAGAGATGGGACCATGTTTCCCAAATAGAAGATGTGAACTAATATTACTATTCATTTGAAAATCATCAATTTCGTGTAGGTCACACTGTCAATTTCCAAACATCTCATAAAAGCAGCATAAAAACTGAGTTTCGAAAATGGAAAGAAATTTTTTACACTAGATGCTTTCCAGTTTCTTGGTCACGTGTATGAACTTGCACCCCGACCGCCTTCGTAGAGCTTTGCAGCCAAGTAAAGGAGACCGTCTACAGGCCACCGGACCTGCTGCCGACGGCAAGTCTGCTTTCAAATGCTATATTTATCAGAACTGAAGTTTCTTGGAAGTTGCGTTAAAGCGTTGCCGGCCGCTGTGGCCGAGCAGTTCTAGGCGCTTCAGTCTGGAACCGCGCGACCGCTACGGTCGCAGTTTCGAGTCCTGCCTCGGGCATGGATGTGTGTGATGTCCTTAGGTTAGTTAGGTTTAAGTAGTTCTGAGTTCTAGGGGACTGATGACCTCATATGTTAAGTCCCATAGTGCTCAGAGCCATTTGTTAAAGCGATGTACTAAGCGCGGATGTAAACAAATTATTATTATATTAAAACATTTCATTTGTTTTACGATTATTATTATTATTACGAGAATTGGGGCAGAAATCATTGAAACTATTTTTTTTTTCAGCCCGGTTGCAACATGCGACATGTACAAATGAAAGAACGAGTTGGGGACTACATGTACGGGCGTTCAAGAACACGCAAACGTTGCGCCTCACATATTTATTATAGTAGCGTACAGGACAACACTGGTTTCATGGAGCAAAATGATTACAGCATAGCACACATACATCTGACAAGGCAAAATTGGGTCTAAAGGCCCTCGATGTAGTCCCCTGTAATGCTCACCACACGCTGCCACCGATGGGGGAGACGCTGACAGTGGAGAGAGCAATCTTACCGTAAGACAGCGCAAAACCGCATACTACATCTATGTAGATCCTTCGCAAGAGACCGTACGGTGCGTGGCGGAGGGTACCCTGTACACTACTAGTCATTTCCTTTCCTATTCCACTCGTAAATAGAGCGAGGGAAAAACGACTGACCATATTCGTCAGTATGAGCCCTAATTTCTCGTAACTTGTCGTCGTGGTCCTTACACGCAATGTACAGGGTTATTACAAATGATTGAAGCGATTTCACGGGTCTACAATAACTTTATTATTTGAGATATTTTCACAATGCTTTGCACACACATACAAAAACTCAAAAAGTTTTTTTAGACATTCACAAATGTTCGATATGTGCCCCTTTAGTGATTCGGCAGACATCAAGCCGATAATCAAGTTCCTCCCACACTCGGCACAGCATGTCCCCATCAATGAGTTTGAAAGCATCGTTGATGCGAGCTCGCAGTTCTGGCACGTTTCTTGGTAGAGGAGGTTTAAACACTGAATCTTTCACATAACCCCACAGAAAGAAATCTCATGGGGTTAAGTCGGGAGAGCGTGGAGGCCATGACATGAATTGCTGATCACGATCTCCACCACGACCGATCCATCGGTTTTCCAATCTCCTGTTTAAGAAATGCCGAACATCATGATGTAAGTGCGGTGGAGCACCATTCTGTTGAAAGATGAAGTCGGCGCTGTCGGTCTCCAGTTGTGGCATGAGCCAATTTTCCAGCATATCCAGATACACGTGTCCTGTAACGCTTTTTTTCGCAGAAGAAAAAGGGCCGTAAACTTTAAACCGTGAGATTGCACAAAACACGTTAACTTTTGGTGAATTGCGAATTTGCTGCAAGAATGCGTGAGGATTCTCTACCGCCCAGATTCGCACATTGTGTCTGTTCACTTCACCATTAAGAAAAAATGTTGCTTCATCACTGAAAACAAGTTTCGCACTGAACGCATCCTCTTCCACGAGCTGTTGCAACCGCGCCGAAAATTCAAAGCGTTTGACTTTGTCATCGGGTGTCAGGGCTTGTAGCAATTGTAAACTGTAAGGCTTCTGCTTTAGCCTTTTCCGTAAGATTTTCCAAACCGTCGGCTGTGGTACGTTTAGCTCCCTGCTTGCTTTATTCGTCGACTTCCGCGGTCTACGCGTGAAACTTGCCCGCACGCGTTCAACCGTTTCTTCGCTCACTGCAGGCCGACCCGTTGATTTCCCCTTACAGAGGCATCCAGAAGCTTTAAACTGCGCATACCATCGCCGATTGGAGTTAGCAGTTGGTGGATCTTTGTTGAACTTTGTCCTGAAGTGTCGTTGCACTGTTATGAATGACTGATGTGAGTGCATTTCAAGCACGACATACGCTTTCTCGGCTCCTGTCGCCATTTTGTCTCACTGCGCTCTCGAGCGCTCTGGCGGCAGAAACCTGAAGTGCGGCTTCAGCCGAACAAAACTTTATGAGTTTTTCTACATATCTGTAGTGTGTCGTGACCATATGTCAATGAATGGAGCTACAGTGAATTTATGAAATCGCTTCAATCATTTGTAATAGCCCTGTATGTTGGCGCCGTTGAATCCTTCGGTACTCAGCTTCAAATGCCGGTTGCGTAAAGCTTTTCAATAGTGTTCCTCGAAAAGAACGTCGCCTTTCTTCCAGCTATTCCCACTTGAGTTCCCGAAGCTTCGCCGTAACACTTAAGTGTTGTCGGAACTGCTTCGATGCCTTCCATTAATCCGACCTAGTAAGGATCCCAAACACTCTAGCAGTACTCAAGAATGGGTCGCACTAGCGTCCTATATGCGGTCTCCTTTACAGATGAACCACACTTCCCTAAAATTCTCCCGGTAAACCAAAATCAAACATTCGCCTTTCCTACCACAGTCCTCAAATTCTCGTTCTATTTCATATTGCTTTGCATCGTTACGCCCAGATATTTAAATGACTTGACAGTGTCAAGCAGGACACTATCAATGTTGTATTCGAACATTACAGGTTTGTTTTTCCTACTCATCCGCATTAATTTACAATTTTCTACATTTAGAGCTATCTGCCATTCACCACACCAACTAGAAATTTTGCCTAAGTCATCTTGCATCAACCTACAGTCACTCAGCTTCTACACCTTACCATACACCACAGCAGCATCAGCAAACAAACGCAGACTGATTCTCACCCTGCCCGCCAAATCATTTATGTACATTGAGAACAACAGCGGTACTATCACACTTCCTTGGGCACTCCTGACGAGACTCTTGTCTCTGATGAACATTGACGGTTAAGGACAACATACTGGGTTCTTTTACTTAAGAACTCTGAGTCAGTCACATGCCTGTGAACTTATTCCATATGCTCGTACCCTCGTTAACAGCTTCCAATGGGGCACCGTGTCAAATGTTTTCCAGAAATCTAGAAATATCGAATTTTCCTGTTGTCCTTCATCCATAGTTCGCAATATTTCATGCGAGAAAAGGGCAAGCTAAGTTTCGCAGGAGTGATGCTTTCTAAAATCAAGCTGATTCGTGGACATAAGCTTCTCGGTCTCAAGAAAATTTATTATAATCGAACTGAGTGTATGTTCAAGGATTCTGCACCAATCCGAGGTTAGGGATATTGGTCTGTAATTTTGCGGGTCCGTTCTTTTATACTGGAGTCACCTGCGCCCTTTTCCAGTAGCTTGGGACTTTGCGGTGGGTGACAGACCCACGATAAATGCAAGCTACGTAAGGGGCCAGTGCCGTAGAGTACTCTTCGTATAACCGAATTTGGGTTCCTTCCGCAGGTGGTGACTTATTTGCTTTTAAATCTTTCAGTTGTTCTCTACGCCAGGGACGCTTATTGTTACTCGTTTTTTTGTCATCAGTCTACTGACTGGTTTGATGCGGCCCGCCACGAATTCCTTTCCTGTGCTAACCTCTTCATCTCAGAGTAGCATTTGTCCTCAATTATTTGCTTGACATATTCCAATCTCTGTCTTCCTCTACAGTTTTTGCCCTCTACAGCTCCCTCTAGTACCATGGAAGTCATTCCCTCATGTCTTAGCAGATGTCCTATCATCCTGTCCCTTCTCCTTATCAGTGTTTTCCACATATTCATTTCCTCTCCGATTCTGCATAGAACCTCCTCATTCCTTACCTTATCAGTCCACCTAATTTTCAACACTCGTCTATAGCACCACATCTCAAATGCTTCGATTCTCTTCTGTTCCGGTTTTCCCACAGTCCATGTTTCACTGTCTTACAATGCTGTACTCCAGACGTACAGGCCGGCCGGAGTAGCCGAGCGGTTAAAGGCGCTACAGTCTGGAACCGCACGACCGCTACGGTCGCAGGTTCGAATCCTGCCTCGGGCATGGATGTGTGTGATGTCCTTAGGTTAGTTAGGTTTAAGTAGTTCTAAGTTCTAGGGGACTTATGACCACAGCAGTTGAGTCCCATAGTGCTCAGAGCCATTCGAACCATTCCAGACGTACATCCTCAGAAATTTCTTCCTCAAATTAAGGCCGATATTTGATATTAGTAGACTTCTCTTGGCCAGAAATGCCTTTTTTGCCATAGCGAGTCTGCTTTTGATGTCCTCCTTGCTCCGTCCGTCATTGTTTATTTTACTGCCTAGGTAGCAGAATTCCTTAACTTCATTGACTTCGTGACCGTCAATCCTGATGTTAAGTTTCTCGCTGTTCTCATTTCTACTACTTCTCATTACCTTCGTCTTTCTCCGATTTACTCTCAAACCATACTGCGTTCTCATTAGACTGTTCATTCCGTTCAGCAGATCATTTAACTCTTTTTCACTTTCACTCAGGATAGCAATGTCATCTGCGAATCGTATCATTGATATCCTTCCACTTTGTATTTTAATTCCACTCCTGAACCTTTCTATTATTTCCATCATTGCTTCCTCGATGTACAGATTGAAGAGTAGGGGCGAAAGGCTACAGCCCTGTCTTACACCCTTCTTAATACGAGCGCTTTGTTCTTGATCGTCCACTCTTATTATTCCCTCTTGGTTGTTGTACATATTGTATATGACCCGTCTCTCCCTATAGCTTACCCCTAGTTTTTTTCAGAATCTCGAACAGCTTGCACCATTTTATATTGTCGAACGCTTTTTCCAGGTCGACAAATCCTATGAAACTGTCTTGATTTTTCTTTAGCCTTGCTTCCATTATTAGCCGTCGCGTCAGAATTGCCTCTCTCGTCCCTTTACTTTTCCTAAAGCCAAACTGATCGTCACCTAGCGCATTCTCAATTTTCTTTTCCATTCTTCTGTATATTATTCTTGTAAGCAGCTTCGATGCATGAGCTGTTAAGCTGATTGTGCGATAATTCTCGCACTTGTCAGCTCTTGCCGTCTTCGGAATTGTGTGGATGATGCTTTTCCGAAAGTCAGATGGTATATCGCCAGACTCATATATTCTACACACCAACGTGAATAGTCGTTTTGTTGCCACTTCCCCCAATGATTTTAGAAATTCTGATGGAATGTTATCTATCCCTTCTGCCTTATTTGACCGTAAGTCCTCCAAAGCTCTTTTAAATTCCGATTCTAATACTGGATCCCCTATCTCTTCTAAATCGACTCCTGTTTCTTCTTCTATCACATCAGACAAATCCTCACCCTCATAGAGGCTTTCAATGTATTCTTTCCACCTATCTGCTCTCTCCTCTGCATTTAACAGTGGAATTCCCGTTGCACTCTTAATGTTACCACCGTTGCTTTTAATGTCACCAAAGGTTGTTTTGACTTTCCTGTATGCTGAGTCTGTCCTTCCGACAATCATATCATTTTCGATGTCTTCACATTTTTCCTGCAGCCATTTCGTCTTAGCTTCCCTGCACTTCCTATTTATTTCATTCCTCAGCGACTTGTATTTCTGTATTCCTGATTTTCCCGGAACATGTTTGTACTTCCTCCTTTCATCAATCAACTGAAGTATTTCTTCTGTTACCCATGGTTTCTTCGCAGCTACCTTCTTTGTACCTATGTTTTCCTTCCCAACTTCTGTGATGGCCCTTTTTAGAGATGTCCATTCCTCTTCAACTGTACTCCCTACTGCGCTATTTCTTATTGCTGTATCTATAGCGTTAGAGAACTTCAAACGTATCTCGTCATTCCTTAGTACTTCCGTATCCCACTTCTTTGCGTATTGATTCTTCCTGACTAATGTCTTGAACTTCAGCCTACTCTTCATCACTACAATATTGTGATCTGTGTCTATATCTGCTCCTGGGTACGCCTTACAATCCAGTATCTGATTTCGGAATCTCTGTCTGACCATGATGTAGTCTAATTGAAATCTTCCCGTATCTCCCGGCCTTTTCCAAGTATACCTCCTCCTCTTGTGATTCTTGAACAGGGTATTCGCTATTACTAGCTGAAACTTGTTACAGAACTCAATTAGTCTTTCTCCTCTTTCATTACTTGTCCCAAGCCCATATTCTCCTGTAACCTTTTCCTCTACTTCTTCCCCTACAACTGCATTCCAGTCGCCCATGACTATTAGATTTTCGTCCCCCTTTACATACTACACTACCCTTTCAATATCCTTATACACTTTCTCTATCTGTTCATCTTCAGCTTGCGACGTCGGCATGTATACCTGAACTATCGTTGTCGGTGTTGGTCTGCTGTCGATTCTGATTAGAACAACCCGGTCACTGAACTGGTCACAGTAACACACCCTCTGGCCTACCTTCCTATTCATAACGAATCCTACACCTGTTATACCATTTTCTGCTGCTGTTGATATTACCCGATACTCATCTGACCAGAAATCCTTGTCTTCCTTCCACTTCACTTCACTGACCCCTACTATATCTAGATTGAGCCTTTGCATTTCCCTTTTCAGATTTTCTAGTTTCCCTACCACGTTCAAGCTTCTGACATTCCACGCCCCGACTCGTAGAACGTTAAACGTTATCCTTTCGTTGATTATTCAATCTTTTTCTCATGGTAACCTCCCCCTTGGCAGTCCCCTCCCGGAGATCCGAATGGGGGACTATTCCGGAATCTTTTGCCAATGGAGAGATCATCATGACACTTCTTCAAATACAGGCCACATGTCCTGTGGATACACGTTACGTGTCTTTAATGCAGTGGTTTCCATTGCCTTCTGCATCCTCATGTCGTTGATCATTGCTGATTCTTCCGCCTTTAGGGGCAATTTCCCACCCCTAGGAGAAGACAGTGCCCTGAACCTCTATCCGCTCCTCCGCCCTCTTTGACAAGACCGTTGGCAGAATGAGGCTGACTTCTTATGCCGGAAGTCTTCGGCCGCCAATGCTGATTATTTATCAAAAAACGAAGACGTTTTGATTATGAATCAAAGACGCTACCCCTAGACCGCGGGTACCCTACTCGTATGTCGTCCATATGGGAGTCTGTTCGATGGTCAAAGGATGGTATGTTTGCACGATTCTCTTGCGTGAACGGTTTCTTAAATGCGAAATTTAAAACTTCTGCTTTCGTTTTCCTATCTTCAACTGCCACACCAGCGTGGTCAACAACGGACTGAATGGAAGCCTTAGACCCTCTTAGCGATTTTACATATGACGAGAATATTCTTGGGTTCTCTGGCAGATCTTTTGCTAAGGTGTGACGGTGGTAGTTGTACGCTTCGCGCACAGATCTTTCCACAGACGCACGAATGTCTACCAACTTTTGCTTGTCTTCATTTATGCGTTCCCTTTTTGAACCGAGAGTGCAGCAGCTTCTGCTTCATCATCATCTTCCGAATTTCGTTATTAAACCATGGTACGTCTTTTCCATCCTGTAGTGGTCTAGCCGATTACTACACTCATGCTCATAAATTAAGGATAATGCTGATACATGGTGAAACAACGCTCTGGTGGGCGGTTTGCGGGTTTAAATCACCTCGGGGTATGACAATGCGGTACATTTGACCTGCAGTCGTCGCACCGTTGCGCTGGCAGCAGTCCACTTACGCAGAGGTGTGTTGGTGCGTGTCAGAGTACAGTGCAGCGAGTAAGTGTGCAGACGTTTTCAGACGTGATAATGGTGACTGTGTGTTGAAAACGGCTCAAAGAACACATATTGATGACGTTATGAAGGGTAGAATACTAGGGCGACTGGAGGCTGGTCAAACACAGCAGGTCGTAGCACGGGCCCTCCGCGTGCCACAAAGTGTGATCTTAAGATTATGGCAACGGTTCCAGCAGACAGGAAACGTGTCCAGGTGCTACAGTACGGCACATCCACAGTGTACAACCCCACAAGAAGACCGATATCTCACCATCAGTGCCCGCAGATGGCCACGGAATATTGCAGGTAGCCTTGCTCGAGACCTTACCGCAGCCACTGGAACAGCTGTCTCCAGATACACAGTCTACAGACGACTGAACAGACATGGTTTATTCGTCCCGAGACCTGCAAGGTGCATTCCACTGACCCTTGGTCACAGGAGAGCCCGTAAAGCCTGGTGTCAAGAACACAGTACGTCGTCATTGGAACAGTGGTCCCAGGTTATGTTCACGGACGAGTCCAGGTATAGTCTGAACAGTGATTCTCGCCGCGTTTTCATCTGGCGTGAACCAGGAACCAGATACCATCCCCTTAATGTCCTTGAAAGGGACCTGTACGGAGGTCGTGGTTTGGTGGTATGGGGTGGGATTATAATTGGTGTACGTACACCCCTGCATGTCTTTGACCGAGGAACTGTAACAGGTCAGGTGTATCGGGACGTCATTTTGCACCAGTATGTCCGCCTTTTCAGGAGTACAGTGGGTCCCACCTTCCTCCTGATGGATGATAACGCACAGCCTCACCGAGCTGCCATCGTGGAGGAGTACCTTGAAGCAGAAGATATCGGGCCTGCCTGTTCTCCAGACCTAAACCTCATCGAGCACGTCTGGGATGCTCTCGGTCGACGTATCGCTGCACTTCAAACCCCTAGGACACTTCAGGGGCTCCGACAGGCACTGGCAAGAATGGGAGGCTATACCCCAGCAGCTGCTCGACCACCTGATGCAGAGTATGCCAACCCATTGTGCGACCTGTGTACGTGTGCATAGTGATCATATCCCATATTGATGTCGGGGTATATGCGCAGGAAACAGTGGCGTTTTGTAGCACATGTGTTTCGGGACGGTTTTCTCAACTTCACAAATGCTGTGGACTTACAGATCTGTGTCGTGTGTGTTCCCTATGGGCCTATGCTATTAGCACCAGTTTTGTGTAGTGCCACGTTGTGTGGCACCACTTTCTGCAATTATCCTTAATTTATGAGCATGAGTGTGGTCACATAACTCTCAAGACCACGATTTACAATCTGCGTAAAGTTTCCCCACAGTTCCTCTACGTCCCTCTTACTGGAACTAAGTGATGTCAGTTTACTGTCTAGGTGAGACACTAGCAACTGTGTGTCTGCTCTATCTAGGAGAAACACTCTCCTAACCTTCTTGACAGATTTATTAACTTCCTTAACCATAGTTGCTATTGATCGCTAATCCCCGTTTCTATACTGACATTGTCGATAAGGTCCGGTCTGTGTGTAGCTACAAGGTCTAACAAGGGAACCTCCCCATCGCACCCCCCTCAGATTTAGTTACAAGTTGGCACAGTGGATAGGCCTTGAAAAACTGAACACAGATCAATCGAGAAAACAGGAAGAATTTGTGTGGAACTATGAAAAAAAAAGCAAACTATACAAACTGAGTAGTCCATGTGTAGCATATGCAACATCAAGGAGACTGTGAGGTGAGTAGTGCCGTGGTCCCGTGGTTAGAGTGAGCACCTGCGGAGCGAGAGGTCTTTGGTTCAAGTTTTCGCTCAAGTGAAAATTTTAATTTCTTTGTTTTCGCAAAGTTATGATCTGTCCGTTCATTCATTGACGTATCTGTTCACTGTAATAAGTTTAGTGTCTGTGTTTTGCGACCGCACCGGAAAACCGTGCGATTAGTAGACGAAAGGACGTGCCTCTCCAATGGGAACCGAAAACATTTGATCGCAAGGTCATAGGTCAACCGATTCCTCCACAGGAAAACACGTCTGATATATTCTATACGATACTGGTGAGGGCATGTGCTCCACATGGCAGGAATATGTTGTCGACCCACCTAACTTGTGCACTTGGCGAATTGGTAAAAAGATTCTTCTACCTTTCCCGATTTAGGTTTTCTTGTGGATGTGATAATCACTCCCAAAAAAGTGATGAAAACATAAGAGTTTGTCACATAAAGTGCAACAAATGAATGCAACAGTTTCACAGTCACACAGTTTTCCCTGTGCTCTGTCAAAACATATGTTTTCAACGTTTTCAAATTTTTCCGTCTCTAGACCGTCAAATCCTGCATATGTCCAAGCAAATCTGAACATGTCCTGGAATTTTGGAGAGCGAAGTTGATTATGTGTGAGTGCCTGAACTCTGATAATTGTCTGAAAACAAAAAATTAAACTTTTCACTCGGGGGAAGACTTGAACCAAAGACCTCTCGCTCCGCCGCTGCTCACGCTAACCACGGGACCACTGCGCTCCTAAGCTCAGAGTGTCCTTGATGTTGCCTATCCTGCACATGGACTACTCAGTTTGTATATTTTGCTTTTTTTTCGTAGTTCTACAGAACTTGTTCCCGTTTTCTCGATTGATCCGTGTTCAGTTTTTCAAGGCCTATCCACTGTGCCAACTTATAACTAAATCTGAGGGGGGGTGCGATGGGGAGGTTCCCTTGTAAGATATTTCCATTGCGTGTGGACTGCGCAAGACAGTTTTCAAAAGTACTTTGCGCGACTCCCTTCCTGTACCTCGCGAAATGAATCCATAGATATTCCAGTCTATACTCGGTATGTTAAAGTTACCTCCAACTAGTATTGCATGGTCAGGGTATTTACGAGCTAATGACTGTAGATTTTCTTTGAATGACTCTAGAACTGTCACAGCAAAATTGGGTGGCCGGTAAAAGTATCCAGCAATTAATTTGGTTTCACCTGTATGTGTTATACGCAACCAGGTAACTTCACTCTCACACCCAACTTCTATCTCAATTGAGACGAAATTTTTGTCAACTGCAATGAACACTCCCCCTCCTATGGTCACTAATCTGTCCTCCCGGTATACGTTCCACGAATCGCTAAATGTCTCAGAGCATTCCACTTCGCTTTCCGTCAGCTCGCGATCCTAAGAATAATTTGAGCGCGAGAAATTTCCTGGAGGGCAGTAAATTCGGGAACTTTGTTACGAATGCTTTGACAATTAACTGATAAAATTTTGATAGTCGAAATATGTAAGGCACAACTGCGATGCTGGGGATTGGAAGAACTGGAACACCCGCCGTACCCCCCTGACCTCTGGCCCTGTGACTTTGATCTCACAAGAGTAGTAAAGGAACCACCACGTGTTAGGCGGTGTGTAACACGAGAGGACACTGTGAATATGAATGAGCGGATGGCATCGTTGGGCCGGAGGCCCTGTGCGGCCGCCAAATGCAAGTCTTATTTCAGTCGACACCACATTGGGCGACTTGCGCGCCGGTGATGAGGATGAAATGATGACGAGGACAACGCAACACCCAGACCCCGAGCGGAGAAAATCTCCAACCCGGCTTTAATGTTTTGTGACAACAGATGACCCGACTCAGCCATGGTGTAGGAAATGGTGACGCAGATGGTATTCAGCGCCTCGCACAGTGTTGGCATCGTGTGGTGAACGTTGCAGGGGAGTACTTTGAGGGCTTTTAGACCTAGCTTTACCTGTGCTGTGCTGTAATCATTTTGCAGTATGAAACCGGCGTAGTCCTGTACACCACCGTAATAAATATGTGATGCACAATGTTCGCAGGTTCTTCAGTATCCAGTAGTTGCCACCTCGTCCTTTCATCTACGTATGTCGCATTTTCCAACCAGTATGTTATCTCCAACAACAACAACAAAATAGTTCCAATGACTTTATCCCCAACTCTCTTCTAGTCGTAGGAATCTATATCACTGTGAAAGTGGGCATACGATAAGTTAGATTTGGGAGGGAGGAGGTTGTAGTAAATTGTGACATCGTCAAACCTCCCTCCAGAAGACACAAACTTAGATCCGTGCTTCGCCTCGTGCAAAGCCACTACTGTACCCGATGTCACTACTGAAGCGTACTTCTACGTTGCCTCTCTACTCTGCGGCTGGCTCTACAAGATAATGGGAGACGTGGCTGGGAGGGGTGAGGGGTAGGAGGGGGAGCCGGGATCACACCATCAAGGTCAGGACTGCTGCAGAGAGCCCATAAATTATGCGAAGTGCCCAACTGACACATTTATCATACATTTTTCTGAGTGTGAATGTAAAGAAAGCGAGTTTAATTTATGAAGCTTCATTATCAGAAGGAAAGTAACATACTTCTCTGTTAGAAAGTGCTTATAAATGGTAATAACACCCAGTCGATTATGGAGCGCAGTTTTGCCACGTTTGAGAGTTATTCTCCCTTTAATACTGTTGTGCTCGTTATTGTATCGGAATTGCACCAGTGGTCTAGGGGTGCCAGCACGGTAGCTCAGCGTGTTCGGTCAGAGGGTCAGCAGCTGCCCTCTATATATATATATATATATATATATATATATATATATATATATATATATATATATATATATATATATAAAACTGAGTCAGTGGAACAACGATGAACTTGAACGGGTGCCAAGGGCACGTCCACCACGAACAAATCCAACGAACAAAATGAGTTTAAAAAAAGGAGTCGTGCGTTTGATTAGTAATCGAAACGTTCTGGGTCCCGGGTTCGAACCCAACCATCACTTACATTTTGAATCAGAATCATTAGCAATGAAGGCCGAAGACTTCCGGCACAAGAAGTCACCCTCATTCAGCGAACAGTTTTGTCAAAGATGGCGGAGGAGTGGACAGAGGTTCAGGGCACTCTCTTGTCCTTCGGGTGGGAAACTGCCCCTAAAGGCTGAAGAATCAGCGATCATCAACGGCATGAGGATGCAGAAGGCAATGGAAACCACTGCATTAAAGACACGTAACGTGTGTCCACAGGACATGTGGCCTGTAACTGAAAAAACCGTCGTGATGATCTCTCCATTGGCAAAAGATTCTGGAATAGTCCTCCATTCGGATCTCCGGGAGGGGACGGCAAAAAGAGAGGTGACTATGAGGAAAAATTAAATAATCAACTAAAGGCTAACATTTTGAGACGAATAACCATCGAAAGGACAACGTTCTACGAGTCGGGGCGTGGAATGTCAGGTGTTTGAACGTGGTTGGGAAGATAGAAAATCTGAAAAGCAAAATGCAAAGACTCAATCTAGATATAGTAGCGCTCAGTGAAGTGAAATGGAAAGAAGGCAAGGACTTCTGGTCGATGAGTATAGCGTAATATCAACAGCAGCAGAAAATACGAGGGTGAGTCAAATGAAAACCTTAAATTTGTAATAACAAATCGAATTTCGCGCCGTTACCCTGTAAGTTGGTAAGTGTGCTACAAACAGCGTGCATAATGGCCCGTAGGTGGCAGCATAGTGCAGATGCACACATACCGTCGCAGTATCAATATAAAAATGGCCGTCCCACTTAAGACTTGAACCAGGGAAGAACAGCGTTCTGATATTCGGTTTTTGCGTAGTGAAGGTGTGAAACCTATTGAAATTCATCGACGAATGAAGGCTCAATACGGAGATGCATGTTTGTCACGCAGCAAGTCTACGAATGGAGTAGGAAGTTCGCAAATGGTGTGACTTCAGTGGAAGATGTTCCTCGTCCAGGTCAGGCACAACGAGTTGTGACTCCACAGAACATTGCAGCAGTTGAAACCATAGTGAAGAAAAACCTCCGAGTGACACTGAATGACATTGCAGCATGTTTACAGATTAGTCATGGGACAGCACATCACATTGTGCATGATGTGCTCCAGTTTCACAAAGTGTCTGCAAGATGGGTGCCACGGCAGCTGACTCCTGAAATGAGAGAACGACGTGCTGATGCTTGTGGAGAACTTCTTCAGCGCTTTGAACGAGAAGGTGATGGCTTCCTTGCAAAATTAGTTACTGGGGACGAAACCTGGGTTCACTTCCACCAACCGTATACGAAGAGAGCGAGCAAGGAATGGCGCCATTCCTCATCACCAAAACCAAAGAAGTTTCGAACAGAACCATCAGCAGGGAAGGCTATGCTGACTCTCTTTTGGGGCGAAAAAGGCGTCATTTTGGAGCATTACATGCCTAGAGGGGCCACAGTCACCAGTGCATCATACACAGATCTCCTAAACAATCATCTGCGGTCTGCAATCAAATCAAAGCGACGTGGATTGCTGTCAGCAGGTGACCTTTCGCAACATGACAATGCAGGGCCCCACACTGCCCGTACAACAGTTGCAACAATCACAGACCCGCATTTTGAGTGTCTTCCTCATCCTCCATACTCAGCAGACCTTGTCCCAAGTGATTTCCATATGTCTGGACCACTCAAAGACGCAATGGGAGGAAAGAAGTTCCGTTCTGATGACGAGGTACGCCACGCGGTTCGTGAGTGGTTGCGCGGACTACCAAAAGAATTTTTTTCTAAAGGAACTTATGCACTTTGTAAGCGCTGGAGGACTTGCATTGAGCGTGGGGGAGATTATGTTGAAAAGTGATACAGCTTTGTACCACTTCTGCACAATAAATAATATTTTAAAAAATATTTAAGGTTTTCATTTGGCTCACCCTCCTAGTATAACGGGAGTAGGCTTCGTTATGAATAGGACGGTAGGGCAGAGAGTGTGTTACAGTGAACAGTTCAGTGATAGTGTTGTTCTTACCAGAATCAACAGCAAACCAACACCGACATTGATAGTTCAGGTATACATGCCGAAATCGCAAGCTGAAGATGAAGAGATAGTAGAAGTTGATGAGGATACTGAAAGGGTAATACGATACGTAAAGGAAGATGAAAATCTAATAGTCGCGGTGGACTGGAATGCAGTTGCAAGGGAAAAAGTAGAAGAAAATATTACGGGAGAATATGGGCTTGGTACTACGAATGAGAAAAGAGGAAGGTGAAATGAGTTCTACAATAAATTTCAGCTAGTAATAGCGAATACTCTGTTCAAGAATCACAAGAGAGGAGGTATACTTGGAAAAGGCCGGGTGATACGTGAAGACATCAGTTAGATTACATCATGGTCAGTCAGAGATTCCGGAATAAGATACTGGATTATAAAGCGTTCCCAGGGGCCGAAACAGATTCAAATCACAATTTAGCAGTGATGAAGAGTAGGCTGAACTTTAAGAGACTAGTCAGGAAGAATCAATGCGCAAATAAATGGGATGTGAAAGTACTAATAGATCAAGAGGTACGATTGAAGTTCCCTAAGCCTATTGATACTTCGATAAGGAATAGCTCAGTGGACATTTCAGTTGAACAGGAAAGAGTTTATCTAAAAAAGGCAATCACAGAAGTTGGAAAGAAAACCGTCGTGCAGAGAAGGTAACTGCGAAGAAATCATGGGTAACAGAAGAAATACTTAACCTGATCAATGAAAGAAGGATGTACAAAAATGTTCAAGGAAATTCAGACATACAGAAATACATGTCACTTAGAATGAATGAAATAAATAGGAACTGCACCGAAGCTAAGGCAAAATGGCTGCATGGAAAATGTGAAGAAACCGAAAATGAAATGATTGTCAGAAGGACTGACTCAGCAGACAGGAAAGTCAAAATAGCTTCAGTGAAATTAAAAGCAAAAGTGGTAACATTAACAGACCTCTGTGAGGAGTCGATATACACTCCTGGAAATTGAAATAAGAACACCGTGAATTCATTGTCCCAGGAAGAGGAAACTTTATTGACACATTCCTGGGGTCAGATACATCACATGATCACACTGACAGAACCACAGGCACATAGACACAGGCAACAGAGCATGCACAATGTCGGCACTAGTACAGTGTATATCCACCTTTCGCAGCAATGCAGGCTGCTATCCTCCCATGGAGACGATCGTAGAGATGCTGGATGTAGTCCTGTGTAACGGCTTGCCATGCCATTTCCACCTGGCGCCTCAGTTGGACCAGCGTTCGTGCTGGACGTGCAGACCGCGTGAGACGACGCTTCATCCAGTCCCAAACATGCTCAATGGGGGACAGATCCGGAGATCTTGCTGGCCAGGGTAGTTGACTTACACCTTCTAGAGCACGTTGGGTGGCACGGGATACATGCGGACGTGCATTGTCCTGTTGGAACAGCAAGTTCCCTTGCCGGTCTAGGAATGGTAGAACGATGGGTTCGATGACGGTTTGGATGTACCGTGCACTATTCAGTGTCCCCTCGACGATCACCAGTGGTGTACGGCCAGTGTAGGAGATCGCTCCCCTCACCATGATGCCGGGTGTTGGCCCTGTGTGCCTCGGTCGTATGCAGTCCTGATTGTGGCGCTCACCTGCACGGCGCCAAACACGCATACGACCATCATTGGCACCAAGGCAGAAGCGACTCTCATCGCTGAAGACGACACGTCTCCATTCGTCCCTCCATTCACGCCTGTCGCGACACCACTGGAGGCGGGCTGCACGATGTTGGGGCGTGAGCGGAAGACGGCCTAACGGTGTGCGGGACCGTAGCCCAGCTTCATGGAGACGGTTGCGAATGGTCCTCGCCGATACCGCAGGAGCAACAGTGTCCCTAATTTGCTGGGAAGTGGCGGTGCGGTCCCCTACGGCACTGCGTAGGATCCTACGGTCTTGGCGTGCATCCGTGCGTCGCTGCGGTCCGGTCCCAGGTCGACGGGCACGTGCACCTTCCGCCGACCACTGGCGACAACATCGATGTACTGTGGAGACCTCACGCCCCACGTGTTGAGCAATTCGGCGGTACGTCCACCCGGCCTCCCGCATGCCCACTATACGCCCTCGCTCAAAGTCCGTCAACTGCACATACGGTTCACGTCCACGCTGTCGCGGCATGCTACCAGTGTTAAAGACTGCGATGGAGCTCCGTATGCCACGGCAAACTGGCTGACACTGACGGCGGCGGTGCACAAATGCTGCGCAGCTAGCGCCATTCGACGGCCAACACCGCGGTTCCTGGTGTGTCCGCTGTGCCGTGCGTGTGATCATTGCTTGTACAGCCCTCTCGCAGTGTCCGGAGCAAGTATGGTGTGTCTGACACACCGGTGTCAATGTGTTCTTTTTTCCATTTCCAGGAGTGTAGAAGAGGTACTGGATCGAGTATTAGAATCAGAATTTAGAAGAGCTCTGGAAGACTTAAAATCAGATAAGACAGATATGATAGATAACCTTCGATCAGAATTTCTAAAGTCATTGGGAGAATTATCGTACAATCAGCTTAACAACTCATGCATCCAAGTTGCTGACGAGAATAATATAAAGAAGAATGGAAAAGAGAACTGAGGATGTGTTAGATGACGATCAGTTTGGCTTTAGGAAATGTAAAGGCTTCGGTGAGGGAGTTCTGAAGTTGCGGTTGAAATGGAAGCAAGAGCAAAATAAAATAAAGACACGTTCATAGGATCTGCCGACCTGGAAAAAGCGATCGACAGTGTAAAATGGGGCAAGATGATCGAAGTTAAAGAAAAATAGGGGTAAGCTGTAGGGAAAGATACGATACAATATGTACAAGAGCCAAGAAGGAATAATGCGGGTGGAAGACCAAGTACGAAATGCTCGGATTGAAAAGGGTTTACGACAGGAATGTAGTTTTTTGCTCCTACTGTTCAATTTCTACATCGAAGAAACAATGGCGGAAATAAAAGAAAGGTTTTGGAGTTCGATTAACATTCACGTTGAAAGGATATCAGTGATAAGATTCGCTGATGATATTACTACCCTCAGTGAAAGTTAAGGAGAATTACAGGATCTGCTGAATGGGATGAAGAGTCGAATGAGTACAAAATATGGACTGATAGTAAATCGAAGTAGAACGAAATTAATAAGAAGTAGCGGAAATGAAAACAGTGAGAAATTAAACATCATAATAGATGATAACGATGTGGATGAAGTTATGGAATTCTGCTACCGAGGCAGAAAAATAACCAATGACGGACGGTGCAAGGAGGATATAAAAAATAGACTAGCGCTGGCAAAAAGGGCATTCCTGGTCAAGAGAAGTCTGCTAGTATCAAAAACAGACCTTAATTTGAGGAAGAAATTTCTGAGAACGTACGTTTGGAACACAGCATGGACTGCGGGAAAACCGAAAAAGAAGAGACTCGAATCTTTTGAAATGTGGTGCTACAGATGAATGTTGAAAATGGTGGACTCGTAAGGTAAGGAATGAAGAGGTTCTGCGCTGAATCGGTGAGGAAAGGTATATGTAGAAAACACTGAGAAGAAGAAGGGATAGGACATGAATTTAGCCATCAGGGAATAACTCCCATGGTACTAGAGGGAGCTGTAGAGGGTAAAAATTGTAGAAGACAGGTATTGGAATACATCCAGCAAATAATTGAGGACGTAGATCTCAAGTCTACTCCGAGATGAAGAGGACGGCGCAGGAAAGAAATTAGTGGCGGGCCGCAACAAACCAATCAGCAAACTGATGACTCAAAAATAAAAAAGTTGTATTGGGGAACCAACAGAGACGAAAAATTACGTGACAGGTTAAGTTTCTTGTGTTTTATTCTAGTTTATACAAAGAAGAACTCGAAAAGAAGACCGAAAGATTGCTTGGATGTACAGCAGATAGTTAACGAATGATGGTAGTGATGTATTGAGCATGCCTGTAATGTCAGTTGTGAGTAAAAGTTCACAGTATCTATTACTGAATGGAATACATACAATACTTAACTCTCTTCTGAAGAGCACCAACGTCAGACATAATATTAGTCCGATAACCGCTTTGTATCAAAGACATAACCAGTTTAAGTTATATTTCCAAGAAGTTGTAAGTACATTCTCTGAGCGCTGAATGTGGTAAGCGAACGGCGCTCGTCGCACTACATGGCAGGACGTCGACCATGGAAATAGAACTGCTGATGCTCCAGCTGATCCTCCACATTGCTCTGCCGACGTCACTCACTCGCTCAGTCACTTAGTAATGAAATGCCCACACGGCCTTGCTGTAGTGCAGGCAAAGCAGTCCAGTAGTATTCCTGCAGGTCTAGCGTCTTGCAATATTTATTTGGGTCTGTCTTATGAACCGTTAGCTGGGTTAAGCGTCTTTCATGGTGGGAGTATTCTGATACTGCAGGTATGGCTTGTAACCATATGAAGTCCAGCCATCGCGTGGTCTCTCAGAGATGAGGAGGCTCTCAGACTGTTGAGCTTTCCCATAAACACAGACGCTCGCCTGACGGAGGCAGTCCCTTAAGAGTGAGAAGCCAGTGTCTTCGTAGAACTGACGTGCAGAATAATCGGGCGGAAGGCGAGCTGCACGGCCCAACTCTGCACTGTTTGCAGTCGTTGGATGGTCATTGCCGCGACCTTTCCGCACAGTACGACAACAAATTTCGGCACGGGTATCACCAGCCCTAGTTAGTGATGTCGCAGTGTGGAGGCAGCGTTGACGTCGGGTTAAGATGAGGGTACAAGGCACGGAATCGCCTCAGAACCCTGTTCCTGGCGTCTGCGATGTGAATCTATCAAGTAAAACGTCTGTTCAGGATAACCCCCAGGTATTTTCCCGTCCTGGGCCACGGTACGGGGCCAACCGAGATGGAGACAAGTGATATGGCAAGAGACAGCGCCCATCTGGTGAACATACGCGCCTGACCTCTGGTGGCGTTAAATTTGAGGCTCCACTTCGTCGACCACGAGCCAAGAACATCATAGGTGACTTGCCGACGTCGTCGTAGCATCTCTGCAATCATATCCCGGGCGGAGAGCGCTGGAAGCGCACAAACATGAGACGGTGGAGATATGCAACGGGGAACAGCAGGGGCCGAGCAACCACCCGAGCGGCGCTCTAGACACACAAAGCGCGCTCAAAGAGTTTCTGATCGAAGGCCGTACAGTCCAGAATCGGTATGTCAACCACGCAAAATCGCCTTGAGCATTTATATAATCATCCTACTAAGTTGAAGATACCCGTTTGGAAAAACAATGCGTCCTGCGGTGTGAAGAATTTCCATAATTGGCTGCTGTACATCCTCTTCCGATATGAATCGTCGATCTTTCAAGACCTTTTTTAAGGAACCGAAGGCGTGATAATCGCATGAGGAGAGATCAGGACTATAGGGAATGTGCTCGAATGTCTCCAATTGATTTGGCGTAACTTCTGCGTTACGGCATTTGCGATATGTGGACGTGCATTATCATGAAGTAGCAGCGCGGAACTTGGCCACCATTCCACAGCGTTGGTTTTCGACAGTCATGCTGCCCGATACACATTCTTCATTGTCCGATTGGTATCTACCGCTGTTTGCCCTCTGGCAGGCGAAAAGAGAATAACAGCGCGTTGGTCCTGAGTGGAGCAGGCTACCGTATGACGTTGGGCTCCGTGCACGAAAAGCTCGTACACGAGGCCGTAAAGCCACATGGGATCAAACGTGCTGGAGATTTCCGAGTGCACCGCCCCTACGGCACTCGCACCGCTCCACGGCTCCCATGGCCTGCTCCATCAGTCTGCTGCGTGAAGAAGGCCGTAACTGCCTGCTTTACAAACTCAGAGAGCGGAAGGATAATACGAAGCTCTAGTTCCAGCCTTGTGACCGGCAGAGCAAAATTTTGTGGCAAAGGCGGCGCCCTCAGTCTCTCTATTGTATATACGGAGAGAGAGTGACCATCACCGCTACGACGGCCATGTTTCAGCCAAACGGCGGCGGAACGTACGAACGAAGGATAGCACAGAGTAAATTCCACTAGTATACCTCTCTGTATTTGAGACAAAAATGTAAGATGAAATGGCGAAAAATTCACTACTAGTAGCTTTTTGTACTACTGTGTGCTTACTAGAACACTAATACAGCTCGCTAGCGTTATTTACTCTTGTAGTACGTGGAGTTGATACAGCGAATGTAAAAATTATTTAGGAATCTCTGAATTTCTGCTTAGAAACTTGCTCAGGAGTCAAATTGCTACACTAACCAGAACAGAGATTCCACATTGCGTTGTTGTAAGATTTGTTTTCCATACCAAGTGCATGAAGTCAAAAATGAAACACACGTAACGACAGAAAAAATCGTAAGCAATCTTCCGGTTTCAACAATGAGTAAGTGTTAGAAGCCGTAAGAAAATATAATAAGGTTTCTCCAGAATCATTCATGGATTCAGGACACTGGACTCGCATTCGGGAGGACGACGGTTCAATCCCGCGTCCGGCCATCCTGATTTAGATTTTCCGTGATTTCCCTAAATCGCTCCAGGCAAATGCCGGGATGCTTCCTTTGAAAGGGCACGGCCGACTTCCTTCCCCATCCTTCTCTAATCCGATTAGACCGATGACCTCGCTGTCTGGTCTCCTTCCCCAAAACAACCAACCAACCATGGATTCAGGGTAAATCCCTTTTATGAGCAACGTAACGAATAACAAGCACTTTTGAGAATTCACATTGCACTACCCTGTTATAACTAAATAAAAGAACAAATACAACAAGAAAATTTCTGTAACACACAATAGATATTGAAGTCCTAATGTAGGCAGTAAATCGGCACGTGTGGTATGTCACGAGACTATAAAGTACTGTGAAGGCAATTTGTTCAGCAAAATATCTTCAGGTGGACACTTCTTTGCAGTAAACAGTGCTACAGTAACTAACTAAAAATGCGAAAAATAATGTGTTCACAACTTAGTGGCACTAGCAATCAGCGATAATACCGAAATCGACTGAAGCACTGTGTTCTGCATCATATTAACTGATAGTGAAACATGAAGTTAGTTGCAAGGACTGGCAGATACAGGCTTCGTAAAGTCTGGTGATCGTATAGACGAATGTAGTGTATCAGTACATTGCAATATTCAGGAGAGCGAATTACTTTCACAGGAACAAACTAAAACAGTCACCTAAAACTCTGAGTAAAGAAGGGAAGCAAAAAGCTGCCATGTCTAGTATCCCCGACAAGTCATTTAATGAATTCTCCCTGTGTAAAAGAGATTCAATTTCTACAGAAAGGTCTGCTAGTCAGCTGAAAATGCATTATTTATTGGATATTTTATATCCGCTCTGTTTACTGCAAATGCCCAGTAATTCATTCTTTCCTTGTTACATGGAAATAAGAGCTTACAAAACCCACCAGTTCACCAGAATTATTGTATATAAGGAATTTACATGTATGTATAAATTTTTAATTTACGTCACGTGTTCAGCAATTAAAAATAAAAGATTACATTTTCATTAGAAAATTGTGATTCAGTATTTATTTATTGAAATTTCCATTTGTCACCAAATATAGGTAAAAAAATGCTACGTACAAGATTTGAACCAGACTCCTCGATCACTAGACTTCGATTCTATACATTCACCTACCAATGCCTCAGTAAATGCTCGCGAAATATTTGGACGTAACATCGCTTGGGAATCTTCTAATCCTTGAAAGCAATTTTTTTCCGAGCTTTCCTTCTTTCAGAATTGCGTCGCACTCCATTAAGAAATTAATCTCCGACCACAGGCATTGAAATACCATAAATATGAAGAAACTCGAGGAGGGCTTGTCCGTAAGGTCTTCTTGTCAGCTAAAAGCTCATATTTACGCTCACAGGCGTTAAATTATACGACCTGCTGTCTGACCAAAGTCCGAACACATACGGATTGCGTAACGACTCCGAAAATAACTCAGATACATTTCAGGCATTTTCAAAAGTCTTGAAAACAAAGTTCCAACCACGGAAAGCGCTTGAAACATACGAATCGAGATGGATCCGTGGCGTAAACATGTCTTTGCGACTCATCAGCCAGTCACGTGCAATTTCACCTATGACCATTCCCTCTCTCTCTATCTTTCTTTCTCTCTCTCTCTGCATATATGCGCTCTAATCCATTGTGCCCCTCTGTATGCCGGACCGGAGCTACCATCTAGTGTCGTCTAATCGTATGCGCCTGTTGATTAGGCAACCCGGCTGACACTGCAGTGCCGCGTGGTGCGTTCGAGCCTCATGGATACAGCAATCAGCCATACGAGACTGAACTGACAGTTCTGTTCTGTATAGGGAAGTATCGTCATTGGATAGTCGTAAGGAAATGCAGAAAAACTTGGACAAAATTTCCGCTTGGTTTAATGGAGAACTGCTTTTTTAAATTAGGATAGATGCAAGATAATGCTGCAACAAAGAGAAAAAGCCCAATAGTATCCGATTACAAGATTAGGAATGGTCAGCTTGAGTATGTCACATTGTTCAAGTATTTAGGAGTACTACTAGGAAGGAATCCGGAATGGGAACAAGTTAGGAAAGGCGAATGGAAGAGTTAGAGTTGTTGCAACGGGTCTATGATAATGCTGCGTTTACGTAATGGAAATCAACTACAAGACGCTATTGCACCTAAGTCTAGAGTGTTGTACCAGTATTTGGAAACCTTAACACATAGGCACAACAACAGACATCTAATGGATTCAGAAGTGCAATATTAGGATGTAGAAGGTACGTATACTCCATACGAAAGTGTAATAGAAATTACAGCACGTGTATACAGCCACTTCGGTTGCACAAAGTTTTGTCAACTGACCACGGTTTCAATTGCACTGGAGCAATCTTCATGAGAATAAAAAGTTACATGGAATACATGTAATCACACCATGGTTTAAAACATCTGAGCAAAAGTGCTCTTGTCAGACAGAAATGTCATAGGAATAAAAACTAATATATTCCTATGAAGTTTCTGTTTGACGAGAGCACTTTTGCTCAGATGTTTTAAACCATGATGTGATTACATGTATTCCACGTAACTTATCATTCTGATGAGGACTTCCCTAGTGCAATCGAAACGGTGGCTAACTGACAAAATTTTGTGTAACCAAAGTGGCTGTATATACATTCTGTAATTGAATAGCATACGCTTGCTGGATCACAGCCAATAAAATGTTTGAAATAGAAATCCTTGGGTAACTCGAATGGGAGACCTTGGAAGAAAAACTATTCAGTTCTCGCGAAAGGAGCTTCCTGTGGTTCGCTGGTTTTACCTGTGGACTCAGGCGCCATGTCGGATTTGTCGTTAGCTGCAGGTATGGTCAGCCTTTACCTGTCTGAAATACTCCCTGCAGGCGGTCAGGCCATAGGCCCATCCGTGCAAGGGCGCCCACACGATAGTTTGTAGGCGGGGAGGGGGGGATAGGCGTGAGGGTATACGATATTTTTAATATGGAAGACAAAAGCAGCCACAAAAAAGATTCAGTGCCGACCCTTTTAAAAACCTCCGTAATACCGACTTTTAAATAATTTTTTGAAGGAAGAATACCTTACTACACTATATTTTTCCTTTCTCCGAGAACTTTCCCCTGTTTGGGAGTCCTCTTGTATCCATGTGAGTAGCACCTCAAACAAACAACTAAAAAGTATCCTGTGTTAAACATAGGTTGTAGTTTTCTAGAATCCTTGCCATTTTCGAGATTCTTAGTTATCATGCTACTTTATTTCTCAAAATTGGCTGAGAAATTTGAATGTATAAAGGTAAAATGTATACGTTATTGTAAAATAATCTTGGGGCCAGGTTGGGGGGGGGGGGGGGGGGCGGGAGGTCAAGAGCCCAATGAACCCACCTCCCACCCCCCTTTTGTTCCACGCCTGCTACCCAGTGTCTGCGTCTACAGCTACAACTACATCCATACGCTGTAAACCACTGTGAGATGTATGGCAGAGGGTACGTCCCGCTGTACCAGTTAGTAGGGTTTCTTCCATTAACGTATGGAGCGTGGGAAGAATGATTGTTTGAATGACTCTGTGCGTGCAGCAAATATTCTAATCTTTATCTTCACTATCCCTATGTGAGCGCTACGTAGGGGGTTGTAGTATATCCCTAGAGTAATCATTTAAGACCGGTTTTTGAAACTTTGTTAACAGACTTTCTCGGAACAGTTAGCATCTATCTTCAAGGGTCTGCCCCTTCAGTACCTCTATGACACTCTCCCACGGATTAAACAAATCTATGGCCATTCTGCTGCCCTTCTCTTGTATACGTTCATTATCCCCTGTTAAGCCTATGGCATGGGCAATATTTTCTAGGACCATAAGTTACTGCTTAGGAAGTTATATGCCTATGGGATACATGGAGTTGCCCACAAATGGTTTGAATCATATCTGTCGGACAGGTGTCAGAAGGTGGAGATAAGCCATGCAGATAGGACATATTCATCAAGATTCGAGAGAGTTTTGCACGGAGTACCCCAGGGATCTGTATTAGGGCGATTACTGTTTTTAATATTTATCAGTGACCTACCAAGTCAACTATTTGAAGCAGAGGCAGTACTGTTTGCTGACGATACAAGTTTGTTTGTTAAAGCAAATAGTGAAGCTGACTTACAGGAAAAAGTCACATTAGCAACAGACGAAGCAGACAGATGGTTTAATGAAAACAGACCCATTGTGAATGCCAAAAAAACAATGTGGATCATCTTCAGACATATTACAAATAAAATAAAAACTAACCTTACAGTAGAACTGGGTAAGTGTAAGATTGAACAAGCATCATACACTAAATTCTTGGGAGTATGGTTTGATGAACACTTAAGATGGGAAAAGCGTATAATATCATTGAACAAAAAAATTAAGTCGAACATGTTATATACATAGAATGATTAAAAGCTCATGTAATATTAAAACAGTGTTATGTGTTTATTTCTCATTCATGCACAGTTTATTAAAATACAGTGTACAGTTTTGGGGGAGCAACAGTCTAACAAAACATTCATTTAGACTGCAAAAGAAGGCAGTCAGAATAATAAAAGGTATAGGATATAGAGACTCTTGTAGGCATGCTTTCAAAGAATTAAAAATCATGACACTACCATCCTTATACATATATGAAAGGATATGTTTCTTAAAAGAACACGAGGAATTTTCTGCATTAAACAGAGAATTTCACAACAATGAAATGAGGAATAGGAATGATTTCCACAGAGAAATTCATGAAACAGCTATGTATCACAAAAGTGTACTATACCAACCCAAAATCCTCTACAGTGCTCTCCCCAAAGAACTAAAAATAATACCAAAACTGCACATATTTAAAAGAGAATTAAAAAACATGTTATTGAGCAATAGTTTTTACAGTATTGAAGAGTTTATGAATCATTGACAATAAAAGCGCAGTTAATATTTCCCTGACATAATAAATATCTGTAATTTCTCACATTTAAATACTTGCTGTTTCTATGAAAGTGTGAAACAGTGTTAATGTAAGAATAGAAATAATCTTTGATGTGAGAATCTCTAGCTTTTTTTTTTTGTATGTTGTTATCCTACTTGTACATTTTTATGTTAATGTTCTTATAGTTCTATTAAAATTGTAATGTCTAAGTGACAAGTAAATTCAATTATAAATTTTATATCTAAAAATAAAGATTCTGTAACTTACCAAACGAAAGCGTTGGTACGTTGATAGAGACAATAACAAACACAAACACACACACAAATTTCAAGCTTTCGCAACCCACAGTTGCTTCATCAGGAAAGAGGGAAGGAGAGGGAAAGACGAAAGGATGTGGGTTTTAAGGGAGAGGGTAAGGAGTCATTCCAATTCTGGGAGCGGAAAGACTTACCTTGGGGGGGAAAAAGGGACAGGTATACACTCGCACACACACACATATCCATCCGCACATATACATATGTCTGCTTGCGTCTGTATATGTGTGGATGGATATGTGTGTTGGGTGAAGAAATTAACTACTGCAAAATGGGTGTTGTTTGGTGTAACCGAACTGAACTTCTCCCTCACTGGCATTCAAAAGTATTGGCATTGTCTCAGCTTTGTCAGAGGCTGCACAGACTATGTCATTATTGCCATGGAGTGGTTTAACGGCCTTTGGTGCTTCTTGCTGGTATTTTACAATCTACCAGAACTTTAGTGGATTATGCTATATTTTGTGGAGTGACTGAGCCCATCGGCCGCTTGAGAGTTCAGTTAAGTGTGTCCTGACTTCTTGGGCAAGAATGTTGGCTATCCTCCTGGCTATTGAATCCCTGTACATCTGCCACCATTTTATGAAGTGTCATTTAGACCTCAGTAGTTCTTGTATTTCTTTGGGAAAGTCCTTGCATATGTTTTGGTGCATCTTTGTCACTAACCTTGGATAGCATTTGCTCAATGTTTTGACAAAGTGCTCCAAATTTTCATCAATCTGTCTTTTTTTGTTGGTATTTGCGAGACCATTGATGTGGAGACCTACCAGATGTTCATAGCTCTCCCAGTCAGTCCAGTATGTGCAGTAGGTTGTGCTTTTACCTATGTGGTTGGCAACAGCTACTTCCAGGCAGACTGCAATACGGTCAGATTCGAGCTTGTTTATTGTCATTGGTGTCGGGGAATGAAGACTCCTACGCCATCTGTTGGTGTTCTGTTAAGTCTGTACATTGTGCTGCCCTCTGCAGCGGATATATTTCAACTGTAACTGTAAAATGGACGTGTGAGAATAAAGGTGTGTGTGAGCAGAAGTTTTACTGTGTCCTTGATTTCACTAGTGTGTAGCAAAATTTTGATGCCGAAACCCGGGAAGACATGAAGAGATAGAGTGCTACTACACATTAAAGAGGACTCGACGCCGGCGGAGATTTTTTTTTTTTCCTTCATATATAGTGTGTAGTGTGGACTGAAGAGATCATCCTTGATGACTTATTCTTCTAGGATGGGATGTAAGGATAAAAGGAAAACACTTTATTCATTACACATTCAGTTAGGCTTGGGCACGCAATGGGTCCTTTAGCCTGCTGTCTTTGGTGATGTCTATCTCCTGTGGAGGGTGAAATGTGTCAAGGCTGTTATGTGTGACTTCTTCCTCGTGTTATGACAGATTGCCTATGGGGGGTGAAACGTTATTGACTTCGGTACTCTATACTTGTGCCATCTTGCAAGGTTTACCGTTCCTACCGATTCTAATTGTCGAACTTCGTCCCTAAGGGCATCGATCTTGTCAAAAACTCGTAGAGCCTTGTCATGGAACTTCTCTTGTATAGTGGTCTCGTGGAGTGCGGTGCAGATGTCGACGTTTCTTGTCCACCATGGAGTTCCTGTGATCCATCGATAGCAAATGTTTTGCAGCGCTTGGAGTTTGTTGTAGTTGAAGACGCACGTAGTTCCCCACGAGGTGGAGCCATACAACATTGTGGGTTCCACCGTTGCCTTATACAATTGGAGTTTAGTCTTAGGGTTGAGATCCTTACTCTTCAGGAACGGAATCAATGACCTGGCCCTCTTCTGGGCTGCCGTCTTCTTGTCGTCAATATGCTGCGTAAAGAGTAATTTTTTGTCAAGGTAGACACCGAGATACTTCACTCCCAGCGACCATGGGATAAATTGGTCAGCTATTTGGAGTCTGTCGTTCAGAACTGGTTTCCTCCGTGTGAATAGAACGGCTGCCGTCTTCGTCGGGTTGATGGTTATCTTATTTAGCAGCGCCCAGCGTTGCATTACAGCAAGTTGCCGTTGCATCCTAGCGATTAGCTGGTCCAAGTGTCCGGCGGAGAAGGTTTTGAGTGACTTCAATCTCAAAATCCGATCACGTCACGCCACGTTCAGCTCACACAGATAAGTTGCGGCATTGCTCTGAAACTGTAGCAAAGGACACTGTGGGGCGATTGATTTGTATGTGATGTTACTTGGTGCATGTTTGTTGGTGGCAGAGCAATAGAGGGCAGTTGGCGTATTATTTGCAAAGCACAAATGGGACTTGCTAAAGTATTGGTAGACTGCAGCGCCATCTGTTAGCAACAGCGACCACTACTAAAGGTCGTGGAAGCTGAAAACTGCACGGTCGCATCATCTACAAACACCACTAGGGGCTGCTAACGGTTCACACTCCAGGACAGCGCCATCTCTTAGCGATAGCATCCAACTGACGGTGTGTCTTGTCCTTGAACGCACTCTCGCGACAGAAAGCAAAACCACCAACTCTCCATGGCAGAAGGCAGAAGCAGTAGCTACGAACTTGGGGAGGCTGCGCCGGAAGCGGTCGACTTTGCGATCGAATGCGACGCGTTCGTCAGCCAAATAAACGCCTTCGATGGTTCTACAGCTGCAGAAGAAGTCGAACACTTCCAGGAACGCCTACAGGAAACATTAGAAGAGTTGACCCGACTCAACGATACAATACAGGACTTGCTGGATGACTCTGAATACGAAGCCGACACGGAAGCTTGTGAGGAATATACTGATAAATGCAAACGCGCCCTCCGAAAGGCGAAAGGCCTTCTAGGAGAAGCGCGCTCAGGAGACAGAAACACGACGTCAGCGGCTCAACAACACGCCTGTATGGACATAAAATTGCCTACTATCAAACTGCACGCATTCTCAGGGGATATAGAAGCTTGGCCTCGATTTTGGGACCAATTCACAGCTTCCATAGACGAGAATCCGATGGTGTCAACAATGAACAAGCATATATTCCTCCGTGGTTACCTCGATGGGGAACCTAAGGACTTGGTCGATGGCATTGCTGTTACAGCTGATACATATGAGCAGACTAAGCAAATTTTGAAATCCAAATATGGGGATAAGAACAGAATTATCTAAAGTCACCTGGATTTCTTGGAGAATCTTAACACTTCGACTTCAGGCAGTCCAGAGGCTCTCAATTCCACCTACTTTGAGTGCCATAAGCGCATCCAAGCACTACGAGCACTAGGAGAAAATGTGGACTCTTATGGGAGAGTGCTTGCACCCAAACTTCTTCGAGCCTTTCCTGAAGAAATTTGCAAAAATTGGCTTGTTCATGCCCGAAGGCAAAAGATTGAAGAAGGGAACCTCACCAACCTTATGGAGTTCTTAAATGAAGAGGTGGAAGGAGCTATCAACACACACAAAATTCGTGGAGATACTGTACCACACGAAAATTAAGTACCAACAGCATCTGCTTTCCATGTAAAGGTTAAAACGAAGAGGGACAAGAAGAAACAACAGAATTCAGAGCCCTTCTGTGTGTATTGCGGCGAAAGAGGGCACTGGGGCCAAGACTGCCAAAAGATTGCAAGCTTGCAGGCAAGAATCGACGCCCTCAAGACAATGAACCGTTGCTTTCTATGCCTGAGACGTGGCCACAACAGAAATCAGTGTTTCAAACGGGGAAAGGCGTCCTGTGCGAAATGTAAGGGGGAGCATCACATTTCTATCTGTAGTAGCCATACCTCAACAGTAAATAAAATTGAAACTATGACTTCTAACCTCACATACCTACAGACTGCTCGTGTGAGTATCACAGGACCCACTGGTAAGAGCAAACAGAACACCAACAGATGGCGTAGGAGTCTTCATTCCCCGACATCCTCGAGATAACTACTTTCGAATACAGTTACAGTTCATCACTCTCAAGGAAGAAGGTGCAGTTTAATATGATGGGGTGCTCCACTAATTCCCACATATCAGTAACAGCCTTTGAAAGCACAAATAATTTTTCACAGCAACCAACAGTGCCACAAGATGTAGGAGATATGGCCTTGAGGGGTGGTGCACCACTCGCAGATCCTAAAGGAGACACTGAAGATCTACCTATTGAAATCCTGATTGGAACTGATTATTACTGGAGAATCGTGACTTTGGATCAACCAATCAAGGTATCACCATCATTGGTTCTTCTCCCAACAAACTTTGGATATGTTCTCAGTGGAAACAGATCCAGCACCACCGTCAACAGACCAACTGTCAACTTTATTCAGGGTAGCTACAGTGATATATCTGATGAGTCAGTGCGCCGATTTTGGGACCTGGAGACAATCGGGATAACAGGACATCAAGAGCGAGCATTAAAACCCATGGACCACCCTATTTATAAGGAATTCCGAGAATCATACTGTGTGGAATATGGCCGCAGAGTTGTATCTCTGCCTCAAAAGAAGGCTATGCCTCTCTCCTGCAACCGCACAACTGCTGAAGCGCGTCTTCGCTCCTTACAAAACAAGCTGCGAGGGAATGAAGAGCTGAAGGTCATTTACCACGAGACCATGTCGAAATATATTGAGAAGAACCAGGTAGAGGTAGCACCTGAGGACTGTACTGCTGGAAACACGTTCTACCTGCCACACCACATTGTGAAAAAATGCATCAGTGGAAGTGTGAAGTACAGAATAGTCTTCGATGCATCCTCACATGAGCCAGAGTCTCTATCGCTGAATGATGCCCTCGAAAAGGGACCAAATTTACTTCCGGATATTCCAGCAATCTTACTACGACTCCACACACTTCCGGTGGGTTTAGTGTGTGATGTGGACCAAGCTTTCCTGCAGTTAACGTTGAAAGAAGAAGACAGAGACCTCACGAGGTTCCTTTGGTATCGTGTTGAGCAAGCTGGAAGTGGTGCCTACATGACCACAAATGACGTGATTACATATCGCTTCAAACGTTTGCCATTTGGACTTGCACCAAGCCCATTCCTGTTGTCAGCTGCCATAAGGGAGCTAGCAGCACTAAATAGTGAAAAATATCAACCATCTTCAGGACTTGTAAACAAGTCAGTATTCATGGACGATTTCGTAGCGAGTGTTAGAGACAGCGACACCGCTGCAACTGTTTACCATGAACTGACAGAACTTTTCCAGCAGATAAGTCTTCCACTGTCCAAATGGGCGACTAATTCGAATGATCTGAAGGCAATATGGGATGTCAAAGACCCTGAAACAAAGACCACAACCCAAGTTTTAGGAATTAATTGGAACACAGAAGATGACTCTATCTGCAGTGACTACGAGAAGATAGCTGAAAATCTAATGGACAAACTGGCAACCAAGAGAAATGTTCTTCGAGCAGCTGCTCAGTTTTATGACGCCCTGGGTGTGTTCACTCCTGTTGGGATAGTTTCAAAGATAATTTTCCAAGACACAAGGCTGAGGGGTCTTACATGGGAGGAAGTTTTGCCCACAGATCTTGCATGTCGTTGGCACACATGGGTCTCAAAGCTTCATCACTTGTCATCACTACATATTCCTAGATGGATAGGGACGCTGGGCACAGGTGGCTCTGCAGAGGTGCATGTATTCTGTGATGCATCTGAAAGAGCCTACGGCGCTGTTTTGTGTATAAGGACATCTACTGAAACTGGATACACTGTGCACCTTGTCTGTAGCAAGAACAGACTGGCCCCTATCAAGAAGGTAACTCTACCCAGGTTGGAGTTACTTGCTGCATTGGTAGGATCACGACTCCTTCATTACTTTTGCCAGGAAACAGGGTTTGATGCCAACAGAGCTACCTTGTGGAGCGACTCGACAGTCACTTTGGAATGGGTACGGAGTGATCCAAACAAATGGAAAACATTTATCTGTAATCGTGTGACAGAGATATTGACATACACCACACCCAGCCAATGGAGGCATTGTCCGGGAAGCCAAAATCCTACAGATCATCTCACGCGGGGACTAGAAGCAAATCTGCTAGCCACTCTTGATATCTGGTGGGGTGGTCCAGCATGGCTTTCAGAAGACAAGCAGTTGTGGCCACTGGAAATCTCAGCCCCACCTCCATCAATGCCAGAAGCCAAAACGAGAGCAAATGTCACTCTGATCACCATCACTGAACCACTACTGGACATTGCAAGGTTGAGTTCATATTGGCGAGTACTGCATATAACTGCCTTTGTATTTCGATTTATCAGCACAACAAGAAACAAAAATAGAATTTCCGGCAGTTTTAGTGCTTTGGAATTACAAAATACCCGCACCTACTGGATCAGAAGAGTTCAAGAGGAACTATTCACTAGTGAACTGTCTGCATTGCGTAAGGGAGAACAATTGCCCAAGGAATCAAAGATTGCTCGATACAATCCCTTTATATCGGATGGCATCCTTCGTCTTGGTGGTAGGCTGCAGTGTGCTGCACTATCACACTCAGAGAAGCATCCAGTTATATTGGATGGACGTCACCATTTCACTGAGCTTCTCATCAGACACACACATATAAGACTGCATCATCTCGGTGTGCAGATTGTGTTAGGGGAACTGCGAGAAGAATTTTGGATTCTGTGAGGATGACAAGCTGTTCAGAGAGTTCTTCACTATTGCCTACCGTGCAAGATAACACACAGTCGCCGATATGAAGAGATGGAGGCCCCACTACCACTGGACAGAGTTCAGCCTTCAAGACCATTTGCAGTAACAGGCATCGATTCTGCCGGACCATTATATGTCAAATCTGGACATCAAACAAAAAAGTCCTACATGGTCCTATTCACATGTGCAACAACACGGGCCATTCATATTGAACTTGCAATTGACATGTCCACTGACAGATTTTTGATGGCCGTGCAACGCTTTGCAGGACGTAGGAGCCTACCAGTCACTGTCTACTCAGACAATGCTACAACATTCCATGCAGCCAACTCAGAACTGGCAGAGCTTTTCAAAACCATGCAGCATACTGACGTACAGCTCTACTGTGCCCACCATGGAATCAGTTGGAAATTCATACCACCACGTGCGGCTTGGTGGGGAGGCTGGTGGGTACGCATGATAGGTTCAGTCAAGCGCTGCCTGAGGAAAGTTCTTGGTCGCTCCCAGGTGGATGAAGAGAGCTTAAACACCACCTTGATCAGCATAGAAGTCGCAATAAATTCACGACCCATCACTCAAGGAGAGAGTGACACTGCATTGACGCCAGCCCACTTTCTAAAGGGTGGGAAATTAGTAACAATTCCATGTGGGCCAGAGCCAGCAACTAGAAAGGACCTTGCCAAGTAGTTCCGACCCATACAAAAGGTCAATGACGACATCTGGCGCAGGTGGAAGACAGAATACCTCCTGCTGCTAAGACAATATCATGAGGTGAAGGGATACCCTTCGCAGAGGAAACCAAGAATTGGAGGGGTTGTTCTACTCCAAGAAGACAGCAAACCACGGCACTTGTGGAAGAGGGCTGTGGTAGAAGAAGTGCGGCATGGCAGAGACAGTAAAATACGGTGCATCATCCTCCGCCAGCCAGATGGTATGAAGATCTGTCGACCGGTCCAGCTGGTCATCCCCCTCGAGATGGACCAGGGTGGGGAGGATGTCGGGGAATGAAGACTCCTACGCCATCTGTTGGTGTTCTGTTAAGTCTGTACATTGTGCTGCCCTCTGCAGCGGATATATTTCAACTGTAACTGTAAAATGGACGTGTGAGAATAAAGGTGTGTGTGAGCAGAAATTTTACTGTGTCCTTGATTTCACTAGTGTGTAGGAACAATTGGGTTATACACCCAAGAGAAATTTTTTACTAGAAAGATGTCTAGTATGTTGGGGCAGTAGTTTTGGTTGTGAGGGTTGTATGTTGGCTCTTCTGGTACTGCAATATTAATATCATTCTTTGCTTCTTCCAGATTGTCCAAGGTTCTCACACTCACATTTCCAGTTCTACAACCCCATGCCTTGTTTTTTGAGTTTAGATCCCCTTTAATAATCACTCTCTGACCTAAGCCTAATAGTGTTTCTACATCTACTGTGGTAATAGTCCCATCAGCAGGATGGTAGGCTGCTACCAGTATGACAGTCGTCCTGTTTACTTCTATCTCTATCCCAGTGGAATCAATTCTCCCTAGGTGGAGGATGTCAGCCTTACTACTATGGGACAACCTATTCTTAATTAAGACTACCAGCTCTCCTTTAGGATGATTTAATCTATCATTTATATGAATAGTATATTTTCTAATCCCAAGGTTATTATGAGGTATAAGGTGAGTCTCGTGTACTAGTGTTCTTCTATGAATAGTTCTACGGAGTTTTTTTTGTGATGAATGTCATCTGCATTCCAATTTACTATGGTAAGGGAGTCCTTAAGATTAAGATCCATTGAAGAATGACGTCACAACTGTGGCAGTAATCATGAACTTTGACAGATTATATGGGGCAGTCAGGAGCTGCTCCATCATTGGTTTCACTGTGGTGACTATTTTGCTGATGTTGAAATTGATTAACAGGTGGGCAATGTCATAAAATTGGGTGAGCATGGCTGCTCTGTCTGTTGAGTTGGTTGTGGTTCTCATCGCCAGGCTGCCAGTTGACTGAGGTGGTGCAGTGGCATCCTGTGTGGTGGGGACAACAGTGGCAGTGGAAGGGTAAGCAGTGGTGGGGGCAGGAGTGGTGAGAGGAGCAGCAGGCTCCTCTGCAGTCACCAGTTGCTGTTACTGACTCTGTTTCGCAGCAGAGGAAAATTTCGCACTTTGAGAACAAGGACCAGTTTGAGAGCAGCTTCCACTCACAGTCTCTGTTTGGACTGCATGGACTTCACCATTTCAATTCAAGAGGGACTTTTTCTGTAATTGGCTGGGTATGATCCTTTACAATTCACGCATTTTGGAGGATCTGCTATTGCTTTCACCTCTTAAGAATAGGAATACGATAGTGTTTCACACTAAATGGTTCGTGTGGTTTGATATTAAGCTTGTGCTCAAAATTCGTTACTTGCCCCAACCTGTCAGAAAATACCTTTATGATTTTCCTGACAACATTCATTAGTTCTATCATTTTGGGCTTCAGGTATTCCATCAAGATTATTAATTATTTTTCAAACTTCTTCTTTCATCTCATCCTCAGAGACTATCCACTCAGTACTTTGCAACTCCATAACGTCTTTGTTTCTTCAATTTATATATAATAATTTCAGTGGTAGCACTCCTTTTTCCTCTTCAGTATTTACTATCATTGCTTTATAATCTGCCACAACTATTCCTTCCTTCAGTTTTATATGTAAACAGCCATTCCTTCAGTATTTATGTAAACAGCCAGTCCCACAATTCATGTCCACTTTGCATATCAGCATCCAGTCCATTCCTAGAATGAAGTTCATACTCATCCCAGAAACAACTAAAACTTCATGCCCCAAACTCAATCCTCCTTTCCAGAAACAACTAAAACTTCATGCCCCAAACTCAATCCTCCTTTTCCAAACTCCACACATACATGTTTTGTAATGGACTTAATCAATTTACGTGTTGCCCCTAGTACCTTGGCACCAGTCACTGGCATCTCTGTTAACCTTGGATGGTCTTTCAAAACTTCATACATAGATTTTGAGATAGCCAACATTTCACTATCCTGAATTGACTAATGCACATTGTGCCTTCCCATACACTTCTATATTAATCAGGGGTTGACACATATTCAACTCTTCCTCCATAATTTCTTTTTATAACAGATCTTTTTCTAACATTTCACATTGGTTTCCTGCTACTTCACCCTGTCCTAGGGACATTTTCTCATCACTTCTTTGTACAGTTAATTGTCTCATGTTTTCTGGCCCTCTTGGATTAATCCCTTATATCGTGGCATTTTTCTCCTTGTTCTTCAATTCCTATCTCAGTATTTTCATCTGCCTGGTGTTTGTCAAGCATTTCTGGTTTTTCCTCCTCATCTTTATCATTTCTTCTTTATACAAAATATTTTATTTTTGTCATTCTCATCCTTTTCTTTCATTTTCACTTTTTCTGTTGCTATTGAAACTATTTTGTTGCCTATGCTCCCTTGACATAGTATTTCTTCCTAGTCATCCTCTATGAATTCAACTTCCGATTTCTCCTTGAAATCTAATCAATCTGTACCCTTATCATGCTCATTATCACTTTCTGCCTCATCTTCATCCTCACCTCCTTCATCTGTTAAATCTTCTCTTTCTTCCCATCTATCATATCTGCTTTTATACCTTTCACTCTTTTTCCTTCTTATACTCAAAAAATTCTGCCCCCGTATCAAGTAGCTCACACTCCCCTGGACACTGCTCATCCCACCTAGCCACAGTGTTAACATCAACAGCATTTTCTTCCTGAGATCTGTTTTCCACATTTTGTTTTGAGACTCATGACTGACTTCCTTCTTCTCTTCCCCTACCATGATACAAAAATCCAAGAATGCATCCTCTCTACTCTCATTAAGCAGACTGGGTTACTTCATCTTCTTTTGAATGGATCTTTTAATTGTCTCTCAGCCTCCTTGTTTTCTTCATTTCTCTTCATGCTACCTTCTGGACAGTGATCTTCCGCTGTATCCCTACACATCACCAACAATTCAATTTTGATCCATCCTTATTCTTTTGTCTTGCAAATCCCCTGAATTAAGTCTCCATAAACATATCCTATTTTCACCTGACCCACAAAAATTTGGCTCACACTGATCCTGCATATTACTCTTTCTATTTGATTTTGATTTCCTTCTTCTCTTTCTCAGTATGCATTGGCTGTAAATGTTATTGGCCACGGCTCATGTTCTATCCCAGTTGAGCCCCTTATTGGAGTGGAGAACCTTATTTCACAAAGAGTTCTCTATCACTTAAATTATATGCACCTCAGCAGCAATAGCTTTGACATCTTCCTCCTTTCATTTCTGCAGCCCATCCTCTTTTTGTCTGAAATGATCTTATTGCAAAAGTATCTGCCTTCTATAGGTCTTGTTCCTTCCCTAAAATACTTGTTTTCATCCCTATTATACCATGTATTTACCTCATTTATTCGACTTAAAAACCGATCAGAATCAATAGAATTAGACTAATGTGGTTTTGCAGTTTTCTTGGTAACCTCTTGTGTATGAAGTAGATTTAATCTTCCTCACACATTAGCAGGCCAATGTAATCCACAATTCTAGACAACCTTTCACAATATTCCTTCATGGACTCATGTGAATTTCAACCATACTGTGGGAATTCTTGGAAGTGTATTCATTACTCCCTTTGCCAATTTTTCAACCAGTATTTAGCTTTGGACCACTTAATTAACTCTTTATAAGTATCAGATCCCTTCAGTGCTTTAACTGCCCATCCTCAAGCATCTCCAGCAAGACAATACTCCATCAAGCAAATTTTTTCTGCTTTGTTACAAGTATTTTGTACACAGTGCCTAAATTCATTTATAAATACCATGGGATGTGTGTTGCCTTTAGAATCAAACTACATATTATGATTACCTACCCCATGAGACCAATCAGTGACCCTTGGAGAAAGGCACTGTTCCTTAGAACTTTTCTCTAGTGGTTTTACTTTTTACTGTATGTCAAAAGCATTTATCTTCATTTTATCTACTTCTCCAATCAGCTAAGAACAAGTTTTGAAATCCCCTTTCCAAGTCTTTTGTTTCTTCTATAATGTTCTTCATTTTGAGGGTCTTTATCATCAACCTCACCTATCTGTCCTATTAAACTGATTTCAATTGTCTCTATTTTTTCATTAAACTAGCAAAATAGTAGAGCAACACTCCAGAGAAGGAATTGACCCCATATTATACACTAATAGTCAAAATTACTAAGATTACTCGTAGGTTCTACTGAATTTTCCACTTCTATTAGTTGTGAGAGAAAGATCAATAAGAGCAATGATGTCTCCAACAAAGAGCCCCACCAGAAAATGAATCATCCCAGTGGAAGCACCTGGTTACAGTTGTAGGTAATGTGAATTGCTGCTTACTTTTCGTAGGCTTGAGGATTCATCTCTGACAGTCCTGCCTGCATTGATCTTGTGCCCCAAGCAAGTTTCCATAAGAAAGAATTCAAATTCAGCATTAGGAATATTAAAGGCTTCAGTGAAATAAAAGTCAGCAGCTTAAGGAACCAATTTTGAACCCTCTGAATTGGCAAAGCAGTTCTGAACCAATGTGTTACACTGCTGCTGGCCACTATTAGTTGATGTCCCAGTAAGTCTCTGAAGTTATTGCCCTTTCTCAATGACAAAGTCATGTTGAAACCAATTGCAGACAGCTTTATGGATGAGTATTTCCTTGAACAGTCTATATGCCATGAGCCAATTTCTCTCGTCTCTCTGGCTGGACTCTGCCAACCTGTCCACTGATGTTGGTAGATGATAATAGTGGGCTGGACCATATTTCCAGAGTCCAAATGAGTGTTGGCAGTCCTCTGATGCCTCCACCGCAGCCTCAGGTCACTCACATCATAGCATGCAGCTATCACTTCCACTTGTCCATCTGCGTTGCCTCAGCAGTACTGTCACTAGCAGCAACTGAAGCATTGCATCTTCCAAGCCTTCCATTGGCTAGTATTTTTGGCCTTCTGTTCCTCTAATATATTTTACCTTTGCTTGATTCAGAAAATAGGTTATATTCTGGATTTACAATTTTAGATCAGTGTCTTCATTTTTCATTAATAAATTTAACATTACAAGTACTTCACAGCTACTTCAGAAACACACTATTTGAATTTCTCTCACTACTCTTCCACCAATGACAGGATTCTTGCTTAATATAGGGGCCATCCCACCCCTCCCTGCCATGGCCACAGCAACTAAGGCATCCATTTTTGATCACTTGACACCTTATTGCACAACATTACTAAAATTAAAAAATATATATATATTGGTCATGAAACACAACCAATACAAATGTTTTACATAATTCTAAAACTTTCTAAGTAAACTATTTCCTGCCAGTATCAGTCCATTATTAGAATGCATAATGGAAATGGGCTTTGAGGTTATTGCAGTAGTTGAAATGGAGGTTTTAGGAGACTTTTTGTTCAGAAAGGGGTTCCAGTTGAGGAAAAAGGAATGGGAAAGGAAAAGCTTATGAGTGGTAACTGTTTCATTGTTTAAAGTGTGGGACAATGCTGCATCACACATTAGTTCAGTGCTCTTTAATGTTTGAACCAGTGTGCACTGGATTAAAGTAAATGAATTACTAGCACATCACAATGATGTAATTAGCAGTCTTTTTCATTTCATCCATAACCTGAGTTATTGTAAGAGCAGACCTTCATTGTTAGATAAGTAATTACAGGTACTGCCAAATGGAGGGAATAGTGAAAATTTTGGTCAGTAAGAATGCATTTTCTCTTGTCATAAAGGGTATGTGGAATGGTAAATTTCATGATTGGAAGCACTGATCATTAATGTGTGTTGTGCTTTGTTACAGTATGTGATGGTTGTCTCAGTCATTAATTTATGGAGTTGGCTGGTTGTTTGATCGAGAGGTCATTTACAACTTTATGAATGTTAACCTCTTTCCCTCAACAGTGACACACTGAGTTTCCACAGTCAGAAAAATCATCACTTGAGTTTTATTGTCTGTTCACATATATTCTATTGTTAGTATTAGTGGGCATCACGTGCATGAATATTGAGCTAACACGCCAGTGTTGTGGACGATGATAATATGATGTTGGCAGGTAGCGGGCTGTGCAGAGCAAGCTGATGAGAACAACACCGATCCCGTCCACATTCATGTCCCTTCAAGGCAGCGTCGTGCTGAAGGAGTAGACCTGGCTGGGGCAGAGGAAGACTGCGATGCTGGAATCGTGGGACCAACCTGTGCTGACTGCAGCCGGCTGGTAATCTGCGCACAACTCAATGGCCGCATCATCCCCGTTGGCAGTGTATCCTGTCCCTCTTTAGGAGGCGGAAATACCTGTTCTGTGAGTGAAAAAGGCAATTAAAGAAAAGATTTTCTGATTATGCACATATTACATTAGTTAAATAAAACTTTAAGTAATCATGCATTTCTGTCATCCCAAGTTTAGACAATGATGAAGAAGCACTTGAACTTAGGTTTATCGACTTTTAATTACAGCTGTGGGCAAATTTTTGTGCTGGCATTAGTTAATTGTATCTGGGGTCTTACAAGAAATATTCTGGTGCAAAGGGATGTTGACATTGACATTTGGGTGAGAATGATTTACTAATGATTAAAAAGTGTAATTACAGCTAATGAAATGAGATGCTAAATGTTATAATCAATTTTAAATTCAACTTTCTTCATATTACAACAATTTTTATTACACTTATCACTTGTATGAGTCCTTCTTACGCAGAAGAATGTACACAGAAATTAATTTGACACTGTGCATTCCCTGCTTTCAGTTTTTTATAAACAGTTGTAAAATACTTTGAATTCATATGCTTCTCTGTGTGTTTATTCTTACATATTATTTTTTTCTCTCATACAAATTTCGTTATCAACATATCTTTGTACTGAAACACCTGTTAGTTCTCAGCTACATCAGACCACTTTTCTCATTAAGGCATGAGATATGCTTTTACAATTCCATTCACAGAATACTAACAGAGAAGATTTAGGTACAGCAATGTCTTCATCAGCAGTGCATCACTGTGCAAAGAGGGATATTATACTCAGATCCTGAAATGGAAAATAAATCTGCCTTTTCAAAATATCAACTGGTAGTTCATGTTATATGTGATGCTAACCACAGAGAAAGGAATATATTAGCATTTTAAATAAAACACCTGGGAGCATATTGCAGATAAACATTGACAATTTCAATAAGCCCAAGAAAGATTAGGAAGGATATTCCAAATTGTCTTTTCTTACAGTTGCAAGGGACAGCATACATTGATAAAATTTGCTTCCATATACACAGCAGAAACAATTACTGTAAGTGAAACTCTTGAATTTGGTCAACAGACAAGCTGTGTTACAATATTAATAATCTATACAATCAAGAGAATTCTGACATCAAAATTTAATAAAGAAAAATTCAGTTGAGAAAATCATATGAGACAGAATTGCTGGTCAGTTTTTATCTTCAGGAGGTTAAATGTGTAGTACTATCAATAGATTCACAAAAGTAAAAATAGTATTCTCATCCTTGGGTCTGAATGGCTAGCCCATCCTTTTTAACCTTCCACACCAAACCCCCTTCTCCTCACTGATGAAGAAACTATTAGTCCTGGATGCTAGGAAATGTGTCACTTTTTATGGCCACTATCTGTTTACTCGCAATTTCACCTGCATATGGGTGTGCTACATATATTGCACATGCCCCCTCCCCCCCTCTGTCCATTTTCTACTCCTCCCCTCTCTCTCTCTCTGTCCATTTCCTCTTCCCCTCTCTGTCAATCTGCTCCTCCCACCCCCCTTTCTCAGTCCATGTACTCTTCCCCTTCTGTCCCTCTCCTGTGTCAATCCATTTTTACTCCCATTGTCTTGTCAATGGTAGATGGGTCTTATCCCCACAGTACTTCTTTCCAGACAATAAGTGGTATGTGCACCAAGTATGTACTATACATTTCACCTCCTGAAGGTAAATTTGAGCCAGCAATTAGCAATTCTGGCACACATTTTATTACGACTGATTCTGTACCATCACATTATATCTACCATCGCAGGAACCATTCCTGAATTCAGTCATTCCGATATAGTGGAATTACTGAAAATCTAATTAGGATGGATGATTTGGAAATCGTATTGGATTCCTTCCAAATAATTGGACAGTGATTTAATTTTTACTACCTTATTCAGTCAGTAGCCTGGGTATCACTGATTAACAATTGAACAGCAGCACACTTGCAAATTTCAACTGGGTTATGTATCTACACCACAAATTCTTTAGCTTTTGTTACTTTCCTTCTAGTTTGGTACTCTAATGTAGAATTTTGTGCCACAATATCACGAGACAGTTGTGTCTCTCTACTAATATTAATGTGTGATTCAGACCCAGCAAAATAGTTGCGTGCCGGATGGCCCAGCATGCGAAGTGGCTCCAGCACCACTGCCATTCCGCTGCCTGGAACCTGGCATCTTCCCAGATCCTGAGGACTGCATACACTACCACCTGTGTGGCACTGACCTAGGACACATCTCTGGTAAGTATCTGTGCAAAAGCCACCACACAACTTATGCTGTCTGGTGCTGTATTCTGATACCTTGTATACCATATTTTCAGTCTGTTTTGAATGCACAGTGTGCTAAACAATTGTCTATGTAGCTTTGATGATGACCTGAAATCCCTAATGAGCGGATTTAGTGTCTATTTGCAAGTGATTATTTCAGATCTTAATGTTGTGCCCTTTTGTCATAGATGTTTGTGAGATGCACTTAAAACATTTTGACAGAGCTCCTCTCCATTCTTCACTATAGTTATAATGTCTCAATTGCCCACCTGCTGTAAGTATAACATACATACTCAAATAATCTGTGCACCTTAATTCTGAAGGAGGGAATTTATTTTTTGCTTTAATTTGTTTTATCCACAAATTTTTTTCTGAGGCAATGATGTGTTCAAAATTACATATAATGTCAATTGGTTTGAAGAAATGCATCATAATCTTCTCATGCTGTTGTACAGGTTGATAAATCATTAAAATGCAACCAATTCAGCGGCATGCAGCTATCCAGCCGGTGGGCCTGCCAGTTGGCCCATAACCAGGTGGCTGGCCGGGCAACATTATCCCCACCAGCCAGGACTCTAGGCCTACCTACCATAGGGAAAAAAAAGTGAATTACCATGTTTAAGAATTTAATGTTAATATGTGCAACAAAATATTTTAGTCAACATGTATGCTCCCTTACCTCTCTATTCATCATCGTTTTCATTGTTATCAGTAGCGAGGGAAGAATTGTTGTCTTCACCACCTCCCCATGGAGCGTCATCCACTGGTCCATCCAGTGAATTTGTGAACCCACATTTTTGAAGAATTTTTCCACCAGTGGTTGCAGAATGGAGTCCCACGCACTTTTCACCCACTCATCAATCTTGGGCAAATCTAGCTGTTTGTTTTTTCCACTCAATGTGAACTTGTGGTTTTCATCAGCCATCCATTGTGTATATCGCTGTTTAAGTGCAGCTTTGAGTGAACAATTTATACACACATCTAGTGGTTGTAGGATGGATGTTAGGCCTCCAGGGATAATAATCAAGTCAGTTTTCCCTTTTTGTAATTTGTCTTGCACTTCCTTAGTTGTATGTCCATGGAAGCTGTCCAGGACCAACATGTTACATAAATTCAGTAATTCACCAGTACGATGTTGCCAAACATGCGTCACCTGGTCAATCACACAGTCATTGTCCATCCATCTGTTCACTCTCACTAATACACCTTTCACTGATATTTTTGGTATAGTTTTCCTTTTAAAAATCACGTAAGGTGGTAGCTTTCATCCATCGCCAGTTATGCACAATATCACTGTACACCTTTGCTTCTGACTGCTGCCAGTTCATATCATGATGCTTGATTCTCCTTTCCTGTTAACGGTGTTGTTGAGAGCACTATCAATTTGCAATAACATATATGACTGTTTGCGTTGCACATTTATCATGTAACAATGAAAATGCACTATTTTTTCCTCATAATCGCATGGAAGCCGATGAGTGATGGTAGTTTTCCTTTGGATTCCTAACCCATTTCGGTTGAAAAATCTTGATAATCAGCCCTTGCTAGCTTTGTAATTGGTAACACCTAGTTCTTTAAGTTGGCACATTTCACTTGTCACCAAGCATCCATATTGTTGCTTCTCATCTAATAATCGCAGAGCCTTTTTCTGAGGTCCAGATGCTTCACTTTTTGGCTGAAAAATGCCCAGCGATTACTGTTAGTTTCTTGAGGCTGCATTTTGTTTTTTGCCACCAGTTGCAAATACAGCCCTCACTCATGTCATACTTTCTTTCCACTGAACAGTTTCCAATATTCTCGGCTTCTTCAATAATTTTCAGTTTTTCTTTAGCAGTGTACAAGCAATAATGAGAACTTGTAGCCTTAATTAACAAGTTCGAAGATGTTGTTAACGCTTCACTTCTAATGTGCTACTGTGCTACTGACATGACACAGACCAAGGCCACAACAATGCAACAGTATAATGGGATCTATTGTTGGAGGCAGAGCAGTACCAAACTTAATTTGAATAATCCACGTACCACAGTTTTTCATACTTAAATTCAGGAAAAAACATGCGGGTTATTTGAGTATATACAGTAACTATTAAACCTATGACACCATTCCTCTCCTAAAGTGTTTGTAACATGGCAAAGGGGAGTGGGGGGTGGTAATGTACTGTGAACATTATGACTCATCTGAGCTTACACAATAAGATTCATGCTAGGAAAAAGAGGTGAAAAGACTCGGATGTCAATGCATCTGCCTAAATATTTGTGATCCCACTGACAAATGTGTCTTAATATTTTTTGCAGATAATTTGAGCTTACAAACAAAGCCAAATCAAAATGATTTTGCTGCAAAGCAAGTGCACACTAAAGTTGATCAGAAACACTCACTGCTGTCGGAACCATTTCACAAACAAACACTAGGTTAATTCACTCTCTAATATATCCCTTACCCTAGCTACACCAGTTCAACAAGTCATGTGGGAAAGATTCTCAGGAGTATAGTAGCTAGGAGATGGGAACAAACAAATGGAAGGTGTGAGATTGGTTGTGAATCATGCATAGATAGCTCAGTTGGTGAGATCATTATTCTTGATAAGCAACAGTAAACCTCAAATAATTGTCCAGCACACAGCTTTATATGTCAGGAAATCTTATGCAGTTGTCTGCTTTGTGCAAATGGCTTGAGAGGATTGCAAGCCCTTTGGTTTTCACGTAGCAGTTATGAGCAGCACTAATGTAAAATTGACATACTCAAGCTTTGTGCTAACTGTTGTTTAATTTTCTTGTGTTATTTGTGCATTAGTGATGGTTTCTTAATTTAGGGGTACCAGTATAGCGTGTTCTTAATTTATCAGTATACAGTGAGATCAATTCTTCCTCCTTCTGTTCCGCCCAACCAGAGATCACGTGACAGTTTAAATTCCATCTCATGTCCATTTCTCCTTTTCCTCCAATTTTTCCATCTTTTCACTATCTCTCTCTATTTTTTCTTCTGACAGCTTCATGCCTATTCTCATATTGCTTTTGGCTTGGAATCTGATATGTACTGCATTGCTGGAGGTGCAATAAGAACATGCCTCAGGCAAACAGTGCAGAACAAGTTTATTAGTAATTACAAGAACTCATTTCTCCCCCTTGGAGTAAGTTTTACTCCTTGGAATAAGTTTTTATGTTGACAGTATGTGGTTATGTCAGAGCTGCTCTTGAATGACACAGTAACTGTTTGTTGAGCTCATGGTCCCAAGAAATAACAAAGTTAATTTCTGGATTCACTTTAGAATGAAAAGTTAATAACACAAAGCACTACAAGGGCCAAGACCAAAGACCACACATGTCCCCATTTCAGAGCCCATGTCTTCACGAAGCCTAGTGACAGCACTGGCAGCTCTACACAGTGGAAATTACTGGCTGGGAAATGATGTTGAAAATCCTGATGGTTCCTTAGTGACACTCTGATTGATGAACCGCTACTGTGATAGGCACCCGGACCATAGAGCTCATTGTTAGGAATGAACTGGCCTGGCACAGCCTGGACACCAGCATAAAGACTGTGAAGATGCCAGGACACAGCCAGCTCTATTTGCAGCCTCGTGATCCTGCATAGCAAGTAGGACTGTGGCGCCAGTCACCTCCTGTGACTGCTACTAGTCATTTCCTTTCCTGTTCCTCTTGCAAATAGAACAAGGGAAATATGACTATCTATGTGCCTCCTTATGAGCCCTAATTTCTTGTATCTTATCTTCATGGTCCTTACACACAATATATGTTGGAGGTAGTATACATTCTACAGCCAGCTTCAAATCCTGGTTCTCCAAATTTGCTCAATAGTGTTCCTCAAAACAAACATCACCTTCCCTCCAGGATTCCCAATTGAATTCCTGAAACATCTCAGCAACACTTGCGTGTTGTTCAAACCTATCAGTGACAAATCAAGCAGCCCAACTGTGATTTCTACAATGCCCTTCATGGGGGAGGGGCAGGATGCTTTGTCTGAGGGCTTGTGGAACCTTGACCATTGTCCCCTTAAGCAAGATGATGCCGTTGAGAGTTGATTGTTCATTTTGATGATACTGGATGACCGAGTCACCTAATGATCAGCAGGCTATGACTGCCAAATCCAAGTGAAAGTTTGCCACCTCTTTTTCTGATTCTGTATCCATGTGGAAACAGAGCTCTGGCATGGAGTTGATCTCCAGGTCCTGTCCAAGGGGTAGTGTTGAGAGGATATCAGCATTGGTGTGCTGCACTGTGGACCTATACTGTATCTCATAGGTGTACCCTGACAGGAACTATGCCCATCGCTGGAGAGAACATGCCATTCTGGTTGGAATTTTGGAGCTGGTCTTGAACAATGTCAAAAGAGATTAATGGTTGGTTAATGGAGCAAAATTTCTGCCATTCATGTAATCATGGAACTTCTTCAGGGCGAAGGTAATATCCAGTGCTTCCTACATTATTTGGCTATAATTATGTAGTACTTTGTTAGTGTCTTGGAGGTGAATGCAATAGGGCATTCTATCCTATGAACTTCATGGGAAAGGACTGCTCCGAGGCTATTGTCTGATGCAACTGCTTGGAAGGGTCATAGGTCCTGAGGTATGTTGGATGAAGAAATGCTTATTTGAGATCTCTGACAGCCTTGTCGCATATAGGAATCCTACTTAACATTTTTCTGCAACAGCTGGTGGAGAAGTTCAGCAATGGCCATTGCATCAAGAATGAATTTTCTACAGTAGTTAAGCTGTTCAAACATGGATTTTAATTGTTTACTGTTGTTGGGAGCCAGGAGTTCCTCAATCATCAGGATGTAGTGCAGTGTGCGCCATATCCCTGATGTGCTGAACATGTGTCCCAAGTATTCTACTTGTAGTAAGAAACAACTACATTTCTCCTTGTTACACTCGAGATTGGCACAGTGGAGTGTGTCACATAAGGAGTTGAGGTTGGCGGCTAAATCTTAAGCATTTTTACCAGTAACAGTAATGTCACCTAAGTAGTTGGTCATCTGTGGCACCTTTCATGTAAGATGTTCTAAGTAGTGTTGAAAGATAACAGATGCATTGGCAATGCCAAGGGAAGCTGATTATATGTACCAGAAAATTCCAAATTGACTGCTGTTGATCAAGATGTTTTTTGACACATCATCTAGTGAGAGTTGGAGGTATGCATCACACAAAGCAATTTTTGTCATGATCTTGCCACTGGTATGGCACAACATAATGTCTCCTGCCTTAGGTATAGGGTAGGACCAATGGTGAACTGGGCATTAACCGTGGTTTTGAAGTCCCCACAAATCCTTAACAAACCATTCAGTTTTTCCACATTGACAATGGGAGTGGCCGACGAATGCTGGGGATTGGGGTCAAGATATCCTAATCCTTCAGGCATTGGAGTTCACTCTGAAGCTTACTACTGAGCACAAAAGGAACTGCGTGCCCTTTAAAGAAGCGGGGCATAGATGAGGGGAGGAATGCAGCATGTGTCTCAAATCCTGTGGCTCTGATAGAGGGATGTGAAAAAACTGATTCATATTCAGAGCAAAGATCTTGTAGGTATTATCTGGCCATGAACAGTTGGATACTGTTAGTAGAATTATAGACTTAGAACCCCAGGGCACAGAAAGGGTCTAACTCCAGAATGCTCATATCCCATAACGTCAAACATGAGAATACTCACTGTGAATAAGACTCTCACACTAAACTGACCTGTGACCTTGAGGTGTCATTGTTGTAGCTCTTTAGCAGTTTGGAGAACACCTGGAGCAGACGGGAGCCCATGTGGTGATATGTTTTCCGGTCAACAGTGGTCATTGATGAGCATGTATCAATTTGGAAAACCGCTGGAACAGTGTTGACAACCACAGTCAGCATTAAGAGTCTAGGGAGAGCAGCCTGGACACCCAGAACATCTGGAGGAAAAATACCAGGCACCTATTCTGTTCCTGAATTATGGGAGGGGGGGGGGGGATAGGTGAGCACAGTCCACGTTCATTTCAGAGATGACTCACAAACTTTTGTCTTTTGCCCATTTTTACACAGGCAAGCATTCAGTTCTGTTGATGCAATGAAGCAATTACCATGGGAGGACAGCTAATGGAGGCATCATGTGCCTAAAGTGTCTTCACCTGTGGTGAGCAACTTGAGCCTGTGTAAAGGCCGAGGCTGAGACTGGATCCAGGGAGTTAGGTGAGTTGCAAACATCTGAGATGGGTCCTGCAACACTGCTGAGGATCTAACAGGTTGTGTAAAGGCTGTAATAATGGGAAGAAATGTATCCAATGAGGGATCCTTAAGCTTAAGGAGATCATTGCAGAGCCCTACATCAGATGAGTGGATGGGAATCATGCCCTGAACTAAGGATGTGGTGTAAGATTGTTTGCACTGGGAGGGTTTGCATACTGAAAATGGCAGCCTCTGGACAGATTCTATAATGCTGCTATTGATACTCTCTATGACTGTCCACTGAGCTTATGGCTGCTGAAAAATTTGTTACAGACAGCAGTGATGTGCACTTGGGAGTCAAAATAGTCAAATACACAAAACTTCAACTGTGCATACCAAAGGGCATGAACCTCAGCCCCTAGATTGAGCTACTACAGTAAAAAGTACACTTTGGGGTCTGCATAGACTAAAAAGTATGCACACTTCTGAATGTCACCTATGATACCATGCACCAGAAAAAGTTATTCAAGCTTAGTCACATAGTGCTTTTTACCAGTGAATTGATGCATCACAAGCAGTTGGAGACTTCTGACAGTGTCATGTTGATGACAGCAGTTTTCTCTAGCTGCAGTTCTTGAATCTGTTGCATATTCTGGAGAAGTATCAACACTTGGTTAGTAGTATCTGTTGTAACAGACATGCTGGAACAGAGAATTACTTGTAAGAAAACACTATCTACTTTGGAGGTAGTATACATTTTATAATTGAGTTCAATGACAAAACACTTTGTTGCCAGCTGATGTGCACTGTGCCACTGGAGGTGCAGTAAGAACACAGTCCAGGTAAACAATGCAGAACAAGTTTATTAGTAAACACATGAACTCAAATCTCCTCCTTTGAATAAGCTTTTACATTGACAGTATGTGGTTAAGTCAGAGTTGCACTTACTGTTTGTTGGGCTCGTGACTCCAAGAAATATCAAAGTCAATTTCTGGATTCATTTTAGATAGAAAATTAATAGCATGACTCTCTACTGCAGCCAATACTGTAATCCACACATGTGCCCAGTATAGAGGCCACGTCTCAGTGAAGCCTGAGATAGCACTGGATGCTCTGTGTGATGGAGATTGCTGGCTGGAATATAGAATTGAAGATGCTGATGGGTCCTCAGTGAGACTCTGATTGCTAAACCACTACTATGATCAGCCCCTGGCCCAGAGAGATTGTTAGGATTGAACTGGCCAGGTACAGCCTTGAAGGTGCCAGAGTACAGCTGGGTCTGGCTCAAATGGCTCGGAGCACTATGGGCCTTAACATCACTGAGTCTAATTGCAGCTGTGTGATCCTGCAGAGGCAAGTAGGACCATGTGGTCAGCAACTTCTGATGGTCACACTGCTGCCCATGGGCCCAACGGGTATGCAAACCCATCTGGCTGTTGTATGCTGGACTGCCCTCTGCAGATTTGCTCTGCTTGATTCTGGTATATGACTGGTTACTATGTGAGACGATGAACAGTTCTGGCATGGCAGAATCCTTATAAATTTAACACTTTCCTTCTGAAAATATTCGTTTCTGCTGATTCTCCTGCTTTTGTATTATGCATTTCTAAATCTTTTTTAACTTCTCAAATCAAACTCACTGTGGATTCCTTTCCCCCAAGACACTTGAACATTTGCTTTGTCAACCTGTCATCATTCATTTTCTATAAATGCCCAAAAAATATCCATCTCCTTTTTCTTGTTGTTTCTGCCACTCTACTATTTTTATTGATTTATTTTTTATGTTTTCTTTATTTAGCTTTCAGCATCTTGACTATTCAACTGCTTACAGTATTACATTGAACACGTAACCAGTGTTTTTACCAAACTAGAAACAATTATTTGCAAGTGAACACTATTTTATGATCACACACGCTGTCTCCACAGACAAATGTGATGAGCGCTATGACCCGGAGAGCAAGAGCTGCATGGACAGTCCTGCGACTAAAGAGCCAACCACTCCTACCTCTTGCGGAGCAGCTGTGGACTGCAGCAGCAAACTGGGCGCAGTGCACGCACTGGCCCATGCACCTGCCTACTATGCAGTCTGCTTGCCTTCATTAGCACCTGCCAAGGATGGCACAAAGCCTGAGATAACCAATCACATATCAGTTCTGAGCTGCCCAGAGGGACAGCTCTTCGATGATAAACTCAAGAAGTGCAGACCCAGGTATATGTGGTCATTGAGGTATCTTACACATTTGGCTGCAACCTATCACATATGAAGTCTGTTCAAAAAATTCCAGAACTTTGTCCATAAAGTTTTTCTATGCTTACCTTTTACTTACTGTACATGATCTTCTTTGAAATAATCTCCTCCACAAATGATACATGAGTTTCAACACCTTACCACTTCCAGAAGCAGTCTTGGTACACCTCTTGGTGGTTCGCAGGCAAAGTGCCGTCTGTGAATTTTCTTTTATCTCTCTATCATTGCAAATCTTCATCCTTTCAATGGGGTTTTCAACTTTGTAAATAAAGAAATTTTGGCAGGGGCCAGGTCTGGAGAGTACGGAGCACGGGGCAACACAGTGATTTTGTTTTTTGTTTAATAGTCACATACCAACAGGGATGAATGTGCAGGAGCCAAAAATTGTCTCACCCCATTTCAGACCATTTCCTCCTCACATTTTCTCACAGGCATCACAATATGCCGTGGTAGTGCCATTGATTAACAATTTGTCCCTGTAGCACGAATTCATGATGAACTAATCCTTCTAAGTCAAAGAAAACTATCAGCTTGGTTTTGGCATTTGACCTGGCCTGGCAAGCTTTGTTTGGTCTTGGAGAACATTCCCTGATCCATTGTGATGATTGAACCTTCATCTTAACATCATAACTGTAGCCCCATGTCTCATCACTACATCTACATCTACATCTATACTCTGCAAACCACAGTGAGGTGCATGGCAGAGGGTACGTCCCATTGTACCAGTTATTAGGGTTTCTTCCTGTTCCATTCATGTATGGAGCACAGGAAGTTCTGATTCTCTAAGGAACACCTTGTTCTCGAGGCGAAGGTCTTTCTGGTCATGACCCATAAACGGTGAGATGTACTCGGTGACAACACAATGCAATCCAAGATGCTGTGTCAGGATTTCCTGACGTGATTCAGCTGAAATGTTACATTCTTCTGCAATCTCTCAGAAAGTCAGTCTTCGATTGGTGCACACAATTTCATTGATGTTCCTGACGTGAGTGGTGTTGGTAAACGTGAAAGGGTGTCCTGAGTGAGGGTCATCTTTAACTTCCATCTGGCCATTTTTAAAACACATGAACCATTTGTAACACACAGTATGGCTTAACCACTCATCACCATAGGCCTCCTGCTCATTTGGTGTGTCTCTGTGCAGGTTTTTTTGAATTTCACGCAAAATTTAATGTAGATATGCTGCTCCTCTAACTCTGCCATCTCGAAATTCACAAACTGTGCAACGCAATGTTCTACTCAAACACAGCACTGAACAATAACTAGGAGACATGTAATGATGAAGCTTCCAGCACTTGCACATTAAACACGGGAGTGTGCTGCTATACCAACTGCATTTTGCTCCAACACACCATTGGTGCAAAATTATGAACGTTCTGGAATTTTTTGATCAGACCTTGTAATTTAATGTTCTAAATGTTTTTATGTGTTAAATTCGATCTATGCTCTGTGTTTCAGATTTTTCCTCATGATGTGATACCATACTAAATTTATATCGTTCTAGAGCATTTTTTAAATACTGAAACTCTTCTTAATCAAACAATGGAAAATCCGGGATGGAATGTAACAATGTAAGGCAGTCGTGTGTATGAGTTGCATTTGCGTGAGTGTGTGTGTGTGTGTGTGTGTGTGTGTGTGTGTGTGTGTGTGTGTGTGTGTGTGTGTGTGTGGGTGTATTGTTGATAAAGGCCATTAACTGAAAGCTTTAAGTGTGAAAGTCTTTTTGTTGCGCCTATCTGCGACTCAGCATCTCTGCAATATTGAAACTGCTCTTAATGTATTTTAAACAATGGAAACTCCAGGTAGGAATATCAACAATGTATGAAAAGATAAGTTGCTACTTACTGCAAAGAAGACACATTAAGTTGCAGACAGGCACCATTAAAAGACATTTACTCAAAGCTTTCAGCCACTGCCTTTATTGGCAAAGGAGAAACACATGCCATTCATGGACACAAGCAAGTACACCTCATGCACGCGTGGCTGCCAGCTCCGGCGGCTCAGACCAAAATGCCTGCTGGCGGAGTTGGTGGTCATGTGTGCATGAGGTGCGCTTGCTTGTGTGTGTTTCTCCTTTTCTGATAAAGGCTGCAGCTGAAAGCTTTATGTAAGTGTCTTTTAATAGTGCCTGTCTGCAACTTAAAATGTCTTTTTTGATGGGAAGTAGCAACCTGTCTTTTCCCACATTGTTGCTATTTTTAACTTATTTTAAATATTTTCTCAAGGTATATCTAAAAGCATAGGTCAATGATAAAAAAATACTAATGAAATATATATAGTCATCTTAAAAATTATTGCAGCTGGCTAAACATCACCAAAGCACTGATGTCACATTTATGCCGAAATCTATGCATTGCAGCCTTGTTGACTAGTTAGTTAATTGATGATTCATCCACAGATCATTTTACTGTCCCTTTAGACATATCAGCTTAATACAAAAACAATACATAATTAAAAGTTAACAATATAACATAATTAAGAGTTAACAAGGTCGTACACGCAGGTATATTACTTAATTTTGCCTAATCTGCACTTGAAAATCTCTCTTCTTGTGTTAATCTGCAGATAATATGCCTAGCACACTTTGTATACTTTCACTCATTGCTGTCCTATGGCATAAACTTATGGTACAGTTAAGGTAAGAAAATTATTTATTCTACAGAAATGTGCATTAAGAATACCAAGTAAAATAGTTAACTGAACGGCTTGCAGGAGCTTCTTCAGACATCTTGGAGCTCTTACATCTTACATGACAATACGTTTACTCCCTAAAGGTATTAGTGGTTAACAATAAAGAATCATTTTAGGATTAACTGTAAAATTTACATGATACAAGGAACAAAATAATTTCTAAATGTAAACATGTAACTCAGGTGTGGTTTGTATGTTTGTCTGTGTGCTTGAAGCCCATCGGTCTTTGCTCTGCTGTTGTAGAAATCAGACAACTTGTTCTGGAAGCTATTTAAACTTTTGCAATGTACATGGTAGTCAAAAAAGTGGATATGATTTACGTTTGCAGTGAGTTGTACCCAACTGTTAGTGCAGCAGTGAGACTGTTTTCTGAAAGATTACCTGATTGTGCCTAGTGGTGTAGCTATGTAACCAAGGGCCCCAGGGCAAAAATGAAGTTGAAGCCCTATTTAAACTAAACTAAATACTTTAAAGATGCAAAACTATTTCATCATCAGCTTCTTGCTACCCACTTCTTGGCACAATAAGGCAAACCTACTTACTATAAGTAAATTATTATGAGTAACGCAGCATATAATATTTAATCATACTTCATAATAGTATTATAAATGTGAAAGTTTGTTTGTTTGTTATGCTTTCATGCAGAAACTGTTGGCTGAATTTGGATGACATTTTGCACAGGGATAGAGTGCAACCTGGGTAGGACATAGGATACTTTCATACCGACAAAAGAATCCAATGAGATAATTTTCAATGTTGGTCCATACCAACCGAACAGAGTTGCAGGCAGAAGCTAGTAAAAAATAAACAATGAAGAAGAATTAGACAGCCATGAAAACATGGCCCCTTACTGCGAAGCACTCTGGAAACAGCAAAGTCAGGACTTGCGCATCTGTGAAGGCACAGAGGTGCAGGGAGGTGGACTGTCATCAGAGCCAGCAACTCATTCTTGCTAAACTAGTGTGCTGTGAGCTCAGTGTACTGTACCAATCAGCCTCATTTTGTTTAGAGCTATGATTTCCAATTGGTAATTGTCAGTAAGAATATTTTACAGTTTTTTTCTGTCTTTACTTCTTGTAAAATCATCAGTAATTACTGCTAAATCTAGACTTGATGCAGTCCTGTTTTCAATTACTTTGAGTGCCAAATGTTGGAGTTGAGCTTGACACATACTATTCCTTAAATAAGTTTTTATTATTTTTAATTTGCTGAATGATCTTTTGGCTGTTGCAGAAGTGCCACATATTGTATAAAATTATAAAATTGTGGTAAAATCTTCCATAATATTGGATTCTAGCATTGCATTTTTAATTATAATATCCTTACATAATTGGTGAACAGTCCATGTCACAGTCAATTTAGATAGAACAAGGTGATAAATATTAACAAACTAAAGTGAAAAATTAGGGTCTATTATATCATAATATTTCCCTTAGAATTGAATATTTTTGTAACAAAGTTACTTCATCTACAATGAGCAAAAGTAATGGTGTTAGGAAATTAAATATTTGACATGTGTTTAACTGAGCTGTTATTGAGTGTAGTACATTTCTGAAAATAGTAACTTTAAATATTTCTTCCCTGTTTTGAAATCCGTGGTCAAAAGCTAGTTCATCAAAATGTTTTTTTTAACTTTCTTTCACTGTTTTCTGTGAAAATTGTAATCTCTGTCAGATTTTTTTTTTTTTAACAGTTCCACTGGCTTTGCACTTGAATGATTCGAAATCATAGCTATAAAATATCAGTTTTATTGTAACATCTGTTAAAGCTCTATTTGCCATGTCCAAATTGATATCGTGTTTTTTTTGTGGAATTTTGGATGCATAATTGATGTCTTTCAATATTTGGTGCATGAATTCACAAAGGGATATGGACTCGGAATTTAGCACTTTTTTTTTAATACCTTCTGCTTCGCTACTCTCATCTTCATTGGAACTCTTCAGTACTATTTCTGATAGTGTCTTGATTATATTTAAAAAAATGAAGTTTTATTGCAAATTTCTTATTAACTCCCCTAGACCGCTACTTAGCTGTATTCAATTTTTTTTAGAGTGGTTTCTGATCCACCAGTGAATTTTGACAGTCCATCCAAATGGTTAACACTCTTCCCAAAAAAATTATACGAGTCTTGCACTGTTGCAAAAAAATTCTGTACTTCCACATAACTGCCAATGGCATAATTTATCACTAAATTCAAATTATGACTGGTGGAATGTACACACTCCACATTTGGCTGAATATTCTTAATCTGTTTTTTACATCATTATAAACACCGCTCAACACACTGGCCCCATCACACTCTTGACCTACGAACTTTTTAAATAAATATTTTTGTCAGTAAAAAATAATTTAATCACCTGCTTGGCTAAATCTGCTGTTCTATGTTTGATGACTGCATAAAACCCTGGAAATAATTCTTTTACTTCTATAGCAATTAATTGTTCATTTTCTTATCTTTTCTTTACTGCATATCTCAGAACAATGCTTAGCTGATCTACCTTCAATATATCCTGTGTATTGTCCGTTATGACGGCGAAAAGTGGTGATCCTCTAATTCTCAATCATTTCGTTTTGAATTGTTGGACTCAGATACCTTGTGGATTGGACAAACAAAAAGATATGATTTTAAAAAGGTTTTCGAATGTAACCAATTGAAAAAACTAAACAAACAATAAAATGCTAAAAAATTGTTGAGAAGTGAAAATGATTACCTTTCAGCGTATCCAAAATTTGCCCCATTGTGATCATACTGGATGACAAGCTCTATAACAGACAGAAAATTGCTATGGTAGCCTTCCTCCTGACTTAAGTTCTCTCAATGTCCTCTGAAAAGCAATAAAATTTTTGTTACAGTAAGCATGATATCGAATAACCTGGTAAGAAGCATGTTCTAAAATGACACTTCTTTACAGATTTCATTTTCAACTCCTTGTCAATAGTATTATTCTTTTTCCAAAGTTTGAACACAGCACATTCTTCTGTATGGCCACTTGAGAAACTGTGTTCTTTAATTCTATTTGATAAGTGCTTCCAGTCTGGATTACGTGTACACTATACATTATTCCTTTCTGAAGCAAACAACCAGCAAGGATGACAATAGGCAGCATCTAGAATTTTGGAATAATGGAGCCAAAAATGATTAAATGGTCCATACTTAGAAACTAAAACATAGAACAATGTTGAAAAACACCTGTTGTTCTAGTGTGGGTCTTTAGGAAATGGACCTGAAGGCTGTAATGTTCCCAGTTAAGAATTAGACATTTTCATTATCACTCAATGTCCTGATCGTGAAGTTTCCCAAGTCCCATTTCGAAGAGTTTATAGGTCGACCATTATTTCCTTGTTTCATATACAGATGTCATCAACATGATCAGTGGCTTCATAGTGGCCAGCAGTATTTTTAACTGTGTTTATTATCAGATTGTCGTCAATAGGCTTCCCAACAGATACCACATTATCTGAATCACAATTAGCACAAATGTTTGGGCCTGACGTACTTGTAGAAGGCTGAGTAAAAAATTATCAGTTTTGTTCAATTTTTGTTTACTCTATTCTTTTTCCTGACATTGTTTTCGCTTAAACCCGCCAATGTGTTTCATATTATTATTATTATTATTTTTTTTTTTTTTTTAACTAAACATTCCTAATGCTTGGTTACCCATATGTGCTCGAGTCAAATACTTACTGCTCTTCATTGACTTTATACATTGTTAAGCATAAACCTGATGCAAACATTACGCTATGTATACTTCTCCACTCACTGTAACCTCATTGGCTTGTCATTTATGTGAAGATTAAAGCACTCTCTCTCGAGAACACTCAAGTAAGATGATAATAAACCAAGTTGTACTGTAATGTCACCAATAAGATTGAAAAAAATCTTACAAATACACTGGGCGTCCAAAATTAAAGCAACAAACTGCTGTTTCCCCATCCTGTGTCTAATTCATGATATAACATACAAACAATCAACAGATGTCCATACAATGTGTCCTGCATGGAAGATGGCATTTCAATCAATGGAAAACCTCACCAACAATGATGTCAGGGCGCCTGTCAAATGCAGTAGTGTTTTTTGGGTAGTCCCACATCCACAATCACTGTGTACACAGTCACAGACGGTACAGTATGGCATAGAGAAGATGCCTACCAGACTCTCTGTGGTGGAGGCCCATAGGAAGAATGGAAGCAGGACAGTCACAAACTCATGTGGCCTGATGGCTTAACATGAATTGTTCTGTTTCTTGGATGTGGCAACATGTTTATAGAAACCAATACTGTATCCCGAAGACCAGGGCATTGCTGACCACATGTGACATCAGAAAGAGAGGACCATTACTTAGCTGTAAGGGCATGCAGTACCACCACAGTACTGCGTAGCAACTGACATCAGGCCACGCAGTACCCACTAGACATGTATTGAGGCAAACAGTGTAGAGAAGGCTTTAATAGAGTGACTTTTATTGTTGGAAACCTGCTGTATGTGTGCCTCTGACACATCTTCACAGAAGGGAATGTGTAGAGTGGATTTGTCAACATGCCACATGTACAGTCGAAGAGTGGGCCAATGTTCTTTTGACAGATGAGTCCCGATTTGGTCTGGAGAGTGGTTCTCGATGGATTCACATCTGAAAGGAATGTGGGAAATGATTTTGAGACCGTGGAAAGAGACTGATATCAAGGAGGATCACTAATGGTGTGACCAGGGATTATGTTGACCATTCAAACACCTCTTCATGAAATTTTATGGGTGAATCAGAAAGGTTTAACTGCTGTCAGGTATCATGATGAGGTCTTGGGACCTCAAATACAGATGTTGCGAGGTGCTGTGCACCCAGACTTCGTATTGATGGACGATAGTGCTTGACCTCATAGAGAATGAGTGGTTGATGTTTTCTTGGAAACAAAAGATACTGCATGGCATGGCCGGCTCACACTCCTGATTTGAATCCCATAGAGCATGTCTGGGATGCACTTAGGCAGACGGGTTGCATCACGTCAACATTTACCAACTACTCTCCAAGACTTGCGAGCAGCTCCGCAGGAAGAATGAGCATTGTCGCCTCAACATGATACTGATGACATTACTCACAGCATGCTCTGTCACTGTCAGGCCTGTGTTGCTACCAGAAGTGGTCACACCCCTTAGTGAATGCATTAACCAGTTGTCACAATGTGTGTGTTGTTAAGTTGGAAAAAGTGAAGAACGTTTTTGTCTACTGTGATGCACGTCACAGTTGTTTGCATTCTGTGTTATTATACATTGTTTCTACTTTGCTATCACCTGTTTGTACTGTTTTGTGGCAAAATAAATGCAACCTTGCAAAAATTTCCATTTGTTGCTTTAATTTTGGAAACCAGTGTATTGCTGGCGCATATGTGCTGACTGGCCAGCTGTGCCAGCTAACTCATAGTTATGTAAACACCTGCAGATAATTTGTAGAAATGACTACTGATAGAAAAACAACAAAACAGCAAATGCTAATTGATTTTAAGCCAATGAATTAAAATAAGGTAAAACGTCTGAAGCAGACACTTCAACAGTCAGGTGGAAAGCATGTGCCAGTTCAGAAGAAGAGCAGGTAAAGAAAGTGAAACAACAGAAGGTGGTAGTTAGCATCATTAACTCATGGCCGAGTGAGGTGGTGCAGTGGTTAATGCACTAAGCTCACATTTGGGAGGATGGCGGTTCAAACCCACGTTCAGCCATCCTAATTTAGATCTTCTTTGATTTCCCTAAATTGCTGCAGGCAAAGACCGGGATGGTTCCTTTCAAAGGGCATGGCCAATGCCCTTCCCCATCATTCCCTAATCCAGTGGGACCAATGACCTCATTGTTTGTGCCATTCCTTTAAATCAACCAACCATTAACTCATACAGTAATCTTTTAACTCCCTCAATACCTGAATCTGATGGATACAGCCATACAGGTCACCACTGGAGCTGTTGTTTGCTACACTGATGATGAGCTGATCGCTAACACAATTCACTAAACCATCCAAGACCAAGATCCACATTCTCTCTTCTTCTTTTGTGAATGTTGGACTGCAGTTGGCTACAACAGTTTTTGGGGTCTATGGTTAATGATCATAAGCTTTTTTACAGTAAGGGAGACATTTGTTGGATCTCTTCCTCTGACAGTGAGATAGTGGTTAGCTGTGTTGTTACCTTGTTACTATTTGATCAAGTTCCGCCCATTATGTGACTGAATTGCCCTCCAAAGACTCTTTTTGATGCCACAGAAATAAGTACATAGTTCCATTAAAAGAATTGGTGTCATATTTAGCAGCTATAAACATTAAGAATTCCTTGCATATCTCAGAAAATTTGCCACGTCATCTACTGTAACTTAAAGAAAATTGCACCTTGATATTCATTCTGGAAATATTTGAGGTGACCTTTCTTAGCTGCCTCACTCTGTGTAGACAGCTGATAGTGATCTCTGAAATTAGTACAGCAGTTAAGTTACACAAATATTTAGTACAAAGTATTAGATAAAAACAGTAGCTGAGAAGTGTAAGAAGAAGAGCAATGGCTTTCTCTTTCTTTCTTTCTTTCTTTCTTTCTTTCTATTTTTCCTCCTTTCCCCAAAAATAGGTACTATTTATATGTTAATTCCATCCCTGAAGGCTCCCCTGAGTGAATGAATGGTTTGACTTTGTAGCATTAGTCAACATGGCTTTGCTTTTACAGTACAGTGAATGGCTGAAAGCTAGGGGAAACTACAGCCATTATATTTCTCGAGGACGTGGAGCTCTACTGTTATGATTTGATGATGATGATGATGGCATCCTCATGGGTAGAATATTCCAGAGGTAAAATAGTAACCCATTTGTTTCCTTGGGCAGGAACTGTAAAGAGGATGTTCTCCAAGTAGGAGTGTGGTATGTTAGACAATTGATCAGTAAGCTGATAAAATGCAAGAGAGAAATGGGTTGGTTGAAGTTACAGTGGGAATTAGTTAAGTGAGGTGGCATGGAGAACAGGTCTTCTACTCATGTGAGTACAGGATCATCAACACAAAATCAAATTAGGGTAATGCACAAATATGTCTAATAATGAATCAAGAAATAAGAAAGTAGGCGAGCTACTACAAACAGCATAGTGAATGCATTATTGTAGCGAAGGTAGACACAATACCAACACCCATCACAGTAGCTCAAGTTTGTATTACTTGCCTACTACGTCCACAGATGATGAGATGATTGAAAGAACTATGATGTGATAAAAGAAATTATTCAGATCATGAAAGGAGACAAAAATTTTATTCTGATGGGGGACTCAAATTAAATAGTAGGAAAGGTAGTAGGAGAACATACACTGCGGGAATGGAATGAAATGGGAAGACACCTGATAGAATTTTGTACAGAACACAAGTATCATTGCTGACACTTGGTTTACAAATCATGAAAGAAGATTGTATTCATGGAAGAGGTTTGAAGACCCAAAAGCCTTCAGGTAGATAGTATAATGATGCGAAAGAGATTTTGAAACCAGATTTTAAACCGAAAAACATACACAAGAAAGATGCGGACTCTGAACATAAATCATTGGTTATGGACTACAGCTTTAAACTGAAGAAACTGCAGAAAAATTGGAAATTATGGAGCTGCAACTTGAATAAATTGAAAGAAACATTGCTTGTTGGGAGTTTTGAAGGGAGCATTTAGCATTGATTGGAAATGGGAAATAAATACAACAGTAGATGAATGGATAGCTTTGAGAGATGAAATATATAAGACAGGATAGAACTAAAAAGGCAAAAGACAAGTTACAGCAGAAATCCTTTGATAATACATGACAAATTGAATTTTGTATGAAAAGCAAAAAACAACCAAGAAACTAAAACATGTATGAGACAGAATTGCTGGCCAGTAATTATCATCAAAAAGCAAAATATTTAGTACTGTCAGTAGATACAAGTACAAACACTATAATTGGTGTTGAAACTATTATTTCCTTCTTCAGAGAGGAGGAAGAGATAGGTTGGGGAAGGTTAAAAAAGAAAGTAGATCACTCAGAGCTCAGGATGAGTGGGACCCACCTGTTGTGAGGTTGAAAGGAGAGAGAGTAGGAGGTCAAAGATAGTACATTGGTGACCACTGTACCATTTTCAGTTCAGACATGATTGGAACAGAGTGAGAAGTACAGATAAATTAGAGGATGAGCAATGAATAGTGTGTATTAGAACTAGGATGAAAGAAATGAGAAAAAGAGGAAGGAGGAGGACATAAACAGAAAAGCAAAAGCCTCTCCAGTCGAAACATTAGTCACCTCATTAAAAGAACATTCTGGTGAAGCAGTGTGGGAACTTGTGTCAGGCAGTCATATGATTCTCCAGTGCTGATGTAAATTGTGGCAGTGAAGTGGTGTGTATGAACCAGTTGGTTGTAGGAATCAGTACAGCAAGATGAGTTGACTTGGAGAAATGATATATCTTGTTTGGGCATGCCGTTGGCCACACCTTGAGTGAAGTTACCCAATTTAATGGTGTATCAACAAATAGTGTACAATGTTTTTACAAGCAATAATACAGAGGGGTCCAGAAAAATGTAGACACTCTCTGATAGTCAATATTAATGGAACGAAATGACATCGTTACAATTCTTGCATGGGGGAGAAGATTACTTTACGTGTTCAAAGTGACTCCCATTGGCAGCCAAACAACATAGATACTGCTGAACTGTTGACTGAACTACAGCTGTCAGTGTTGCTGGTGTGATAGCTGCACAGGATGCCTCAATGTTTCCTCATAGTTCATTCAGTGTAGCTGGATTCTGTTGATAAACTTGTTTTCAACTTTCCTTACAGGTAGAAGTCAAGAGGTGTAAGGTCTGGAGATTGTGGTGGGTGCTGAACACCTCCTATTTGACCTATCCATGGTCCAGATAGATTATTGTCCTAGTGGGCTCTGACATCTCTATGTTAGTGAGGCAGGGTGCCATCTTGTTGTAGGTAAAATTTTTCTTTTCCAAACACCTCTCAGATGGCAGGTAAAATCAATGTTTGAATCATATGAAGATACACCTCACTAGTTACGGTACCTCCACAGAAGAATAGGCCAGTCAAATGCCTGATGACAAACCATACCACACATTAACACCCGATAGATTAACACATTTGTCCATGCGAACTTGAGGATTTTCAGGAGCCCAGTACATGTGGCTGTGGTGGTTTACAGTACTGTTCAGTTTGAATTGTGCCTTGACAGACCAGATAAGCACCCTGCAGGCTGTTCATCCTCATGAAGTATGCCCTCAAACCACTCACAGTACTCCATCCTTTGATCCAGGTCATCCTCGTTCATAGCACACAGCAATCTTGGAATGTACACTTTCCACTTGCTTCACAGACTTTTTAGGTTACCTAACAGAATGTTACAACACAGCAGCACTGGAACCTGGACTTGATGTTTTTGGTTGGCCACATCCTGAAGAGTACTGTCAGCCTTAAATTTATCCTGAATGCAATGAATTGTTTTATGTGTTTGTGGCTGAGTTCCATACACATCATGCCATTGCTATTGCACCTTCTAACAATACCACCACTTGCAAAGTAGGTTAGAAATCAGATTAATAATGTCCATGCATTGATAATGTCGCATATGTTAGCTTTATCGGGCAACAACAAAGTTATTGACTGTGGATGGTATCGTCAGAATGGAAATAATGAAGTCACTGTAAAAAAGTCATTAATTTTGGAACTTATCTTGAATGGATTCCCACGTAGATTTTGTTGAAGTTGTTATGGCTCATCTTGTTGATTCTAGAGTGATTCCACTTTGACTGCTAGAAGGTCCAGATCTGTATTTTAGCAATATTTGAAGACCTAACAAATGCGTTTTACAGGAAATTCTTAATGATCAAACAATCCCAGATCAGAACAATGGTATGGTAGAAATAATTTTTGACTTGGTGTTCAAGATCCACATTTTTATTAAACTTCTTGTAAATTCACATATTCTTCTTCTTAATTGTCACATCATCAAGAAAACAGTTTTGTATCAATCTTCATATATTTAATTTCCACTTTAACCAAACACAAGACTTGACTGTTCTTTTACAAAGTGAAATAACAATTTAACTTCTGCAAAGTGAAACAAAGACTGCTCTGTCTGCATTTGCGCCAAAACGCTTACAAGTAAGTCAAAGATTATGACAGTCTCACAGAAATGAATACACACAAGAACCATATCACTGTAATATATTGATAATCAGAGTACCTATACATTAATAAAACCAAATGTGAATATTGTCACAAAAATATGTCTGTTACTTCGCAGAAAAGTAGTACGATATTACTGGTATCGAGAACTGGGGTTGGAGTGCCATAACGGTCACGTAAATAAAGAACCATTACAACCTCTATCATATTTTTGCACTTCCAGTGCCACTTCAATATGTCCTTGTGCTCCTCAAAAGACAATCTTACTTCATTCATTGCTGCACTGCCAGCTGCTGGAAAATGCATACCATGATCTGTTGAGAAAACAATGGACTACACTACCACACAAAATTGCAATGGTATCTCAGTTTGTTCCAAAGATATTAACTATCAAAGAGTGTCTATGTTTTTCTGAACCCCTCTGTATATCACTCACACTCATGTAACGCGGCATAAGAATGAAGGTCATAAAAAGATTCTAACTGACAGGGATTGGAGATGAGTGTCATGGCTTGTCAGTAACAGATGATTTTCATACCTGACAGAAGTTACTGTTGTTAGTGAATGGAGTCAACCTTACCATCTACACCAACAACTCTCCCATGCTTTCCCCTCCCATGGCTACACCACAGATCTTATTTACAAACAATTCTCCTGGCAATTGCCCCGTGCTGCACTCTAATATAGCCCACACTTCCAGAAAAACTCAGAAGCCTCCACCTTGTCATCTAGTATTACCAGGCCCTGGATGGCCACTACATTACTCTTCTAAGGCTGTAACTTTCATAAGTCAGGCTCTGAAATGAGATTCTGTCTTCTTGTTATCTTCACCACACCACCCACAGTCTCTTTCTGCTACCCTCCTAACCTCTAACCCCATGTAAAACTTGCACCATGCATACACCCATTACCACCTACTCCAGTCCCCCTACTGGTACCTCCTACAATATCAAAGGTAAAACAACCTGAACGCATGTTGTTTACCAACTAACTTCTGTCCACTACAAAGCATTTTGTGTAGAGATTGCCACAATTAAAATGGCTAACCAGTGTTTCTGTCATCAGCAAACATAATATTTTCTTGTGTCTAACATTATCCGAAAAGTTATTGATGTATATTAAAAATAATAATAGTCTTAATATGCTATGCCAAAGAACTCCTGTAATAATTTATTTTCTGTCTCTTAAATATTTCCAAAGAAAGGAGATTTCTGCTATTTTTGACCTCTAACTCATTTTCCAGATAAAAACAGAATGATTAATTTGCTATTCCCATTATTACTAATGATTGTAGCCTCTCTAGTGTGATTTTATCATTAACAGTATCAAAGACTTTGAATGGATCTAAACAAATGCCTGTGACACTGCCATCATTGTCTAGAGCATCAAGTACCACTTTTGTAAACTCTGCTATGATTCTGTACTTTTACTAATCCAGAAACCAATGAGAGCTTTGTTGGTGAGGTAACCTTTTTTAAGGTAATTCATCTTTTATAATTTATTCAATTATTGTTTTAAATGATGACAGAAGCAGGTCTGCAGTTTCCTGTGTCTTTCGTATTACCTTTGTTTTGTGAAGATACAACTTTTGCTTGTCTTATAACAACAAAAACAATCAATTGTTGACAAAATAATTTAATAGGATAGATAAAAAAATCTACTCACCAAGTGGCGCCAGAACACACAAATAAAAGATGGTTTTAATTGGCAAGCTTTCGGAGCCAGTGGTTCCTTCCTCGGGCAGAAGGGTTGAAGGGGAAGGAAGAGGGGTAAAGGAAAAGTACTGGAGAGGTCTAGGAAAAGGAGTAAATTTCAGGAAAGTCACCCAAAACCATGGGTCAGGGGAGACTTATCACACGGGACGAGAAGGAAAGACTGATTGTTGGGGACCGCATCAGACGAGATTTGAAAACCTGAGGGCTTAATGGTGGAAGACAGGGTAATATTCAGTCAGAGATTACTGCTTAAACATCGTGCATGAGGTGATAAGAGTGAAAAGCTAAGTGCATTGTACATAACAGAGGTATGAGGGGTGCAGCCCTTTTACCTTCTTAGGAAGAACCTTTTACCTTTTTACCTTCTTCGTAAGCTCCACAAACCCAATCATCCTCGCCTGGCTGCAAAGCACCCAACGAACATATGTCTGCCTTAGTTGACCAACACCTGCAACCCATAGAACAAAGACTCCCCTCCAACATCAAAGATACCAAACAATTCCTAGAGTGTCTGAAATCCATGCCTGTCCCACTCCCACCACATACCTTGCTTGTCACCATTGATGCCACCTACCTCTATACCAACATCCCCCATGCACACAGTCTGTCTGCTACTGAACATTTCCTCAGTCAGTGCCCACCTGATTCCAACCGTATGACAACCTTCGTGCTCACCTTAATCAGCTTTATACTTACCAACAACTATTTCACCTTTGAGGGGCAGACATACAAACAGATCAGTGGTATGGCCATGGGAACCAGGATGGCTCCTTCCTATGCCAACCTTTTCATGGGCTGCTTGGAAGGCACTTTCCTGGGATCCATAAGTCTTCAGCCCCTGGTTTGGTTTAGATACATTGATGATGTCATTACCGTATGGACTCATGGTGAGGCTAACCTGCTAACATTCCAGGAATCTCTGAATACCTTCTCCCAATTTAATTTCACATGGTCCCATTCTGAATCTCGTGCCACTTTCCTTGATGTTGATCTCATCCTCACCGAAGGCCAGCTACACACTTCTGTCGACATTAAACCTACCAACAAACTTACATTTTGACAATTGCCATCCTTTCCATGTCAAATGTTCCCTCCCATACAGCCTTGGCATCTAAGGCAAATGTATTTGTTCAGATGCAATCTCTTTACAGCAATACACCACTGTTCTCACCTCAGCCTTCACTGCACGTAAATACCCCACCAGCCTAGTTAAAAAGCAGATTTCCTGAGCCATCACATCCAATCCTGGTACGAAAGATAGCTTTGGAGCACACCACTGGTGACTCAGTATTATCCTGGTCTGGAATGTGTTAATCAGCTTCTTCAACTTCCTAAAATCATACTCTGAAGTGAGATCCATTGTGTCTGAAATTTTACCCACCACTCCTAGAATAGTTTTCTGTCATCCTCACAATCTCCACAATATTCTTGTCAGACCCCATGCTCCTTCTGCACCCATCTCCCTACCCTATGGCTCCTACCCCTGTGATCATTCTTGCTGCAAGACTTGCCCTATGCACCCTCCTACCACTACCTATAGCAGCCCTGTTACTGGCAAAACATATACTATCAAAGGGAGAGCCACCTGTGAAATGACACACATCATATACCAGCTGTTATATGCGGACACTGTTTGGCCTTCTACATCTGGATGACTACTATCAAATTATCAATTTGGATGAATGGGCATAGGCATAGGGTGTATACTGGCAACTCACAATATCCTGTTGCAGAGCATGACAGACGTGACCTTGATGCCTGTTTCTCCACTCGTGCCATCTGGATTCTTCCCCCAGACACCAGTTTCTTGCCACTCACCTGGCCTTAATTTACATTAATTTCTTCTGACCCAGCATTTCTTCACAGCAACTACTCTTTACTTCACACCGTTTTAGTTTTCTACAACTTTTATTGTCTTGCCCATCTATTTTTCACTGCTCCCCTCCCACCTCTATTACGCACAATGCAATTAGCTTTTCACTCTTATTACCTCACGCATGATATTTGAGCAATAATCTCTGTCTGCACATCATCCTGTCTTCCACCTTTAATTCTTTCAGGTTTTCAAATATCATCCAATGCAATCCCCAACAATCAGTCTTTCCTTCTCATCCCTGCAGTAAGTCTCCCCTGCCCCGCAGTTCTGGGTGACTTTCCCGAAACCTACCCCTTTTCCTAGACCTCTCCAGTCCTTTTCCTTCACCCCTCTTCCTTACCCCTCAACCCTTCTGCCTGAAGAAGCAGCCACTGGCTCTGAAAGCTTGCCAGTTACAACTGTCTTTTTTGTGTGTGTTCTGCCACTGCTTGGTGAGTAGATATTTTTATCTATCCAATTAAATTATTTTGCTTGTTTTAGATACCTTGGAAAGATACCTTAGCTGAAGGACTTATTTATTATGTTAGTTATGAAAGCTGATATTATGCCTGTGCATTCTGCCAGTACACAGACTGGCACTTCATCCATGTGTGCTGATTTTTAATTTTTGTGCTGTTTTCATGACTCCTTTGTGGGTGGCATCTTGCCCCCATCTCACTGATGAAGGTACAGTTGTGTGGATCCTTTACTAACCTATCCCTGTTCTTCCCCTATATGTTTTTATGCATATACTTGTTTTATCTGTGTTTGCTGTTTAATGACCTTCCAAATTCCATTGCTTTTGAAGCTTCCTGGCAGGTTAGAACTCTATGCCATATTGAGACTCAAACATGGGACCTTTGCCTTTCACAGGCAACTGCTCCACTGACTGAGTTATCCAAGCACAACTCATTACCAGCCTGTGAGGGTGGCTCGTATATTGTGCTTAAATGGCTGAGCTGGTAGAGCACGTGCCTACAAAAAAACAAAGATCCCAGGTTCAAGTCGCAGTCTTGCATGCACTTTTAATCTGTGAGGAAGTTTCAGATCATGCACACTCCACTGCAGAGTGAAAATTCATTTATTTATTTTCAGCATTAAATATTATTTTATCATTTGATCACTTATTTCACTGTAAACTATTTTGTGATTGTAGTAACACGATTCACGTTTCCGTCGCACTTCACCTAGTGTAGACCGGGAACTATCTGCTAGGCATGCCCGATATGAACTGACTGGGCACAGCCCGTGCTGCCTGAGTTGTTGTTGTTCTGCCGGCAGAGGGCGCAGCCGAATTCTCGCGTGTCCTCTGGTGGACGGGACTTTACTTGCGGCAACTACTGTCCGTGATGCGCCATGCCAATGTGCGCCTCCCATGATCTTTCTGGTGGCTACTGCACTCCTCCTCCTTTGGGGAGTGAAGCCACTGTGATCCACTGCATTGGAAGGTGGAGCATCGTGCAGTAGCAATGACCTCCACGTCCATTGGAAGGCTGGAGTCGGGGGGATCTGCCAACACTTGAGCCCGAACCTTCGAATACGGTTGGAAGTGACCCACACGAAGAGGCCCCCGTCGCCCCACCACCAGAGCTCGGGACAGAACGGGTGACAAGCCATCGAACTCCGGATCCTGGTCCACCTCAGGAGGGGCCAGACCCAGTGGCGAGGACGATGGGGAAGGGACGACCACAGGTGAACCAGCCTCCTGAGAAACCGGGCCTGCGAGGGGGGCTGGCTCTCGCCGGGGCATCTCTAATGATGGCGTTGTTGGTGCTGGAGCTACTGGAGGCCACCAAGGCTGAGAACCATCACAGTGTGGTGGAGTCACAGGTGGGGGGGGCTGTAGCGTCCCCTGAGTAAACGACACGGGGGCTGGCAATGGGGAAGCCGGTGCCCGAGGGGTCGGAGGGTGGGTGCCCAAACGTGGACGTAGCTGATTTTGGTGACAACGTACCTCCCGGTCCCCCACCTGCAAGGTATAGAGCCGGTGGCCATTGCAGTGCAGGACCACTGCAAGTATCCAACATGGATTGCGACCAAACCCACGTGCCCAGACCGACATACCCGGTGAAAAGCCGGGTACCCCGTTTTCCGAAGACTGGTGAGGACCAGGCCAGAGGAGGTGCAGCAGAGTCCTAGGTTGGCACCCATGGAGGAGCTCTGCGGGGCTGCGTTCTCCCATCGATGTGGTTCGGTATGCCGTCAGGAAAAACGTCAACGCCTCCTCCGCAGGAAATTTATGCACATACTTTTTCATCTGCATCTTAAATGTGCGCACCATGCGCTCGGCTTCCCCATTCGATTTTGGATGAAAGGGGGGAGAGCAAACGTGATGAATACTGAAGCACCTACAAAAATCCTGGAAGGTCTGCGAAATAAACTGAGGTACATTGTCCGATACCAGGGTGACTGGCAGACCTTCCACTGAAAAGATTTTTGCGAGTGCCTGGATTGCAACTTCTGAAGTGGTTGCGGAGCAGCGAACCACATATGGGATTCGGGAATAAGCATTAATGACAATGAGCCAAAAGCCATTGAGAAATGGGCCCACAAAATCTATGTGAACACGTTCCCATGCCTGGGTTGCAGGTGGCCATGAAGAGAACGCTGACCTGGGAGACACCTGTTGGCTCACACACTGGGAATAGGCGGCCACCAAGTGCTCAATTTCCCTGTCAATACAGGGCCAGTACACATGTCTGCGAGCCAAGGTTTTAGTACAAGAAACACCCCAGTGCCCCTCATGTAATAACGTGAGGACCTCCCTTCGCAAATTTGCAGGAACAACCACGCGAGGAGCTGTATCATTGGTAGCCAGAAGGAGAACTCCTTCCAAGACTGAGAGGCGGTCTCGTAGAACAAAATAATTATGAAGAGGGTCCGAGGCCTGGCCTGGAGGTCGGGACGACCACCCCTGCTGAACGAAGTGAACGACTTGCTGGAAAACTGGGTCAGCTGCCACTTCCCACCGAAAGAGCGTCGGCGTTGGCATGCTGTCCGGTAGAGTGAAAATGAATGTCATAATGGTACTTAGAGGGGAACAAGGCCCAGCGCTGCAGTCTGTGGGCCGCCCTATCCAGAATCTGAGAGGCGGGCCCAAATAACGATATTAATGGCTTATGGTCAGTGACTGACAGAAACTTCATGCCATACAAGAAAGGGTGAAACTTGGTAACAGCGTAGACAATGACCAAAGCCTCTTTTTCCACCTAGGAGTAATGGGCCTGCATGGGACTAAGAGTTTTAGACGCAAATGCCAGTGGCTGCTCGGAGCCATCCGCGTTGCAATGGGCCAGGACTGCCCCCACCCCATACTGCGAAGCATCTGTAGCCAGGACCAATGGCTTATTGGGGTCAAAAGTAGCCAAACAAGACACTGACGAGACGAGGCCCTTCAACGATGTGAACACTCGCTTGTATGCAGGCGACCAATCGAAAGGAACACCCTTGCACAGAAGGCAGTACAGGGTGTGGGCTATGGTGGAAGCCCTGGGAATGAATCGGTGGTAACAGGTAATCTTGCCTAAAAAAGCTTGTAACTCCTTCAGAGAAGCAGGCCGCAGAAGGTTGACGATACCTTGGACCAAACTTGGAGATGGTGTAGCCCACATACTCAATGGATGGTTGGAAGAAGTTCGACTTACGCAGGTTGCAATGCAGGCCCACGGACCTGAATTTGAGAAAGAGGGTTCGAAGGTTGTGCAAGTGTTCCTTCGTGCTGTGGCCTGTGACAATTATGTTGTCCAGGTAATTAATACAATGAGGGATTGTCGACGTGACGTGCTCAAGATAACGCTGAAATATCGCTGGGGCACTGGATATTCCGAAGGTCAACCGCTGGTATTGGTAAAGGCCAAATCGGGTGTTGACGACCACCAGCCATTTGGAGTCCTTATCAAGTGGTATCTGATGATAAGCCTCAGAAAGATCGATTTTTGAACAATATTGGCCGAACAATTCATCAGAACGAGGCAAGGAATAGGTGTGCACCACCAATTGGGAATTAATGGTGGCCTTGAAATCGCCACAAAGATGTAATTTTCCTGAGGGTTTCCTGATGATAATGAGGGACGAAGCCCACCTACTAGAAGAAATGGTAAGAATGACCTCGAGGACTGTCACCCGGTCTAGCTCTGCTTTTACCTGAGGGCGGAGAGCCAAGGGGATCTGCCTCGCACGTAGAAAACGTGGGCGAGCCGACGCCTTCAACGTCAAGTGAGCTTCAAAGTCTGAAAAACGCCCCAGGCCCTCCTCAAAGATATCCTTGAAGTCAGAGATCAAAGTTTCCAATGATTGATAGGGAACATCTTCGGAGACCAACTGTACGGTGTCTGCAATAGAAAAACCGAAACATTGAAAGGCATCCAATGTAAAAAGGTTAGCAGAGCTCGCATCACTGACAACAATAAAAGTAAGAGGCCACGTGACTGATACGTCAGTAACGTCGGTAGTGAATTGACCCAGTAGGGGAATGAACTGTTTACCATAACCGCGTAGATGCCGGTAAACTGGCGCCAACGGGGGTGACCCAAGGTCAGAGTAAGTTTGTGGATTCAACAAGGAAATTGCCGCACCTGTATCTACTGTCAGTTGTAATCGGCGCGACTGAACCGACACCTCGATAAAGAGTTTGTGTGCCAATGCGTCAGGAGCGTGGCCTGATGAAACTTCCTGTATGTCAATGTCCATGTCCTCTGTACCTGCTTCCTTCGATTCTTTTGAGGCTGAGTGGCAAATTTTAGCAATGTGTCCTTTTTTATTACATTTGTGACAAACGGTCCAATGCTGGGGGCACTCTGACCGATCATGATGTATATAGCACGACGCACAGGACGGTATCAGGGGCTGGTGGCCGTAACTCTGTTTACGCACCTTGCGGGAGCGGCCGTAACGGCCAGATTGTACCGCTCGCACATTGTCCACCCCAGACGCAGTGGATGTGGCTGTGCTGCCCTGAACTGCTGCAACGTCACACCACACTTCCAACTGTTGACCAGTGGCATGAGAGACTTCATACGATTGAGCAATGGACAGGACTTCCTCAAGGGAAGGGTCTTCCAACTGCAGGGCCTGTTGCCGGACCTCCCTATCAGGGGCCGAATGAACAATGACGTCGTGCACCATTACAAGGGCATACGAATCTCGCAACTCCTCCATGGCAAAATGACACTTGCGACTAAAACCGTGCAGGGTAGCGGCCCACGCCCGGTAAGACTGATTGGGCTGTTTCTTGCTTTGACTGAGCTCGACCCTAGCCGCACAACATGCGTGCAGTGGCAATAATATGAAGACAGCAATGAACACAATGCATGAAAAGACAAGGACGAGGGTTTCTGCAACAGCGCTAGCTGCCGCAAAACTTGATACAGCAAGGGAGATATCCAAGACAAGAAATGAGCACGACATACCTCCGCATCAGCAACACGAAACGCCTGGAAATGCTGCCAAAAGTGATGTTCATATGCGTCCCAATCCTCCGCCGTCTCATCATACCTATACCCATAACGGCGTTGAAGCAGACTGCGTGGAGAACAACGCCGGAAGCACCTGTTTCATGGTTGCCATGAGCTCCGTCTGCTGCTCAACCAAAACCCGCACTAAATCCTCCATGCTGTGGATAAGCTGCGAAACCAGAACAATGACGCAACATATGAAAGAACGACCCTACTCGTCGCCAATTGTGTAGTAACACGATTCACGTTTCCGTCGCACTTCACCTAGTATAGACCAGGAACTGTCTGCTAGGCATGTCTGATATGAACTGATTGGGCACGGCCCATGCTGCCTGAGTTGTTGTTGTTCCGCCGGCAGAGGACGCAGTCGAATTCTCATGTGTCCTCTGGTGAACAGGACTTTACTTGCGGCAACTACTGTCCGTGATGCACCGTGCCGATGTGTGCCTCCCGCGATCTTTCTGATGGCTACTGCAGTGATATTAATAAGAGTTTAGAAATTCAGGCTCACTATGGTTTTTAATGGTAATGAGTGAGAAACTGAACAGTCTGGGAGGATTTTCTGATAAATGTTGTTGTGCACATTTTTATTGGCATTGTTACTGATATGTGTACTTTTGCAAATTTCCACACAAAATTCAGTTTAAATAGTCTAGAGAAATGGAAAATTTTCCACCTATATTGTTTCTGTACCACTTCCTCCTAGTTCTGGTCTAAAAAATACCCTTAAGTAATTCTGCATTTCATCACCGAGGAAAAATACAATGTAATTGTAATCTGGGTCAATTTGAGTGTAAATGCAAAAGTGTGTGCAGCCACAATACATTGTTACTGCATGTTACTTAACTCTCCATGAAGGGAAGTAGTTCTTGAGTCAAGATTATCACTAATGGAAATAGACAGCATTTCACAAGCCATGAGAAAGAAATTGTTGCTCATTTGAAAGTAGTGATGAAATAATTTAATTGGATAGATAAAAGATCTATTCACCAAGTGGCAGCAGAACACCCACATAAAACAGTGTTGTGATTGGCAAGCTTTCAGAGCCACTGGTTCCTTCTTCAGGCAGAAGGGTTGAAGGAGAAGGAAGAAGGGTGAAGGAAAAAGGGAAGGAAAAGGGATTTTGGGAAAGTCACCCAGAACTGCAGGTCAGGAGAGACTTACCCCATACAGTAAGTCCAGGAAAAGAGTAGATTTTGCGAAAGTCACCCACAACTGCAGGTCAGGGGAACCTAACCCATATGGTAAGTCTCCCCCGATCTACGGTTCTGGTTAACTTTCCCAAAATCTATCCCCTTTCCTAGACATCTCCAGTACTTTTCCTTCACCCTTCTTCCTTTGCCTTCAACTCTTCTGCCTGAAGAAGAAGCCACCGGCTCCGAAATCTTGCCAGTCACAACAGTCTTTTATTTATGTGTGTATTCTTCCACGGCTTGGTGAGTAGATTTTTTTATCTATCCAATTAAATAATTTCATCAATAATTGATTGGTTTCACTTGCAAGTATGATATGAAAGAGGAGATTTCTTTTTGAAACTGATTAATAGCTAATGCAACAATCGTCAATCTTCTACATGTCTTGCTGCACTTTGCTATAGTCTTCTGGCATTGTCACCTCCCTACAGACAACAGAATAATCTGCAAAGATTCTTTTGCAGTTACCTGTAATTTAAACTTCTTTTAACTTATTCAGTTTAGGTATTCTTTCAGCTTAATTTGCACTTTGAAGAATTGAAAATTCACTATCCTGAAGTAACAGCAGGTGCACTGAGTCAACTGACCAAAATCCAGAAAATCAGAAAAGCCAATTATAGAGTACTGTTTCTTCAACAACGATTGTACTTTTTAGAAAAAGATCTTGAGTATGTCTGTTGTTTGACGGATTTTTCCAACAGCTTTTATTATTTGAATGGAATGATCAGTGTTCAAGAACTTTTGAAGATACATAGCAGTGGTCCCTGTCTGCATCTGTAACCACTTGATGCTCAGTTTTCATTTAAAATTCCTGCCCTTTTGAACTACTGTGGTATGCCAAAACTGTGAGAAATGTTTATAACAAAGCTACTGATTTCATCCATGACATTTTTCTTTATATTTATGTCATTGCTGTATTTTTAGTTCTTTAATATATTATATTTTTACTTGCAGCTGTGGCTTTTTGTTCGTGATACCTAATAAGCATACTTTTTTATGTATTCAATTCTATCATTTATGGGCAGGTTGAAGAAGTTATAAAATATGGATATGTTGGTACAATCTTATAGACTTCCCAGTGAATCATTGTCATCTTGTTGAGATTGGGTGTTCCGCTGGTGGTCCATGTCTTCCCAAAATGATATTTCCACACTGGAACTTGATGTCTTCATTAAATGTTTCCTGAGACTGGCTACCTGACAGACTGGGTCCCATATTCATGCCCGAGCAGTGCCTGGAGTTCCTTCTACCATCCTCTCCGGATCGGGTATAACCTCTCTGGGCCGTGCTCACAAGGCATGCAGATGTACCCCATTCCATTCATGCCCACTGCTGCAGTCTCCCATGGTGGTGGCTGCATCATGGTATTCTGTTTTCAGTCCATGCCTATGAGGCATGTTCTCTGCAATCTTGCACTACTATAGGCATTCCCCATGCCATCCATGCTCACTGTTGCTGTCTCTAACAGTGGTACCCATCTCCTGATGTTCTGTGTTCAGCGTGCACCTGTGAGGCGTGTTCCACAGGGCATGTTCCACACTGCTCCAGGTGTTCCCTGTTCCATCTTCACCTGTTGTAACTGTCTCCCTTGGTGGCAGCCACCACCTGATATCCTGTATTTGGTCTGCACCCATGAGGCTTGTACCCTGCAGTCTCATGCCGCTGTAGATATTCACTACATCGTCTGTGCCCACTGCAGATATCTCTCCTAGCGGTATCCATCTCCTGTTGTTTGATATTCAGTCCATGCCCATGAGAAGCACTCCCTGCAACCCCGCACTGCTGCTGGAGTTTTATGTCTGTACCTCCTGCAGCAGCCTCTTGCAGCAGAGACCACTGTACAGTGTTCCATATTAGGTCTGTGCCCATGAGATGCAATCCCTGAGGTCTCAGATTGTTCACATTGTTCCATATCTCATGAGTGTGTGCTGAGGTGGTGGTCACTATCTAGTACTCTGGTGGTCTGAGCCTGTCATTTATGCCTGCAATTTTCTGTGGTTCATTACTGGAAATGGGAACTTTTTTCCACTGTTTCTGTAGTACTTCTCATGCCAGATTCTGAGCAGTGTTGAGTTGATACCCTCCTTCCTAAGTGATTATATTTTCTGCCATCTTGATTTCTGTTGATTCATTTAGACACTATCCCAGAATCTGGGAGTCTGGGCCAGGATCCTGGTTGTATTGTAACCCATGTGTGTTCATACACAAGGCAGTGTTTTGATATTGCTGATTTTGTGGCATTCCCTAACCTAGTATGTCTTTGGTGTTCCATACATCTTAAGTCCACTGTTCTGGTGGTAGGTAGACCACACTTTTGATTTCGTGTTTCTTCAGGATTCTGCTGAACTTGGCAGACATAGTCCCTGCATGCAGCAGAAAAGTGGGCTTCTTGGTCTCTTCTTCTTGTACCTCTTCCATTGTACTGGGTCATCTGGTGGGACATAACGCTTTGCAGTTGTCCCTGATCGAATATCCATTGTCAGTGAACACTCATTGAAGATGTTCCAACCCTGTTGTCAAGCTGTCTAAGTTGTAAAATGTCTTGGCTCAGTGTCAAAGTGTTCCAAGTACCCTGGTCTTGTGCGCTGGGTGATGGCAACTGTTGGCCTGTAGATAGAAACTGGTGTTTTGGCTTTCAATACAAACTGTGGCCATATATCAGATGCAGCCATTATGGTCAGTTTTGACATGGTGTCTGTGTTGACTGGGATACCACTCTAGGACACATTCAGTTTTATTAGTAAGATGTTTGATGAAGCTCTGCTGGATCTCTTCAAACATATTTTAACATCAACTTACTTCCTATGTGGAGGCCAATTCTGTGAGCAGACTGAAGGAGTGGTGATGGGTAGCCCCTTGTCTCCGGTAGCAGCCAATCTGTTTTTGGAGAAGTTTGAGCATGAGGCCATTATAACTGTCACCTACCAGCTGACATGTTTCTTCAGATACGTGGACGACACATTCGTCATGTGGCCCCACATCTGGGAAAGACTGGAGGGCTTCTTGGATCATTTGAACTCATGACATCCCAAAATAATGGTAACCATGGAGCTAGAGAAATTTGGTCATAAAATTACCAGCCCATTTCCCTGCTGTCACCATTCTCAAAAATAATAGAAGCAATTACGAAATACAGATTAATAAATTACCTGAATAAACACAATCTTTTAAACAACTCACAGTTTGGTTTCCGAAGTGGCAAAAATACGGAGTCAGTCATAATAGAATTCACAAAGGTTGTACTTCATGGTCTTGACGAAGATGAGTGTGTCAAAGGCATATTTTTGGATCTTTCTAAGGCCTATGATACAGTTGACCACAAGATTCTATTAAATAAATCAGAAGCATTAAGAATAAGAGGGGTAGCTAATGACTGGTTTCAATCATACCTAGCAGATAGGGTACAAACAGTAGTGATAACATATACTTCAAATAGATCCAAGCATTTAGTGAAACACATATCAGAACAAAAATACATTAATATAGAGGTTCCACAAGGTAGCATATTAGGACCAATACTATTCCTGATATACATCAATGACTTTCCATGTTACTCATGGTGAAATAATTCTCTTCGCTGATGACAGCGATATTATAGTCACTGAAAAAAGAAGAGAACTCCTTGCAGAGAAAGCAAATGAAACTCCCAAGGAAGTTTACAATTGGTCAATAAGCAATAAGGTGACATTGAACATAAAGAAAACTAATGCCATGAATTTCAGTTTGAAGATGGAAAAAGAAAATCTTAAATTAAATGTAGTTGGCACCTCTATAGACTGTGTAACAAATGCAAAATTTCCAGAAATGAATACTGATTCTCAGTTGAAGTGGTGAGAACACATGAAGGTTCTTGCAAAAAGAATGTCATGAGCATGTTATGCTCTAAAAATCCTATCATCAGTGTGTAAGATGCAGTGTCTTTTAGTTACATGCTAATGTGCACTCAATTCTTAGCTGTGGCATTCTTTTTTGGGGAACAAATGCACTAAATATGAACACAATTTTCAAACTCCATAAAATAGCCATAAGAATCATAACCAAAAATGTTAGTCGATTGATAATTACTGCACAAATGGTTCTGTCCATGACTATGGAACAAGAGCTAGGCTCAACTTACATTTGCCAAGAAAAAGTAAACATAAAACTCAAAACAGCATTTTCTACCAAGGAATAAAACTGTACAATAAATTACCAAAAGAGATAAAAGAAATTGCAAAAATACACTTATTTAAAAAGGCAGCTAAAAGTACCTGTTATGCAATACATTTTATACATTGAAGGATTACTTAGATAAAACAGAGTAGGGGTTTGGTAAAAAAATGTTATACAAATAAATAATAGTAATGATTATAAAACATCCAACATTCCACATAACACCTTCACACTATGTTTTTTTCTTCTTTTTTCGTTTTCTAGAAAAACTTACTCCCAAGCTATGCATTGCAAAATGCTAACACCTCTTTCTCTTTCTGAGCTCAACATGTCACTTATTATAGAGGAATGCTGACTCAGTTTTTCAGGATAGCAAATGGGAAGTTGTGGCACAGTAAATGGCCCAGAGATCACAGATCACCAGTGCGCGCACGCTTGTGTGTGTGTGTGTGTGTGTGTGTGTGTGTGTGTGTGGTGAGTGAAGTGTTATGAAACAATGATTGTATAGTGTGTGCGATGACTGATAGTGAGATATGAGTGAACAGTGTGGCATTACTTTATTTAATAAGTTATTTGTGAAAAAAGTATAGTATACCAGGAGTAAATCTAATGATTATCTCTAACTAGAAGTCTGTAAATGTATGTGTATACGAATTAGCTTATTTTAAATTGGTCTAAACTTGTAAATACCTTAACATGTCTTATATCCTTGTAAAAAGAGATCTACGGATGAATAAAGCTACTACTACTACTACTACTACTACTACTACTACTACCACCACCTTTTGGTGTCAGTGTAATGTGTATGAAGACAACTGTCTCTATTGTCACCTACAGCCTCACATTAATCCTCATTGCAGCTTTAGTGAGGCATGGCCAGTCACAATGTTTTAACAGTTTAACAAATTGCACATTGGTTTCACAGAGTCAGAAAGGCTATCTTATCCGGCTCACTACTTATGTTAAAGACCCTGTTCAGACTGTCTCTTGTCTTACTCATTATTACTAGCTAAACTTCCTTTCTGAAAACCCTGCATAAAGGCACTTGACACAGCCCAGCACAGCTAAGGGTCTCTCTACTTTCCCAAGTGCTCATTCACTGCACTCAGCCCTGAAGAAACATTGCTTGTAAGATTCACAATAAATCCCACAATCCTTTGACAGCAAGCAAAGTTCTCACTCTTGGTGAAAAATATTGAAGACAGAAGCAATAATAAAAGATGTAAATACACAAAAAGATACATTGTTCATTAAGCCTACAGGTCAGTATATTTCAAGTTATACATAAACAAACAGTACGGTAATTATTTATCATGTTTTCTTTTTCTTTAAGTGCATGTTATTTACTTTTAACTTAATTTGATGGAAATTGTGGTACTAAGTTTACAATATAATGTTTTTGGAACATCTGGCTCATAAAAGTAGGCATAAGAAACAGTAGGATTTCAGATAATCTGAGATGTAGTCTAAAATTCATTTACGAACATCAAAACTTCACTTACACGACAAAAGCAGACATTAATTAGTGTATTCACAAAAAATGTGTTCATATCAAGCCCTACGAAATTTTGCTGGTCAATGAAATCTCAGTAGTTTCCATCTGTATTACCTTCGGCCTGTCAGGCAATTTATATGCCCCAAATGTGCAATAGATCTACCTCTTAATAAACATATCTCTGAATGACAGCATTAAAGCTGTTTTGGCTAATCTCTATTTCAGTCTCAGAGGCAGCAACTGATTTTGTGGCAGAATATGCTCAGGTTTGTTTGACATTGTGGCTGTCAACAGTTAGTGAACGTGACACATCATAAATAGTGTCTTTTCCATATAAAAAGCATTTTATCCAGTCATAAACAAAAAATTTGCTGACAGTTTGCATGTACATCACCATCCTTCTCATTGTGTAACAAAATTCCACGTTATCAGTTGCTCCATTGCACTATCTCATTAGGCTCTGAACTCACTATATTTGGTTAGCTAAATGAAGCTGCTTCTGCTTACTGTTTTAGACATTCCTGGTACTTTTGAGCATGCTGCCCCAGTGCTCAGTTTTATATAAGAAAATTCAAAATCTGTCCTTCTTTGGGTATTGGTCAATTCACTAAAAATTTTAGCTGCACCATTTATATTGTAACAAATTGATTGTGTTGCTGTCTGTTTTTTATTTATAAAAACCTGAAAGTTTCTACTGATGTAAAATGCATATTATTGCATCATTAAGGCCATTGTGTATGGTGTATGTCTGTTTACCCTACCAGAAATCATACAGCATGGCAACTGACATTAACTTGAGCATGGAAAAAAAACTGGAAAACAGTGCTTGTAGGCAATGTCTCATTTCAGTCATTGCTGGGTACCATTCCTGAGGCAGCACTTGGACATTATTGCTGGCTGGTGCGGTCAAAGTTGTTCATGTGGAATTAGTGGAGTATAGTAAAGTATTGGTTTTCTTGAATAGGTTTCAGTACATATCATTTCCAATTATGTCCTTTCATTTTAGTCAAATCTCAGTTTACAACAAAAGTGTGTCATTAACATCACCATAGTACTCTGACATCTGCATCTCATTTCAAGTTACTTAAGTGGAAGATTTTCAGTCACAGAATGCACTAAATACATATATAGGCCATGCACAGGTGATTAGAGCAAGACAACATTAATTTTTCATGTTTTGTTCAGCCTTTTGTTTACATTAATCATTTATTATAGACTGATGGGCCAAAACATTATGACTACTGCCACCACAAGACTGAATGTCTTCTCCTAGTGTTTCAGTCACATGATGCAGTAAGGAAAGAATATAAGTGGAACAGAGATGAATTGGTGGTCTTTATAGCGAACATAATGACCACAAATGCGTAAATTCACTGATATGAGTGACTTTGACAGAAGTCAGATTGTTATGGCCCTGAGCCTGAGAACAAGAATCTCTGAAATTGTGAAGCTGGTCAGCTATTTGCATACTACTGTCATTAGCATCTGTGTAATGTGATTGGAGGATGATGAAATAATGAGCAAGCCACATGGTATTAGATATCCATGTCTCATCACAAAGCATGGAGACCAGAGTATTGCCTGCTGTGTAAAGCAGGATGGACAGTGAACTGTGGCAGATCTGATGATAGAACACAATGCTGCTGCAGGCACACGTATTTTAGAGCACACTGTTCAAACGCCATTGTTGAACATGGAACTCCAGAGCACATGACCCCCTACTTGTTCCCATATTGACCCAACAACATCATCAATTACAATTGGCAAGGCATCTCTGAGCTTCCACCATAGATTATTAGACATGGGTCACCTGGTCAAATGAACCACATTTCTTCTTACACCAGGTCAACAGTTTTGTCCTTACACACCATAATCTAGGTGCTTGAAACATGCACAGTGCCACAGATGCAGACTGGTGAGGGCAGAATTATGTGATGGGGTATGTTGAGTTGGGCTTCTATGGCACCCATGGTAGTAATCAAAGGCACCATGAAAGCTGTGGACTATGCGAACATTATTGAGGGCCAACTGCATCGCTTCATGTGTGATGTCTTCCCATATGGCAATGAAACCTTCCAGCGGGATAACTTTTGATGTCACAAGGTCAGACTCTTGCTGCAGTGGTGTGAGGAACATGGCATTAAAGCCACTTTGATGTCTTGGCCAGCAAACGCCCATGACCTGTACCGGTTGGAACACATATCAGGTGTCGACTGCAAACCACCAGCCTGTAATTTGTGGTAATTGCCTGATCTGAGCGGTGACATATGTTGTTGCATACCTTTGGAAACCTACCAAGGACGTGTTGAATCCATCATGGCTGTATTCTGTCTGAAAATTGCACCAACACATTATTAAACAGATGGTCATTAATGTTTTGGCTCATCAGTGTATCCCTGTTTCTGGCTATGTCTGTCCAGTTCAGTTAAAATTCAACTCCAGATCTAGAATATAAATGAGATAGCAGCCATAGAAAAGAAAGGGTAAGGCAGCATTATTTATACGTTTTGTTATGATAGCTGTGGGAGCCGTCGTGGTCGGATGCCTGTGGAGGGTGACTGCCGAGCTTACATCGAGTGCACTGGTGATCGCGCACAACCCCGTCGCCTGATGTGTGGACCAGGACTTGCCTTCCACGCTGTTCGCCGCATGTGTCTGCCTGAGTCTCAAGTGCCAGGCTGTTCTCAACAGGTATTGTAATTCACTTCACATTGCACTCATTTACACACGCAGATGGCTATTAGCACAGTGAGTTATTCATTGTTGATCAGTACAGGATCACATACCCTATGAAAGACTAAGTGCACATTGTTTGAATCATTACTAACAGTAATCATCTGCTACTTTACAGTTGCTGAAGAACATATTCTTAACAGGATCTCTGTAGAGTAAAAACTTATTTAATGAGTTATAAATAGTAGCTGCTTGTTTAGTGCATTGAAACTCTTAGACAGTGTAGTGAGTACTCTTACTATACCATATATAGAGAAAGGTACCTCTGTCTGTAGTAGGAACTAAATTTGGAAAAACATTATCTAACATATAAGCATAATAGACCTATTTCGAGTGCTCTATATTTGTATCAATAGCTTAGGATAATGACATAGTATTGTCAACATGTATATGATAATGACATAGTGTCATCAACATGAATACTCCCCGCTTAATATAAATCTGTATAATGTTTTCTTTTTTATTGTAAAATTAACAATACATAAAATTCCAAATGTGTGATATTGTACTACACTAATATTCATATGATTTATATATACATTGTTATGAGAATATAACCATCTTTATACTGTAATTGAACTTATTGATGAAGCCCATTGTATAAGAAAATACTGAACAGATAATAAAGATTCTTACTCTTATTCTTATAGAATCCCACAAATGTTTAGAAAAAATGAGATCAGGTGTGACTTCATTTGACCTCGTAAAGAAATTCTGATTTCTTCTGCCCCTCCTCCTTTTTTTAATTCTATGCTTTCTCTACATAGCTGTTTCACAAGGATTGTGTCAGCTTATTATTACACAGCAGAGAAATTTTTTCCACTTATTCCATAAATTTGATCAATTACTTCAGTGTCCACTCATATAGCTAAATTACATTTAAATATGCAATGTATATAATTTCAGAAGACACATTAATAGGTTACAACAATATGAGGATAGCTTCTTATTCACCACAAATAGGAAGCATTTAGTTGCAGACAGGCACAATGAAAACCAATGAAAAAACAAACACACACACACAAGCACAACTCATTCACACATGGCCACTGTCTTCAGGCGCTAAGCCCCAACTGTAGACTGTGATTGCACTTGATGTGAGCTGCAATCTGCTGGGATGGAGACAGGTGAAGCAAATGTATCAGAAGGTGTTGAGGTTCTGGTGGAATGTGAGGACAACCTATCACATTTTTCCAGAACCTTAACATCTTCTCCCCCATTCACTTCACCTGGTCCTCCTCAACCCAACAAGCTACCTTCCTTGATGCTGACCTCAACTTCAAAGATAGCTACATCAGTACCTCCCTCCTCATCAAACCTACCAGCCACCAACAGTACCCCCACTTTGACAGCTGCCAGCCATTACATACCAATATGTTCCTCTCATACAGTCAAGCAACCTAAGGTCATCACATCTGTAGTTACAAGCAGCCCCCTAATATACTAAGGGTCTCACTTAGGCTTTCACAGGCTGAAATTACCCTCCCAACACTGTACAGAAACAGATCTCGTGTGCATTCTCTCTCGAATCACATACCACTTCCCACATACGCATTCTTTAGCCACAAAAGAGCACTTCTCTCATGACTGACTCAGTATCATTCAGGACTTTAACAACTGATTCACATTCTCTACCAGGGTTTCACTGCCTCTAGTCATGACCTGAAACTAGCAATATCCTTCCCCAGTATCTTCCCCACCCCTCCTGCAATAGTATTCTGCTGCCCACCAAACTTACACAATATCCCTGTCCATCCCTACTCCAACCCTCTCCCAACCCCTTGACTCATGGCTCATATTCCTGCAGTATACCTAGATGCAAGACCTGACCCATACATCCTCCCATCACCACCTACTCCAGTCCTGTCACAGGCATCTCCTATTCCATCATAGGCAGGGATGTCTGTGAAAACAGCCATGTGGTCTACAGGAGGAGGAGGAGGAGGAGATTAGTGTTTAACGTCCCGTCGACAACGAGTTCATTGGAGACGGAGCGCAAGCTCGGGTGAGGGAAGGATGGGGAAGGAAATCGGCCGTGCCCTTTCAAAGGAACCATCCCGGCATTTGCCTGAAGCGATTTAGGTAAATCACGGAAAACCTAAATCAGGATGGCTGGAGACGGGATTGAATCGTCGTCCTCCCGAATGCGAGTCCAGTGTCATGTGATCTACAAACTAAGCTGCAACCATTGTGCCACTTTCTGCATGGGCATGACAACAAACAAGCAAGCTGTCTGTCCACAGGAATGGCCACCATCAAACTGTGCGTAAGAGGCAGGTGCATCACCCAGTGCTGCCCAACACAATAAGCTTCAATTCAATGACTGCTTCACAGCCTGTAGCATCTGCATTCTTCCTACCAACACCAGCTTTTCTAAACAGCATAGGGTGGGAACGCTCACTACACTATATCCTTCATTCCCATAACCCCCTTCATCTCAAACTTTGCTAGCCTCTGTCCAACACCCACTTCAGCAGTACACACAACTTGTGTCCCACCAACACACCCACTAGTCTCTTCTCCTTCTCTCCTCTTATTCCTCCCTTTCCCCTCCCTCTACCAACTGTCCCCCCACCCCTTCCTCCCCAACCTGCACCCCTGCACAGCCACCTGACTCTGCAAGTAGCAGCCCTTCATCTCCCCACCTCTTCCCTGCCAACTCCCGTAGGCAGCACAGCAGTGCTGTATTGGAAAGTGGTCAACAACTTACTAATTAGAGGTGCCAGTTACAGATTATCTGAATGATTGGAGGTATTACACTCTGCTATGAGAGAAACTTGAGAATCAGGTGCATCAAACCAGTTGCTCAGTATGCAGTGTGGCACTTACCACAGCAATACAGAAGACATTGTGATGAGACTATTCCACAACCACTCTCTCTAACAACTTTGTTGTCAGGGGATTAAAACTTTAATCTTCTTTACTTCCTTCTTAAATATCGCAAACAGTATGTATTTTGTTACTGCTGATGCTTCAATCCTGTACAAGAAAATTCTCTTAGCCTGTTGTCTTGTTGTCATAGAATTTATTTTTCCCAACATCCTCCTGACTTCAGAACAATTGCCCCTTTTATAATTATTTTGGTTAACTACATTCTGACATTAATTATTCCTCCTTGAAGACAAGATTTAGAAATTCGAAGAACTATCATAGGCTCCTTTCTGCACCAGTCTGTTTATATAACATAGGGAAAACTCTACTATCCAGTCTCCATCTTAACCCATTGTCTGGTTCAGATTCATTGATAACATTGTAGAGATATGCAACCATTGTAAATACAGCCAGCCTATACTCTTGCCTCCAGAACCTCAACAGCCACTCCTGAATCAACTCATTGCTATAAGTGAGCTCCTCTCTAGGATATTCCATAAAATATCACTGAAGAAAAAATTTCAACCAACCACAGTTTTTGAATGACTGATTTATTTCACTTTAATTAGTTTTGGGCCTGAGCCCATCATCAAACATCAATAATGGTTTCTTGCACAAATATCACACCTTTGTTCTTTGTTGTGTGTGCAGTTGTACTGTTGTTCTTCATGTTCGCATTGAGATACTGCGGAATCTCGTTTCCTGCTAGATCCATGTTGCCAGAGTGGAACTGCAGACATTAATTTTGTTGCCGACATTGCAGAGATTGCACTGGAAACTGTTGAGGAGATTGACTGTGCTGCAAAAGTTTCACTGGGAAGCCCTTACACATCCCATTCTCTTCCCATGTGATTTCTTCCCTTCATAAATTTAGTCTGTACTAGAGTAACTAAATGTGTGGATAGCAACGTGGCTGATTTAAGTACAGTAGTATCAGCCTCATTGGGTGATAATGGGTGATGTTTAGAGGGCATAGAGTCTGGACCAGATGTACAGTCAAGCACATGTGCTGGTGGTTTTCGTGTGAAGCAGAGTGGAACTGCAGACAATAATTTATTTGCTGATACAGCAGAGATTGCACTGGAAGCTGTTGATGAGGTTGATTGTGCTGCAGATGTCTTAAGTAATGAAGGGTACACATGCCTTTCTTTCCAAAGCATGACTGAGCAAGGTGGTGCAGTGGTTAGCACACTGGACTTGCATTTGGGAGGACAATGGTTCAAATCTGTGTCTGGCCATCTTGATTTAGGTTTTTGATGATTTCCCTAAACCACCTCAGGCAAATACTGAGATGGTTCCTTTGAAAGGGAATGGCTGACTTCCTTCCCCATCCTTCCATAATCCAATGGGAGCGATGACCTCACTGTTTGGTCCCCTGCCCTGAATCAACCAACCACCCAACCAACCAAAGTATATAGATTCATCACTCCTGGGGTGTTTCGGCCTCCTCAGAAGCAGAAACTAAGTAGGAGAAGGAGGAGGAAACATGTTTGTAAGAGAAATGTTTAGGCTAACATGGTATAACCCTGAAATCAGTCATAAATTTCATTTGGTACCCCTTATGTACATTCTTTTGCTAATAATCATTGGTACTGAGTCAAATGCTTTACCAAAAATCAGGAAATCCTGCATCCCCCCCCCCCCCCCCCCCAATGCCTTAATTCATTGATTTCAGGATGTCATGTCAGGAAAGCACAGGTTTGGTTTTGCAAGACAGATTGATGTCAGTGATATTGGAGAAAACAGAAGGAAGATTAAAGTTTAATGGCCCGCAGTGATAGTGGACAGTAGTTTTGTCAGTCACTTGTGCTACCTTCTGGCCCATGTGTGTGACCCTGTTTTCTTCCAACTGCTGATTAAAATTTTTTCCAAGGGATTTATGTTTATTATAATTAGATGAAGGGCTAATTCAAATGCAAGTTCTGTGTAGAATGTGACAGCAGTTCCATTGGCCCATAGAACCTCATTCAGTTTTAGTGATTTCGACTGTTTCTCAGTGCAGCTGATACAAATATCTATGTGACTTATCTTTGCAATAGTGAAAGAATTGACTGCAGCAGTACTCCTTTATCTTCATTTCAAACTGGAGTTCAGCACTTCTGCTTTTGCATTGATAATCTTGGATTTATTACTTGGGTCATCTGTGAGTGTATAGACACTAATTTTAGTGCCACTAAGAACCGTTGCAAATGACCAGAATTTATTTGGCTTTTGTGGAAGTCCTTCCATAAGATTCTGCAACAATATTTGTTGAAGGTTACATGTCCTTCTCAGCGTCTTTCTATTGATAGTGCTATACTCCGTTTTACACACATTATGCAGTAGTCACTGTTTTTTTTTATTATTATTTTTTTTAAGTTTCTTTTCAGTGAGGGAGGTTTCCTGCTATCATGTTCTGCTAGCCACATAGCAACCCAATGCTTGGTCAACTGTTCTTCTCAACTTGAGCCAGTTTCTCTACATGATCCTCTCCAGATTTAAAAGTTCCAGCTTCTTCCTTGAAAAAGTACAATGCTCCTCTTTGCCTATTTTACTGAACATGCAAATCTTCGTATTTGTTTTGTTGCCCTCAGTACTGTGACAGCATCAACTGTTCTGGGTAGTTTAGACCCTATTTGAGGGTGGAGGCCAGGTGTAGACCTTGTCAGGGCAGCCAGTTGATCCCTTTCCCCTATGTGTTGATGGGCATGTTTACATGCGCACGCTTTAGGAGTTATGTAGTTCCCCTGTCCCAGTGCTGCAGGTTCATCCTGGATTTCGAAAACACTGCTGGTCGCCAGTCGGATGACCACACCAATGTGTTGAGGACCACCCCCAGCCCATACTGGGATGTGTCCGTGGCCAGGAGCAGATGCGTACCAGAATGAAATGTTGCAAGACATGGTGCAAAATGAAGACTATCCTTAAACTGCATAAAAGCATGCTGACAGGCTGCAGACCAAACAAAAGGAGCACTTTTCTGAAGCAACAAATGCAAGAGGCAGGTGATACTACCCATTCTGGGAATAAATTTGTGATAATACGCCACTTTTCTGAGGAATGTCTGAAGTTCCTATGGATTAGAAGGATGGGGCAAAGCTGTAGTGGCAGTGACATATTGTTCCATGGGCCACATGCTCTGCTGGGAAATTTCAAGACCAAAATAAACAATGGAAGGCTGGAAAAAGTTAGACTTAGCAAGATTATATTTGAGGCCCACAGCTTGCACAACAGTAAACAGAAAACAGAAGTTAGGTAGGTGATCCTCCGTCATGGCACCTGTCACAATGATATCATCAAGATAGTTATGCATTGAGGGATAACTGTCACAACCTATTCTAAAAAGTGTTGAAAGATGGCAGGTGTGCTAGTGATCCCAAACGTTACCCACTGATACTAATAGAGACTGAAATGAATATTAACTACAAGCAAACTGTTTTGAGGCCTTGTCCAATGAAGTCTGAAGGTAGGCTTCAGCCAAGTCGACTTTCAAAAAGAATTGTCCCCCAGCCAAATTTGTGAGCAACTACTCCAGACGAGGCAGGAAGTAGGTGTCTATGACTGCCTGTGCATTAATAATAACTTTGAAGTCACCACAGGGTTGGAGCTGACTGGATGGCTTCTTTATTACCACTAAGAGCATAGTTCACTCACTTCAGGAAATCAGTCCTATCACTCCCAGTGATGTTAAGCAATCTGGGCCCATCTTAACCTGATCACCTAAAGCTACTGGCAAAAGCCACACCTCCCAAAAAAATGAGAGTGGTCAGAGGGTTTGAGGGCAATGTATGTTGTGAAATTGTTTGCACAACCTGACTCTGGATCAAATAGATACAAAATTCAGAACACAAGGAATCCAATTCATGATAAGGCTTTTGGTCTGACACCAGATGCACCACATCAGCAACAGAGACACCAAAAGTTGCAAAGGTAACTAACCCAAGCAAATATTTAGTACTTGATCATTTATCACCAATTATGTAATGGAGTGGACAACTGACTTATAAACTGGCTATGAATTGGCCAAGAACAGAAAACTTCTTTTTGTTACAGCTTACAAATTGACACTCAAAAATTGCCACAGTGGGGACCCTAGCCTGGTGTACAACTATGCGTTGAGTAGACACACAGTGGCCCCTGTGTGACTTGTAGAACACATTTCAATGGAAAGTTTGTTGTGGGCTTCAGATAATGGAAAACATGGCAATGAAACAGTGTGAATATTAATGTCCATTGATTCCTGTAATGACTCCTGTAGAGGTGGGGATGGGGCGGGGGTAGACATCGACATACCTCTGCTATGTGACCCGTTGTTTTTTTTGTTTTTTTTTTCAAATGCCAAGAGGCCCACTGCTTGGGGCAGGGTGCCTGTTAATGCTGCACAAAACAACAACATTGTCAACAATGGTGACATCATTCCAAGCCTCTAATTAGTAATTCACAGCATGGGAGGCCTTGAACAACTGTGAACCTCTTCTAATACAGGTTCTGCAAACTGAAGAGTACATTGAAGCACCTCCTTTCCTGGAGCCATGCAAATGATGGTCTCTCTGACCATAATGTGTGCATAAGGCTCCAAACTGGCACTTATGACTGAGGTCAAAAAGCTTGGTCACCCTAACTTGGAACAACTGCTGCAGCTGCTTGTGACAGTGGTAGAATTCAACTCATGCCTTGACCACATGTGTATGCTTGTGGTGATAGGATGGTAGCAAACTACACAGATTGTCAAAAGAAAGTGATGCTGGTTTTGCATAGGAGCTAATTGGTACAATGAGTGATACATGTGATGGTGTATTCACAATAAATAAAAAGCCTTACAGACCTTTGTGTTGGGCACCTGGAACACTATGAAATGTTGGTAAAGCCACTTCTCATAAGCTTACCAGTCTTCACAGATTCATCAAATGAGCTAGCCTGAATAATGCAGCCAACTGCTGTTCCAACATAGCCATATGCACCTGAAGTTGGTGCAAAAGTGACTGGAGTAAAGCCTCCATGGAAGAGCCAAACAGCAGAAAAAATACAGAATCCAAAACACACAAAAACTCAACCCTCAATGTTGCCACTTGTGTTCTAAATAGGAACACAAGGAAACAAATGACTGTAAAAGAGATACAACTAGCATACAATGACAGTATTTACATGTGTGGAACAGATTTAACATTTGTGTCACTGGTGTTTTGCTGCACGTGCATAGCAGATCTCGTGATGGCGGTTGCTGATGGTCTGCCCTTGGCAGCCACCTCAGATAATTGCAGACATGCTGATCTAATGTCAGTGTGCACACTACTTTTGCCACAGCAGCCTGTTTTATGTCTGGTATGGTTGGTGAGTGTAGTAAACAGCAGATTACTACAGTTACTTTTACTGCTTCCATTATTTTTATACGAACAGATGTGTTGCATCATTCCAATAGGTCATGCAGACATGTTGCTATTGTGATGGCTCCTGGGCCGATCAGAAAGCCCAAGGAATACCAACAGATGGTATGCGTAGCTGCAGTGACCAGCTAATCTAGTGACCATTTTATGTATTTATTTTTAAATTTTAATTTTTAGTATATTTCTTCTTCTCAGGTTAATGTGTGTTTCAGTGACTAATTGGAACAGTATATACAAGAAAGGCTGCGTGTATAAGTACTTAACACCCAGTCGTAAATCATAAAATTATCTGTGGTAGTTTAATTATAGGGTTTAAGAAAGCACCAGAATTTCTGTATTATTGTTTGAATAAAATCTGATTCATTTCTGACTGATATTATCCATGAAATACTTACAAATAAGAATTACACATTTTCACATATTCCCAAGCAAATGATTCGCAGGTTGAATGAACAGTAATGCCTCCACCTTCGTTAATTGGGTTTGGATGGGAACGTTTTAATAAATCAAATGCACAAATAATCCTTAGAATGCGATCTTTAATTACCAATATCCACTTCTCCACATAATCACCAGCGAATTGGAGACATTGCTGCCAACAGTGAACAAGTTTTCTGAAGCTGTCATGGAAGAAGTCGGCACTCTGTTTCCGCACCACAGTCTCACAGTTCTCTCCACATCTTCATCAGAAGCATAATGATGTCCCCGCAGATCATCTTTCATTACTGGGAACAGATGGAAGTCAGACGGTGCTAAATCTGGACTGTATGGAGGATGCCGTACGGTGGTGTCCTTTCATTTCACTAGTGAGCATCCAGGCTACCCATTGTGCACAGATCTTCCAATAGCCAAGCAAAGCAATAATGTGACCCACACCTTCTTGTGAAATGCCAACTGTGCTTGAAAATTCTCTCTGAGTGATGACAATCATCCTGTATTTATATGTCAACATTTTGCTTGTGAAACTCAGTGGTTGCTGTCACAGGACGTCCAACTCTTTGATTGTCATGCAGGCAGATGTTCCCACCTCAACATCTTTAAACTTACTCACTCAATGACATGCAGTACTCACATCAACACAGTCACCATAAACTGCTTTCATTCTCTGATGAACCACCTTTGGGGTGACACCTTCTGTTGTCAAAAATTCAATGACTGCATGTTGCTTAAATTGTATTGACCAACCGTCTGCACAGGGTTCCATACTTTACCCTGTAACAACACAACTGTTTAGTGCAAAGGCTTCCCGCCAACTGGAGCTGTAGAGAAGAGGCTATGGAACAAGCCAGTACCTGCTGCATACCAATGCTGCCGACTATTGAGGAGTTACAAAGGTGGAGGCATTACTATTCAGTCAACCCTCATATCAGTAGTTCATTTTACCCTAAATGTCTAAGTTCGAAACCTGCTAGTTTTATAACTAACTACACTCCACATTTCCATGAGTTCCTAAATTAATAACAACATTCTCTTTTCTTTTCAAAACTTGTTTATTTGTTTAACAGTATTGATCTTTTTTGTTTAACAGTGACGAATCTCCAGAATTGGTGAGTCGCCAGTGTATGCTGAATACTCTGTCTGGTGAAAGACAAACTTCTCTTCTTGCATTCTCATTAATCTTCACATAAGAAATGGAACCCAGTACACAGTAAACTACAGCTCTTACAGACTATGTAAAGTTGCAGTGAAACACTGTTACAAGCCTCATTGTTACAAATGCATAACATACTGAAACAACTACTTCTGTATATTAAATGGGAACATTTCATAAAATCTGCTTTTTGCAAGAGAAGTGTCTTACTATGTAGATCAGTGTTATGAAATGCACATAACTATGTAATAAATGATACATATAGAGTGTAATGTTAAAACTACAAAATGTCTTATAAGCATACCACAGTTTGTTCCATGATAGCATGTCCCCAGCCTACCTGCTTTGTATAAAATGTTTTTCCATCCTTACAACAAATAAACTTCGACTTCCTGGTGTTGCAAAAAATATACAACACAACTGGATCCTGCGTTTGTAGTAATCAAACTATAACATTTCATCAAGACTTTTTGCTACATTATTATAATGTTGTTGTTATGTGTGTCATTGTGAAGCAGTTAAATTTCCTGTTGTTAGGAGAGCGTCACAAGCCCTCCTCATGTAAACCCTCCAGCTACCACAGCAACTTCGCAAACAAAACAGGTGGCATCATCTCCAGTTCAAGCAACATCAGTGACACCAGCTGTCACCAACACTCATGCACCACAGCATCCATTCTGCATCACTGAGGGCCGGTTTATAGACCATTCAAATTGCAGGAGGTAAGACTTGTCACTGTTGTGACTACATGATATTAAGCAAAGAACAACCCACATCAGTATATTAGCAACAGATTTACAAAAAGATACCATCAGCTAGATTTGATTTATGACTAGTTAACTGTGTATTTAACACATCCAGAATGTTTATTTCTGGTTCTTCATGTGTTCAGAATAAATATTTTATTTTTCATGGATTTTATGGTAAAAAAAATAGACACCATTACTCAAACTATTTTATGCATAGTCTTCCATCATAGTTTTTTTAAAAGCCTCAATAATTTTGTCCAGTGTTGAACAACTTCAAATATTCTACATATAATTACACAGAATAGATGTTAATCACTGAACAGAATTAATTATCTGGACTTTTAAAATAATTGTGTCAAATACTGTGAATAAAATAGTTTGAATATTCTTAGAATCACTGGTAACTGCTGGCAAAAATGTTGCAATCAGTAAAACACAGTTATAAATATGGGGAAAAATATTAGTCCAGTTATGTTTTTGAGCACTTTGAGACTTCTAGATACAAACCTGGCAGAGAATGAGATCGCTAATGCATTGGTTTAAATTCAATTTGCAAATTTACTTGCAAGCAAAGAATCAAACAAAGGAAACATTACAAAAAGGTGGCCATACATTTCAAAGTAGACTTGCAGCAGATACTTTCATGAGTCAGTGTACAGAGCAGAGCACAGCTAGCAAGACACTGAATAAATGTTCTGAATGCTAACAAGTGTCAGTTTGTAGTACATGTAACACAATTTAAACATTTTGTAGTGTTTTCTAAATTCCACTGAAACTCGTTACAAATCAGATTAACTCTTGACACTGAACTCAGCACTAATATTTACTTGCTTACTATTTTAATGTCCCAATGTAGTCACCTATAATTGCGACAAGTCCATACTACCACTATGCTGAACCACTTAATCACAAATGGCTCATTGATCTCCCGGTCTTACCGACACAGACCTCCACTCTTCAACGACAATAATCGGCAAACCATATTCACTCCAACAATGACAGCAACAAAAAACCACTCTTCCTGCCTACTCCAGAGCTTGGTCACATGATCAACTGCTGCAGTCAAGTCTGTTATTTTCCCTGGCCCACCTTATCAGATATGCACTTTACACTGTTTTGTATACATTATGAAAATTCAGTTAACATATTCTTAAATGTACATTTATTTAAATCTTATCCAATAACTAAATGTCTACACTTTATCCTTTTAATTTATTATTTTACTTTTGTTCAGAAAGGAAATTACAATAGCTAGTCAAGTACATGTCTGTATTCTACTGTGGCACCATGAGACTCAAAGCACATTCCTTAATTGTTTTTTTTTTTTTTTTTTTTATGAACATAATAAATCATACTTACATAAATTATTACATCATACTCCCTACTGCAACATCAACATGCTGAAGCTAAATAATAGTCTTTGTGTGCAGAATTCTGTTGTATCACAGCTTAATTCAAAATTATAAATAATTTAACAATTTGTTTTTGTGCATATTGCACAACGAGCTTGCTTATCATATAACCGATGTCAACCCTATTTGTTTGTGTGTCATATGTGTTAATAAGAAGCCTGCTAACACTTATTACGTGTTATAAATAAATAAACATTTAAACTTTAATGACTTCTAAATCAGAGCCATATAAATATGGTAATAATTTTAACAAACAATGGAAACTACAGGTTTCGAGGTCAACAATGTAAGGAAAAGATAGAGTACTACCATGAAGATAATGCATTAAGTTGTAGACAGGCAGAATTGAAAGACACTTCCACATTAGGTTTTGACCATAGCGTTCATCAGACAAAGAAAGGGAAACACACACCATTTATTTACAACACCTAGTACATCTCACACACACATGATCTCAAATCTAGCAGCTCAGATCAGAATGCAACTGTCACATGTAGTGGAAGCAACAATCTGGAGAGGGCAGGGAAGGTAAAGGATAGCAGTGTATGGGTGGGGCTCCAGAAATGTCCTTTCATTTTCTGTACTGCAACTGTAGGCAGTTTTCGCTATTTTAGTGGATATGCCATACTTTTAATGCAACACATTCAGTTGCCAGACCACCTTGGCATTCACCTCCTTTGCTGCCAGGTGTGTTAGCTTTGGGCTTTCCCCAGTGCCATGTTCTGTCCACAGATAAACCTGTCCTCAGTCGTTTTACTCCTGCTGCAGCTCTGGCCAGCCTTCTCGATTCACCTAGCCTTGCCATATACAACAAAAAACCAGTTCTCCACTGCTTGCCTCCATATAGCACTCAACAGACGGCTGAATGGCCTTCCCTTCCCCCCCCCCCCCCCCCCCCCCCCCACTTACCACCATTTTGTGTCAATTTTGCCCATCACATTTGAGACAAAGTAGCACAGAGAATACACTCCTCAGTTAAAATTCCAAGTGATTACTTATTAACTGGCCCACAAAGGTGTGTGCTAATATTGTTGTTGTGTATTAGACTATTAGCCAGCCTGTCCATCACCTTATATGTAACGCAGTTTATCCACGCTTTTGTTTCTTACTCTAGAATCATATGATCTCATAACACTTAAATCACACAAGAGAAAACTGACTTTGGTTGACACTATTCATTGCTAGTTGATAGTGTTAATTCCAGTCCTCGTTGTCTTCAGTCTGCATAAGGCCCTTTTTTTTTTTTTTTTTTTTTTTTGGCGGGGGGGGGGGGGGGGGGGGGGGTTCATCAGTCTTTTCACTGGTTTGATACGGCCCACCACAAATTCCTCCCTTTTGCCAACCAACCTCTTCATCTCAGAGTAGCACTTGCAACCTATGTACTCAATTATTTGCTCTGTCTTCCTGTATAGTTTTTCCCCTCTACAGCTCCCTCTGCTACCATGGAAGCAATTCCCTGACTTCTTAACAGATGTCCTATCATCCTGTCCCTCCTCTTTGTCAGTGTTTTCCGCATATTCCTTTCCTCTCCTATTCTGTGCAGAACCTCCTCATTCCTTACATTTTCAGTCCATCTAATTTTCAGCATTCACCTGTAGTACCACATCTCAAATGCTTCAATTCTCGTCTGTTCCGGTTTTCCCACAGTCCATGTTTCACTACCATACAATGCTGTACTCCAGACGTACATCCTCAGAAATTTCCTCCTCAAATTAAGGTCTATGTTTGATACTATTAGACTTCTCTTGACCAGAAATGCCGTTTTTGCCATGGCTAGTCAGCTTTTGATGTCCTCCTTGCTCTGTCTGTCATTGATTATTTTGCTGCCCAGGTAGCAGAATTCTTTAACTTCATCTACTTTGTGACCGTCCATCCTGATGCTAAATTTCTTACTATTCTCATTTCTCCTACTTCTCATTACTTTAGTCTTTCTTTGATTTAGTCTTAACCCATATTCTGTACTCATTAAATTGCTCATTCCATTCAGCATATCATGTAATTCTTCTTCACCTGCACTCAGGATAGCAATGTCATCAGCAAATCCTATCACTGATATCCTTTCACTTTAAATTTTAATTCCACTCTGGAAGCTTTCTTTTACTTCCATCATTGCTTCTTCAATGTACGATTGAACAGTAGGGGGGAAAGACTACATCCCTGTCTTACACCCCTTTTAATATTAGCAGTTCGTTTTTGGTCGTCCATCCCTTTTATTCCTTCTTGGCTCTTGTACATATTCTATATTACCCGTCTCTCCCTGTAGCTTACCCCAATTTTTCTCAGAATGTCGAACATCTTGCACCATTTTACACTGTTGAACCCTTTTTTCAGGTCAACAAATCCTATGAACGTGTCTTGATTTTTCTTTAGTCTTACTTCCATTATCAACCATGACATCAGAATTGCCTTTCTGGTGCCTTTACCTTTTCTACAGCAAAACTAATCATCATCAAGCACATCCACAATTTTCTTTTCCATTCTTCTGGATATTATTCTTGTCAGCAACTTGGATGCTTGAGCTGTTAAGCTGATTGTGCAGTAATTCTTGCACTTGTCAGCTCTTGCAGTCTTCGTAATTGTATGGATGATATTTTTCCAAAAGTCAGATGGTATGTCCCAGACTCATACATTCTACATGCCAATATCAATAGTTGTTTTGTTTCCACTTCTTCCAATGATTTTAGAAATTCAGATGGAATATTATATATCCCTTCTGTCTTAGTTGATTTCAAGTCTTCCAAAGTGCTCTTAAATTCTGATTCTAATACTGGATCACCTATTTCTTCTAAATCAACTCCTGTTTCTTCTTCTATCACATCTGACAAATCTCCCCCTCACATAGGCATTCAATGTACTCTTTCCACCTATCCTCTCTCTCTTCCGCATTTAACAGTGGAATTCCTGTTGCACTGTTAATGTTACCACCCTTGCTTTTTTGTGCCACCGAAGGTTGTTTTGACTTTGTTGTATGCTGAGTCAGTCCTTCCAAAAATCATTTCTTTTTCTATTTCCTCACATTTTTCATGCACCCATTTCATCTTAGCTTCCCTGCACTTTCTATTTATTTCCTTCCTCTGCGACTTGTATTTCTGTATTCCTAAAATTCCTTGAACATTTTTGTACTTCCTCCTTTCATCAATCAACTGAAGTATTTCTTCTGTTACCCAAGGTTTCTTTATGGTTAACTTCTTTGTACCTATGTTTTCCTTTCCAACTTCTGTGATTGCCCTTTTTAGAGTTACCCATTCCTCTTCAACTGTAATGCCTACTGAGCTGTTCTTTACTGCTGTATCTAAAGCCTTAGAGAATTTCAAGTGTTGTCTCCTCATCCCTTATCACTTCTGTATCCCACTTCCTTGCATATTGATGCTTCCTGACTAATCTCTTGAACTTCAGCCTACTCTTCATCACTACTACAGTGTGATCTGAGTCTATACCTGCTCCTGGGTATGCCTTACACTCCAGTATCTGATTTCAGAATCTCTGTCTGCCCATGATGTAATCTAACTGAAATCTTCCCATGTCACCTGATCTTTTCCAATTATACCTCCTCCTCTTGTGATTCTTGAACAGAGTATTCGCTATTACTAGCTGAAATTTGTTACAGAACTCCATTAGTCTTCCTCCTCTCTCATTCCTTGTCCCAAGCCCATAGTCTCCTGTAACCTTTTCATCTACTACTTCCCCTATAACTGCATTCCAGTCCCCCATGACTATTAGATTTTTATCTGTTAATTATACTCTGGCTGGTAGCCTTTTTTAGTGGATGCAGCCTTACACATAAAGTGTTTAAAGAACATACTTCACACACCACTCAAAATGCTGGTAGTCTCCCAAACAGATTGATAGCCAGCAGTTCACTATTCTTGTTATGAATAATGTTCTGCAAGTCTCCTTGTACTGCAGCAGAATTATACTTTACTTTTTGACATCTGTCACAAGAAGCCATTTTATTAATGTTTCCAGATGCTTGCCTGCATTTTACATTTTCCACTCCTCTTTGCCAAAACTTCTATACCTAAATAAAATCCCCTTAAAAATTATATAAAATTGAGCAATTTTCTTATGTCCTTTAATTTCAAAGTTGATTTTAATTAACTTCAATGTTTGGTCTCCTCAAGTCCTTACAGATGTATTTGGTCTTATTCTCTCCACTCACTTATTTCATGTACAGTATTTGTAGTTCTTTCTCTACTCCATTCCCTTTACTTTCTTCCCCAACCAGTGGTAACCTTGACAAGGCATCAGCCCCATTTTGTCTGTACCTTTAACATATCTTCTCATAATAATATATTTATACTTACACAACAAAATCTGGAATCTGCATCCTCTTTTCCTCATTTAAATGACCCATTTCATTTATTTTGTCATATATTACTTGTTCAGTACACATTTCATAACATATCTAATCTATCCTTTGTAAATGAGCCTTGACTTGCCTCCTTTCAGTTCTTTAAATTTTGTTCTCTTTCTGTTTCCACCTGCATAAAATTCCACCACTCTGTCCTTCACAAAAGTGCTACAGTCATGTTTGTACAAGAAATCCATACCCAAAATTATATTCAGTGCCAAACCCTTTGTCACATAACAATTTATATTAAAAAATAATCACTAATTTCAAATACCAATGATATTTCTTTGCTGATGGGCTTACCAGATGCTCCAGTTGTTGTCTTAATCCTTACTCCTGTAACTGATAGTTCTATTAACCTTAAACATTTAATTTGTTGCCAAAAAGATTCAAAAATTGGAGATAAACTTGAGCCAGAGTTTAATAAGGCTACATCTGCAATTCCTCCCACATTGATATAAATTATTGACTGCTTCAGCTCTGTTCAATAATAAATCACCTTCTATTTCACTTCTGCTTTCTTCCTACATAATCCAAATACCTTTACATCTGCCTCCAAAATCCACATCACTATCCACTTCAAAAAGATCCTTAATGGCACTTGAAACAGTCTCTTCTACACTTTGTTCCTCCTATTTATTGGCAGTTTTAAATTTTAATTCATCCCATTCTTCAGGCAACAATGCTTTGTGTAATTCCGCATATGATCATTTTAATCACAATCAGCCTCCTCCTGTCCATCAATTGACATCATTCAGGCTTGCATGCTCGCCATTTAAGGAAGCATAGGTTTCAGTTTTATCCTCAGGGCAAACTATAGCAGTTTCCATATGATCACACATTTCCATTTCTACAATTAACTCATAACCATAATTATCACCTGCAACCACAGGCACATCAACATTATCAACAAATAATTCATCCACATCTGCTACATTATCACAGACACCACACCCTTTACACTACAATGAATAATCCTTTCTTTACTTTCAGCATAATTCTCCCTGTAATTCACTGTAGACTCTTTCCTTTCTTCCTTTCCTTTCTTCATCACACTCATTATTACTGTGAACATTGGCCCTTGTTTCCATATCCACTTCTGTTCCCCCTTTTGATGAAACTACAACATCTGTCTCTGATATGTCAATGAATTTTGTTGCACTTAAACCAATATTGTCCTCTGATTTTGTTTCTCTCTTAAATAATCTCATCAATGCTAAAATTGTATTGTTCTATTACTGGTATTGACCTTTGTGCCATTTTCTCTTTTTATCTCTGTTTCTGTGATTATTAAATCCTCCCCAAAACTTTTGATTACTTAAGACAGCATTCATATGACACTTATCAATTTCTTTATTTTCCTTGCTAATTTTATTCCTCATCCCATCATGTCCTTGTCTGGTGCTGTTCACATCATAATTACCATTCCCCATGCAGACATTAAGTTTTTTGACTGCCTATCCTGTCCGTTTGCATCTGGCAATTTGTCTATTCTCATACCTTCCCTATCACTCCTCTGATCAAAACTGTCCCTTCTCCCCCCAAAATTTCTGTTATCCTTTTGAGGCCTGCTTCTCCAATCTCTATCCTGATTATTTTGACCATTTATATCCTCTCTCGGCCTGTTATTGTGATTAATTACTGTGATTTATTACTGTACTCCTTTTTACTATTTACCCTTTCACAGTACCTGCCATTCGTTCTCCCTCTGTTCCATGTATTTAGGTCTATAACAAAAACCCTGTCAATCTTCTCCACAAAATTTAGAAATTCCTCCACTGACTTTGTTTCACTATGAATCAAATCCCACTGCAAGTGCTCTGTTAACCTTTTCTTTACTATTGAAATTTCTGTTAGCACACCCAGTGGTCTATCCAAGCAATGTAATTTATTTAGTTCTCTAACAAAAAAAAACCTCTCTCAAACTCTTCTTTCCACTCTTATAACTAAGTCCATTCAAAAAGTCATTCTGCAATCTTAGTTGTTTTGCCTGACCCCCATATTTATTCAAGAACAAATTTTAAAAGATCACACACCTTATCTGCATTTTGGCTGCCCATGTTTAAGCACCCCCTTCAAACAAATTTTATTCCTGCCACATCACTCTTTCCTGTCACAAAGTCATCACTGCATGCAGCCAAAAAGCCAACTGCATGGTACTTACTTTCCCCACTAAATAGTTTTGACTGATATCCATGTCCCAAAGAACGTCTCAACAACACATTTCCATTCCCTGCTGCTGCATTCATAATTGTTTCCCTCAATACATTAATTTCCCCTTCTAGTTCCCTTTTATTATTGCAGATACTCTTATGAAAGTCAGAAATTCCCACTTCGATTAATTTAATTTCTGCCTCTGTCTGTCTTTCAAGTAATGTACAGTTTTGTACCTGCACCTGAATTTTCCCCACAAGGTTACTTTGCACAGCTTCTGTTTTTTCTCATAACACTATTTCCATCCCTCTACTCTCTTAGAGAGTTCTGCAACCCTTTTAACATTATTTTAAAGCTTATTTTCTACTTCTGCAAATTTATTTTCCAGCTGATCAATTTATTATACACAGCACTGATTATATTTCCCAGCTCCTCACTATTCTTTCCAATTTTAGATTTTATCTCTTCAAATTCATAATCAAAACCAGATTTTATTTCACCAACTGGTTTCTCACTTACTGTCTTTATGAATGAATTCAGTTTACTTTCTGGCACCCATCCCTCTTTATACTTTAATATCCTAATGCAGTCAATTACAATCACAACAAATCTGTACTACCACTATCCTGAACCACTTTATCACAAGCGGCTTGTCAACCGCCCAATCTTGCCAACAAAAACCTTCGCTGTTCCAGTGACAATGATCAGAAAACTGTATTCACTACACCAACGACAGTGTCAAAAGACCACTCTGCTTGCCTACTCCAGAGCTCGGTCACAAGACCATCTACTGCTGTCAAGTCTGTTACTTTCCCTGGTCCTCCTTATGGAAAATACATGTTACACTGTTTTGTATACATTATGAAAATTAATTTTTTAAATCACATATATATACATCTTATACTATAACTAAATGTCTCTACTTTATCCTTTTAATTTATTATTTTACTTTTGTTCAGAAATGAAATCTCAAAATCTAGTCAAATACACAACTGTATTCTGTTCGTCACTGTGGCATTTTGAAAGTCAAAGGTCATTTCTTTTTTTTATGAACATTGCAAATCATACTTAAGTAAATATTATATCTTAATCTCTACTGCAATGTCAACATGTTGAAGCTAAATAATAGTGTTTGTATGCAGAATTCTGTTGTATCACAGCTTAATTAAAAATAATAAATAATTTAACATTTTGCTTTATATTATGTCTGCTAATCAATGTTATGTATTATAAATAAACAAACATTTAAACTTTAATGACATCCAAATAAGCTGTCATTAAATTTGGTAATAATTTTATTGTGCTCTAGGGATTCCAAAAATTCCAGAAATGTCCTTATATTATCTTTACCTTAACTGTAGGCAGTTTTGGCTATTTTAGTACATGAACAATACTTTTATTGAAACACATCAGTTGCCAGGCCACATTGACATTCACCCCCTTTGTCACCAGGCACATTTTCCTCAGGCTTTCCCCAGTATCATGCTCTGTCTGTGGACAAGCCAGTACTCAGCCACTTTACTCATGCTACATCTCTGTTCAACTTCCCCAATTCACCTAGCCCAGCAATACACAACAAAAAAACCAGTTCTCCACCACTTGCCTCTGTATAGTGCTCAACAGATCAGCCAAGCCGCTGGTTTGTCACAATTTCTTCTGATATGATTGGTTGCCATAAGTTTGTTTCACTTAAAATCTTGTGTTGCAGGAAGTACATGGGTGATTATCTGAGGATATGTCACTCACATGTATAATGTTTGCAGTGACGTAAGTGTAATGATTCATATGTTTGTAAACTTGTACAGTGGAATTCCTTTATATAAAAGGAATGAATTGTGGACTATGGCACATGGAGACAGCAGCATTTTCATTAAATGCAGAGGCATCAGCCCTGATACCAGGCCCATCTAGCCTTTTAACATTAGCCAATATCATGTTGCTTTGGTAATAATGTAGCAGGGCTGAATGCAAGGATAAAACACAGCTGTTAAATTTCCTGAGGGTGTGCAGCTCCACTGCATTGTTTAATGATGATGGCATCTGCTGAAATAAATTATTTTGGAGGTAAAACAGCCCCTCATTTGATTCTCTAAGGAGGATGTTGTAAGAAGAAAAAACAAATCTGAAGTCCCACAGGTCAGAGCAAGGAACGTTTTGATTCCTTAAAAGGGTGAATGGCCTTTCAGACCACAATGCACAAATTTTAACAGTAAAACGTTTTTGTACTCAAACAAAGGTTATATATAATTACAAACTAAGTAGAAAAGTTAATCCAATGGCAATAGAGAATTTTTTAAATCTCGTTAAGAAACAAGATGACAGGATGTTTATAGTGCTGCTAACATAGATCAAAAATATAATGCTTCCCTTGACACAATTATCATGCTCTTTGAAAGCTGCTTTCCATTAGAATGTTTTAAACAGGGTACTATTAGTAAAAGACAGCCTGAGTGGCTGACTAGTGGGATAAGGTTGTCATGAAGAAGAGACGCCTTGCCACGGTTAGCGTGGCTCCCCCCGCCGGAGATTTGAGTCCTGCCTCGGGCATGTGTGTGTGTGTGTGTGTGTGTGTGTGTGTGTGTGTGTGTGTGTGTTTGTGTGTGTCTGTTTTGTCCTTAGTGTAAGTTAGTTTGAGTTAGATTAAGTAGTGTGTAAGCCTAGGGACTGATGACCTCGGCAGTTTGGTCCCATGGAAACTTACCACAAACTTAGACAGACAGATTCATGACAATTGAGCTATAGTAGTCCATTACAAACAGTATTGTAAGATGCTTAAAAATGTTATTAGGTAGGCAAATAGAATACCTAATTCACAGGATAAAATGAAATCCATACGGTTAGTTCTGAAGGAAGTGTTTGGTCAGAACCAAAAGGTTGATCATATAAAGTCAGTATATAGTGAAAATATTTCTGTTACTCATAAGTTAGACATGGGTACACTATTTAACAGTCACATTTTGAACATAGCTGGTGAAATAAATAAAACTTAGTTTCTACAGGGAATCATATAACACTCTTAGAAAATGACTTTCCAAGACTGGTATCTGAAATACTCCTCTGTGATACTGACAAGGAGGAGATTGAGTTAATAATTAAATCACTAAAGACTAAGGACTGTCAAGGATATGATGGAGTATCTAGCAGATTACTAAAGTACTAAGTTGTACATGTTAGCCCTGCGCTTAGCCATATTTGTAATTTTCCCTTTAGGAATGGTCAATTTCCTGAACAATTAAAGTATTCAGTAGCAAAACCACTTTATAAAATGGGAAAGGGATAATGTAGTCAATTTTAGGCCCTTTTCTATGCCATCAGTGTTTGGTGAAGCTATTGAAAAAGTTGTATATGTAAGGATAAATGATCATTTCACTTCATACAATTTGCTGTCAAATGTACAATTTAATTTTAGAAGTAGTTTAACAATTGAAAATGCAATATTCTCTTTTCTCTGTGAGGTACTGAATGGATTAAACAAAAGGTTTCAAATGCTAGTCATATTTTTTGATTTAACTAAGGCATTTGATTGTGTTGATCACAAAATATTGCTCCAGAAGTTGGACCATTATGGAATTAGGGGAGTAGCTTACATTTGTTTCACCTCTTACTTCAAGAACAGACAGAAAAAGGTCATTCTCCATAGTACTGAGAATGGTTAGTGGGGTCTGAAGGAGCACAGTTAAATGTGGGTTGCCCCAGCGATCAGAGTGGGGCCACTCCTGCTCCCTATTTATATAAAGGATATGCCTTGTAGTATTACAAGTGATTCTAAACTATTTCTGCTTGCTGACAATACTACCTTGGTAATAAAAGACATTTTGTGCAATGTTGGCACTGTTTGAAATAGTGCAGTCCAAGACATGAGTTCATGGTTTGCAGAGAAAATAAACTAATGCTAAATCACAGTAAGACTACGTTTATACAGTTTCCAAAACACAGTTCAACCAAATCTGATGTTTTTAAACTACACAGAATAGGCATATGATTAGTGATACTTAACAGTTCAAATTTCTAGGTGCTCAGATAGATAGTACACTGTCATGGAAAGCCCAAGTTCAGGATCTTGTCCAAAGAATTAATACTGCCACTTTTACAATTTAGAACAGTACCTGAAGTAAGTGATAGTTCAACACAAAAAGTTATCTATTTTGTTTATTTTCATTCAGTTATGATTGTATGTCATTATATTTTGGGGCAACTCTTCCTTTTATCAAAGGGTATTTTTGACTCAGAAATGGATGGTTTGGGCAATAAATGGTATAAGTTTACAAACCTCTCGTTGACCCCTGTTCATTAGTCTGGGTATTCTGACACTGGCCTCTCATTATATATATTCTTTACTGTCATTTCTTATTGACAATTTCAGCTCATTCCCAAGAATTAGCAGCTTTCACTCAGTTAATACTAGGCAGAAATCCAATGCATTTGGATCATACCTCCTTGACTCTTTCGCAGAAAGGTGTGCAGTATTCTGCTACATCCATTTTCAGCAAGCTACCACAAGAATTAAAAAATCTTACCAGTAATCCACGCACTTTCAAATCCAAACTAAAGAGTTTCCCCATGGTCATTCCTTCTATTCTGTCACAGAGATCCTTGAAAACATAAGCTGATTCCTGGGTTATATTTTTGTTTACATAAACTTACAGCTTGAAATCTTTATTGGATTCATAAACATTTTACACTCCTGGAAATGGAAAAAAGAACACATTGACACCGGTGTGTCAGACCCACCATACTTGCTCCGGCCACTGCAAGAGGGCTGTACAAGCAATGATCACACGCACGGCACAGCGGACACACCAGGAACCGCGGTGTTGGCCGTCGAATGGCGCTAGCTGCGCAGCATTTGTGCACCGCCGCCGTCAGTGTCAGCCAGTTTGCCGTGGCATACGGAGCTCCATCGCAGTCTTTAATACTGGTAGCATGCCGCGACAGCGTGGACATGAACCGTATGTGCAGTTGACGGACTTTGAGCGAGGGCGTATAGTGGGCATGCGGGAGGCCGGGTGGACGTACCGCCGAATTGCTCAACACGCGGGGCGTGAGGTCTCCACAGTACATCGATGTTGTCGCCAGTGGTCGGCGGAAGGTGCACGTGCCCGTCGACCTGGGACTGGACCGCAGCGACGCACGGATGCACGCCAAGACTGTAGGATCCTACGCAGTGCCGTAGGGAACCGCACCGCCACTTCCCAGCAAATTAGGGACACTGTTGCTCCTGGGGTATCGGCGAGGACCATTCGCAACCGTCTCCATGAAGCTGGGCTATGGTCCCGCACACCATTAGGCCGTCTTCCGCTCACGCCCCAACATCGTGCAGCCTGCCTCCAGTGGTGTCGCGACAGGCGTGAATGGAGGGACGAATGGAGACGTGTCGTCTTCAGCGATGAGAGTCGCTTCTGCCTTGGTGCCAATGATGGTCGTATGCGTGTTTGGCGCCGTGCAGGTGAGCGCCACAATCAGGACTGCATACGACCGAGGCACACAGGGCCAACACCCGGCATCATGGCGTGGGGAGCGATCTCCTACACTGGCCGTACACCACTGGTGATCGTCGAGGGGACACTGAATAGTGCACGGTACATCCAAACCGTCATCGAACCCATCGTTCTACCCTTCCTAGACCGGCAAGGGAACTTGCTGTTCCAACAGGACAATGCACGTCCGCATGTATCCCATGCCACCCAACGTGCTCTAGAAGGTGTAAGTCAACTACCCTGGCCAGCAAGATCTCCGGATCTGTCCCCCATTGAGCATGTTTGGGACTGGATGAAGCGTCGTCTCACGCGGTCTGCACGTCCAGCACGAACGCTGGTCCAACTGAGGCGCCAGGTGGAAATGGCATGGCAAGCCATTCCACAGGACTACATCCAGCATCTCTAGGATCATCTCCATGGGAGAATAGCAGCCTGCATTGCTGCGAAAGGTGGATATACACTGTACTAGTGCCGACATTGTGCATGCTCTGTTGCCTGTGTCTATGTGCCTGTGGTTCTGTCAGTGTGACCATGTGATGTATCTGACCCCAGGAATGTGTCAATAAAGTTTCCCCTTCCTGGGACAATGAATTCACGGTGTTCTTATTTCAATTTCCAGGAGTGTATTTAATATGTTATTAGTTTTCTGTTGTAATTTCATGTGCTGGCATATTCTGTGAACATGGAGCTCTGCTTCTCAATTTATGGACTTCATCTATGGAACTAGACATTTAAAACAAAATAAATAAAACGGTGTAGGTAGATTAGAAACATTTTAAAAGAGAAATGGACAGGTTGAAGTTGGATGTAGTCAAAAATACCAAACTGCAGAAGTGGTAAGAACAGTATTTCTGGCCATGTGAGGGGGTATCAATACAAAATCAAATAGGGTTAATGAAGGAGTAGGTCTAATAATGAACAAGAAGAGAGACATCTAGGTGAACTATTATGAAGAACAGAGTGAATGGATTATCACAAACCAAAATAGACAGAAACACACCACAGTAGTAAAATAATACATGCTACTAGCTCTGTAGGTGAAAAAGATATTTAAAAAGGGTATGATGAGATAAAAGAAATTTGTCAGTATACTAAGAAAGGAGAAAATTTAACAATTTTTGGGGGCTAGAATTTAGTAGTGGGAAGAGGATGAGAAAGAAAAAGAGCAGGAGATCATGAAATGGAGGAAGAAGGGGGAAGCTGCCAACCAGAAGTTTTCACAGAGCACGGTTTAATAATTGCAAACACTTGGTTTATAAAAATGACAGAATATTGTGTAATGAAGAAGTTTTCAGATAGATTGCATTGTTGTATACAGAGAATTAGAAGCAATGTTTTAAACTTCAAAAGAGTTCCAAGAACAGTTGAGCACTCAATCAATAATTTATTAGTTGCAGACATTGCAGACAAAAGGTTCAGGTACTGTAAAAAAAAGTAGGAAGCTAGAAGATGGGACTTGGATAAGTTAACACAACTGGAAACTTTTCAGGGTTTCAAAGATAGTATTAGGCAATGACAAACCAAAACATAGAACATGAATAGAACAGAAAAGGAATGGGAAGCTTTGTGAGATAAAGTAGTGAATGAAATAAAGGAAGATTTACATAAAAAGACAGGTCCTAGCAGAAAATCTGTGATGACTCAGGAGATATTAAATTTGAATGAGGAAAGTAGAAAATATAAAATACAGCTAAAGGAACTTGTAAAATGAAATACATATGTCTAAAAAGTGAGACTGTCAGCAATTGTAAAGTGGCAAAACAAGAATGACGAAACGAGAAATGCAAAGCTGTAGAAGCATGTGTAACTATAGTTAAGGTAGATGCTGCTTACAGGATAATTTTAAAAAAACTCTGGAGGATAAAGCAGCAGCTACAGGAACATCAAGACCACAGATGGCAAGGAAGTTCTAAGCAAAGAAAGGAAGGTTCAAAGGCGCAAAGAATAAATAGAAGGGTTATGGAAATGAAGTAAATTTGATCACAGGTGTGAGTATTACCAAAATGTTTGTTTAATAAGTCATGGTTGCAAGATGGTAACAGTTTACCTACAGAAAGCTGGTAGTAGCTGACCTGGGGGAAAGTCAGTTTGAGTTTTAGAGGTATAGGAACATTCTAAGTAATACTGGCACTATGATTTACCTTAGAGGATAACAGAAAGTCTAGGCTAGAATGACAACAATATAAAATTGATAGATTACCACCACATAAAGAAGGCATTGAGTGGCAGACCCACACACTGAAAGAAGACTGTTAGATATCGTACACCATCAGTAAAGTCCTCCTTCAGACATAGAAAAATATACACACACACACATTCATACATGCACAACTCACACATATATGGCCACTGTTGTTTCTGGGCACTAAAGCATGAAAGTGGTGAGCAGCAATCTTGGCTGAGGGGTAGCAGAGGGGCAGAAGACAAATGGGGCTTTGAGGGCGAGGGATATTAGGGTATTGATGGAGGGGGGAGGGAGATGCTGTAGTGCTGCCTGTGCGAGTGTGCAGGGATATGATGGGGTAGTGTGGTGAGCTGTTAGTATCAGGTGTCTCTGGTATGGAGGAAAACTGGAGAGGAGAGAAGCAGAGAAGGGAAAACGACTATGCAGATGTGCTGGGTGGATAGCAGGTGTGGGTAAGGCTGGAGTGGGAGCAGTAAGGGGATAGAGGCAAGGTGGAACAGGGACTAGTGAAGTCAAGTACACCACGATGCATGACATGCTCAGCAACTGGATGATCCTGCTGTCTCTTGGTTACAGTTTGGCAGTGGCCATTCATGAAGACAGACAGCTTGTCAGTGGTCATGCCCACACAGAGTGCTGAACAGTGGTTGCAGCAAAGTTGGTAGATCACATAGCTGCATTCACAGGTGGCTCTGCCTTTCATGGGTTATGAGATGCTTGTGACAGGACTGGAGTAGGTGATTGTGGGAGAATGTATGGGTCAGGTCTTGTGGCTACATCTTTTACAGAGATGTGAGCCACCGGGCATGGGGTGGGAGCAGGGGTGGAACAGGTATGAACAAGGATGCTGCATAGGATGGGTGGATGGCAGAGGAGGGGACAATAGTAGGGACAATATCATTCATGATCACTGTGACTGGCTATCCCCTCACCCACAACTACATCTCCTTTGAATGCATCACCTAAAAACAAACACCATGGTACATTCATGGGCACCTGCATGGCAACATCCTATGCCAAACTCTTCATGGGCCATCTGGAGCAATGCTTCCTAACCACCCATAATCCCAAAACCCTCACCCGTCTCAAGTTCAATGATGACACCTTCATGATTTGGACTAACAATGAGGACACCATATCCACATTCCTCCAGAAGCTCAACACTGTCTCCTCCATTCATTTCGCCTGGTCCTTCTCAGTCCAGCAAGCCACCTTGCTGGAGGTAAGCCTCCAGCTTTCAGATCCACATCAGACCTACCAACCACCAACAATACATTCATTTTGATGGCTGACAACTATTTCTCACCAAGAAGTCTCTTCCATAAAGCCTAATTACTCATGATGCAGTAATGAGTAATCCCTCATCATATATGTTGAGGTTCTCACAGAGGCTTTCATGGACAAAAGTTACCCTTCCTTTCACAGACCAAAATTATCCTCACTACCTTGTTCAGAAACAGATCTCCTGCACCTTATCTCTTTAGTTACCTACCATCCCTCACATACCATAGCAGGTCATTCCCATTTTCAAGAAGGGTCATAGAAAAGACATGCAAAACTTTAGGACTATATCTCTGACATTAGCCTGCTTTAAAATTTTGGAACGTGTTTTGTAATTATGTATTACAACATTACTGGAGATCTAAAATCTGCTCTGTAGGAAATAACATGGGCTTCAATAACAGTGATCACGTGAAACCTAGCTTGCTCAGTTTGTCCATGAGAGCCAGAAAGCATTAGATGCTGGTGTCCAGTTGATGCTGAGTTTCTTGACTTCAGAAGACATTTGACACAGTTTCACCCTACTGCCTAATGAACAAAATACGAGTGTATGGAATATCAAACCAGCTGTGTGTTTGGATTGAAGAGTTCTAGCAAATGGAACACAGCATGACACTCTCAACGGAGCTAAACTTGTGGACATAAAAATATCTCCGGGCATACCCAAAGGGAGTGTTATAGGACCATTACCACTCATAACAGATATAAACAACCAAATGAATAATGTCAATAGTTCCACAAGGCTGTTGCCTACAGAGAAGTCACAGTGCCTGAAAAGTCCCACAGATGATTGACACTTGGTGCAGGGACTGGTAATTTACCCTCAACATAAACAAATGTAACATACTGAACATAAACAGGCAGAAAGACCCACTACTGTATGATTACATGATTGCAGAACAATCACTGGAAGCAGTCACATCCATAAAACATCTAAGGATATGCATGTGAAACAATTTAAAGTGGAATGACCACATAAAATTTATCACAGTAAGGCAGAAGCCAGACAGATTCATTGGAAGAGTCCTCAGGAAGCATATCCCACTCACAAAGAAAGCAACTTACAAAACCCTTGTTTGACCAATACTTTGATACTGCTCATTAATCTGGGATCTGTACCAGGTAGAATTGATATATGAAATAGAAAAGAGCCAAAGAAGAGAAGCAAGTTCTGTTACAGGTTTATTTAGTAATCATGAAAGCTTCACAGAGATCCAGAGGCAGGTGATGCAAAGAGAGGCATTCTGCGCATGGTGTGCTTTACTGTTAATTTTCCAAGAGTGTGTATTCCTAGAAGGGTCAAACAATATGTTGCTTCCTCATACGTATATCTCACGAAATGACCATGAACATAAAATTAGAGAGATTCTGGCTCACATAGAGGCTTACTAAGAACGTTCTTCTCACAAACCATTCTCACCTGGAACTGGAAAGAGGTGGGGGAGTGACAGTAGCAAGTGCCCTCGACCACACACCATAAGAAGATGGCTTGAAGAGTATAGCTGTTGATGTAAACTGGTCAGAAAGGAGTTCTCCCTTGTGACTCAGTACCAACCAGGACTGGAGCAAATGAATCATGTTCTCCATCAGGGTTTCATCTATATGCAGTCGTACCCTGAAATGAGAAATATTCTCCACACTCCTCCCTCAGTGGTATTCTATCACCCACTTAACCTATGAAATATCCTTGTCTGTCCCTATTCCACCCCTGTTCCAAACCCCTTGCCCCATGGCTCATATCCCTGTAAAAGACCTAACCTTGAGACCTGACCCGTACATCCTCCCACTATGACTTACTCCAATGCTGCCACAGGTACCTTCTACAAAACACTGTCCAACATTCTATGTGGGCATGACCACTAACAAGTTCTCTGTCCACATTAACGGCCATAGCTAATGTGTGACCAAGAGACGGGCGGACCAACCATTTGCCAAGTTCATAAAATACATACGGCTGTTGGTAAATTACTGCATCAAGAAATTTGCCAAGTATGCTGCTCAGCATGATGTGCTTGAGCTCAACAACTGCTTCACAGGCTGTGCTGTTTGGATTCTTCCCACCAACACCAGCTATTCTGAACTGCATAGATAAGAACCCTTCCTATAACATACCCTTCGTTCTTATAACTGCCCTGGCCTCAAACTTTGCTAATCCCTGTCCCCACCTGACTCTACCCTCTTCCTGCTCCCACTCCAGTCTCACACACACCTGCTATCCCCTCAGTGCATCTGCACAGTCCCATCTCCTCCTCCGCTTCTCGTCTCCCTCCCCACCCTTCTTTTTCCTGCACTCCCCTTCCCTTTAGTACAGTCTCGATATGCTGATCCTATCTCTACTACATGGCTTCACATTCTCACAGGCAGCAATTGCTGCTCACTGCAGACTGGCCTTAGTGCCTGGAAATATTAGTGGCTGCTGCTCATTGCAGACTGGCCTTAGTGCCTGGAAATGTTAGTGGCTGGAATTAAAGTTAAGCTAGAAGAAATAAGAATTTTAACTGTTGGTAATGACATTGCAATTCTGTCAGAGATGGCAAGATGAAGATATATCAAAATAAAACAAGGGTAATGGATTGTAGTCAAATTAAATCAAATAATGATAGGAGAAATAGTTTTGAAAATTATAGCTGAAAGTAATTGACGAGTTTTGCCCTTTGGGCAGCAAAGTCACTGATAACTGCAAATGTAGAAAGGATAGAAAGTGTAAACTTGAAATAGCAGCTGAGCTTTTCTAAAAAGGAAAATTTGTTAACATTGAGTATAAATTTAAGTCTTATGAAATCTTTTCTGAAAGTATTTGCTTAGAATGTATCATTTTTTGAAAGTCTGTGTGGATGATAAGCAGTTTATTTAAGATGAGAACAGAGGCTTTTGAAATGTGGTGTCACAGAAGAATACTAACAATTAGATGGATAAGTTGAATAACTAATGAATAGGTACTGAGTCAAACTTAGGAGAAAAGAGCTTTATGGCATAACCTGACTAAAAGATTAGTTAGATTGACTGGACAAATTCTGAGGCATTAAGAAATAGTTAATTTGCTAATGGAAGGAAGTTCATGTGTTGGGGGTGAGGATAATAACTGTAATTGTAGAGAATATTAAGGCTTGACTGCAGTAACCAGTTCATACAGATGTTGGGTACATTAATCACACAGATACAGATGTAGAGAGGGGGAGGGGGAGGAGGGAGAGAGAGAGAGAGAGAGAGAGAGAGAGAGAGAGAGAGAGAGAGAGAGAGAGAAAAGAAACTCTATGGGATAGATTATTAGTGTGGGGAGCAACATCAAACCACACAGGCATGGAACTAAGATAGGTAAGACACAGCATGATACTTCTTGTAGCAGTCAAGTTACAACTCACATATCAGAAGTATGTTTATTCCAAATGTTTAACTCAGCAATATTCCTTGTAATCTACACAGTTTTAGGAACATACTTGTTCAGAGAGTGACCACTAAATAGGTCACAGTCTTATTACAAGACTGAGTACACCATTACAAATATTGCCAAAAAGGATACTTCACATCAGTTTGACGTATTAAGGTGATTGCACACAGGTGAAGTTGGTGGAAAGCCACTAGGTTACCAACACAATTCTCAACATGAATTTATGTCGAAATACAGCAGTTGAAAGACTGCTGACACCGTTCTTCACCAAAAGCATTATATGCAACCAATATAGTGTTCAAGCAATTCCCACACTTAGCAACAAATACATACAACTTCTTTTGGGACAAAAGAAAGAATAAGGTGCAGACTAGCTGTAGATGCACAACTGTAATGGTGGCCTAACTAAAATCTTTTTAAGAGATGAGAGGGTTAAAAGTATAAAAACAGTAAAATACAACAAGAATTAAAATATGAAAAGACAAAAAGAACTCGAGAGGGTGTGAATTCATATTGCCCCTCCCCCCCTCTCCCATACACACACACACACACACACACACACACACACACACACACACACACACACTTAGGGACACCAAATTCATGTTGATAGACAGTTCTGAATCTTATGATAAAAGGATAAATCCTTTGGAATGATCTAAAATAGTATAGAAGGTAAGTGTGCATGGCTGATCAATGAACTAGGCAATCTGCAACACACTACATGAAAATTTCAATAGTGTTATCACATCCATCTTGTCATCATCTGCATGGGCAAATGTCAATATAGTTTTGCCCCCCACCCTCTTATTAAAATACACACAATATAAAATGCATCAGTTACAAAATGTGGCATACAGTGAGTTGCTACAGCCAGATGGTTGAGTGTGAGCCCCTCCTCCTCCTCCCTCAGCTATATGGCCCTCTGAGTCAGCAGCGGGATGACAGCTGACAAGGGAATGTCTCATTTGTCACGTTGAGTTCCTAGCAGGAATTCTTGGTTTCTTATTCATTTCCCGAGACTCCCTCATACCCCAGTACACAACATAATGAAACGTGTCATTTCAGGTGTTCTGAGCATATGATTATTTTAAATGTTCTTGGCTAGTCAGCTAGGTGATGTCATCCAAATGACACAAACTGATTTTTTGTCACCTTCAGGCAGTCCTAATGACCTGTTGTCTGAAGATGGCAACTAGTTAGTTTGCCAAAATATCACACCTTTTGGACAAAGCCAACCATCTACATACCTGACAACATTTAAAAAACAAATTATACATGCTTCCCTTGCTGTTGAAATAGCAGTGTTTTTCCTTCACTGCTGTATCGTTTAATCTGCTGGATACATTTGCTGCAGTACTTTTAGGGGACTAAGAAAACTGCAGCAAATGAGAAACATTTTGCTTTGAAGAAAAAACTGCTGCTTCTTCAACAGCTAGGGAAGCATATATAATTTGTTTTTTAAATGTTCCAAGATATTCAGCCAGTTGGCTTAGTCCAAAAGGCATGACTTATTGTCATCTTCAGACGCTCAGTCATCAGGACTACTCAAGTGCCTACAGAACTTCAGGATCACATGCAGTTCTGTACTAAATACCCATTTACTGATTGGTAAGGTAAATTCTGGAGCCATAGTCAGAGAAAATGACTGAACAGCCAATAGTCATGTATATGACATGGAAATCATGCTTATCTAAACTGTTACAAAAAAAGTATTTAAAATTAACTTAGGGGTGTATCCTTCTTAAAGCTTGTAATGTCCAAAACTATTCTGAATCTTTTAAGAAGCCAAGATGGAGACCTACTCCTGCTTAAGTGTAAAACTTTGAAATGGGCTATTTCTGTCTCTAAACACTAGTAGTTCACAAAAATCCAAAAATGCCTTCTTCCCCGAGTAGAGTACTTGTGGCATTGGCTCATGGCAACCACTGTTTGGATGTAAGTATGGAATATTGGTATAAATTCATATGTTTGTATAATTTCTGTATCTTTCATTGAAATAGAAAAGCTCTTTTAATAAAAAGAACTGATTTCTCTTCAAAGAGCAGTAAACTCACAAGAAGTGTCTGATGATGTGTTCCATCTGTCAGAAGACTGTCAGCAAATGAAAGAAATTGTGTATATGAGAATGCTATCCTCTTGCACATATTAGAATAGGCCTAACTTAAACAGTGGAGTGGTAGTTTACACACATTGCTCTTAAGATTCATACTCTGGGTCTTAGTTAACACTACAGTAGACAACTTTATCAGTACCATGGCAATGGATTGGATGAGTAGCTAAAACTATGGAAAATTTTGATAGAATACATGAATGTGGTAATTTTGACTGTTGGTGGAAGAAATCAAAAGAGCATGGTAGTGGTGAAACACCTTACTGTTTTATCTTGGTAACAATACATTATTTTGAAATGCAGTTAAAGTTATTGGGTGGGCTGCCAATTCCAAAGGCACACATTAGTTACCTTGCTGTGCCACCTATAGACTACACTTCTTGGGACGTAGGCCTGATATACTTTTCAGATCAACTCCACTGCTGTTCACTCTCTTTAATTGTTTTCCTGTCATATAATATCATTTTCGTCTTTTCATTTCCAGGATAAAAGTCATGTTTAGTTTAATTAGTCAGTCTGTTACCATAGTTCAAAGATTTTTGGCTAAAACAAGAGCTATTATATATAATAAAAATCCATCTCTTACATGATTTTTGACAGAGTGCATCATTGTTGCTGCAGGTATGTGCACTGCTGGCGGGCCTGGGGTGGAGCTCTGACTATGGCTTTGAGGTGGTGCCCACTGTTCACATACTTTGATCCAACAACCTCAGCCTGCCGTATTGGCTTTTGCTGAGAGATGCTTTGTAGCTTCAGTATTTTATTACACTGACAGCACCGAAGGAGAACACATTTGATACTTTGTTGGATATAAAAACAATCACCAAAAAAACAAAAATGTAACAATTTAAAATCTATAGGTAACAATATATTATGTATCACTATAAAAATGACACAGCAAAATTAAAATGTGTCTCATAATGAGGTACTGTGCACAGTATATTTAGGAGTCACTGCCATAAATCTTCGATGTGCTTTCAATTTCAATACATTTTTTTGTTCAGCTTCATTTATTGACAAAGGCACACATGAATATAATTTTTTTTCAAAAGTTACATTCTGTAAACCAATAAAAATAAAAAGTAAAAACCTACACACTAAAACAAAGAGAAGGGGAAAGAAAAAAGAATTGATATAAATTAGTAAAAGTACCACACAGTCTTCCAAAAGTCTGATTGTTGCTTGTCTTTAGTTTATTTTTCTAGTGCTGATTTCGATTTGGAGAGTTGTAAAATCTTTCTGTTCTTGTAGGTGTTTATACACAGTAGAGAATACATATCTGTGTGCCCTTTGTATGCTATTAAGAATTGCCTGTGACAGCCACTGAGCACAACAATAGATGAATTGTATCTTAAATCAGTGTTATAATCATAAATCATCAGGATCATTTTGACTGGAGAAAATGCTTGTCTTTTGCTCCAATTATAAAATTCCTCCAAGTTAAAGCTGAAAAACAAGTTTTGACTAGATGATCTCCTTTATCATACATACACATTCTCTAGATGAATCAATGAATGACAGCAAATATTCAAGTTAATGAAAAACTGGACTTAATTGCTAACAGCTGTATATGCTATCACTGTAGAAGTTGTATTAAGCTGGGAGTCCACTATAAATGCTCTCCTATAGCAATAATTACATGACTCATCTGGTTAACAGCACCCTGTGAATGACATGCATGTAATTCTTCATAATTATAATTACATTTAGCAGTAAATTATGAAACTGGGTTCTCTAAATTAGCTTTCACTCATGTTAACACTATTCTCAGATACATAGATGTAGTCCTTGCTCATTATGAGTGTAATAAACAAACCAATTTTGCCACAAATATTGACACTTGCTGTGTTTGGAAAAAAAAGAAGAGGAAAGGAGGCATGTGTCATTCCTTTCCATTTTCTCAACCCTTAGACAAGAAAGCTAGGCTTGATATTTAAACTGGCTCCTGATTTCATTCTGTAGACAAGTTTCAGTGAAATGTGAATATCCCCCCCCCCCCCCCCCCCCACTCTCTCTCTCTCTCTTAAGACCTTGCAAAACTGGCATTAATAATTATAATAATCACAACTGAATTACTGAAGTATTACTTGCAAGTTTACGATCACTTATTCTCTTGAAATATTATACCTTGTATACCACTTTAGCATTCACCCAGTCAATACTAATTACTAAGCCATGTTTCAAGTGAACTTCAGAGCTTACCTCTGCCCATCACATACACTAATTACCATCATTCTGTAACCGTGCTCATGTCTCATATTGATGTATCTGACTAAAACCGAACTGTGTAGTGCTTATCTTTATAGAGAAGGCCAACTTGTAATTAGAGGTTGTACAAAGGTATTAAAGAAAACAACTTTCTGTACCCAACAATATAATGTAGAAACAGCCTTGGACCTTACTGTATTGCACACGGCTCATACCACAACCAATGCGTAAAACTATACAAAAAAAAGTTAGTCACCCTTAATCCATGACATTACATTCTGTACAATGAGACATTATCTGAAATTAAACACTGACCTTCACCAAACCAAGTAGTTACCTCCTGTCATTACAGAGGAAAACTCTGAAATGTATCATTAAACTGCACTATCATCCCTATTAAAAATAACTATTTTGAATGGAAACATCATCTTTTTTCAGGAAAAGTATGACACTGTCCAGCCCATAAATAAATTTCCTTAAAAACCGTTTTTCCAAATCAATATTACTTATTATTAGGTAAAATATTGAGTACTAATGGCGAATGATTACTTCGTGGTCTGTACTTGTATACCTTATCCAGATATCCACTTCACATGAACTAAAAAATGCACTCATCCTCTCAAAAGTCCACCCATCTGAAACATAAAATCTCAGCATCTAGAATGTGTCCTTTTCAGTGATTCCATTGTATATGAACTTTCTCTCTCCAAAGCCCATCTCCCTCAAAGACAACACAAATCTGAGCTAACAAAGTCAAGAGGTAACCAGTCATCAGGAGCTGAAAGGTGAGGTACTGATCAGGTCACTGAGGCAGTTGCCATTTGCAGTTTTATACTAGTTGGTACCCATGAGTTCTGGCAGGACTGAGCTGGCACTGTGGTAACCATGGAAGGAGTGAAATCTTTCAAGCCTGCAAGTTATTTGGTTTCACTTTCAATAACCAAAGATAAGGGTTACTCCGTGGTAGCTAATGACATGAGTATGTTATTTTTCTGGAGTGCCAAAAGTGTAGCTGGTTCATGTATCACAGACAAAGAACTTTTTTCTTGCACAATGTACATTTGTCAGCACCTGTAGAAAGAGTGTCAGGGTTCCAGATATGCAAATTGTCAACAGATGTTGTGGTGTGGATAAACTGTTTTTTTCCCTTTATTTTGACATGTATGAGAGCATTTAATATATAATCTATGATGTGTACCAACTGAACTACATGAGTGACAATTATGACTAGAGACTGCATTTGCTGAAACTTGAACAAATACTGTGGTCACCTGCACGTGAACAATATCAGCAGCAGTCCTACAGCCACAGCACATATGCTCAGCTCTGTTCAGTTCAGTTGTGAGACAAGATCAACATTTGTGGCATTAAGGGCACTTTTAATACTAGATTCTGTATAGAGTGCAATTTGTTAACTGTACACAGTTTTTTTTTAATGGGCTAAGCTATCATTAGACATCAGAATGGAGAAAAATTGTTGCACAGTACCATTTGATTTTATGTAACCCACTATACATACACACTATGTGATCAAAAGTATCCAGACACCTGGCTGAAAATGACTTACAAGTTGTCTGCCCCTGTTGCTGAGTGGTCAGCATGACGGAATGTCATACCTAATGGCCCAGGTTCGATTCCCGACTGGGTCAGAGATTTTCTCCGCTCAGGGACTGGGTGTTGTTTTGTCCTTATCATCATCATTTCATCCCCATCGACATGCAAGTTGCCAAAGTAGCATCAGCTCGAAAGACTTGCACCAGGTGAACAGTCTACCCAACAGGAGGCCCTAGCCACACGGCATTTCCATTTACTTACAAGTTTGTGGCACCCTCCATCAGTAATGTTGGAATTCAACATGGCATTGGCCCACCCTTAGCCCTGACAACAGCTTCCACTCTCACAGGCATTCACTCAGTCAGGTGCTGGAAGGTTTCTTGGGGAATGACAGCCCATTCTTCATAGAGTGCTGCACTGAGAAGAGCTATTGATGTCGGTCGCTGAGCCTGGCGTGAAGTCGGCATTCCAAAACATCCCAAAGGTGTTCTATAGGATTCATGTCAGGAGTCTGTGCATGCCAGTCCATTACAGGGATGTTATTGTCATGTAACCACTCTGCCACAGGCCGTGCTTTATGAACAGGTGCTCAATCATGTTGAAAGATGCAGTCACCATCCCCGAATTGATCTTAAACAGTGGGAAGCAAGAAGTTGCTTAAAACATCAATGTAGGCCTGTGCTGTGATAGTGCCTTGCAAAACAACAAGGGGTGCAAGCCTCATCCATGAAAAACATGACCACACTATAACACGACTGCCTCTGAATTTTACTGTTGGCACTAAACACGTGGCAGATGAGTCTCACTGGGAATGCGCCATATCCACACCCTGCCATCAGATCGCCACATTGTGTACCATGATTTGTCACTCCACACAATGTTTTTCCACTGTTCACTCATTCAATGTTTACACTCCTTACACCAAGTGAGGTGTCATTTGGCATTTACCAGTATGATGTGTGGCTTATGAGCAGATGCTCGACCATGAAATCCAAATTTTCTCACCTCCCGCCTAACTGTCATAGTACATACAGTGGATCCTAATGCAGTTTGGAATTCCTGTGTGATGGTCTGGATAGGTGTCTGCCTGTTACACATTACGACCCTCTTCAACTGTCGGCAGTCTCTGTCAGTCAACCAACAAGATCGACTTGTACATTTTTCTGCTGTACGTGTCCCTTCACATTTTCACTTCAGTACCACATTGGAAACAAGGAACCCGTGGGTGTTTAGGAGTGTGAAAATCTCACGTACAGATGTATAACACAAATAACACCCGGATCACCTGACCATGTACGAAGTGCGGGAGTTCCGCGGAGCACGCCATGCTGATCTCTCATGATGTCTAATGACTACTGAGGTCGCTGACCTGGAGTACCTGGCAGTAGGTGGTAGCGCAATGCACCTAATACGAAAAATGTACGTTCTTGGGGGTGTCCGGATACTTTTGATCACATAGTTTATTTGTACATACTGAGATATTGTGTATCTTTCTGGAAGTTGGACAATATCTGTAGATTTGCTGAACAGCATTTCCAGAGTGAACTTTCCTGATTGCAGGACGTACAGAAGAAGCTTTTTGCAAAGTACATGAAATTATTCAAGATCATTAAAGAGAATTAGCAACTTCAATCACTGGAGAGCAAGCTGACAATTATTTGATACATGTCACTTCTAATCACTTAAGTAGTTGGGTAATGATGACCATTCAGCGGCTTTCATGAAGATTGAGTAGTGTATTCTCAAACATATGGAATGAGACAATTAAATCTGCTTTTGTCATTAGTTATTTATCGGATGATATGGGCCAGCAAATAGTGTCAGAATTACACCCAGTATGAAGGACCATCAAAATACAGGGTGTATCAAAAAGAATCATCTGATTTTTAAAAAAATCATAACTCTCATATTATTTGAGATATGTGCATGAACAATATACTGTTGGAAAGAGTAAACTCTCAAGTTTTACAATGGTTCCTGATAGTAGGTAGCAGCAATGTGAGCCCACTTCAGTTCTAGTAAAAATGGTGTCAGGACAATAGAAAGTGTCTTGTATTCTACGTTTTGCACATTGTGAGTCAGTAATAACTGTTCAGTGTGACTTTCGTAATAGGTATGTTGGGGATCCTCCTACAGCACAGAGCATTGGACAATGGCATGAACAATTCCAAGAAACTGGTTGTTTGTGTAAAGGCAAATCACCGGACCATCCCCGAGTGTCTGACACAGACATTGAACACATCAGCCATAGTTTCACAAGGAGTCCACAGAAATCCATTTGCTGTGCAGCTTGACAGCTCAAAATGGTCCTGATAGCCATCTGGCATGTGTTGCATTGATGTTTATACATGAAACCATACAAAATTGAGCTACTGCAAGCTCTTCCTGAAGGTGACAACATGTGGAGTTCTGTAATTTCGGTCTTGGCAAGATGGAGGATGACAGTTTTCTTACATGCTTAGTGTTTAGTAACGAGGCAAAATTCCATTTATATGAAAAGGTGAACCATCATAATGTGAGAATATGGGGTACGGAACAACCATATGAAGTTGTACAACATGAGAGGGGCTCTCCAACATTTAACGTGTTTTGTGCAGTTTCATGAGAAAAGGGGCTGAGAACACTGTTACATGAAGTACATATCTCGATATGCTTGAGGACTTTCTTTTCCCACAGTTGGAGCCCGATTCACCACACTGGCACCTGGAAGTGTGGGAACTTTTCAATCAAATGTTTACTGAATGATGGATTGGTCGCACTGGACCAAATGATTCAGCCTTACATTACTGACCTCCAAGGTCACCAGACCTGACTACATGTGATTCTTTCTTGTGATGGTTTATAAAAGATTCTGTTTACGTGTCTCCACTACCAACAACAATGAATGAACTGAGACATCACATAACAGCAGCTGTGGAAGCTGTAACTCAAGATTTTCACGTTGCAGTGAGGGAACAATTTGAATACCACATTGACATATGCTGTGCATCTCTAGGGAGGCATATTGGACACTTAGGAAAAGATATGGAGAGGAAAAAAAAACTTTTTGAGTTTCCCGTTCATCAAAAAACAAAATTCATTGTATATGTTTATTAGTTACAGAAATATAGACGAGCCAAATCATAGTCATGAAAAAATGGAACAATGAAGGATTCCATCAAAATATACTTGATGATACTAGGAAGGAGGAAGAAGTGACTGACTTATTTTGGGATTATCACTTGCAGTGAGGGAAAAGATGGCACTAATTACGCGCAGAGACATTTATGAAGAACATCTTTCTTGGATGAAATTGTTTCATGAGCAGCTGAATAATACAGTGAAATTATTTCCAGTATCCAGAATGAAACCTGGGGTTCTGGAGTTCAGATATTTACTGTATTTGTAGAAATAATTGTCTGTGATTCTACTGAACTGCAGATTTAGAATTTCAGAGGACAATGGAAAACAGGTTTTCTTGTCTACCAGGTGGTTCAAGCAAAACTGTCCCATTTTCTTGGTATGATGGAAGTTTCAGTGCCGACTTTCAGTCCAGGCTGACTGGGAGTTTTATGGGACACTACTGAAATAGTCCCCAAATTTCGATCACGTCCTCATAAAACTCTTATTAAGTTGAAAGATTTATTTGCACTTAGATAGAGCTAATAGGGCTCACACAGACTTAATATGATTTCAGGAAGGGAAAGTCAATTAGTGACACTGTATATCAGATATCTGCAATCATTGCTGATAGTTATGACTGCAGCACAAATTTTTTTGCAGTACCAACACACGAAATATGTAAATACTTAAGTAATTAAAAATGGTAAAACATGTAAGAAAATACGTAATATCATGAAAATGTTTTAATAAATATTTAGCATTAAATAATAATTTCAACTGAAATCAACATCTGAATTAACACCATACTCCACTATATAATTTTAATATGCACATAAAAGTTCTAAAAACACAAGAGTAGGTATAGAAAGTCTATTTTGAAAGTCTATACTGTTCTTGTAGCTACACTGTGTACGTTAATTTAAACCATTAACTTTTCCTACTTGGGTGTTCACACTACTTTAACAGTGATGTTGTTATTGGCTGACTACGTCACGTGTCCTATGCTCTGAATATCTGCTGTCATTGGTTGATGAGATCACGTGACATGAGCTATGACTGGCTTACAAAAGAGCATTTCAATCTCGATTGCAATGCTTTGGAAACTAACGTTGTGGCATACTATCCACAAGTTCATCAAGGCACTGTTGGTCCAGATTGTCCCACTCCTTGATGGCAATTCGGCGTAGATCCCTCAGAGTGTTGGTGGGTCACGTCATCCATAAACAGCACTTTTCAATCTATCCCAGGCATGTTCGATAGCGTTCATGTCTGGAGAACATGCTGGCCACTGTAGTTGAGTGACATCGTTATCCTGAAGGAAGTCATTCACAAGCGGCCCTTATGGCACCTTCCATGATAACCAGCAGCGTACGTCGGCCCCACGTAATGCCACAACCCAATGCCACTGTGTCTGTGTCACAATATATACAGGGTGAGTCACCTAACGTTACCGCTGGATATATTTCGTAAACCACATCAAATACTGACGAACCGATTCCACAGACTGAACGTGAGGAGAGGGGCTAGTGTAATTGTTTAATACAAACCATACAAAAATGCACAGAAGTATGTTTTTTAACGCAAACCTACATTTTTTAAATGGAACCCCGTTAGTTTTGTTAGCACATCTGAACATATAAACAAATACATACTCAGTGCCATTTGTTGCATTGTAAAATGTTAATTACATCCAGAGATATTGTAACCTAAAGTTGACGCTTGAGTACCACTCCTTCGCTGTTCGATCGTGTGTATCGGAGAGCACCGAATTACGTAGGGATCCAAAGGGAACGGTGATGGACCTTAGGTACAGAAGAGACTGGAACAGCACATTACGTCCACATGCTAACACCTTTTTATTGGTCTTTTTCACTGACGCACATGTACATTACCATGAGGGGTGAGGTACACGTACACACGTGGTTTCCGTTTTCAATTACAGAGTGGAATAGAGTGTGTCCCGACATGTCAGGCCAATAGATGTTCAATGTGGTGGCCATCGTTTGCTGCACACAATTGCAATCTCTGGCGTAATGAATGTTGTACACGCTGCAGTACATCTGGTCTAATGTCGCCGCAGGCTGCCACAATACGTTTTTTCATATCCTCTGGGGTTGTAGGCACATCACGGAACACATTCTCCTTTAACGTAACCCACAGAAAGAAGTCCAGAGGTGTAAGATCAGGAGAACGGGCTGGCCAATTTATGTGTCCTCCACGTCCTATGAAACGCCCGTCGAACATCCTGTCAAGGGTCAGCCTAGTTTTAATTGCGAAATGTGCAGGTGCACCATCATGCTGAAACCACATATGTCGACGCGTTTCCAGTGGGACATTTTTGAGCAACGTTGGCAGATCATTCTGTAGAAACACGATGTATGTTGCAGCTGTTTGGGCCCCTGCAATGAAGTGAGGACCAATGAGGTGGTCACCAATGATTCCGCACCATACATTTACAGTCCACGGTCGCTGTCACTCTACCTGTCTGAGCCAGCGAGGATTGTCCACGGACCAGTAATGCATGTTCCATAGATTCACTGCCCCGTGGTTTGTGAAACCCGCATCATCGGTAAACAGGTAGAACTGCAACTCATTCTCTGTTAATGCCAATCACCATGTAATTGCTGATGTAGCGACACATGAAACGGGTGAAAGCGGTGACGATGCAGTATGCGCGTGACACTACTTTGACTCAGTCCACCGGCTCTCGCAATGTCCCATGTACTCATGTGTGGGTTCATGGCAACAGCAGCTAACACACCAACTGCACCTGCTTCTCCTGTGATGGGCCTGTTATGGACCCGTTTGCATGCTTTGACCATACCTGTTGCGTACAGTTGGTGGTAGATGTTTTGCAATGTGTGGCACATTGGATGCTCTCTGTCCGGGTACCATTCTGCATACACCCTGCAGGCTTCAGCTGCATTTCGTCGACACTTGCCATAGATGAGTATCATCTCCGCCTTTTCAGAGTTCGAATACACCATGGTCACAGTACCTACAACACTACACTATCACAGACGTCTGGTAACACGGTGTACTACAGTTGGTCTGCGTGCGGAGACAAATGCAGAATAACAATAGCAGCAAGCGCTACATGCGGACACTGTGACAGCTAGACCAAAGCACAACAGTGCACTACAGCCACACTCGTAAACACGGTCGTCATCGTAAACATGTCCCTGCAGATGCTGCTAGTCGATCGTGGCCCGTGTTTGTTACAACACGCAACTGAACGTCGGAGGTTTCAAGCATCAACTTCAGGTTACAATATCTCCGGATGTAATTAACATTTTATAATGCAACAAAAGGCACTGATTACGTATTTGTTTATATGTTCAGATGTGCTAAAAAAACTAACGGGGTTCCATTTAAAAAAATGTAGGTTTGCGTTAAAAAACATACTTCTGTGCATTTTTGTATTGTTTGTATTAAACAATTACACTAGCCCCTCTCCTCACGTTCAGTCTGTGGAATCGGTTCATCAGTATTTGATGTGGTTTACGAAATATATCCAGCGGTAACGTTAGGTGACTCACCCTGTATATATTGTGACACAGACACAGTGGCATTGGGTTGTGGCATTACGTGGGGCCGACGTACACTGCTGGTTATCATGGAAGGTGCCATAAGGGCCGCTTGTGAATGACTTCCTTCAGGATAACGATGTCACTCAACTACAGTGGCCAGCATGTTCTCCAGACATGAACGCTATCGAACATGCCTGGGATAGATTGAAAAGTGCTGTTTATGGATGACGTGACCCACCAACACTCTGAGGGATCTATGCCGAATTGCCATCAAGGAGTGGGACAATCTGGATCAACAGTGCCTTGATGAACTTGTGGATAGTATGCCACAACATTAGTTTCCAAAGCATTGCAATCGAGATTGAAATGCTCTTTTGTAAGCCAGTCATAGCTCATGTCACGTGATCTCATCAACCAATGACAGCAGATATTCAGAGCATAGGACACGTGACATAGTCAGCCAATAACAACATCACTGTTAAAGTAGTGTGAACACCCAAGTAGGAAAAGTTAATGGTTTAAATTAACGTACACAGTGTAGCTACAAGAAAAGCTAAACTTGCATGCATAATAGTGGTCTTTTTTGTGTGAGAGACACTTTAAGATACATCACACAAATGTGCCAGTAAAATTTTAAAAAATGGCATTAATATCTGGTATTTTTGGGCTCGAAATTCTTCTAAGTGGCCAGTCCTCAAAGTGTTAAGTTTCTGATTTAAGAAATTCATTGCACATTCGCACACATAACATAATTCATCTTGCATAAAAGGAAATGTACTTTCACACTAATGCTTTTCAAAGTACCATTCATAATATTTTCCTGCGACTTGTTAGAAACAGCTTCTTTTCAGCAGTTGTCAGAGAGCGCCAGAAAATGGACGTTACTGCATGTGGGCAACTACGATGACATAGGAAGCCTGTATGTTTGTACATATATAGTATTAAGAGATCTTACATGATGTCATTAAAGAACTAGGATACTCCAAGAGCATTGGAATTTCGTACACCATACTAAAATGCATAATTCAACTTAAAGTGCACATTCATACGTCCAGATTCACAATGGAGTAGGCCCCAACCTGATATTAAGATTTCAGTGCGGTTTTTGGGATGCAAATTTTCTTGGAGTACCAGTACTATATTACCTCATGTTTGGTTCTTTATTATGGAATAATGCTAGACAATGAAAAAGTGGAAATTCAGTGAACAGTTGAAACTAGCCAATAATGCAGAATGAAACACTTCATTTCTAATAAATTGACTGCCTCTGAGGAAAATATTAACAAAGGCCACATTTATTTAGCAAACTGACAAAAATAACTTCATTGTTCTACAAGGCGACTAACTGCTGAACATGTGGAAATAAAATATAATCAGAAAACTGAAACTAATAACATATGTTATCCTTCCATATTTATGTGAATGTATTTTAATTCACTTGATAGCTCCCAACCACAGAAATCCATTTTGTTTTCTTTTATTACCTTTATTACCAATTCTATGTCACTCATCAGCCACAGCTGGACAGACAGCGTCAAGATACAACATTATCAAAATACATGAATACGAGTCTAGTATGATAGTAATTTAATACTACACGACATATTTGAGTTATAAATTAGATTACAATAATATCACAACAATAAAATAGATACAAGTATATAATGAAATTAAATATAACAGTTGCTGTTGGAGTCATGGAACTGAGCTGCAGCTCAAGTAAACACTATGGTATTACTAGAGAAGAATTCTTCAAGATTGTAGAAGGGTTGCTCTTTTTGCTTACACAAAATAATAGTTTTATACTATATATAGTATATAATAGTATATATAGTATATATGATAGTATATATAGTATATATAGTATATATAATAGTATATATAGTATATAATAATAGTTTTATACTGCTGTAAAGACTGAATGTCATCAGGTAGAGCACAAAATAATTTTAGGGCCACCATTGGGAAGCTGTTTTGTGTCTTTGCTAATCAACACCTTGGCATGTCAATACTGTCTTTGTTGCTAGTGCTGTTTTTGTGAACTTCATTTCTCTTTCTGTAGGTATCCTGGCTTCGCTTTAAGTGGAAGAGGTAGTTCAATATATACTGGCTGTAAACAGTCAGAACACCTAACCTGGTGAAAATTGGTTTACAGTGGTCTGTTTTTTTCTTGAAGTAATGATCCTCATTGCTTTCTTTTGGAGTAAAAGCACATTCTTGCAGCCTGCAAAATGGCCCCAGAACAACAGCCCATAACTGATGTGGGTGTGGTACATTGCATAGTACACAGTCAGAAGGTACTGTTCTGGTACTATACTCTCCAGTTTCCTCAAGAGGTACAGGACCCGTGGAATTTTGGAACATACATGTTTGGTGTGCTGTTGCCAGGTTAATTTGGTATCAATGAGAAAGCCCAGAAGTTTAACATCTGCTGCATTACCCAGTGCTCCAGTATTGCTGAGGCTGCATATCATCCTCTGAGTTTTTTCTTCATTAATTTTCATTTTGTTCATGATAAACCAGACCTTAGCTCCGTTGCACAATACTTCTGCTTGTTAGACTGCCTGTACAACATTCTCTCCTTTTGAGAACAAGATTGTATCATCTGCAAACTGCAAGGTGTGCCCATTGGAGCCTATGTCATATACACTCCTGGAAATTGAAATAAGAACACCGTGAATTCATTGTCCCAGGAAGGAGAAACTTTATTGACACATTCCTGGGGTCAGATACATCACATGATCACACTGACAGAACCACAGGCACATAGACACAGGCAACAGAGAATGCACAATGTCGGCACTAGTACAGTGTATATCCACCTTTCGCAGCAATGCAGGCTGCTATTCTCCCATGGAGACGATCGTAGAGATGCTGGATGTAGTCCTGTGGAACGGCTTGCCATGCCATTTCCACCCGGCGCCTCTGTTGGACCAGCGTTCGTGCTGGACGTGCAGACCGCGTGAGACGACGCTTCATCCAGTCCCAAACATTGTCAATGGGGGACAGATCCGGAGATCTTGCTGGCCAGGGTAGTTGACTTACACCTTCTAGAGCACGTTGGGTGGCACGGGATACATGCGGATGTGCATTGTCCTGTTGGAACAGCAAGTTCCCTTGCCGGTCTAGGAATGGTAGAACGATGGGTTCGATGACGGTTTGGATGTACCGTGCACTATTCAGTGTCCCCTCGACGATCACCAGTGGTGTACGGCCAGTGTAGGAGATCGCTCCCCACACCATGATGCCGGGTGTTGGCCCTGTGTGCCTCGGTCGTATGCAGTCCTGATTGTGGCGCTCACCTGCACGGTGCCAAACACGCATACGACCATCATTGGCACCAAGGCAGAAGCGACTCTCATCGCTGAAGACGACACGTCTCCATTCGTCCCTCCATTCACGCCTGTCGCGACACCACTGGAGGCGGGCTGCACGATGTTGGGGCGTGAGCGGAAGACGGCCTAACGGTGTGCGGGACCGTAGCCCAGCTTCATGGAGACGGTTGTGAATGGTCCTCGCCGATACCCCAGGAGCAACAGTGTCCCTAATTTGCTGGGAAGTGGCGGTGCGGTCCCCTACGGCACTGCGTAGGATCCTACGGTCTTGGCGTGCATCCGTGCGTCGCTGCGGTTCGGTCCCAGGTCGACGGGCACGTGCACCTTCCGCCGACCACTGGCGACAACATCGATGTACTGTGGAGACCTCATGCCCCACGTGTTGAGCAATTCGGCGGTACGTCCACCCGGCCTCCCGCATGCCCACTATACGCCCTCGCTCAAAGTCCGTCAACTGCACATACGGTTCACGTCCACGCTGTCGCGGCATGCTACCAGTGTTAAAGACTGCGATGGAGCTCCGTATGCCACGGCAAACTGGCTGACACTGACGGCGGCGGTGCACAAATGCTGCACATCTAGCGCCATTTGACGGCCAACACCGCGGTTCCTGGTGTGTCCGCTGTGCCGTGCGTGTGATCATTGCTTGTACAGCCCTCTCGCAGTGTCCGGAGCAAGTATGGTGGGTCTAACACACCGGTGTCAATGTGTTCTTTTTTCCATTTCCAGAAGTGTACAAAGATATGGAACAGCAGGGGCCCTGTCACTGATCCCTGCGGCACACCATGCTGTAGCTTCTTCTCACCTGAATCAGCTCCTCGCACGGAGACAATCTGTCATCTGTTTCTCAAGTAGGATTAAAGAGTTTGCAGGACAGATCCCCCTATACCATATGTTTTTTAGCTTTCTGAGCAGGGCCGTATGTGGGATGCAGTCAAATGCCTTACTAAGGTCACAGAGTACTAGTGCTATAGACTCTTTGTCTTCAAAACACTGACTTATGTTTGTACTAAGTCAAGTACAGCTGTTGTTGACCTGCCCTTCCGAAAGCCATGTTGCACATCACAAAAGATACTATTTCCTTTAAAGTAACTTAATAGTTGTTCTTTCATTATCAACTCCATCACCTTCGCTGGTACTGGTTTTATAGATAGGGGCCTGTAGCTTGACACTTCATGTGGACTGCCTTTTTTGTAAACAGGCACTGTGCGTGCTACTTTCAGGAAGTCCGGAAATTTCCCTGCACGGAGGCTTTTATTTATTACTACTGTTAATGGCTGTGCAATGTCACTGATTATAGTTTTTAACATAATACAGGACGTGCCATAAATATTAGGGCTCCCTGAAGATTTGTAGCTTTTTACAATTTTTATTATTTCTTTTGGATACACTCTCTTCCACTTTACCATCCTGCATTTATTCTCAAATTTCACAGCAGCTGCAGGATCTATTCCAAAGTCAGGAATTTCATCTACTGTGTTTTCCACTATTTTTATAAACTCATCTGGATTGCAAGAATTAGAGCAAGAGGTGGGCTTTTTCCTGTGCCCATTAACCAGATCCATGCTGCTTTACAGGGATTGTGAGATTCTTCAATAAATCTGGCATTGCTTTCCTTCTTTGCTTTTTCTACTTCCTTTCTCTAGATCTTTTGGTCAGTAAATAACTAGAGTACAGTCTATCCTTAATATCTATATCTTTAGCAGCTTTGACCTTGTCATTTAGTATTTGGACAATACATTTTATATTGGGTAGTCTAGGAGTATACCACCTCTTTACTTTGTTAGTTTTTCATCTACATTTTGATTTAGCATTTTAATATCTCTCGGGTTTTAATGGAAAATGTTCATCAAATTTCACTTTAAGGGTCTGGAACATGTGGTTGAATGCAGAATTTGGTGGCAATTCATCGATTATTTGGTGCCAATCTCTAGAAAACACTGTAGTTTTGAAATCATTTAAGCTTTTCTTTGTAATAACTCTATTTTGGAATACTTAATTTGAATGCCAGCTGGGAATTTGTTATGTACTTATTGAGTTTGTCGATAACTTCATGATTACTGGATGGTGATTTGCTAGTATAGGGTCCACCACACTTACTTTGTAGTCCCAACTATTTAGGTTTGTCACAATTCTATCAAGACAAAAAGCTCCTCTTGTTGGTAGAGAGTTTCCTACAAATAGCCCATAGCTGCTTACTAAGTTCATGAAAGCTCTTTCTTTATCATTACCTTCTCCAATATGAATGTTGAAGTCTCCATATAAAGCAATTTTTGTCCCTAATTGCACTAGGTGACACAGACAGCTTTCCAACTGGTTGAGGAAAATTTAAAAATTGCCATGTGGAGAACAGTACACAACAATTACATTGGCTTCAGACAGTCCCAAAGCAGCTAATTCTAGGTCTAGATCTACACAAAATTTACTTAAGTCAATATTATTGGCACTGAGTTTACTATTTACACACATAGCCACACCACCGTGGATAGTAGTTTCTCTATACCATGCATTCACCATTTCTAAATATTCAATGTTTCTGAAGTATTTTGTTCCTGGCTGGGCTAGCCAGTGTTCACATATACACTACTGGTCATTAAAATTGCTACACCAACAAGAAATGCAGATGATAAATGGGTATTCATTCGACAAATATATTATACTAGAACTGACATGTGATTACATTTTCACTCAACAACGGCCTTGATATGCTTGGGCATTGAGTCAAACAGAGCTTGGATGGTGTGTACAGGTACAGCTGCCCATGCAGCTTCAGCACGATACCACAGTTCGTCAAGAGTAGTGACTGGCGTATTGTGACGAGCCAGTTGCTCGGCCACCATTGACCAGACATTTTCAATTGGAGAGAGATCTGGAGAATGTGCTGGCCAGGGCAGCAGTCGAACATTTTCTGTATCCAGAAAGGCCCGTACAGGACCTGCAACATGCGGTCGTGCATTATTCTGCTGAAATGTAGGATTTCACAGGTATCAAATGAAGGGTAGAGCCACAGGTTGTAACACATCTGAAATGTAACGTCCACTGTTCAAAGTGCCATCAATGTGAACAAGAGATCCCCGAGACATGTAACCAATGGCACCCCATACCATCACGCCGGGTGATACACCAGTATGGCGATGAAGAACACACGCTTCCAATGTGCGTTCACCGCGATATCGCCAAACACGGATGCTGTAAACAGAATCTGAATTCCTCCGAAAAAATGACATTTTGTCATTTGTGCACCCAGGTTCATCATTGAGTACACCATCGCAGGTGCTCCTGTCTGTGATGCTGCGTCAAGGGTAACCGCAGCCATGGTCTCCGAGCTGATAGTCCATACTGCTGCAAATGTTGTCTAACTGTTCGTGCAGATGGTTGTTGTCTTGCAAATGTCCCCATCTGTTGACTCAGGGATCGAGACGTGGCTGCACGATCCATTACAGCCATGCGCATAAGATGCCTGTCATCTCGATTTCTAGTGATACGAGGCAGTTGAGATCCAGCACAGTGTTCTGTATGACCCCTCCAGAACCCACCAATTCCATATTCTGCTAACAGTCATTGGATCTCGACCAAAGCGAGCAGCAATGTCGCGATACAATAAACCGCAATCGCGATAGCCTACAATTCGACCTTTATCAAAGTTGGAAACGTGATGGTAAGCATTTCTACTCCTTACACGAGGCATCACAACAACTTTTCACCAGGCAACTCTGGTCAACTGCTATTTATGTATGAGAGATCGGTTGGAAACTTTCCTCATGGCAGCACATTGCAGGTGTCGCCACCGGCGCCAACCTTGTGTGAATGCTCTGAAAAGCTAATCATTTGCATATCACAGCATCTTCTTCCTGTCGCCTAAATTTTGCGTCTGTAGCACGTCATCTTCATGGTGTAGCAATTTTAATGGCCAGTAGTGTACATAGTACATCAGGTCTCACTTCATCAACAAACAGTGATAATGTATCAAGTTTTGTTCTGATGTACTGTACATGTACACTCGTTATAACTAAGACAGCATTTTCTTCAATGATATCATTTCCTTTTTCACTGAAATGCTCTTGGTCTTTGGAGTTTATCGCACTGGTGCACTGGGCATCCTCCGGAACAAAAAACGTTTTATCACAATGTTCTTCAGCCATATACTGTTGTCCATTATTTTATCATTTAGGTCGAAATCAACACCAATTTTGAAGCTATTATTTATTCCTTTTGTTTCCAGTTTTTCAACTGTAAAATTGTTGTGATTTGGGAAAGTGTTCTGTAAGAAGTTAGCTACAGTTTCAGCTGTGGTGCCACCTCTTCGTTCCCTTAGGTTAGGTGGAACCAGGATTTTTTTGTCACCAAAACAGCATTCTTTTTTAATCGCTGGGTCGACAGAAGCGTCCGATCCAACGCGTCAGCTTTGACCCGTGACGTAAGGGTGTTGTGTGTGACGTAATGACGGCGCGGAGTTTGGTTTGAGTGTGGCTGTCTCCAGTTCCGTTTTATCTTATTTTATTTACTTTTCTGATCTGTTCGTTCTATCTCGTAAGATTTTTTTAAATTTAAAAACACTTATTATTTATTTTAATTATCTGTTTCCTCGAGTTTCTGTTTTAGTTTATTATATTTATCTTTGATCTGTTCGTTCTATCCCGTGAGATTTTTTTTTTTAAAGACAAAAAACACTAATCAGCTACTGAAGCATCTTTATCTTCTATGGGTTGCAGGGGTTACGACCCCTGGGGAGGTGGGTCGGTATTCATGCATGGCTGTCTTCACTTACACGTTGTAGGTACGCAAGGCGTCTAAATTTGTTTATATTTAGTTTGCCCCCCACCCAAAACACCCCATTTCCCGCGCTTGTCCCGTTAGTGTCATTAGGCTTCTATTGGAAAGTGTGTGAGTTTGTTTTTGTTTCCGCCATATTTGTGATGTCATGGGTCAAAGCAGACGGGTGGGATCGGACGCTTCCGTATTTCCTAATCGCTAATACCTATTAGTAACCAAGATGGTGGCAAGTGTACAAGTAACTTTAAACCGCTCTGCAGTTTATGAGGACTTAATTTCAATCAAGTGTATTGTATGTGACGAAACAGTGCTAAATGGAATTAGAATATGCGTGTTTAAACATAAATGGTGCCATTCACACTGCTTTGCTCAGGAAGATTTACAAACACAGTGTAAATGTAACATAGAGGTAACGGCCGCGAGACCGCGAGTGAAAAGTGCTATGCGGGATTAGAAGACAACGTGCATGACGAACTTCAAAAAGAACTTGACATTATAAAAAAATATATAAAAACAATGGAAAATGTGGCACTAACCATACGGGAACTGTCTGAATCGTCAAGGCAACAAGATCTCATTAATGCTAGCCATAAAATTCGTAGGTCTGCACAACCAAATGTACAAAGTGTAAACAGTACGACTGTAACTAGAAATATGAACAAACTGATCACTCAAAAAGAGACACGTGAATTAAACGCAAGAAAAGAAAGTGTTAATAGTGCGTCTATGGATAAAAATATGAACAAACTATCCACACAAAAAGATGCAAGTGGATTAAATGGAGAAAACCACAAGGCAAATATTCATAAAGAAAGAAAAGCAAACAACCACCTGGTGCATAAGCAAGGATACAAGCAACAGACATACATTTTTGCAGATAGTCATGGGAGAGGAGTTACTAGAAGAAATCATCCAGACCTTACTGTAACAGGCATCATCACACCAGGCGCGCCACTACGCGAAATTTTGGAAAACAGTGACAGCATATTGACGACCGGTAACAGCTGCATCATAATAGGAGGCGCAAATGACGTTTACTGTAATGAAACATGACGTGCAATGAGAATCCTAAAGAAAACAATCAAAAGGATGCCTCGAGTGCATTTCTACATTGTTAGTATCCCCAGGAGACACGATCTGATGGAAAACTCGTGTGTAAACATCGAGATTGTTACAGCAAACAGGCTATTTGAGAAAATATGTAGAGGTTTCCAGAATACGACTTTCGTAGAGATAAACAGTGTTCACAGAGAGCACTTCACAAGACATGGTCTCCACATGAACGTAAAAGGGAAAAAGATTATTAGTGCCGAAATACTTAAATTTATTAATGAGTCATCTGTAATGGAAGGGTCTCCAATCCCAATTCCACCAAAACAAGAGTCGTCTGTAACAGTGGAACCATCATTATCTGCAGGAGAGCTACAACAAACACCAGTAGCAGCAGCAGCAAAGGCTCCGATATTCTCAGCAGCAGTGTCAGATAAACCACTAGCAGCAGAATCACCACAATCATCAGCAGAGCTGTCGTCATCAGCAACAGCATCCAGAACAGCAGACTCCATAATACTATCTCAGGGCATGAAAATGCTTGTGAGGAAAACATACAATGGTCATTAGGTGCAGAAAACATACAAGGGTCATTGGCTGTAGCACCTAACAAAGAAGGGCAGTCACCAAGTCGGAGAGCACAGGAGCCACCAGCAACAGCAACCACACAGAAGAGGTACCTGAGGCCTGGGAGATCAACAGCAGAAGCAGCTTCCAATCAAGACAGATGCCTGAGAACTAGGAGACCTGGTACACTAAGTGAGGATTTTTTATGGTATCGAGTAAGCAGAAAGAGAACATGGAAAAAGATGTAAGTAAAACTGTCCATCTTAAATACCAGTGTGACAATAGTGAGAGGAATATAAACATAGGACGAAGATATGACCCAGGTTTAATGACACAAACTGAAAAAAAATCACTGCATAGTACCAGAAGCAAATTGAGCAAGTGATGTGCTTAGTATATTACAGGAAGGGGAGCTATTAAATTTAAAGCCAACTGTTAGAATACTTCACCAAAATTTTCAATGCATAAACAGTAAAACAAAGGAACTAGAGGTAATATTACAGGAATATAGGCCAAACATTCTAGCAGTTACAGAACATGGGCTAAAAGAAAATCACATAGGAATATACAACTTGAAGAATTATGTGAAAGTAGCCAGTTTTTGCAGAACTTCCTATAAAGGTGGTGGGGTTGCCCTTTTTTCTAACTATAAATCAACTAAAGCCATAAATATAACAAAATATACTACAGAATTGAGCTTTGAAGCTACAGCACTGGAAACTAAAATTGTGGGGAATTTATGTTGTGTATTAGGTTTGTAATGATCACTAAATGGTGTAATTAAAACCTTCTTTGAACAGCTGGAAGATATAATCCAACACCTCTTAAAAACATATGCTTATTTGATCATTATAGGAGATCTGAACATAGACACAAGTAAAAATACAGACAATACTATGACCCTACTGGACGTATTGTGCATATACAATCTAAAAATAAAAATAGATAAACCAACCATAGTAACAAAGCATAGTGAAACCATAATTGATCATGTGATAACAAATATTCCTACATGCTATTGTGACACACAGGTAATAAACTCCACATGAGCAGACCATTTTGCAATCATTATAGACATAAATATAAAGACTAGTGATTCAGTGCAAAAGATATGGGAGATGAGAAGACAGAACTACTCACATAACATAAAGCTGCTAAAAAAGATATTAGAGGCAGAAAACTGGAAAACAATATATGCAGCTAAAGATGCAAACACCTAATGGAACCAGTTTTTTTCTTTATTCAATTATTATTATGATGTTACATGTCCTGTTAGTAAAAGGCTTGTCAAAAAGCAACAAAAAAAGAAAGGCTGGGTGACTGGAGAAGTAATCCATGTCAGAAATAATCTGAGAGTGTATTATGACCTCTCCAAACAAAAAAATACTGAAACCCGTACAACACACAGTATAAAATAAAAAAGAAAGAGTACTTTAGTTTTATCAGAGAAACTAAAGCATCATTCATCAGGATGTCTACAGATAAGGGAAAGAACTACTCATAAGGTATATGGTCTTTCATTAATGAAGAGAGAGGAAAAGTAACAAATTGGGCAGAGGACATCTGCCCACTGATGAGTGGGAAAAGCAATGCAAACCCTCTAGAAGTCGCCAATACTTTTAACAGATATTATGTTACTGTAGCAGACGAATTAATAATACAAAATAAAACAAATTGTTAAACCCCCACGTACAAATCATACTATACCTACAACAGATACAGAAGCGTCAAACCTAATAAAACGACTTAAAATTAAACATTCATCTGGCTTGGATGGTGTCACATCACATCTCATAAAGGAATGCAGAGAATGTATATTAAAATCATTGACACACATGCTGAATGCTGCGACAGAAGAAGGTATTTATTTATTTATTTATTTGTCCATATAAATCTCTTTTTAAGTACATATATTGTACACAGGATATTGGACAGAAAACATTTTTTGGCTATTGGATTTTCAAATATCAAACATAAATTTTATAAATTTTTATGACAAATTGGATCTATACAGTTAATAATTACAAATTTTTGAAATACTGTATATTTATAACTTATTTCTACAGTTAAAGATACAAATTACATTTTTTCTTGCATAAGATACTGTGAGACTGAATAGTAGCAGCTTTTCAGAAGGTAGGATGTCACAGACTTTTTAAAGCTTTGTAGTTCAGTAAGAGATTTTATATGTCTTGGTAATCTGTTGTAAAGTTTTGTTCCTGCATGATATACACCTTTTTGGCATAATGTGGTGTTACAATGATTGACATGTATGTCACTGTCTGACCTGGGACTGTAATTATGGACACTTTTGTTTTGAGGAAAAAGGTTTTCTTTTCTCAGTATGCTTTTTTTGACATGCGTGACTATTTCCAGTATATAAATGCAGGGAAGGGGTAGGATCTTTAGATCTTTAAAGAAAGGTTTGCATGATTTTCTGCTGCTCACTTGTTTCATTATTCTTATAATTGCCTTTTGTTTCCTGAAAACTGTTATGGCCTGATGTACATTTCCCCAGAAATATATTTCCAGATCCTCTGAAAGTAAGTAAAGTGAAGCCAATATTTAAGAAGGGGAACAGGGATGAATTAGGAAATTACAGGCCAATATCATTGATCTTAACATTTGCTAAAATCTATGAAATGATAATAAAGAATAGAATTGTAAGTTTTATAACAAAGTACAGTATACTGCATTCATCACAACATGGTTTCAGAAAAGGGAAGTCAACAAAAACAGCATCAACAGATATAATTGAGCACATTCTTAATTTACTTGGCAGGCAACAAAAGACTTGTGGGATTTTTATGGGCCTATCTAAGGCATTTGATTGTGTGAACCACTCAAAATTAATGATGAAATTATATCAGTATGGAATTAGAGGAAAATGACATACTTAAATCATAGATTACAAATAGGAAACAATGCACAGAAATCAGACATACTAGTGGGGGAAATATAACAAGCTACAGATCAGAATTGCAAACAGTTAAACACAGTTTGCTGCAAGGGTCGGGGCTTGGGCCAATACTATTTATATTCTACGTAAATGACTTCCCTAGCTATATAAATCAGAAACTGCTGATGACACAACAATCATTTGCACAGCTGACACAAAGTAGGAGCTTTAGAAAGAAGCACTACTGAATATCGAAAATGCAAATAAATATTTAACACAAAACAACCTGTTTATGAATCAGTCTAAAACAATGAATGTAGTATTTCAGACCAAGCATAGTGATAATTATAATATAAATGGAAAGACTATTAAAGAAGTAACCAGCACAAACTTTCTAGGAACTATAATAGACAAACATTTGGCATGGGTGGACCACATAGATGCAATGTGTAAAAAGATAAACAGATCTTCATCATGCATAAAACAGCTAAGACTGTGGATGATAAAGTCCTCAAATCAATGTATTGTGGACTTGTCTTCTCACTTTTGTCTTATTCAGTTCATAGATGGGGAAGTGCGCAAGCTGGCTACTTAAAAAGAATATTCACAATTCAGAAAAGGCCAGTGAGATCCATTGCAAAAATACCACCAAGAGAGACTTGTAGGCAAGCTTTTGTACACTATAATATTATGACAGTATATTCACTGTACATATACCAAAGTATAACGGCGGTAAGGTGAAGCGATAAACACCTCCTAAATAAAGATGTACACAAACACGATACAAGAGGAAATGAAAATTACTACATGATAAAAAGAAATCTAAAACTGTCTAAGACTGCCCCTGAAGAAGCATGCAAAAGGTTTTTTAATAAACTCCCCAAAATCATTAAAAAAGAAACGTACCTAAAATGTTTTAAAAATCATTTGAAACTAGGGCCTATGTCTCAAAGAGAAATGAATATACAGCTTGAGTGAATACTAAGATAGTGTTTAAATATGTTATATCATTGCTCAAATGTACCTTTAAAAATTATCATTTCTGTATGTTGTTTGGATTTGTGTGTATATATAATGTGAAACATGTAATACCTTTGTATGCTTATAGACTATAGAAGTAAAAATTCGTCGTGCGTCTCCGAGAAAAAGTGTGAATTTTGCCGTGAAAAAGAAAAATTAAGACAGTTGTAAGGATGAAATTACAAAGCTCAGCGAACGGGTGTCTAGTTTACAAATTATCATCAGTTCCTTGAAGATGGATATCAAGAAACTTAAAGAAGAAAAAAATGAATGGAACATGAAAAACTCGCGCCATGCAAGTACGAATACGTCGGAGAATTGGACGGAAGTGAAGTACAACCCAAGACGCAAACAGATAATACAAGATACAGAAAACGGCGAAAGAAACATAAATATAGTGAACGAAAATTACTTTCAAGCTTTTTCGACTACGGATTGTGAAAGTGAAGTTAACAGTGCGAGTGTACCATGTGGAAAACCAAACAACTTTGTGAATAAGGTAAAACATGGAATATTTCAGCAGCAGTTAAGTAAAATATCATATGCGAAAGTGCTCACGAAAAATCTTCCACCACTAAGCTGCTCTACTGAGACAATATCGACATGTGTTAGCAAAAAAGACATAATAAATAGTGCCAAACAAGACTTCGCTTACTGCAAAGGTAGGCAGAAAACAGGTAATCTCGGAACAGCAAGTACCGGTAAAATTGAACTGTATGCTGACAGCCAAGGACGAAATATAGCCACTGAATTTCGGCGTACAAGTAGTCAGAATTTTAGTTTTAACTGTACAATAAAACCAGGAGCAAAATTCAGTGCTGCTACGTCAATGAGTCAAGAAAAAATTTCCTCATTGAGCAAAAAGGACTTTTCCATCTTCCTGGCGGGATCAAATGATACAGCTAGGAACGAAAAAAACGATCTCTTAATCTCGCTAAAAAGAAAACTGTATGAGCTGAGAGGAACAAATGTTATTGTTTTTTCAGTGCCACACCGTTACGACTTGATAGAATGGTCCTGTGTGAATAAAGAAATTGAAACTGCAAATAAAGAGATGCAAAATATTTGCAAGCGCTTTGAAAATGTAACATTTGTGAACATCAGCAATTTAGGGAAAAAATTTCACACAACACACGGTTCCCATCTAAATGTACTTGGGAAAAACGTAATAGTAACAAACATTTTAGAATTTGTAAATAAAATCTCAAATGTGCAGTGTGATGATAGAAAACTCATGCCTCTCATGGACAGGAAGTGTGTGTTACCTGTAGACTCCAATGTGAAATCTGCTGTCAGTGAAGCTACACCTCTCCAAGACAAATGTGAAATTTTATTAATGCAAGTGAACACTCCAAATGTTAATAATTCACAGAAAGGCACAGCAGTTATGGAACAACAAACACCAGAAATAAGTGAAACAGCAGCAGCACCATCATCATCAGCAGAAGCAGCAACAGCAGCAGAACCAACGACTGGAGCAGCAACACAGTAATGCTTAAGGAGGAGCCAAAGGAAAAATACATCTGCGTCATTCAGTGATAATTTTTTATGGTTTCTAGCCAAGAAGAAAAAATAAGTGAAAAACCAGCCTGCTAACTCACAGATAAGTCACAACAACATCCTATTTTTGAACATTCAGGGTCTTGAAAATAAAGTTGAAATTCTGGAGGAGTCATTGCCACAGAATAAGTATTCTTTCTTATGTCTGTCAGAACATTGGCTTAAACCAGAACAAATACAATACTATGTACCAGAAGGTTATAAACATGGAAACAATTTTTGCAGATCTCAGTACCGTAATGGTGGTACTGTTATCTATGTTTCAAATGAAATAGAGTGTAGAGAACTATATCTTAGTTGGGCATGTGTAGAGAAACACTTTGAAATTACCGGGATCATATGTGATATAATGAAACTTATCATAGTATGTATCTACCATTCCCCTGACTCAGATGATAAAACTTTTTTAGATAATTTAGACAGTGTACTCTGCTACATAACGAAATGGAAACAGTATGTAACTGTAATTGGGGGAGACTTTAATTCAAGCTTTGATGTAACATGTAACAAACCCAGTGTAAATAAGTTACTGAATATGCTATGGCAGCACAACTTCCATCATGTAAATTCAAAACCAACAAGACTACAAGCGTGCTTGGATAATGCTTTTGTCAACTGTGCTCGTGATATGTACTCCACCAAGGTAAAGGAATTTGTTTTCTCAGACCACTCCATGTTAACAGTAGAGTTAAGACATTTTATAAAAGGGGATGAGAGCAAGGCTGCACAAAAGTTAACAAAATCTAATACCTTAATATTAACAAAACACAATCTCATAAAACTAACACACCAGCTGAGCATAACAAACTGGGACAAATTATTTCAAAACTGTGATTCTAGTGCCCAAACAGTTTATGAAACATTCCACAATCACTTAACAGGTATTTTAAAAGCCCATCTTGTTCAAAAGAAATACCATAAAACAAGAAAGGGTAAATTTTGGTACACCAAAGTACTGGAGAATCTAAAAAATTAGCTACTGCTGTTGAAGCACCCTGCCTAAGTAAACAATTCTAATGAAATCAAGGATCTCGAAAAAATCACTAAGAAACTGTATAAGAAAGAGTTTCAATTGGCGAACCAAAGATACAACACAAATTTCGTAAAAAATAGTAAAAACCAATGCAAACCAGCCTGGTCAGTAATTAATACTGTTAAAGGTGAAGTCAGAAACTTCGACAAGACAGTCCCAATACCAGCAGATACATTCAATAAATATTTTGTAAGCTGTGCTGATGATATCAAAAAGCTGATCAGTAAACCCAATGTAACATGTATAGATTATCTGAAGAGAGCAAACCTAAATCATAACAGGGCCAGATCATCATTGAAACACTTCAAAGAGGTATGCCAACATGAAGTTCTTAAAATAGTCAAAGAAATGAAAAATTCATACAGTACAGATATTTTTAATATGTCAAACAATCTATTGAAAGAAATCATACATTACGTTGCAGCACCATTAACATATTCTATAAACCTGTGTCTCATAGAAGGTTTTTTTCCTGATCCTCTCAAACTATCCAAGGTAACTCCAGTCTTTAAGAAGGGTGTCAAATCAGATCCTGCAAACTACAGACAAATTTCACTAATTCCAGTACTAGCAAAAGTCTTTGAAGGCATAATATACAAGCTGAAGTATGAGTACCTAGAACTAAATGGTATGTTAAGTGCATCACAGTTTGGTTACAGAAAAGGAAGGTCAGCTATACATGCCATAGAGCTCTTAGTCAGAGACATTCTAGTAGCATTTGAGGACCATGCGCACACACAGGTAACTTTATGTGATCTGAGCAAAGCTTTTGACTGTGTTGACCACTCACTTCTACTCTCTAAACTTGAGTACTATGGAATATGTGATAAAAGTTTAAAACTCATCAAATCATACCTCAATAAAAGGAAACAGGTGGTGAGTTCAGGAAGTCATCTGTCAAAAGGTTCAACACGGAGTGCCACAGGGATCTAAATTGGGACCATTTCTTTTCCTTGTACACATAAATGACTTACCAGGAAATATAGATGTAAAGATATATATGTATGCAGATGACACAACTTTTCTATCTGTAAACCATGTACTTGATAACCTTGTAAGTGATATGAAATTGGCAAAAGAAAATGCAACATCATGGTTTAATGCCAATAGTCTGCTATTAAATGAGGAAAAGACCCAGAATATGTGGTTCAGTCTATCAAAGACTACAAAAATAGAAAAACAAAAGGCAAAGTTTTTAGGTATTGTACTTGACAACAGTCGAACATGGAACTCTCATGTTTATCACATAGTGGTTAGGTTGTCAAGAGTTATATATTTGTTGAAGAGACTGATGTGTTGTGTGACATTTGAGTACGTAAGGACAGCGTACTTTGCCTTTTTTCAATCTGTTTTAAGGTATGGGTTAATACTCTGGGGAAACAGCAGAAAAGTAAATGAAATTATGGTGATCCAGAAGAAAGCAATCAGAGTAATGGCTAAGGTAGATAATAGAACACATTGTAAACCATTGTTCATTAAATATAGAATTTTAACAGTAATTAATTTATATATTCTTGACAGTGTTAACTACATACTTGCTGAACTACCTAATTTAAGTGTAACAAGTGAAAGGCATGGCTACTATACAAGAACGTGTACTTCTCTGCTGTTGCCACAAAATAGATTAGCTAAAACTAACAATAGTCATAAGTATATGGCAATTAAAATATATAACAAATTGTCTAAAAATGGGTCAATCAAGCCTGACAAATTATTTAAAGACAATGTTCATAACTTCTTGTTAACTAATCCATTCTATTCATTAGAAGAATTTTTAGAAATGTCCAATATCAACTTAAATATGTAAAAATTTATTTTGTAAAATTAATAGGTTAGATGAACTGACGAAGTCTATTGCATGTAATAATGCTGAATGACTAATAAAGAATCTGAATCTTTAATTATTTTTTCTTTTAAATGTAATGAAATCAACTTTGATGTTAATAGCCTATTATATGACACACCCAATACTCTCTGCTGGATTTTCAGCTGGAGTCCATGGACAAAAATTATGGCTTTATTTCTGTGTTTAGTATTGGCATTCACAAATGTTTGTATAGTGGGCCTCAAACACTGTTCACCAGATTTTCCATTTTGTAGTACAGTCTTGTAAGATGTTTCGTTTTCATTTTCTGTGTCTTTAGTGGTTTTGGCCAGTTCATTTTCTTGCTTCGCTACAGTCGAATTTATTCTGCCTCCTCGCTTGTTTTTCACTTCTTGCCAGTCTGTATTGATGCCTTCCGAAGAGTTTTCATCCATCAGATTGTTTACGTCTGTATTTGGTTTGTTTTTAATGAGGGGTAAAGTTTCATTGACACACTCGTTGTTTACATTTGTACTAGATGCCACTCTAGCAATGTTTGGGTCTTCAACGTTATTTCTCATTGGAAAATTACCACTTGATGAATTTGTAGGCTTGTTGCTGCTGCTGTGATTGGTGATGGTGATAGGTGCTGCTTCTCTGACACACTCCAGACCTGTATTTAAACTTTGCCTCAGATTAGCGATGTTTACCTCTTTATTTCTGGTTATAATACATGGCATGTTGTTTTCTACATCCTCTGCACACTGTCTTGCTGTGTTTCTCGATGATTGAGGTGCTTCTTCACTTTGCGGTACCAATATTTCTAACTTAGAGTTTGTGGCAATCACAGTGTCTAGTTTTTCTTTTATTTGTTTGTTGCCACTGGTAAGTTTTTTTCACAATTTGCATAAGATTACTCACTGATGCAACTAGATCAACACTGCATTGGTGCTTAGAGTACAAGATTTGTTCGTGTTTCACTGTATTAATGTCTTCTGAGATTTCGCCAGCTAAGCTCACTTCACAGTTGTCACAAACGTATTTTAAGCTACCTTTTGAGCACGCTAGAATGCGATTTTTGCTGTTGGTGAGCCCCATACATTCCGTGTGAAGCGATTTTCCACACCACATTCCACACAAAACACTGAATTCCTTATTTTTAACGTTTTTCTCACACTTAGCACAAAGCATTCTTTCACTGGACACCATCTTTCATTTGAAGTGAGAAGTGTAAACGAAGAGGAAACAGCAAAATCACTAAATGGAAGCATGCCTTACATGGACACTAACCCCCTCCGCCCTTCAACCAAGATTGCTACGAGCACGCGACAACCTAGCAGCTTGGGGAGTGCCAGAAATTTTTTTTTCGGTTAGCATCTGGCTGCTTGTTGCTACTGCTGATAGATAACAGCCACTTTACATGTAGCTGGAAGCAGGAGAAGGTACTGCTCATATGCAACTCAACTACGCATACGTGTGAGCCCATGGACAACTGCTCAAACGAAGTTAATGTAAACAATTGTGACGTCACGTTCGTCGGCAGCAGTTTATTGTTATGAAGTATTCCATTGACCTTCGTCTTAAAGCCATTGACACATTGTGCTGTTTATCAGTTCTTACCAGTAAAAATTACAAAAATTTAAGTTAAGTCTGAAATAATGAAAAATTCCTGGTTTTTTTCCAGGTTTTCTCCAAGATGCAAAAATTCCCTGTCCATACTATCACCTGTCAAAATATGGAAAGCAAAGGACATGCAGTAGAAACGATTTGTTTTGAAGCATTGAAGATGCTTCATCTTCAGTATTTCAAAACAAAGTGCTCGCAGCCCTTAAGGTATGCCTTTTAGAGACCATGTTTACTAGACTTGTTTGCTTCGAATGATTGTTCTTCTGATCATTCCTCCTGGGACACCCTGTTAAGAGCAGCATACTTTTCAGAGACTCCTGGTAACAAAAATCTGAATAGTTTTTCCCTTAATACTGCTTCATCAGGAATCTGTTGCCCACAGTGCTTTTGTAGAAATGAGCAATATTCAGGTGCTTGAAGTCTGTACCATGGAACGTTCACAGCAAACTTAGTGGAGCACATAGCAAACATAGTGGCCCACACCTCATTGAAAAAATCGTTTGTGGAGTTTGGAGTCTTTCACATCTGTGTCAATAATATTTGCCTCCTACATTATTCCACTACTTTGATCTTCGTGTGCACATCATTATGTATACGTCACTGAAGTTGGGACTTAATAGTGCATGCGATTTGCTTAATGCATGCTCAACACAGAATAATCTTTCCATCAGTAGTGTCAGCATAGTCGATCATACTCCAACATCTGAATTTAGATGATAATTTTGATGTGACACGAGGCATCATCACCATAAATAGTGATGAACTCTTAAGAAGTACTATTAGGCAAACTTTTCACGATACACACACTCCCTAGTTCTGAATCAGTAGAAGTCACTGGTAGTTGGAAAACTTTGGGCAGCTAGGCCTGTGTTTGCGCTCTCACAGTCTTGACAACACATGTCCTTTACTACACTCCTGGAAATTGAAATAAGAACACCGTGAATTCATTGTCCCAGGAAGGGGAAACTTTATTGACACATTCCTGGGGTCAGATACATCACATGATCACACTGACAGAACCGCAGGCACATAGACACAGGCAACAGAGCATGCACAATGTCGGCACTAGTACAGTGTATATCCACCTTTCGCAGCAATGCAGGCTGCTATTCTCCCATGGAGACGATCATAGAGATGCTGGATGTAGTCCTGTAGAACGGCTTGCCATGCCATTTCCACCTGGCGCCTCAGTTGGACCAGCGTTCGTGCTGGACGTGCAGACCGCGTGAGACGACGCTTCATCCAGTCCCAAACATGCTCAATGGGGGACAGATCCGGAGATCTTGCTGGCCAGGGTAGTTGACTTACACCTTCTAGAGCACGTTGGGTGGCACGGGATACATGCGGACGTGCATTGTCCTGTTGGAACAGCAAGTTCCCTTGCCGGTCTAGGAATGGTAGAACGATGGGTTCGATGACGGTTTGGATGTACCGTGCACTATTCAGTGTCCCCTCGACGATCACCAGTGGTGTACGGCCAGTGTAGGAGATCGCTCCCCACACCATGATGCCGGGTGTTGGCCCTGTGTGCCTCGGTCGTATGCAGTCCTGATTGTGGCGCTCACCTGCACGGCGCCACACACGCATACGACCATCATTGGCACCAAGGCAGAAGCGACTCTCATCGCTGAAGACGACACGTCCCCATTCGTCCCTCCATTCACGCCTGTCGCGACACCACTGGAGGCGGGCTGCACGATGTTGGGGCGTGAGCGGAAGACGGCCTAATGGTGTGCGGGACCGCAGCCCAGCTTCATGGAGACGGTTGTGAATGGTCCTCGCCGATACCCCAGGAGCAACAGTGTCCCTAATTTGCTGGGAAGTGGCGGTGCGGTCCCCTATGGCACTGCGTAGGATCCTACGGTCTTGGCATGCATCCGTGCGTCACTTCGGTCCGGTCCCAGGTCGATGGGCACGTGCACCTTCCGCCGACCACTGGCGACAACATCGATGTACTGTGGAGACCTCACGCCCCACGTGTTGAGCAATTTGGCGGTACGTCCACCCTCGCTCAAAGTCCGTCAACTGCACATACGGTTCACGTCCATGCTGTCGCGGCATGCTACCAGTGTTAAAGACTGCGATGGAGCTCCGTATGCCACAGCAAACTGGCTGACACTGACGGCGGCGGTGCACAAATGCTGCGCAGCTAGCGCCATTCGACGGCCAACACCGCGGTTCCTGGTGTGTCCGCTGTGCCGTGCGTGTGATCATTGCTTGTACAGCCCTCTCGCAGTGGCCGGAGCAAGTATGGTGGGTCTGACACACCGGTGTCAATGTGTTCTTTTTTCCATTTCCAGGAGTGTCTATGCAATAATGGCTCTGACAATGCTACATAGAAAATGAGCTTTCGGTCAACAAGACATTCATCGGAGATACACACACAACTCACACCCAAGCATGTGTGCGCACACTTGCGCGCGCAAGTGTGTGTGTGTGTGTGTGTGTGTGTGTGTGTGTGTGTGTGTTTTTATTTTCTAACTCTGACGAAGGCCTTGTTGGCCGAAAGCTCGTTTTCTGACAGTCTTTTTATTGTGCCTGTCTGCAACTCAGCATCTCTGCTATATGGTGAGTAGCAACTATACATTACATAATACTGTTACATTACGTCCTGGATTTTCCACTGTTGAACTTTGCTTTTGAGAATTTAAATTTCAAAACTTTGAAAATTAAGCCGTAGCACATTCTTCACAATACAACTCAAAGCGTAAGTAACCATGTGTAGTGAGTCATGCTACTTGTGTAAATGCACAGACACAGTGAAAGTACATAAATATTCTTTGTGTCTACTTTTCTGTCATGTATTCTTTGACATTACTTTTTCTCTGATTACTCCTTGCTTCTTTTTATATGTAAGTAGCACTACAAATACCGTGCACCCTGTAAGTAACATATGTGGAATAGATCTGTATTTGAAAAGACTACCACACGTTTTATTGCACTATAATGTGGTTTTTAAAGATAATTTTCTTCTTGTATTGAACATCTGTGGTAAATGCGGTTCAGATACTTCTATAGGGGGCAGCCTACTGAAGATAAGAAGAGTAAAAAATTAATAACATACATAATTTCATGTAGTATAAAGTTAAAATATGTAAAATCATGTAATTATAGTGAATTATGTAAAAAATATGCAATTATAAAATGAAATATATCACCACTGGCAACATAATTTATGAGAATTTCACTTTTCATGTGCATGGAAAAGAAGGAGAAAAAATGTAATTACATAAAAGTCTGGTCTATAGTTATGACATGATAGACATTACTGGAGTATTCAATAAACTTTGGTGGCTTTCATTATTGGCAAGATTTAGACAGCTGAAGTTCCCCAAATATTGTATATATTCTTCATAGACTACTGTCACGATTGACTATTGACATGTAAATCTCCTGATGTGACAGTCAGAAGAGTAATAACAAAAGGACGACTTGAAGGGTCTCTCTATGGCCCTTCTGGAATGCAACGATTGAATTACTCTTGGAAATGGTAGAGAAGTGTGCAATGGTCATTCGCATCACTGTATGTGTTGATTGTTTTGTTTTGTTTTGCTTTAGGGTGCAAAAAACAACTGGGGTCATACGCGCCCAAGTCAAAACTATACAATACGAACACAGAGAGGAGTGAAATGACTATACATCAGTCCCAATGGACAGAATAGGAGACAGCTAAAAACAGGCAGGTGGAAAAAGGGCTAAAAAAATGTCATACAGAAATGGAGGTACAAAACTAAAAATTAAATGGCCTTCGCCATATTGCTTCGGCGGATAAAAAGTAAAACACAGTCGACAGCCCGCGAATTATTCGCTAAAATGGCTAATAAATTAGACGGCAAATCCAAGCTGGAACGTAAATTGTTAAAAAGGGGCATTCCAGCAGGAAGTGGCAGACAGTTAAAATTTGGGTTTAGTGTGTACAAAGTGGTGGGATAGTGCCACTTAGCAAATGATGATGGCTAAGAAGGCAGTGTCCAATATGCAGCCAAGTTAAAATAATCTCCTCCCAGTGGGAGAGCCAAGTGGAGGTCGTCCAAGGTGCTGGGAGAGGCTTAACAAGCCGAAGCTTATTTCCATGAAGGGAGGACCTTTGGCGATGCCAAAGGGACACCACCTCCCGACAGACTGCAACACAGAGATCATCAAAGGGAATGTAGGTACTCACAGGCTGAGGTACAAGGACTGTAGCCTTGGCAGCAGCGTCAGCAGCCTTGTTTCCTAGCAGACCGACATGACCAGGGACCCACAGAAACATGACACTGGCTCCACAAAGAGTGAGCAAGTGACAGTTTTCCTGGACCTGCTGCACTAAGGGATGAGCAGCGTGCAGTGGACATAGACTTTGGAGGGCACTGAGTGAGTCAGAGAGCAGAGGACACAATTGGAAAGGCTGTGTCACCAGATGTACTCCATGGCCTGACACCAGGCGAAGAGCTCAGCTGTAAATACTGATGAGTGTACTGGAAGCTGATATTGAAAGACATGGGTTCCAATGACGAAGGCACACCTGATCTCACAGTCAGTCCCAGAGCCACCAGTGTAGACAAAGGTACTATCATGAAGTTCCATGTGAAGGTCATGAAACTGGAGGCGATAGACAGAGGCTGGTGTAGTGTCCTTAGAAAGCGAATGAAGGCCAAGGTTAACATGGGCGGTTTCATAAAGCCAAGGTGGTGAAGGGATTACACCCATTAGGAATGTTGCAGATAGTGTGAAGTTAAGCCACTGTAGCAAGTGGCGAAAGCGGACTCCAGGAGGTAACACAGAAGAGGGACAAGCCCCTTACTGATGATCAAAGGAATCATCAAACAAGGAGGCATAGGAGGGGTGGCCACACATGGCAGACAAAATGCATGCATACCTGCTGAGGAGAAGGTAACAGCAGTAGCACATTGGTAGTTCAGCAGCTTCAGCATACAGACTCTCAACTGGGCCGGTGTAAAAGGCACTTGTGGACGAACGGATGCCGTGATGGTGGGTGGTGTTGAGATGGCGTAAGAGGGATGGGCATGCAGACGCATAAACAAAGACCCATAGTCTAGTTTTGTATGGACAAGTGGCCAGTACAAACGGAGGAGGGTGGTTCAATCGGCACCCCAGGAAGTACCATTGAGGACACTGAGGGACCGCATACAAAAGGCTGCCAGGTAAGACACATGGGAGGACCAAGAGAGTTTCCTATCGAGCATGAGCCCCAGAAATTTCGTAGTTTCAACGAATGGAAGGGCAACAGGCTCAAGATGTAGAGATGGTGGGAGAAACCATTTGCGCCACCAAAAATTCATACAGACGGTTTTGTCAGGGGAAAAGCAAAAGCCATTGTCGATGCTCCAGGAGTAAAGACAACCAAGACAGCGCTGAAGACGCCGCTCAGTGAGACAGGTCCACAGTGAACTGCAAGAGGTGGCAAAATCTTCTACAAAAAAAGAGCCGGAGATGCCCAGTGGGGGACAGGCCATTATATGGTTAATGGTGATAGCAAAGAGGATGACACTCAAGACGGAACCCTGAGGCACACCATTTTCCTGTATAAAGGTGTCCGACAAGGCAGAACCCACAAACACCTTGAAAACTTGGTCTTGTAAAGATGCCCGAAGAAAACAGGAAGCCCCATGTGTAAAGAGTATGAAGGATACCAGTCCTCCAGCAGGTGTCGTAGGTCTTCTCCAGATTGAAAAACACGGTCACAGCCTGGGATTTCTGCAGAAAACCATTCATGACATGGGTGGACAAAGTAAAGAGATGGTCAACTGCAGAATGCCACACTCGAAATTCACACTGTGCATTCGTTAGTAAATTCCGAGACTCGAGCCACCACACCAGCCAGGCATGAATCATACATTCCATCACTTTGCAAAAGCAGCTAGTAAGAGAGATGGGGCGTTAGCTATAAGGAAGGTTTTAGTCCTTACTGGGCTTGGGTATGGGTATGACGGAGGCTTCATGCCAGCATCCAGGAAATGTGCCCACTGCCCAGATGCAGTTGTACGTGTTAAGTAGAAAGTGCTTGGCTGCAAGAGAAAGGTGCTGCAACATCAGAATGTGGACTGCATCTGGCCCTGGGGCGGAGGATCAGGACGAACTGAGAGCATGAACTAGCTCCCTCACAGTAAAGATGGCACTGTAGCACTCACAATTCAGAGAAGAGAAAGGTATCGCCTGAGCCTCCTTTGCTTGTTTCTGATGGAGGAAGACAGGGTAATAGTGGGAAGAGCTCGAAACATCCGCAAAATGATGGCCTAAGATGTTTGAGACAGCAATTGGGTCCACGATGACATCATCAGCAACTGTCAGGCCGGAAATTGGTGAATGGATCTTGGTTCCAGAGAGCTGTCAGATGTTGGCGCACACAGCAGAGGAAGGTGCGGAACTGTTAAAAGAACTAGTGAATGAAATCCAGCTAGCTCTTTTCCTATCCCAAAGAATGTGATGACACTTCGCACGCATCTGTTTATAATGAATGCAGTTTGCCAGTATAGGGTGGTGGTTAAAAATGCAGAGAGCATGTCTATGTGCGCGAATTGCGTTGCGGCATGCCTCAGTCCACCGAGGGACTGGGACACGACATGGTAGGGAGGAAGTGTGGGGGATGGAACGTTCTGCAGCAGTAAGGATAACGTTTGTGAGATATTCAACTTGGTCATCACAACTGGGGAAATCTTGTTCTTCGAAGGTCGCCAGGGAGAAGAAAAGCTGCCAGTGAGCCCTAGGAAGCTACCATTTAGGCATGCACATAGATGGGGTAGGGGTCAGCAAACGGATAGCACATGGGAAATGGTCACTCGAGTAGGTGTCAGAGAGAACAGATCATTCAAGACGATGGGCAAGCTGGGCAGTGCAGAAGGATAGGTCCAAATGGGAATAGGTGTGCAAGGAGTCGGAAAGGAAAGTGAGTGCTCCAGTGTTAAGGCAGTAGAGGTTAAGTTGGTTAAGAAGGTCAGCCAAGAGGGCAACTCTCTAACAGGTCCTGGGAGAGCCCCAAAGGGGATGATGTGCATTAGCTCACCAAGTAGCAAAAATTGGGGAGGTAGCTGCCCAATAAGTTGAAGGAAGTCTGCCCTGGTGACAACAAATGATGGAAGGACATATTTAGTACAGAGGGAAAAAGTCAGGTGGGAAAAGAAATAATGAACTGCCACAGCTTGAAGATTGGTAGTCAGCGAGATGGGTTGACTATGAATGTCATCCCGTATGAGCAGCATGATGCCCCCATGAGAGGGAATGCCGACCTCAGGGGGAAGGTCAAAATGAATCAGTAAGAAATGTGAAAGCTCAAAGTGGTTGTGAGGGCGCCATTTCGTTTCCTGAAGGCAGAATACAAGAGCATGCTGCGACGCTGAAAGCAGCCATAAATCCTCTTTGTGGGACTGAAGGCCACAAACATTCCATTGGAGGAGAGTCACGATGAAGAGACATGGGGACCTGGGCGGCTGCCAAGTGACAGATGCAGAAGAGGCGCTACTACAGGGCACAGCAGCAGGAGGATCCTGCGCCATGAGGTCTGCAGAGCATCAGCTTGCTTGTGCAGTCAGTCTGTGGGTTGTTGGTGCGCACCTGTGACATGGAGGCTGGCTGGGCTAAGGTACCATGTGCCGACACCATCGAAGAGGATATTTGAGGTGGTGAAGGAGAAGGCCTTTGGAGGACTTCTTCGAGCCTTTCTGGTTAGATGAAGTCTCTGGTGTTGGTTGGCTGGAGGGACAGAGGAAGTCTTCACAGGAGTATTCCTTCTGTCATTTTCGGGCTACTGGTTGTGCAGCTGGTGGATTCACTCCTTGAGGCAAGAGTTTGACAGCTTCTTGCATAGCTGGATAAGGGGGAGGGGGAGGGGCGGTTGGCAATGCTACCTTGACACTGGGCAATTCCACGACCTCAGAGCTGAATTGGACGTTGCATGTCTGTGTGGCCATGTTCTTCATGGCGTGAGAGGTAACAAGAACAGAACTATAGATACCATATGGGAGAACACAGGGTTTGTGACTAGCCAGTAACTTGCGAGCAACTGGATAAGGCACCTTTTCCTTTATCCGGATCTCTTGAAAAGCCCACTCATCAAGATATACTGGATATACTGGACACTCCCGAAGCAGAGGCGGCATGGCCACCGTTGCAGTTTATACAGGAGGGAGAAGGAGGTGGACAATCACCCTAGTGCGCATCCCTACCACAGGTGACACATTTGGGTGGGTGTCGACAAGACATTCTAGTGTGGTTAAAACGATGACACTGGTAGCAGCGCATCAGGTTCGAAATGTATGGCAGGACTGTGATAATTTCATAGCCTGCTTTGAGCTTGGACGGAAGCACCACTCTATCAAAGGTGAGAAAGAGTGCAGATGGGCACTAAAGAGGAATCTACCTTTTTCGTTAAATGATGAACCATGATCTGAGAGGTAAGATGGTACTTTGGCCTCAGTTAGACAGTCGAGCAACCTGGTGTAAATTATACCACGGGAAGAATTCAAGGTTCTGTGGACCTCGACACAAACAGGGTAACTGTGGAGAAGCGATGCAGGAAGCAGTTGTTGTGCTTGAGAATCGGAAGTGGTCTCCAAAAGCAAAGTACCATTCCATAAACGAGAGCAAGGTTTCACACGGCCAGCAATTGCATTGACACCTTTCTGAATAATGACCGGATTTACTGTGGCAAAAGACTGACTGTCTTCAGTGCGTGAGACCGTGAGGAACCGTGGAGCGGTGGGGAGGGTCATTGAATCATTAGCCTCATTGTGTTTACGTTTTGTAGAAGTTGAGTGGGAAGATGATTGACTCATCACAAGCAAATCCCCCATGATTGCCAGTGTCTCCAATGGTGTGCTCCTTCCAACTGAGGGCCCCCTCCTTCACAAGGTGGTATACCCGTCTCAGGTGATTGTTCTCACCTCAGGTCACATTTCCCTAGCACCTGATGGAGGGACCAATTGGCAATTTGGGAAGGTTATAGCTCAGGCAGTCACCCCTCCCTGGGCCTGGCGTGTACCAGGGGGTACATGTGAACCCTACCTGTTGACCTGGGGCTGGGAATTATGCGTTACCCAGTCACCTGTTATGCGTCAGACGCATGGGCCAGCCTTCAGGAGCACACAGGGAGGAATAAGAGGAAAGAGGATCCTTAAATACCGAAGTAGAGGAATGACAGGAAAAGGGAAACAAAGAAAGCAAAAGGCAGCAAAAAACAAAGATAAGACTGTTCACACGTGAGCAACAGAATGAAGAATACTTCAGACATGTTCCCCAAGGAAGAGGAAAAAGAATAGAAAGAGGATAGACATGCAGCACGGAAGGGAAAAAGTGCTGCAAAGGCTGGTGCCCTGTGGTAGCCAAGCACGAACCTGGCAAAGAGTGGCATGCCCCCTGGGGGGTGGGGGTGGGGTGATGGGTGGGGTGGAGAGGGTGTTGATGGTGCACTTATCGTTATTAGTGTAAACTCTAGAGCTCAGGTAGAACAAAAGCATAACACAATATATTGAGGATTGCCACAAACAAGGCTTCCTGCATGCTGCTGAAGGGAAAGTTGACAAAGCCTATGAATCCTTGTCTTAGAATAAATGGTGGTCTCATTAATAGGAAAGTGGTTAACAGATATTTGGGGATATAACTGAATGAAATTAGGACATACTTCGCTCACATTTCTGAAGTCTGGGAGAAGGCCTCGAAGCTTACACGCAAAGTGGCCACTACTGCAGCAGATAAATGTAGATTATCAATGATTTAGATTATCAATTAGTCTCATTAAACTTTATCATGATGCCAAATTGACATCATTAATCTCTCTCAGTACAAGTGTGTGCACATTCAAACTTCAGCAAGTGAGACCTCAAATCCTCACAGAATGCAGTGCAGTGTCATCATAAGGATCTCTGGAGCCTCTCTGATAATATTGGTTGAAAGACTCGTAATATATCAAGTCAATCTATGGATCTGGAGAAAGGATGTTGAATATTTACTCAGAAAAGTCAAGTATTGTAAAAGTGAGAGAAATGACCAATAACTGACAAAGAAAGGCATAAAAAGATGGATGACAGGTGAACGGCATCATATCTGAGACAGTACCAGCACAGAAAGAAGAGTGTATAGTACTCTGCCAGACATTAGAGAATGTCCAAAAACGGGTTACCTAATACCTTCAAAGGGGATGATCCTCATGCTGAGGTAAAAATGACCTTGTTCTCATTATCTCTACAGATTAACTACAAGAGGGAATGACACGCATTTTTCAAGAAAAGAAGAAGGCCATGTTTTCCAGATCTGGTGCTGAGGGTCTGAAGATACTGTATTGCTCCACAATTAGTTGATTGCCCTTCATTATATGCAGATAAAACAATAACTGGATCATGAACAAGTATTACTTATGCCTAGCTTTATCTCACTATTTTCTTTACTTTTTTATCATTACTGGTAATGTCCAACACCTGTCTGCAGCTAGGTGGTCCCTTGCCTTTCTCAGTCTTATTATCCCCTTGCCCTCTGTCTCTCCAACTTTTCTAGATGACTTGATGACTTTCTCTTCATTTTTTTTTTCTTTTTGAACAGTTAAGTAATGTAAAATGGTGTTGGGTTTCAGGGCTGCACAGATAACTGCACTTGTAAAAGAAAGAAATAATTTTATTCATTCACTGTGATTTTAATAATAATAACAGTAAGAGTCACACATGGCCTGTAGCAGCTTCTAGCATGCAGGGCAAATGTAAAAACTTTAGGTAATATATATATACAGGGTGTCCCATGAGGGGTGATCAATACCGAGCACTATAACAGGAATGCTCATTTGAAGCAAAAAAATTTTGGGCTAGTGGTATGCATATGTGTCTCTTACTCACTCAACCTCTTTGGTACTTTATTCTAGCCCAGCCTACCTCACTGCTTTCAATCTCTTTGCTCAGGACATCCTTGTACCATTAAACCAACTTGATAGCACAATTGTTCATGGTGTGTTTCAGTGAAGTTCTGTGAGGGAGCAAAGGCTAGTAAATAAATAAATAATAAGACCTCACTGAGCTGCAGAAAGGGGGCTGGTTACCCAAGCACACAGAGATCATCGCAAATTGCCAACACACTACTCTCCTCACTCACCAATGTAACATAAAATATGGTTGTAGCATTCCACAGGGGGACTAGCGTTGCTAACCTCCACAAAACTTACCTGCCAATTGCCCTGCATGTGTCTCCAGGTTGGTGTCAAATGAGCATTAACAACTAGTGTTCATACAGTCATCATTTTCTGATCTGGCCATATTAAACAAGTAGAGTACATCATATGAAGACAAATGTCCTTTGCAGGACCATCTAATTATGTAAGTAGGCCAACCAAAGTTTGTATCAGGAATAATATCCTCCAAAACCTATGGGGCACCACATGGAGATCAAGAGTTGTAATGTTCTGCTTCTGTGTACTGGGATTAGTCTATAGCATAGAAGAATATGATGCTCCTATTCACTAACAGTAAGTTTGACACCCATTTCAATGCACCATCACCTGTGATCACAGGCTGTCTAAATACTATACCAACTCACTGGCTCCCAACTCTAACCCACCTCTCTCCAACTGAACACACAAGATTTTGTCACATAAGTGTAAGAAGATAGAAGTCAACTCCAAGCTTCCTATTTGTGGTTATATCCCAGATGCTACATCTGGCAGGCTGAAATCCAGGTAACCAACTATAAACACTGCTACAGAACAATTTGACAAGTGATGTTATACATTGCACCACCAAACTACACACCAACCTAAATACCCACATTAAACCAACAGGCTTCAGTTTACCCCAACATATGTGAAGACAAACCCCTCAAACTATGAAGTATGCACTGACTTAATTTTCAAATGAAAAGAACAGCCCGACTCATTTTACAGTTGCAGCAAGGCATCCTACATGATAACTAACACATTACTTGCCTATTTCCATAAAAAATATCTTACTGATTTATCATTGTTCATGCTAGCAAGTTCCCTAAACTGTAGTCTTTCGTAGCAGTGTTCTTGGAGGAATGATCAGTATTCAGGGATATTACAGGAATTATTTGAAGCAAAAAATGCTAGGAAATATGGCCTCTAAAATGTATACCTAAAGGCCTATCAGCACTACTTCATTATCTGTACTGCAAAACAAATCTCTTCTACCACAAGGTCTTTGCTTTCCACGTTTTGATAGGTGGTAGCATGGATGAAAATAAGAAAAAAATCTATACTACTGTACATATCTTCTGTTGAACCAGTGCTCATAGCCATTAAGCTAGATATTTTAGAACTATGTTTACTAGACGGTTTTTTTTGTTTTGGTCCATAGTACCTCATGCCAAAATGTGGAAATTGTAGAGCTTGCAGTACAAGATATTTGTTTCACAGTATAGAAGTTAAAGAAGTTCTCAGAGCTGTTAAGGTAAGCATTTTAGAGTCAATGTTTACTAGACTTTTCTGCTTCAAATGGTCGTTCTTGTCATATCACTGGATATTGACCATTCCTCTTGAGACACCATGAATGTTAACTCTTTGTATAATCGTGTAGACACATTTAGTATTTGTGATCCATATTATAATTGCATGTATTCTACATGTGACTTTGTTGTAATTTTTACTCAGGTCATTGGGTTCTGCTATGCACTCTTATCACAGGTGATTTCTTTTTTATGCACACACAGAATGACACAGTCTCTGATTGGTTGCTTCTCTCTATATGTGTCCTCTTTTCTGAAGTATGAGAAAGCATTACATATATACTCTGTTGCTACACTGGCAGCAATCCAGAATTTGAGACCATATTTGTTGAATATGTTGGGCACAAATTGAGTGAACCTCTATCTTGTTTTGCTTGGTAATAGTTACTCATTTATGGTTATATTTTCTCCCAATTTCTCCAAATTTCAGATACAAGAGAAAGTTTGTTGGCTGGCAGGCACTCAGCTTGGACTGATTTTTCAACAAAACAGAAAAATCTCAGAAGCTCCTAAACTTTTTCCTTTGACATAATATCCTTGAACAAATTAGGCCCCAGAAATGCAACCAGAGATCATCTTTTATACAAATCACACACCGATCATATATGATAGCTATAATTTTATCCAGTTCCTCAAGTGACACAGTCCACTCAGTATTTCTTTTATACTTTTCAAGCATTTGCTTCTTGGTATTTCTTTGTGAGGAGTAGCATGGCTTCATCAAAATTAAGACAGAAAGCCCTGATGACATAGTCACCTACTCAAGGGCAAGCATAAGTAGAGGAACCTCCTTTAGCACATTCACAGCCAACTTTCCTCCAGAAAATGAAAAACTGGCAATCTCCCATTCTGTTTCATCCCTAGTAAGCATCTTCATAGACACATTCACATTCAGCTGGGCATGCTGTTATGGATGAGATGAGGATTGGCGTAGATCAGCACCCTGAATCCTCCTCCACTTTCTCCCCGTTCACAATGTCTTCATCCTAATCTTCTTTTTTTTCTAATGAGCTCTATTTCGTCAGGAAATATGAGTGCAAGCTAACAAACTGCAGTCATAAAAAGAGCTTCAGAGAATGACATGTGGAGGTATTATTATGGAATTGGACAGCTGCTTGTGAGGCTCCATTGCTGCTTGTACCCTGATGGACAATGTCTTAGCGAAAACTAACACTTACAGCAATGTACATTTACAACAATGTACATAAACAGGGACATTCTTCATTGCCAGCAGTAGGAGCAAACCTCACAATGTTTGTTTATTTTGCAGTTGAACTAATGAATTTCCAATGTTGGCATATGAATCTTAGCATTTCAGAAGTGCCCTAGATTCCAGATATGTGCAACGCTCAGAATATCATGACTCCTAATTATTGTGTGTGTTGGGGCTTATGGGCACTCAATGTCGAGGTCATCAGCGCCCTGACACACATTAAAGGGAACAAATGTGGACAGACCTAATAAAAGTGAAACACACACGCAAATAAAGCAGGAAAAGAACGAAAATGCTACATAAGAAAGTAGAACGAAAGGAAAGGGAAAACGTAGCAACAAGAATGCCACAGTAAATTGTCATTGGCTGACTACTTACATAAAATATGGGCGAGCTTGTCACACAGTGAGCAAATTAAGATCCTCTCCCTAAAACCTTTGTAAAAACATTAGACATGGCACAGAACTTTAAAACTTTAACCACATTCGTCCGAGTGTTGCCTAAAAGAGATGGCAGGTCCGCTGGCAAGTCAGCCGCGGCCCGCTGGTCAGAAAATAAAACGCAATCCAATAAAACGTGGCGCACAGTGACCTGCCGGAGCAGGAAGCCATGCATTATAGGGCTGTGGCCTATCCGAAGCCGAGTGAGGAGAACCTCGTCCCGTCGACGGGGCTGAAAGGAAGTACACCACACATGCGTTGTGGGCTTGACTATACGGAGCTTATTGTCAGTCACTTCCAGCCACTCATCCTCCCACCGACGCATGACTCGTGAGCTCAACAGCGAGGTGAGTGCATGCAAGGGTATAGCACACTGAGATACTTGTGGATCGAGACACGCCTCCTTGGCTGCGAGATCTGCCCTTTCATTCCCAGCAATGCCGACATGCCCCGGAATCCAGCAGAAAGCCACCACCTTCCCCAATCGCTGTAGGTGGAGGAGGACATCCTGGATGGTCTGGACTATTTTATCTGCTGGATACAAATGTTGCAAAGAGTGAAGGGCACTTAGTGAATCGGAACAGACAAGAAATTTTGGACAGGAAGAATGTCTCATCTGCTCCAGTGCCCACAAGATCGCAGATAATTCTGCATCAAAGACAGTAAATGCTTGAGGCAGTCGGACCTTGAGGACACGATCCGGAAAAACAACAGAGCAACCAATGGAATCCCCTTGTTTTGAACCATCCATAAAAACAGCTACATAGTCGTAGTACTCAGATAAAATGACAGAAAATGTTGCATTAAAAACGGTGGCAGGAATGCAATCTCTCTTGTACTGCAACAAATCTAAAATCATTCCGGGCCTCTTCAGTAACCAGGGTGCCAGGCAGTTAAAACCCAGGATTTGGGGTTGTACAGACTCCACACCAAGGGACACATTGCACACGGATCCCAAACGGCAACGTAGCCTGAGGACAGTGGGAAAAAAGGCGGTCCAGAGGTGGATGAGCAACAAGATGGTGAGCAGGCGAGGTGGGAGCTGCAAGAAACTTACAAGCCTGGTGCACCAGCAGGAGCTGCCGCCGAATGGTAAGTGGCGGTTCCCCAGCCTCAGCACAGAGGCTGGGTATGGGACTGGTCCGATAAGCACCCATGGCCAGTCGAATCCCAGCATGGTGGACAGCGTCAAGGATCTGCAACTAAGACGGCCTCGCTGACCCATACACTGTACACCCATAGTCCAGCTGTGAACGCACAAAAGCTCGATAAAACTGAAGGAGACGCGCCCTGTCCGCTCCCCAAGACCTGTGGCTGAGGCACTTGAGGATGTTTAGTGCCTTCAGGGTTCTAGCTTTCAAGTCGTGTAGGTGTGGCAGCCATGACAACTTGGAGTCAAAAATTAGGCCCAGAAACCGCACTGTGTCTCTAAAATGTAGGACAGTATCCCCCATATGCAAGGCAGGCGAAGTAAAAAGACGTCAAGAACGATTAAAATGAACACAAACACACTTATCGGCAGAAAACCAAAAACCTTTCTTTGCAGCCCACTCCTCTAACCGCCACACTGTTAGCTGCAACTGATGGCTCACAGTTGCGACACTGGAAGAGTAACAGAAAACAGCAAAGTCGTCCACAAATAAGGAGCACTGTACTGGACTCCTCACTGTAGACGTTACACTGTTGATGGTTATGGCAAAGAGGGTAACGCTTAAAACACTGCCCTGGGGGACACCGTTCTCTTGCTCAAAGCGATCAGACAGTGTGCTACCAACGCGGGTCAGATAAAACCGCTGAGACAGGAAAGGCTGAATGAAAATGGGGAGGTGACCACGAAAGCTCCATTGATGCAGTTGTGCAAGAATACAGTGTCTCCAAGTAGTATCATATGCCTTACTGATATCAAAGAAGATACCGATACAGTGATGCTGGTGGAGGAAAGCCTGCTGAATAGCCGCCTCTAGGAGGGTCAGGTTGTCAACTGTGGACCGAAATTTCCGGAATCCACACTGAAAGCGGCTAAGGAGCTGTCTCGTCTCTAACAGCCAGACCAGACGATGGTTAATCATCCATTCCAGGGTCTTTCCGACACAGCTTGTCAAGGTGATACTACGCTAACTACTGGAATATGTGCGGTCCTTTCCTGGTTTGAGGAGAGGGATGAGGATTGCCTCCCCCCGCGAGGTGGGGAACACTCCTGTCTGCCATATGAGATTAAAACATTCGAGGAGGATTTCCTTTGACGCTGCTGGCAGATGTCGAAGCATGGAGTACCGGATGTGGCCGTGACCTGGTGCAGTGTCAGAACTCTCAGTAAGTGCCGATTCAACTTCCCACATGGAGAAAGGGGAGTTGTAGGCCTGAGAACTGTTTGACCAACAGTCCAAGTTTGCTCTTTCGACAGTCGCATGGTAGCGACGAAATGCTGGATCCTGGTTTGCAGTGGCAGTACTTTGTGCAAAATGCTCTGCCAGCGTCTGAGCAATGGTTCTGGGTGTAGTTTGGAGGCACCCCTGGTTCAGGACTGCAGCTATTGGTAAACGGCTGCGTTTACCGGAAATCCTCTGGATGGCTTCCCATACTTTTGTAGAACAAGTGAAACGATTGATGGAGTCCAGGAACTCCTGCCATGACCTTTTCTTGCTCTGTTTAATGACACGGCATGCCCTGGCTCTCGTGATTCGAAAGGCGGTAAGATTGACTGCTGTTGGGCGGCATTTAAATCGTCAAAGAGCCGCACCCCTGTCCTGGATGGCTGAACGGCACTCTTCTGTCTACCAAGGCACAAGGCGCCACTTAAGAGGGCCAAAAGACTTTGGTATGGACAGGTCAGGAGCATGATGGATCACAAGTGTGATGTGATCCACCCATTCCTGTATGCTGTTGTGGCGTTCAAAGACAGCCAACCGACTGAACAGTGGCCAGTTAGCCCTGCCAATCATCCTCGATGGTGGCCTCTGCTCCAGCAATACACCATCCAGGAGATGAATGTGGATGGGGAAGTGATCGCTGGAATGAAGGTCATCAATGACCTCCCAGTGAACAGAGTCAGTGAGGGTTGGAGAGCAGAAAGATAGGTCAATGGCTGAGAATGACCCAGTAGCAGCAGAGAAATAAGTCAGAGTACCTGTGTTGAGGATGCACAACACTTGGGATGTTAAGAGGCTCTCCAAAACTCGACCTCAAGCACAAAGAGAAGTGGAGCCCCACAGGAGATGATGGGCATTGAAGTTGCCCAGGAGGAGAAATGGGCGGGGGAGTTGTTCGATAAGATCTGTGAGAGCCTCTAAGTTCACTGCATCCAGAGGAGGTAAATAAAGGGAGCAAACAGTAAGCCTCCAACGTGAATGAATTTCAACTGCAACTGCTTGCAGGTCAGTATCCAGGGGGAGAGCAGAGGAGTGGTGGTCATTAGTGACAGACACAGCGACTCCGCATTTGGCCCTTTCCCCACTCAGGTCATCCTTGCGATATAGCATATAGCCCCTTAGTACAGGAGCATCAGATGGTTTTAAATGCGTTTCCTGTAAACACAGGCACAGGAGGTGCTGCCGTGCTAGGAGGTGCAGTTCCTCCACATGTGCCCAGAATCCATTCACGTTCCACTGTATAATGGGAGCCATCTATCAGGGTGGGAGTACCTTCATCCTCACTTCCTGCAAAGGAGGAGAGCCCACAACAGGTGGAGGCTCAGTTTTGGGGCGAGATGATTGCCCCAGTCTGACATCAACCTCCATCGCCTCTGAAGAGGAGTCGAGAGAGACGTCAGAGAGAATGACATCAACGTCAGCAGACTGTTATAACTTAAGTCTCCTTCAGCGGGCAAGTCTTCACCTTTGGCTTTGGCTTGGATTTTTTGGCCTGAGGTGGCATTGAAGCCAAAACCTCAGAAGCAGTAGGGGGTGTAGCAGTGCTGGGCAGTGCACAAGACTGGACCCGGGAAGGGGCAGGAAGGTCCATGATGTCAGCTACCACGGCCTGGTCAGAAAGCTGGGGGGGAGCAGCAGGCTTCACAGGAACAGCAACAGCATACGTACATTGACAAACGCAGGTGCTAGTTCTGACAGTAACAACCTCCGTTTGTGTAGCGGCATCAGTTGTCAAGACTGGCTGTTTCAGAACGGAAGAAAGGGAGGCAGCGAACATGGGCGGCTGCTGGGACTTGTATATTTTCTTTGCCTCACCATACAGGATGCGTTTTGTGGTTTTAAGTTCCTGTATCTTCCATTCCTCAAGGAAAACTCTGCATTCCCTACTCCACACAGTGTGATCCCCCGAGCAGTTGACACACTTGGGAGGAGAGGAGCAACCAACTCCCTTATGGGTGGCTTTACCACATTTCCCGCAAGTGGCTTCCCCTCTACAGCCGAGAGTAGTGTGTCCAAAGTGTTGACATTTAAAACACCGCATGGGGTTGGGGTAATAAGGCCATACACTGAGACGTAGGAAACCTGCCTTCACATGCTCTGGCAATTTGGTGCTGTTGAACGTAAGAATAAATGAGTCAGACTTCATGAGAGCACCATCCACCAGTTTCATAATGTGTTGCACATCGACAATACCTTCCCAGGACCATTCAGCCTTCAGTTCGTCTTAGGGAATGTCAACAAGATGTTTGCAAGTCACAACACCCTTGCTGTAGTTCAAGGTGTTGTGAAATTCAGTCTCTATCGCAAACTCCCCAAGAAATTGTGCTCTCTGAAGATTCTGGACTTGCTGGAAGCTAGATGCTTCAACCAACAAGGTTCCACTTTGCAAGCGCTTGACAGATTTTGAGGTGCCAGCAATGCCTTCTAAGCCTTTCTGTATATAAAATGGTGAAACTTTATCGAAATTCCCCTCCTTTCTTTTCATTATGAGAAACACATTCTGCGAAGCAGTTTGCATTCTGTTAGTAGTAACTGAATCAGGAGGACTGGCTACACGAGCCCTCTTGTTGTATTGGGTGTTAGAACCCACCAGCGGTCCACCCTTTCCGCTAGGAGGAGAAGAATAAAAGTTCAAGGGTTCCATCTCGATCCCACGAGCAGCTAGGGAACTAGAAGTCCACCTAGACAGAGCCCTGTGTGCCGAGGTAAGCCTCATACAACTGAGGTGCAACAGGTTCCCCAGAGGTCGCCCGCTAATGGCTGTTCCACCTCAACAGCCATACATCTCATCAGCACCCAGCACACCTTGAGATTGAGGGGTTGTTTATAGAGTTTTATTCCATCCTCGCGATCCGAGCGGTCAAGCCAAGATCCCCATTCCCTGAGACATACAACATTCCACCGTCGCGCCGTACGGTGGTCGCTGAAGTATGACCTGAGCTTACGGTGACAGGGGACTGGCGGCGCTTACCAGTCCCCAGCTCAGGAACCCCGGGGTCGCCAAGCAAATGAATGCTGAGCCCCTGGGGGCTGCTAATTATTAACGAGATAACTTATTGTGATGAATATTTGAAAATTTGAATTAATTAGACATCGCCACTATAACTTTTATGGTAATTATCTGGCTTGCTGTTACGTCAACTGTTGTTGTTGTTGTGGTCTTCAGTCCTGAGACTGGTTTGATGCAGCTCTCCATGCTACTCTATCCTGTGCAAGCTTCTTCATCTCCCAGTACCTACTGCAACCTACATCCTTCTGAATCTGCTTAGTGTATTGATCTCTTGGTCTCCCTCTACGATTTTTACCCTCCACGCTGCCCTCCAATGCTAAATTTGTGATCCCTTGATGCCTCAAAACATGTCCTACCAACCGATCCCTTCTTCTAGTCAAGTTGTGCCACAAACTTCTCTTCTCCCCAATCCTATTCAGTAACTCCTCATTAGTTATGTGATCTACCCACCTTATCTTCAGCATTCTTCTGTAGCACCACATTTCGAAAGCTTCTATTCTCTTCTTGTCCAAAATGGTTATCGTCCATGTTTCACTTCCATACATGGCTACACTCCATACAAATACTTTCAGAAACGACTTCCTGACACTTAAATCTATACTCGACGTTAACAAATTTCTCTTCTTCAGAAATGATTTCCTTGCCATTGCCAGTCTACATTTTATATCCTCTCTACTTCGACCATCATCAGTTATTTTACTCCCTAAATAGCAAAACTCCTTTACTACTTTAAGTGTCTCATTTCCTAATCTAATCCCCTCAGCATCACCCGATTTAATTTGACTACATTCCATTATCCTCGTTTTGCTTTTGTTGATGTTCATCTTATATCCTCCTTTCAAGATACGGTCCATTCCGTTCAACTGCTCTTCCAAGTCCTTTGCTGTCTCTGACAGAATTACAATGTCATCGGCGAACCTCAAAGTTTTTATTTCTTCTCCATGGATTTTAATACCTACTCCGAATTTTTCTTTTGTTTCCTTTACTGCTTGCTCAATATACAGATTGAATAACATCGGGGAGAGGCTACAACCCTGTCTCACTCCTTTCCCAACCACTGCTTCCCTTTCATGCCCCTCGACTCTTATAACTGCCATCTGGTTTCTGTACAAATTGTAAATAGCCTTTCGCTCCCTGTATTTTACCCCTGCCACCTTCAGAATTTGAAAGAGAGTATTCCAGTTAACGTCACCTACATCAAGTAAACACTTTTAATTCCTCTGTGGGAAGATAATTTGGCTAGGAAACTGCAATATGACTGTGATGAGCTATTTAAGTTGCAAAGGATGCAACAGAAATAATGCCACAAATTACTGTCTCCTCTTGTGAACAATCATAAAATTCACTTATGATCTGTAAACCATTACTTCCATTCAGTGCTATGAGCTATATGCAATTCTGATTAAAGAATTTTAACAAGAGGTTAGAGGGTCTCAGGGAACCACAGAATGGGCATCCGTCTAAAAGGGGACAGGTAAAACACAGTAAGTTAGTTGTAGACACGATTGGTATTGTAGTTGTAAATTGTCATAGTTGTGTAGGGAAAGAACCAGAGCAGCAAGCCCTAATAGAAAGCACTGAAGCTCAAATCGTTATAGGTATGGAAAGCCAGAAATAAGTTCAGCCATAATTTTTTCAAACAACCTAATAGTGTTCAGAAAGGTTAGATTAAATACAGATGGTGGTGGAGTATTTATTGCTGTCAGAAGTAGTTTACCTTGTAGCAAAATTGAATTAGGTAGTTCCTGCGAAATAGTACCGTAGAATGGGGTAAAGCGGATCACATGGGGTAAAGCAGATCAAAGACACATTACTGTACTAAATCACTGCCATCTAGGTGACAGGAGATAGCAACACGAACCCTGAGACGTACATAGCAGGCTGTGACCTGTATGTTTGTTACCTGTGTCATAAGCAAGATGAGAAATGAAGATTGCGACAACCATCAGCAATTATTATCTTAGTGTACATTTAAAGATTTTTGATTTCAACGAAAACAAACAGTTGCACTGCCCACAGGTTAGTAGCTACATCTATTTTTCAGCTGAATTCAATCAGAGCAATACTACATCTACAATGTATGTGAAACTCACTTTCTTATCATAGGTTATCTTTTAGTTATTGTACCAAACATGACTTTTTTGTGATCCCAGGGGTGAAGTGGATGATGCCCCAAAAATACATAAAGCAGCTTGGACCAAAAGGAAAAAGGAATTATAATGAAGCTTATTTGCATGAAGCAGTGAAAAAAGTAAAGAACAATGAAATGACTTTGCGAAAAGCTTCTGAAATTTATGCTGTGCCTCATACTACACTTCAAAGATTGGTGATAGAAGGTGATAAATTAATGAAATTAATGAAGGTGGACTGTGTTAAGTGAAAATGAGGAGAAATGTCTTGTGGAAGGTCTTCTTCTATGTGCACATTGGGGGTTTCCACTTGGAAGTACAGACATTAGAATTGTATTACAGCAGTATCTAAACAGGAAGGGAGTGACAGAGTCACGATTTACAGACAATATGCCAGGTGTGGACTGGTTTCAGTCATTTATGTCACAGAACTGTGAACTGAATGTGAAATGTTCAGAGAATATAAAGAGGGATAGATCTGGAATATCATAGGAAGTTATTGTACCTTATTTTAGAAACCTAGAGTTCCATTGTCTCACATTATAAATTACGATGAGACAAATTTTACAGATGATCCAGGAGCAGTCAAGGTAGTTGTGAAGAGGGGTGTAAAACATCCTAAGAGAATTGTAGACTGGAGCAAAAGTGACACCAGCATCATGGTTGCTGCAGCAGCACATGGAAATGTTCTTCCCCCTTATGTGGTATATAAGGCAAAATACATTTACTCAGGATGGACTGAAGGTGCTGCATACAACCAACTCCAGTGGATGGTTTGTTGCAGACATTTTCTGTGGATGGTTCTCCACAATAATTATGCCATATTGCAGGAGGCTTGGTGGTCCAAAAGTACTTATTGGTGACAATCTCTCAAGTCATTTAACATTACAAGTTATTCAAGATTGTGAAGCAAACAACATTCGTTTTGTCTTACTTCCACCTAACTCAACTCACACATGACAGCCTCTGGATGTGGCATACTTTTGTCCTTTAAAGAGAGCATGGCGAAAAGTTCTTGGTGTGTGGAAGATGAAAAACAGGGGACCACTTCCTAAAACAGAATTTCCTAGATTGCTGAAATCTGCATTCGAAGCCATAAATTCTACTTCAGCAGAGAATGTGAAATCGGGTTGTAAAGCTTCTGGCATAGTCCCTCTAGATCCACAAAATGTTCTGAGCAAACTGCCTGAAACATAAAACTCGTGAAAGTGAAATACCAACAGGCTCTTATAAAGTTGGGAAACGACTCAACATTTTGCCAGGAAAAAGTGTCCAATGCAAAGATTTGATTGTTACAGATGAGGCAGAGAGAGCAGTTAATGATGCTGATATGGGGGATGTCAAGGAAACAGAAGAGAGTGGATTTTCTGAAATGCCTTATGACAAAGGTGATCATGTCCTTGTTCCCTTCAATACTGAAAAAAGAGAAAGATGTTATGTAGGAAAAATTATGGAAGCAGATAAAGACACTGCTATGGTCAGTTTTTTAAGGAAAAAAGGTGGCAAAAAAGAGACACATTTTGTGTATCCTGATGTGACAATCTAACAAGTCATTCAACATTACAAGTTATCCAAGATTGTGAAGCAAACAACATTCGTTTTGTCTTACTTCCACCTTACGCAGACTCAGACATTAATATGAACAATGTGGAGTTGATAGAATTGCCATATGTGACATGATAACATTTTTATGATGTTGTTTTTGTGTTCAAGTTCTTAAAAGTAGTACTCATTTAACTGTATTTTCAGTCATAATTTTGATATTAAATGTCTTTTTTAAAAACATATACTACCATTCACCATTATTTCATCATAAAAGACATACAGTGGTCCACTTTCCACCTTGAATGGGGTAAAGTGGTTTAACTATGAAAATATATAGGTGATCCACTTTACCCCAAGTAGTGGGGTAAAGCGGATAAGATTTTCAAAATTTTTGTCTTGGTAACCATGTTCTGTAAAAATATAATGTTAGTGGAATCTGAAAGATGATAAATGTAAAATACCTGACAATTTTTGTCAGATTCTCATTAATCATTTAAGTCCTCTTTTCTTTAAAAAAAATCAATTTTTGATCTACTTCACCCCATTTTACAGTATGGTTAGATGTAGTTGCCGAACAGTTCAAAGAAAACTTGAGTCTCATTTCAAACAGGTTCCCCACTTATACAATTATAGACAGCGTGACTTCAATCTACCCTCGTTATGCTGGAAAAATTATACATTTAAAGACGGCAGTAGGCATAAAACTTCATCTGAAATTCTACTGAATGCTTCCTCAGAAAATTGTTTTGAACAATTAGTTCAGGAGCCCACTCGAAGTGTAAATGGTTGCGAAAGCATACTTGACCTCTTAGGACCAAATAATCCTGGACAAATAGTATTGTGACGAATACAAGGATTAGCAACCACAAGGCAGTTGCTAGGCTGAATGCTGTAACACCTACAATCATCAAAAAGAAACACAAAGTATATGTATTTAAAAAAGCTATAACAATGCTCTCAAGGGGGGTAGGACGTCAAACGGGCAGACTTGGAACAGGAAAGTCACCACAGGACATTTTAATTTCTACTGTCTATACTTTTACAAATAAATTCATAAAAATTTGTCACCATGACCAGGAAGGATCGAGGACTCACACTCATCGCAGTGGAAGTTCAAAAATGTAGCAAAATACCTTTTTTTAAGTGTGAAATTTCATCATTTTTTTCACTTATTATTGGCTGCATTTGTTGCTGTAGGTACACTTTTCTTCCTAAGTAAGAGAGATTCTTCAATGAATTTTTCAAAGCATACAAACAGTAGTTACAGGTGTATGAAACTCTAGAATTTTCCAAATCTATTAAAATACTGAGGAAAAAATTGAGATAATTAACTACAAAACTTGAGTTTTTTCTAAACATGAAGTTTAAAATGTTACAGTTCATTTATGTTTTCATAAATTAAATAACTTCTAGAGTTTCATACACCTGTAACTATGGTTTGTATGCTGTACAAAAGTCATCGAAGAGTCTCTCTTACTTAGGAAGAAAAGTGTACCTATAGCAACAAATGCAGCCAGTAGTAAGTGAAAACATGATGAAATTTCACATGTAAAAAAAAGTGTTTTGTTACGTTTTTGAGCTTCCACTGCTATGAGTATGAATCCTGAATCCTTCCTGGTCATGCGGTTAAAGTTTTATGAATTTATTTGTAAAAGTATAGACAGTGGAAATTAAAATGTCCTGTGGTGCCTCTCCTGCTCCAAGTCGGGCCGTTTGATGTCCTACCTCCCTTTATGCCGTTTTAAGAGACAGTCTTCACACCTTCCGATCCGATCATGTAAGCTTAGAAAAGTTGGGGAATGATATTGAATATAGGAATACAATTTTTAAATATATCACTGAAGGTACTTTGCAGTCCTCTAAATTATGTGGCCGCCTTGGTATGTCATCCTTCCCGGGTATGGGGGCCGTTATTTGAACCACTGGAGCAGACTGTGCTACATAACCATAAGTCATGTTGTGTGTCTACTTTATTATTTATTGTCATTCACCTAGCTGTTTAATTACTGACTGTCATTTATCTAAGTATGTATGCATTTATCTTGTAAGTGATCTATTGTGTGATTGTTTGATGTTGTAATTTGCCTACTTATGCATTGTATCTTTATTGTATTATTTACATGAACCGAATGGTATTAACATAATTATTTTGTTTGATGGCACTGAAAATGTGCAGCGTCAGCAAGGGCTGATTGCTAAAGTTCAGTGGAAAGCTGTACATGCCGCAAAGAATAACGAACAGTTGCAAGAACATCACTGTGTTACTTGGGACGGAAATTTCTGTAGTCGTAATGGTAGCAAGCTTCTAGCATTCCCCAGTTCCTATTTGTGAGATGCAGTCGTGTTCTTCTTTAAAATTACACCTACACTCTGCAAGCCACTACAAAGTGCAGAGTAGAAGGAACTTTCTGTTGTACAAGTACTGATTCTGAAGACATAGGTCAAAAGTGGTTTTTTTTTCGTTAAATGATTTTTCATCATGTAGATCAGAAGGCGTTTTTCTACTGCCAGAGAAATGCCTGATTTCTAATAAGCAGAAGGTTTATTCATGTTTGCACTAACTTTTGTATATTAGTGGGAAGGTAGGTGAGTTGATACCAATAGCAGAAGCAAGACTACTTTCCCCCTTTTTTAGAATCTACATCTGCATCTACATGATTACTCTGCTATTCACAATAAAGTGCCTGGTAGAGGTTTCAATTAACTACCTTCAAGCTGTCTGTCTACCGTTCCACTCTCGAACGGCGCGCGGGAAAAACGAGCAATTAAATTTTTCTGTGCGAGTCCTGATATCTCTTTTTTTATCGTGATGATCATTTCTCCCTATATAGGTGGGTGCCAACGGAGTGTTTTTGCAGTCGGAGGGGAAAACTGGTGATTGAAATTTCATGAGAAGATTCCGTCGCAACGAAAAACGCCTTTGTTTTAATGCTTGCCACTCCAATTCACGTATCATGTCTGTGGTACTATCTCCCCTATTTCACGATAATACAAAACAAGCCGCCCTTCTTTGTACTTTTTCCATGTCGTCAGTGAGTCCCACATGATGCGGATCCCACACCGCACAGCAATACTCCAGAATAAGGCGGACAAGCGTGGTGTAAGCAGTCTCTTTAGTAGATCTGTTGCACCTTCTAAGTGTTCTGCCAATTAATCGCAGTCTTTAGTTTGCTCTACCCACAATATTATCCATGTGATCGTTCCAGTTTAGGTTATTTGTAATTGTGATCTCTAAGTATTTAGTTGAATTTACAGCCTTCGGATTTGTGTGACTTATCGCGTAAGCGAAATTTTGTAGGTTCCTTTTAGTACTCATGTGAATAACTTCGCACTTTTCTTTTTTCAGGGTCAATTGCCACTTTTCGCACCATACAGATATCTTATCTACATCATTTTGCAATTACTTTTCGTCATCTGATGGCTTTACAAGACCGTAAATGACAGCATCATCTGCAAACAATCAAAGACGGCTGCTAAGATTGTCTCCTATATCTTTAATATAAATCATGACTTTCCGTCTATTACTATAAATTGTGACCTTTCTGACAGGAAATCACGAGTCCAGTCGCACAACTGAGGCGGTATTCCGTGGGCACACAGTTTGGTTAGAAGACGCTTGTGAGGAACTGGGTCGAAAGCCTTCTGGAAATCTAAAAATATGGAATCAATTTGACATCCCCTGTCGATAGTACCCATTACTTCATGAGTATAAAGAGTTATTTGTGTTTCACAAGAACGATATTTTCTCAATCCGTGATGACTAAGTGTCGATAAATCGTTTCCTTCGACGTACTTGATAATCTTCGAATATAGTATATGTTCCAAAACCCTACTTCAAATCGACATTAGTGATATGGGCCTGTAATTGAACGGTTTACTCCTACTTCCCTTTTTGGGTATTGTTGTGACTTCAGCAATTTTCCAGTCTTTAGGTACGGATCTTTCTGTGAGCGAGCAGTTGTATATAATTGCTAAATATGGAGCTATTGTATCAGCATACTCTGAGAGGAACCTGACATGGACCAGAAGCCTTGTCTTTATTAAGTGATTTAAGCTGCATTACGACACCAAGGTTATCTACTTCTATGTTTCTCAACTTGGAAGGTATTTGATTGGAATTCAGGAATATTTACTTTGTCTTCTTTGGTGAAGGAGTTTCGGAAAACCATGTTTAATAACTCTGCTTTAATAGCACTGTCATCAGTGACTTCACCGTTGTTAACGCACATTGAAGGTATTGATTGCGTGTTGCCACTGGTGTGCTTCATGTATGACTGAATCTCTTTTGGGATTTCTGCCAGATTTCGAGACAGAGTTTCGTTATGGAAGTTATTAAAAGCATCTCGCATTGAAGTACGCGCCACATTTCGAACTTCTGTAAAACTTTTCCAGTCTTGGGGATTTTGCGTTCTTTTAAATTTGGCTTGCGTTTTTCGCTGTTTCTGCAACAGCGAACCGACCCGTTTGGTGTACCATGGGGGATCAGTAGCCATGGAGACTCATTTAGGAGAAGTGAACGATGTGTGCCAACAAGGATAGTGGCTACTCACCATATAGCAGAGATGCTGAGTCATATACAGGGGCAACAAAGGAGACCGTCAGAAAGTGAGTTCTTAGCCCACAACGACTTTGTTGGAAACAGACAACAAACATACACACACTCGTGCAAACGTGCAAACGCAACTCACACACACATGATCACAGTCTCTGGCTGCTGATGCCAAATTGCGAGCACAGCACATGATGGGAGAGGCGACCGGATGGTGGGGGTAAGGAGGAGGCTGTGGCAGGGAGGGGGACAGATAGCAGGATAGGGTTGGGGGGGGGGGCAGAAAAGTGCTGCTTGTGGGACCATACAGGGACAAGGTGGAGAGAGGATAGGGCAGCTAGATGCTCTATTAACATTCCAGAATTTCTTAATTTCAAACTGTGCCTCACCAAAATTCCCCAAATCCCTCAACATCCAAAGTAACCTTACATGCACAGAAAGAACTGCAGCCCACCACCTAAAAATAATAAAAACCTTATAATCCTACCTGCTGGCAAAGTCTCAGCCACTGCTGTTTTGAACCACAAGGATTACCTGGCAGAAGGAAACCCTATCCACATTCCTCCAGATCCCCAACAAATTCTTTCCCATTTGCTTCACCTTGCCCTACTCACCACGAGATGCCACCTTCCTTGATGCTGAGCTCCACCTCAAAGATGTCTTCATCAGCACCTCTGTCGATATCAAACCCACCAACTACCTGCAATACCTCCACTTCAACAGTTGCCACCCATTCCATACCAAGAAGTCCCTTCCATACAGCTTAGCCTCCCATGGCTGTCACATCTGTCCTCTCAAAACATACCGAGGGTCTCACTGGGGCTTTCACAAAATGTAATTATGCTCCCAACAAAAAAAGATCTCCCACACCTTATCTCTCCAGTCACCCACAACCTCCATATCAAACATCTGGCCACAGAGGAGCATTCCCCTCGTGACTCAGTACCACCCAGCACTGGTGCAACTGAGTCACAATCTCTGCTAGGGTTTCGACTACCTCTCATCGTGCCCTGAAATGAGGAATGTCCTACCCGTTATCCTACCCACCCCTCCCAAACCGGTATTCTGCCACACATTGATCATATACAATATCCTCATTCATCCCTACACAACCCCTGCTCCCAATCCCTTGCCTCATGGCTCATATCCCTGTAATAGACCCAGATGCAAGACCTGTCCCATATATCCTCCCACCACCACCTACTCCACTCCAGTCTCAAGCTTCACCTAGCCCATCAAAAGCAGGGCCACCTGGGAAACCAGTCACATGATCTACAAGCTAAGCAATCACTGTGCTGCATTCTATGTGGATTCTTTCCACCAGACCAGTTTTCTGAATGTCGGAGGTGGAAACTCTCCGTGCAATATATCCTACATTTCCATAATCCTCCTGGCCTCAATCTACGTTAGTCATTATCCGTCCCTATTTAGCCCCTTCCTTGTTCCGATTTCTGCACTACACGGCCCTCTGTTCCACCAATGCATCCCCAGTCTTTTTACTGTTCCCCCCCCCCCCCCCCGCCATCCGTCTAACATCCCAACTGCACCTAGCTGCCCTTCCCTCTCCCCACTCCCCACCTTGTCACTTCGTACACTCCCACAAGCAGCACTTTACCATCCCCCACCACTATCTGCTATCCCCCCCTCCCTGTCCCAGCCTCCTCCTTACCCCCACCACCTGTTTGTCTCTCCCATCATATGCTGCTGTTCACAGTCTGGCATAAGTAGCCGAATGAGTGGCAACTATTCTTTTCAAAATGTTGTTACCTTACATCCTGGGTTTTCCAAAGTCTGTAACAGGTCACATTTAAGTAGTGCTGAGAAGAGAAAGTCGAAAGCCTGCCAAGACAAAGAAGTTGAAAACACAATAAAGAGAGATACGAACTTCCAGTGATCAGCTACATGCCCAGAACAAATAGGTACCAAAATTAGTAATGAAAGTGAAATTAGAGAAAAGTCTGACAATTTAAAATTTGGAATGCAGTTGCAAAAATGAAATGGGGAATGTTCTGACACATTGCAAGTTCATACAGGACATGATACCAGCTGTGAAAATGAACAGGGTGTAAATTCTACGGATGTACAGTTTGAAACATACCACGATTGTTCTCATCAACTTCAAGATAACTGGCAAAATGCACCTTTTAGTAATGATGAGGATTAGTCCAAGGTAAACCACATCAAGACTAAGCTACTCGTAAAAATTATAAATAGCAAGTCATGCAAGCCTCCGGGTCCTTTCCCTAGAGCCTCTAAGGCCAAATGATTTAGTTACAATTATTATAACAATTATACAAAAACAAGTCAGAAAATTGAATAATTTTGGCTATGCTATTCCCCTACTTTTATATGCAGTATATTATACACTAATGAACCAAAAGATTATGACCACCTGCTTAATAGCTTGTAGGGTCATCTTTGTAATGCAGTATACCACTCATTCTGTGTATCATCGATTCCACAGTTCGTTGGTAGATTTGTGGAGCTATGTGACACCAGATTTCCACCCACAAATCTTGTAATTCCCATAAATAACTGTCCACTGAACTTTGTAAGCGGTGATGGGGCTTCATGGGAACCATCAGATTCACATTAGGTGAATTTGGTGGCCAAGACAATAATGGGATTTCACTATCGTGCTCCTCAAACCACTGTAGCATGTTTCTGGCTTTGATACTCAGTCAGTTATACTGCTGAAAGATGATATCGTCATCAGGGAAGACATCAAGAATGAAGGAATGCAGCTGGTCAGCAGCTGACATGGTGTCTTCAATTACTACCATAGGTCCCATGCAAATGCAGGGCGTCCATGGTGCAGTGCACGTTTCAAGGAGCCATTTGCCTGGATGATGGCATTTATGGAGACGACCTTCGAACTGGCATAGCAAAAACGTTATTCATTTGATGAGCCGATATATTTTCAGTGACATCCGGTGCAGTCTTGATGATTCTAAGCCCATTACAATTGTAACTGATGTGTTGTTGGGCCAACATGTGAACACACAGGGATTGTCTGCTGCAGAGTCATTGATCAACAATTTGCGCTGAATTGTGTGCTCCGAAATAAATGTGCTTCCACAGGGACTGTGCTTTTTCACCAGAGGTACTACATCTATCCTACTTTACAGAGCAGACAAGCCTGCAAACCCCATTTTCTGTGAAGAGTCGTGGACATTCAACCACTTACCACCTAGGAATAGTTTCACTGCCCTTCTACCACTTTCCATAGATGCTCACGACAGTAGCATGTGAATGTTCAACCAGCTTTGGCGTTTTCGAGATCCTCACTGACCGGCTTTACTTAATAATAATAATAATAATACCAATAATAATCTGCTCTTTGGCAAAGTCGCTTATCTCAGTGGATTTCTCCATTTGCAGTGCCTAACTTCGCTATGGTAATCCTCCATCTGCCTCTGCTCGGCTTACATATTTGTCTTACCAAGTCACATTCCTGCAATGCCGTCAGGAGGAATACAACCTTGCAGTGGGCAGTGCTTATGTTTTGGCTGATCAGTGTATGACATTTATGTGTAGCATGCTGGTTATTCATATACGGAGGAAACACATGATTTGCTGTCCAAATTAATGACTGGCAAGTTTTACACAAGAAAATAAAAGTACATGAAACTTGCATTACACATTTAAATTCGTGTATTACTTACACAGTGTGTACACGACCCTGGAAATCCGGGAGATCCTGGAAAAACCCCGGGAATTTTTTCATCTGGAAGAAAACCGGGAAAAACCCGGGAATTTTTTAGATTTCTGGGAACTTTTCATTGTTTTAGTTTTCTGTTAAATTTTTGTAATTTTGAATGGTATGAACCGCTACTCTAACTAAGAAGATTACTGCAGAATAATACTTCAACAATAAAACATAAACAAGAGAAAAAATGAAAATAAATTGCAAAGGAAATGCGCCGAATACAACAACGACAAACACCGCTCATGCAAGCATCTGCCAACAGCAAAATGTGTCGAAGGCTTTAGGAAGACTATGCAGTGCTTCATAACAACAAATTGCCTCCGATGAGCGTGAAGTCACAACTGTTTACATTAGATTCGTATTAGCAGTTATGAGTGGGCTCATGCACATGAGCAGTTTAGTCACGTTTGAGTAGTAGATTCTCCCGCTTCTGGCTGCAGGAATGTGGCTGTTGGCTGTGCAAGCAGTCGCAGCAAGCAGTTAGATGCTACCCGGAAAAGGGGACGCCAAATTCATATTCTTGAAATTAAAAAAAATAAAAAATTAAAAAAGGTTTGTTTCACAAAGCCCGTAGCATCCAGCGCACGCTGGTCTATCGATTATTCATGTGATTTTGAAACGCATCCCAGTTGGTTTTTGAACATATTTTAATTGATTTATGAATGAATCACAAGTTGATTTTTGAATGCATGCATAGTGTACGTGAAGTCTCTGTCAGGAGAATCCTTGTCGCATCTAGAAATAAACATTTCGCAGACAAAAGGGGACGTGGCTATTCGAGCTGAGCAGGGTAAAGCCGAACGGATGAATCCCAATCGCTGTCTTATTATGTGGTTGATTGCGTTTGTGAATGATCAGCGTTGTTATAATTACTAGCGAAATCCATAAATTCAGACTGCCAGAATGGAAATAAACGACTAACAGAAATAACAGGTGAGAAAGATTACGTATTATCTTCTCAGTGTATCCAATAAAATGACATTTTGACTGAAAATTTTAGGCCAGATCGCTACATTAGTAACGACCAGTTGTACAGTCCCTCGCTAGCAGCTGCCTAAGTTCTATTCTGGAAGTAACGTGGAAAACGTGTTGTAGGAACATGTAACAATGCCTAACCGGAGAATAATCACGGGATAACTAAAAATGTGATTCTGGCAGGATTAGTGAATTTAATCGGCGAACAAATTTTGACAATGGCAGGTATAGCTACAGAATTGGTGATGACAAGATTGTTTGTTAGAACGAGGAAGGAAAAGAAATGGGGACATCACACAAATTATGGAAGAATAAGACGATTCCAAATTTATATAAAAATTTCATAATACTACTATTCGATCTCATGCTTGAGAAACTGGTGCATATGAATGAAATGTGAAACTATTTCCTATTTGCTTGTAGTATATTGGTACTTAGTGAATTATATTGTGTCGCGTTATAAAAACGACGATTTGTGCCAAAACAGTCTCGTTTATTTGGTATTTGTTACAAAATTGCTGCAATATTAGAAAGGCCTATTTTGTTTTATCTAGCAGACAGTGACAAAGTAGACGTAATCAGATCGAGAAACCACACCAGTCTTGGGTAGTATTTGTGTTAACACCTATTTCAGTATTAGATAACGACATTTCGATTTTTCATGTAGTGAATCGTTTGACGAGCTTTGATGAAGTAATAGATTCTTTCGCAGAAAGGAAAGCATGCCATGTAAAGCTGTAGCAAGATTAGAGAGAAAAAAATGCTAGGAGCTAAGCTTTGAAGAAATGTGTATTTTGTTGCTTGTCTCGTTTCTTTATTGGTTTTATGTATCCTATATTTAATTTTATGTCACACAAAACAGCAAGTTATTAGCTAAAAGGCAATAAAGAGTGCAAATTTTCTGAAGAGTTCTTGTTCTCCCGAATACAAATAATCTCATCCGCTATTAATTGCAAGCTATATAAAAAAAGAGGGGCAGGCTGTCAAATCAGCCGACTGGGAGCAGGAGAGGCACCACAGACATTTCAATTTCCACTGTCCTGAATATAGTTTGATGGCATCCATTACCAAATATACACATTTCGATTCCACAGAGCGAAATATAGTGACGTGCGATAAAAGAATGGTGTATGAAGAGGCGTGGCACTGCACTTTGGTACACTTAAGACCAAATAATATGTCTTACATCTCCTCGAACACATATGCTTTATGTTTCAGACTTTTCAGAAAGATGTGCGCGCTATAAGATGAACATATTTTTTGAAAATTCGATTTTTTTTTTTTTTTTTTTTTTTTTTTTTTTTTTTTTTTTTTTAATTGATCTGGTTAGCAAATATCGTAGATCCAGGACTAATGTGCAGAGCAGTCTGAGTTATAGTGGGTAGTCTCCATGTGATCCGTGTTTACATTTAGTGATTTTGCTGTTTCCCCTTTGTTTACTCTCAAGTCAAATGAAAACAAAACGGATATCTGTGGCCGGGAGCTGTCAAGTGAATTAAAATACATTCACATAATTACAGAGGGCTAAAATATGTTATTAGTTTCAGATTTTATTTCCACCTTTCTGACAATCAAGCATTAATCGCCTTGCACAACAATGAAGTTATTTTTGTCTGTTTGCTAAAGAAATTTGACCTCCGCAGAAGCAGTCAATGTATTTGAAACGAAACAGTTAATTCCACAGTACTGGCTAGTTTCAACTCTTCGCTGCATTTGAGGTGCACGTTTTCATCTTCTAGCAGGTATGGCATTATGCCACAATAAAGAACCAAACATCATATATTACAGTACTAGTACTCCAGGAAAATTTAAATCCTGAAAACCACACTGAAAAGCTTAATATCGGGTCGAGGTCTACTTCATTGGGAATCTGAATATACGAATGCGCATTTTAGGTATGCACTTTAAATGTGCACATTTTAGTATGGTTCACGAAATTCCAATGATCTTGGAGTATCCTCTGATGTCTTGTTTCTTTTACGACATAATGTGTGATGTTTCAATGTTTTACACATACAAACATACAGGCTTCCTACGTCATGATAGCTGCGCAAGTGCGGTGTCGCCTCATATCTGCGCTCTCTGGCAACTGCTGAAACGAACCTATTTTTAACAGGTCGCGGGAAAATATTGCGAATGGTGGTTTGAAAAGCGTTACTTTCAAAGCAAATATCCTTTTACGTAAGTTGAACTACTTGCGAGACTGTGCTATGAATTTCTTAAATCACAGAGTGTTTGACTCTAATTTAAAAATTAACTCTTTGATGACGAGCCATTTAGAAGAATTTCGAACCCTGAAGATCAGACATTTATGTCATTATTAAAAATTTTACTGGTACGTTTGTGTGATATATCTTAAAGTGTAACACGCGCAGAAAAGATCAACATTGTATGCGAAAGCTGAACTTCTCTTGCACCTTATTAAGCTTAGAGACCAAAATTATGTGTGAAAGCTTTGCTTTTCCTGTAGCAACACTATATATATTAATTTAAACTATCAACTTTCCCTGTTTGTGTGTTCGTGAAACTTAACAGTGATGTTGGTGTTGGCTGAGTACATCACGTGTCCTATGCTCTGCATATCCGGAGGATGCTAAGTTCACCGGACTTGGATACGATGTGACGTCATTATGACGTATACACGCTACATCGAAAACGATACAAACCGTATATCGACTATTCGACTTTTGTGAAGTTTCGAGAGGTTGTGACAGGGTAGCACTGTGCTCTGCACCATTCGTTTAAATGTGTTTTGCGTTCCTTGCGTTTAAATCGTGTATTGTACTGTGTTTGTGTCCTGTGTGTTGTTTTTCGTTTGCTCGTCTCTAATTATGTGTTCAGCATTCGAGAGACTAATAAGAGAAAAGCTGAAAGAGTTCAGCATCGATGACGACGGGCAATTGCGCGGTTATTGTGAATCTCAAGCAAAAATTGATGTACTTCTGACCCAGCTGAAGTGCGTCGGTTATTCGTACTCGGTGAGAAGCAGCACTCAGCAGCCAAAATCTTTAGATGCGTCAAGACACTAACCTTTGGTTAAGATTACACTGAGAAATCCACTTCCCCTCGTATTTCATCTCCGGTCGACGATTTTTCTTCAACAATGCCTCATATTTTTCCTTTTAAGTTCGAAATTCAATCATTCTACACACCAGTCATTACTGGACACTAAGGTACCTGTCTCTGCGGTCCCAGTGTAAAATTACTTGGAATTATGGTTGATAAAAGACTATCTTGGAATGGACATATAAATTACTTAGCTAACAAACTTGCACGCGTTCTCTTTCAGCTATATAAATTAAGAAAAAAAAGTCAGCAAGAGTATGCTGATACACTCTAATATGTACTGACAAGACCAATTATATGAAACCATACTAAAATATTGATAATAAATAAATATTATTTTCGGCGTAAGCGTTCAATACAACAATCACACAATCTAATCTGGTCGGGACATAAGAAGACTTCACTTTTTTACGAAACGTGTTGTCTGTGGTGTTTTCAAGGCCACGGTCAGGAATATCTATTAATGTCCAGCTCTTTTACTTTTATTTTGGCGAAATACATATACGCTGCCACACTGAGCTGTTATCAGAATCGTACGTGTCAAAACAAACCACTAGCTGACGACAGTTTAGAATCTCGAACGTTCGTAAAAGTCGATAGGTGTGTTAATCGACTAAAGCGTATATACGTCATAATGACGTCACATCATATCCAGGTTGGGTGAACTTAGCATCCTCCTGCATATCCACTGTCATCGGCTGACGAAATCACGTGACATGAGCTATGACTGGCTTACAAAAGCTCACCGCCATCTAGATTTCAATGATTCGGGAAGTAACATGCGGTGTTTGGTGGAATTCCAATGTATACTTTCGTAATACGAAAATACGCAGCATACATTTTGCTGCACGGCAAATATATTTCCAAAACGTGTCTTTTTCCCTGAGTTTCGTTTTCTAAAGTGTCGGGAAATTCAATGTCTGTGTATAAAACCATAACCATTCAAAGGATTGATAAGTTTTGAAATTTCGAGGGAAAATACACTGTCACTTAACATGGAAAAAGTGTGTTTATTTTCACCCAGGAGAAAGTGTATTTTTAACCGGGAAATCCGGGAAAAATCCGGGACTTTTTTTCTTGTCCGCATACACGCCCTGTTACAGCATGTGGAAATGTGGCAAAATCATTAACACACTTTTTGATAAATGGCATGTTCAGATCAAAGCCATAATTTCTAGACTACTTGATGTAACAAGGACATTGCTTTCTGCAGTCCTCACGAATCTGAATTTGGGGAATAGTGTGGCAAATTCTTGAATATAAAGACCTCTCCAGGTATGGTCCTTCAAATGAAAAACTAAAGCAAAATATCTGAGCCCACAAATTCAAAACAAGATGAAACGTTAAATGATTATTTTTCAAAGCAGATCATTGGAGAAATTGAACAGCGGCTGTTCCTTTCACTTACGGTAGATATAATCCCTTTTGTATTACAAAAGCACAAACTTAGTGTTGTAAGACGTTTGCACTTAGATTTAACAAAACCAGATAGCTATGAGTTCCAAATAAAAACATATTTGTGAATTCATTTACAGAAGATGAACTTACAGCTGGATAGGTGCAGAGGTCAAGGAGATGACAGTGCTGCATCTGTGAGTGGTGGATACTCAGGTTTGCGATCAAGAATTAAAGCACAGAGTTTATACATTGTTCAACATATAATTTATATTTGGTACTAAATGATTCCATCATCAATATAGTGGATCTGTAACAGTTTCACGAGAAAATACAATGCATTTATGTTTCCTTTGGTGCTTCTATGGTTTGATGGCATCAAATAAGTGAAACTGTTGCAACTGCCTAGTGTGTTATGTCAACTCTGAAGAAAATGTGCCCAGCTAGACGGTTTCCAGATCTGGTTCATTGTCATCAGTCAAACAGAATTTCATTTCAATTTTGCAGTACACATCCAGCATCATTTTAAAAGGTAAGGAGAAAGCAGGGAGGGAAGAAGCTCCTAATCTGATAAAAAATATGTAAGCTTTTCATTTCGTCGTACCTCTTGTATTTCAAAGTATAAGGGGTGATCCAAAGGTTCCCTTTGAGGGTGCTGCTGCAGCATATCTGCAACATAGGGCGAGTCCAATTCAGGTATTAAAAATTGAGATGCAGGCAAAAGATAAGTGTGGCATTTGTGTTTTTCCGGCATACATGCTGCAAATGCAGAAATGTGAGCTATGGTTGGTTATTACCAAATGCATCCAAACAAGACCAACATGCTGTTACTGTTCTCTTGGCTGCCGAAGAACAAACATTGGTGGACATTCATCAGAAAATGAAGAATGAGTATGTTGTCATCCATTATCCACTTGTCCCCAGGTATTCAAGAGCTAGCCGTCTGTTGGAGAGATCATGCTCAGGGTCCACTGCTTATCAATTCCACAGAACCTAATGTCCCTATCGCTGGGAAATGGTACTGCATGATGCTGGAGAAATTACGGTGTGCAATTAAGGTGAAGCAACCAGGAAAACTGCAATAGTGGGTGCTGCTGCTTCATGATAACTCAGTTCCCCATATCACAAATTTCATAGTCCAGAAGTTACCTTAACTGAACTGGGACACACTCAATCACCTGCCTTATAGCCCTGATCTCTTTCCATGCAATTATCAAGCCTTCAGTCTCTTAACAAATGCCATGAAGGGTCGACATTGTCAGGATGAGGATGTGCAGCAGACAGCTATGGACTTTTTCACACAGCAGGACACAGTGTTTTACCAAATGGGTATCTTCTAAGCTGGGGCATTGGTGGGATGATTGCCTCAATGCTCAGTGCGATTTTGCCTGATTGGCATACAGATTCTAGACTGTACAGCCTTCAAACAGACACTTGTTGATCACATGGTGGCACTACACAAAACTGGCGCTAATAGCATAGGCATATAGGAAACACACATGACACTGATCTGTAAGTCCACGGTATTGGTGATAAACTGAGAAAACAGTCCCGAAACACATGTGCTACAAAACGCCACTATTTCCTGTGCATGTAACCCAACATCAGTATGGGATATGATCACCATGTACACGTACAGATGCTGCATAACAGGTTGGCACACTCTGGATCAGGTGGTCGAGTACCTGCTGGAGTACAGCTTCCCGTTCTTGCACCATTGCCTGTCGGAGCTCCTGAAGTATCCTAAGGGTTTGAAGACGTGCAGTGATACGTCGACCTAGAGCATCCCAGATGTGCTCGATGGGATTTAGCTCTGGAGAACAGGCAGACCACTCCATTCGCCTGATATCTTCTGTTTCAAGGTGCTCCTTCACGATGGCAGCTCAGTAGGGCCTTGCATTATCATCCATCAGGAGGAAGGTGGGACCCACTGCACCCCTGAAAAGGCAGACATACTGGTGCAAAATGATGTCCTGATACACGTGACCTGTTACAGTTCCTCTGTCAAAGACATGCGGGGGTGTATGTGCACCAATCATAATCCCACCCAACACCATCAAACCATGACCTCCATACAAGTCCCTTTCAAGGACATTAAGGGGTTGGTATCTGGTTCCTGGTTCACGCCAGATGAAAACCCGGCGAGAATCACTGTTCAGACTATACCTGGACCCGTCCGTGAACATAACCTGGGACCACTGTTCCAATGACCATGTACTGTGTTCTTGACATCAGGCTTTACAGGCTCTCCTGCGACCAGGGGTCAGTGGAATGCACATTGTGGACATCCCGTACTGTAGCGCCTGGATTCGTTTCCTGTCTGCTGGAATCATTGCAATAACCGTGAGATCACACTTTGTGGCACACGGAGGGCCCGTGCTACGACCTGCTGTGTTTGACCAGCCTCCAGTCGCCCTAGTATTCTACCCCTCATAACATCATCAATATGTATTCTTTGAGCCATTTTTAACACACAGTCACCATTAGCATGTCTGAAAACGTCTGCTCATTTACTCGCAGTACCATACTCTGACATGCACCAACACACCTCTGCGCATGTGGACTGCTGTCAGCACCACCATGCGACGACCGCAGGTCAAATGCACTGCATGGTCATACCCTGGAGTGATTTAAACCTGCAAACCGCCCACCATGTTTCACCATGTATCAGCATTATCCTTAATTTATGAGCATGAGTGTAATTTCCAATCTACTGCAATCCCCTAATGCTAATATGAAGAATGCCTCTCATCTTGTTCAAACTGCAAGAAACAATCCAGTCACCTTAAGAGACAATTTTGAAGCTGTTTTAGAAAAGGCAAAAGATCATACAATTGTGGATACACTAAGTCTTTTCAGGTACAAGAGTCACAACTTGTGGTGCTTGTGGAGAGCAAATAGGAGGTACGTACGTCTGGAGGTCTCTTCCTTACACCTTGCTGTTGCAAATGGGCATAACACAACAACTCAAGATACGAATATAAGTACAGTGGACAGAGACGTCAGTGACTGGATAGACAGACCATAATTTTGTGGTAGGAAAAAAAAGGTGGATCTCCCACTTTGCACTCCAACACCATGACCACACAACCATGATGCCGTGGGTATTCAAATTCACTCGACGTTGCAGGTCTTAAGCTTGAACTGTTAACTGTCTCAATTTTGTTCTTTTTTTCACTGTTCAGTACACCTTCTTCCTGTTTTCATGCTTGTTCTACATTCAGTTTTTGATGGGCTATCAAACGGGCCATCTTACCACTAAATCTGAGGGGTGATGCGATAGGAAGTTTCCGCTTGTTAGAAACTCAATGTCCATGTCCAAATTAAGTGCTTTGGCAGTTCTAAACAATAGGGTGGAGATAGAAAAGTTTTTGAATGCCAAGCATAGGAGAACCAGACAGATATGTTTGCTTTAGCATGTAGTCTCACTTCAAAAAACTGAAGGCGTCAATAAGGAGTGCATCAATAGGCGAGTTTATTTCACTTTGAACCTGAATTATGATACGTATTTTCATATTTCTTCTTTTAATGTTAATTGGTAAACAAGGGCCCCAAAATTTATTTAAAACCGTACTTACGCTACTGGTCTGTTGTTTATATATTGCTCATTTGCATAAAAAATATAGGCCATTTGTTACACACTTCTTGAACTCTTGAGCAGAGTAAAATGCTTTATTTTCCATATATTTTGCAATGCTAGTTGCTGTTGGACAAACATCATGTAATTCACTTATTCTTACTAAAGTATTATTTTTATCGGAAGTGAAAAGAGCCTCATTTGCCATAGAGTTATTAGTTGCAGTATTTGATTTGACGGATGCTGTAGCTTTTTTCCACTTGGGTGACTGTAGTGGCATTGAAACGGGTGAATAAACGAGGCTTTTCAGCAGTTTTGTGGAATATATAGTAGTGCAACTCACACCAATAATCCAAGATGGCGCCGAGTGTAAATTGTGGCTGTGTTAATTACCAGAATAAACTCAACATAAACGTTAAAAAGTGTTTAACATGTAAAAACTTTTATGTATATCGTGATGATATGTGTATCACGTGTTTTGTTATTAAAAAAGTTTCGAAAGGAAGAAATGGGGTGGACCAAAATTGCGAAACTGAAATCGCACATGGAGCTAGTACCTCGTCTTACGAATCGCGAGAGCCAAGACAAAGACTTTGCTACTGCAAATCGCGCGCCGTGAAGGGCATAACGTGCATAAACTGTAAAACTGTATACCATTTCGCGTGTGTAAAGGCAGATCCAAGACGAAAATTATGGTGTTGCGGAAGGTGTAATGAATATGGCCTAGGCAAAGCACTACAGAAGAGCGAATGCAAAGTTGAAATTATTGCTATGCTGTTAGAAGAGGTGCACGCCTTGAAATACAAATATATCAATAACGATCCATGTGAGTATAAAACAGTGATCTTGTAATTGATAATGATACTACAACCAGCGGCAACAAATATGTTACCAACTGTAAAAAAACACGGGAAAACCGCTAAAAGAGGAATAGCATGTGTAAAATGTGAAACAAAATTTCACTTTGGATGCACAAAGGTGGACTGTTCATTGTAAGGAAATTAGAAATTTACAAGAACGTGGAAGTGTAATACATGTAGGCCTACCGATATACTAAGAAGGGCCGCAAATATCCCGCTAACAAACAGATTTGAAGTGCTCGATGTAGATAGTAACGATGATGCTCTTGAAGCTCATACAGAACATTCTCAATCATCGAATGCTACAGTAACTCTTCCTGAAAGCACTACCGCTTCTGAACTTCAACAAGGAGATCCTCAAATTCCGTGTGATGCTGCTGTTCCTGTTCCGAAAACCATTAAACAAATTTCCCAAGAAGAGGTTAGTGTCCTATACACAGAACCAAGCAATCAATGTAGGCCAGTAGACCGCCTACAAAGACAATGACAGGCTGTTCCCGTCACAAAACGCGGTAGATACTGTGTAAACTTTCTACCCTTGGAAAACAGATTTAGTATCTTTGAGCATGTTGATGCTACAGTAAAAACATTAAAGTAGATCACAAGTCAAAGAGCTTAACACAAGTAAGATTAATGAAACTGAAGTGAGTAATAGGTGTAGCAACAATACTACATCAACTGTCAAAAGAAGTGAAGTGAATAATGGGTGCAGTAAAAATATTACGTCACCTGTCAATAGAAGTAATGAAACCGAAAACCCCAAAAAAGCAAGCCGCAATTGCAGACCTAGGCCTGTGAAAATACATTTATATGCAGACAGTCATGGAAGGAAATTAAGGGATATAGTTGAGAACAATTCAAGCCACAATATCTTAGCCACAATAAAACCTAGTGCAAAATTTAAAGGTGTTGTAGCAGGTTCTTCATCAGCAGAAGCTATGGAACTGGCAGCTTTACTGGCTGGATCAAATGATGTAGTGAAAAATGAAGGAAAAGACTTCTTGTTATAATTAAAGAAGAAACTGCAGGAACTACAACATACGAAAATTCTCATCTTTTAAATACCATGTCGGCATGATCTTCCATCCTTGTCTTGTGTGACTGTTGAAGTGAGAAGAGTAAATGAAGAAACGAAGAAAATTTGTAAATACTTTAAAAAGGTGTGTTTTGTAAACATAACTAACTTAGGTACAAGATTCCACACTGCTCATAGTCTTCATCCGAATCAACTCGGAAAGGAGAATGTGAGTAATGAAATCATAAAAGTAGCCAATGAGTTAGGCATAGCAAAAATCGATAGCTCTGAGTCAATACCACTTGGATTTACGGAAAACTCTTTTTAGAGGTAGTAAAGAAGGACCGAGACTAACAGGTTTGTCCAGATTCACACTGGACGACCAGATTAAAGATAAGAATAATTTAATAAATGTCAGTAAAACTAGAGAGAAATATAACAGTAATGACGATTGCCCCCATAAAAAAATTACTCACCAGCTTTGTCTCTCAAGGTAGGTTATCCCAATATTGAAAGTATAAGTGGAAAACACGTAATTTTAAACGAATTTGCAAATGCGAACTTATTTGATGCATTATTGAAGGAGTATTCCCAGATGTATTAAAATTATCCAGGGTAGTGCCCATTTACAAGAAAAGAGACAAAAATTGCCCATCTAGCTATCGCCCAATATCTCTGACACCTATTTTATCTAAAGTTTTGGAATCCATCATCAACTCCCAGTTGTGTGATTATCTGACATGTAATAACATTATTACTGTGGTACAATTTGGCTTTAGGAAGGGCAAATCCACAGTCCATGCCATTGACTCCCTGATTAAAAAACTGCTTAATGCTTATGAAGGAAAAAATTTTGCTCAGGCTACCTTTTGTGATCCTAGCAAAGCCTTCAATTGTGTGGAGCACATTTCACTCCTCAACAAACTACACTCCTGGAAATTGAAATAAGAACACCGTGAATTCATTGTCCCAGGAAGGGGAAACTTTATTGACACATTCCTGGGGTCAGATACATCACATGATCACACTGACAGAACCACAGGCACATAGACACAGGCAACAGAGCATGCACAATGTCGGCACTAGTACAGTGTATATCCACCTTTCGCAGCAATGCAGAATGCTATTCTCCCATGGAGACGATCGTAGAGATGCTGGATGTAGTCCTGTGGAACGGCTTGCCATGCCATTTCCACCTGGCGCCTCAGTTGGACCAGCGTTCGTGCTGGACATGCAGACCGCGTGAGACGACGCTTCATCCAGTCCCAAACATGCTCAATGGGGGACAGATCCGGAGATCTTGCTGGCCAGGGTAGTTGACTTACACCTTCTAGAGCACGTTGGGTGGCACCGGATACATGCGGACGTGCATTGTCCTGTTGGAACAGCAAGTTCCCTTGCCGGTCTAGGAATGGTAGAACGATGGGTTCGATGACGGTTTGGATGTACCGTGCACTATTCAGTGTCCCCTCGACGATCACCAGTGGTGTACGGCCAGTGTAGGAGATCGCTCCCCACACCATGATGCCGGGTGTTGGCCCTGTGTGCCTCGGTCGTATGCAGTGCTGATTGTGGCGCTCACCTGCACGGCGCCAAACACGCATACGACCATCATTGGCACCAAGGCAGAAGCGACTCTCATCGCTGAAGACAACACGTCTCCATTCGTCCCTCCCTTCACGCCTGTCGCGACACTACTGGAGGCGGGCTGCACGATGTTGGGGCGTGAGCGGAAGACGGCCTAACGGTGTGCGGGACCGTAGCCCAGCTTCATGGAGACGGTTGTGAATGGTCCTCGCCGATACCCCAGGAGCAACAGTGTCCCTAATTTGCTGGGAAGTGGCGGTGCGGTCCCCCACGGCACTGCGTAGGATCCTACAGTCTTGGCGTGCATCCGTGCGTCGCTGCGGTCCGGTCCCAGGTCGACGGGCACGTGCACCTTCCGCCGACCACTGGCGACAACATCGATGTACTGTGGAGACCTCACGCCCCACGTGTTGAGCAATTCGGCGGTACGTCCACCCGGCCTCCCGCATGCCCACTATACGCCCTCGCTCAAAGTCCGTCAACTGCACATACGGTTCACGTCCACGCTGTCGCGGCATGCTACCAGTGTTAAAGACTGCGATGGAGCTCCGTATGCCACGGCAAACTGGCTGACACTGACGGCGGCGGTGCACGAATGCTGCGCAGCTAGCGCCATTCGACAGCCAACACCGCGGTTCCTGGTGTGTACGCTGTGCCGTGCGTGTGATCATTGCTTGTACAGCCCTCTCGCAGTGTCCGGAGCAAGTATGGTGGGTCTGACACACCGGTGTCAATGTGTTCTTTTTTCCATTTCCAGGAGTGTAGTTTATTATGGAATCACAAATAGTGAAGTTGACAACATCTTCGAATCTCTCCTCAGCAACTGTAAACAAATTGTTTGTATTGGTAAACAGAGATCACAGCTAGCTGAAGTTAAGTGCGGTGTGCCACAAGGCTCAGTATTAGGACCTCTGCTATTTATCCTAATGACAAACGATCTACCATCTCACATAAATGCTCACTCCATTCTCTATGCAGATGATATCACTTATTTCAGTATCAGCTCAGACATGGATATGCTCCAAACTGTGGCAAATGACACAATATCGCAAGCATCAGTCTGGTTTCGAGCTAATGGGTTCCTGCTTAATGAGAGTAAAAATCAAAAGATTGTTTTTAGTTTAAGAGACCTGCCAGTAGCAGACTTCATGGAGAGTGTTAAGTTCTTAGGTATTGTTATAGATAGTAAACTGACTTGGGAGCCACATATTAAATACATTAGTGCAAGGCTGTCTAGAGTGGTGTATTTGTTAAGGAATTTAAAAAACCATGTACCTGTGGCCTATGTAAGATTGGCCTACTTTGCTTTTTTTCAAAGCAATATATCTTATGTGCTTTTAATATGGGGCAATAGCTCACACCTTCAGGACTTTTTGGTACTTCAGAAAAAAGTAATTCGAATTATCACAAACTGTGATAAACTGGACCACTGCAAACCACTGTTTATCAACTTAAAAATATTAACTGTTACAAACTTTTCTATTTATATTGTCCTACTGCATATAAAGAGCGTAGAAGAGATGTACACTCTCATGGAACCAGAAATAATAGCCATCTTGACATACCTTACTACAGATTACCTAAGTCACTGAACAGCTACGAGGTGGTGTGTATGAATATGTTTAACAAACTGCCACTAGAATGGGTAGAAGCTCCATTTGATTTATTTAAAGACAAATTATTCAGTTGGTTAGCTCCAAATCCTTGCTACTCACTTCAGGAATTTTATGACTGTAAAATATCATAGTGGGACCGGTTTGGAGAGAACAGCATAATTTCTTTAACTGAGTAATTTATGATGCAATGTTTTCATATTATTTGATTTTAAATATTGTACTTTGTGGAAAACTAATAGTGACATATTGATCTTCATGAATATATGCTGTAACTTGTATATATGTAACTTGACTTTGTCAATTGCTGTAATAGCTAAGCGACAATAAAATTTCATTCAATTCAATTCAAATCAATTCAATTGACACGTGACCACTGCCTCTGGCTGCCGAGACCAGACTGCAAGCAGCTGCGCATGATGGGAGAAGCAATCTGATTGATGGGAGTAATGAGGAGGTTGGGGCAAGGAGGGGGAGCAATGGTAGGGTAGGGGTGTGGGATGGTAAAATGCTGCTTGACGGAACACAATTTGGAGCAATATGATATCTACCCACTTCTGCAGTTCACCACCACAGCTCTTGCATTTACAGGCAACTCCATTTATGTCTTCTCAGCCACATACATACGAGGTTTGTGGCAATGGAAAGCATGTTGTCATAATGGAAGGTGACCAATGACTATGAACAATTCACCTTGGTGAAAGCAGCTTTGAGCAACAGACCACAATGTTAATATCAGACATTATAGTGCACTCGCCAGAGATGGAGCTTACAGCAAGCTGATCTCCCACTGCACAAAATCTATTGACCATAGAATCAGGCAGGTGCTATATCAGGAGATGCAAGGTGACAGAACATCATCACAGTTCTGGCGGCATCTGCAAAACTTGGTAGACTATTCCACAGAGCCAGACAACTTGCTGAGACACGTTTGGCCACAACAAACAGCATGATATGTTAGACTGTTTTGCAATGTCATGCTTTTTGCATATTCTACACTCAAATGCACAGAGAGATAGAAATTGAATCTGCATGTGAGATTGTATGGGCAAGACTCAGTATCAAAGTCGACATAATATAACTGGATCCTTCAATTGCCCACCAGACTCATCTCCTGATTTAACCGAAAACTTTAGAGAAAACGTCAGTTCTCTTGTACTTAAGTTCCCTAATCATATTTTAATCATCGGTGGAGACTTTAATCGTCCAACAATTACTTGGTAAAATTACAGTTTTGTTAGTGACGAGTGTGATAAGACTTCCTGTGAAACTTCACTAAATGCCTTCTCTGAAAACCAACTAGAACAAATAGTTAGGAACTCCACTTATGATGGAAATATATTGGATCTCCTGACAAAACAAATAGACCTGACATCTTTGAGGATTTACACATCAAAACTCATATCAGAGACTGTGGTGTCACTGCCAGACACCACACTTGCTAGGTGGTAGCCTTTAAATCGGCCGCGGTCCGTTAGTATACGTCGGACCAGCGTGTCGCCACTGTCAGTGATTGCAGACCGAGCGCCGCCACACGGCAGGTCTAGAGAGACTTCCTAGCACTAACCCCAGTCGTACAGCCGACTTTGCTAGCGATGGTTCACTGACAAATTACGCTCTCATTTGCCGAGACGATAGTTAGCAAAGCCTTCAGCTACGTCATTTGCTAAGACCTAGCAAGGCGCCATTATCATTTGCTATTTATCTTGTGATGCATGTACCGTCAGACCGATGTTCACCAATTATGGATTAAAGTTAAGTATTCCAACAGATACGTACTATTTTTGCTAGTCTCATATCCCTGACCTGTTCCAGACCTCACGCCATCCTGCGTGAGCTTAAATGCGTGCCTTTCGGCTTCACCTCCTAGTGGCTTGGCTGTCTTGCCATGTCACAACAGAGACCATGACGCGGTTGTGGCAACAATGGTTGGTTGGTTGGTTGGTTTAAAAGAGGGGGGTGGGACCAAACTGTTAGTTCATCGGTCTCTCATTCCGATAAAAATAATTACACAAGGGTGGGACTAAAATAATCGAGACATACAAAACACAGCTGGAAGAAAGGAGAAAACCACAAGAATGAAAGAAGGGCAACAAACACGAAAATGGACAAAGTCGGACAAAAAAAACACAGAGAGACGCAAGGAACATGTAAAAGAGATAAAAACAAGAGAGCAGATTAGCATGGCTAGCTGACAATGAGAATAAAAAGGAGAAGCCACCCACTCTGCAACACATTAAAACCTCCATCCTAAAAGCACTAGGGTGGACTTCCGTCATTTGTGAGCCACAGCGACAATGAGGTGGGTCCTTGCGACAGAGGAGGTAACCATGTGTTAGCCACATATGGCCAATGTGGAGCCAGCAGAGGACAACTGATTCCCTGTGAGACGACCACATGGAAGACTTCCACACATTCGTAGTCTCCTTAATGACACACAGTTTGGTGTGCCATCCCATCTCCCAAAGCCGAAAAACAGTGTGGCGTGAGAGTAAATGTAGGTGGCGTAGGACAAAATGTAGGTCAGTTTCAGAGATGACCATCTCCAGAAGCGGTCTCCGCACAGCCTGTTGGTCAGCCTGTCGGCAAGTTCGTTGACTGAGATTCCGACGTGTCCTGGAGTCCACACACACACCACTGAATGGTGCGACTGTTCCAGGTCATAGATGGACTCCTGAATGGATGCTACCAAAGGATGGTGAGTATAGCACTGGTTGATAGCTTGTAGGCTGCTCAACGAGTCAGTACACAGGAGTAATGACTTGCCAGGGCATGAGCGGCCATGCTCAAGAGAACGAAGTATGGCCGCCAGCTCTGCAGTGAAAACACTGCAGCTATCTTTCAAGGGGTGCTGTTCAATATGTCCTCCATGAACATATGCAAAGCCTACATAACCATCAGCCATCACGAAGTGGGTGTAAACCACTTCATGGCCCTGGTACATGTTGAGAATCGAGAGGAAGTGATGGCGAAGACCCGCAAGGTTAACGGAGTCCTTAGGGCCATGTGAAAGCTCCAGAAGAATCTGCGGCCTAGGTGTAAACCGTGGAGGTGTATGTGAATGGACCTCAAGGAGAGCTGGTAACGGGAAGGACTCCAGGTCAGACAGAAGGGACTGGACGTGAACTGCAATCATAAGCCCTGACCAGGGCCACCGATGCGAGACATGAACCACCGTGGTTGGGAAAAGGAGATGGTAATTCGGATGTGCAGGAGAACTATGAATGTGTGCAACGTAACTGGCGAGCAGTTATGCACGCCTAATCTTCAATGATGGGACTCCGGCCTCCACCAGAAAACTGGTCATCGGACTAGTTCTAAAAGCTCCCGTCGCTACACGAATGCCACAGTGGTGCACTGGGTCGAGTAAAGGCAACGCTGATGGTGCTGTCAAACCATAAGCCAGACTCCCATAGTCAAGGAGGGATTGAACAAAGGCTCTACAGAGCTGCAGCAGCATAGAGCGATCTGCACCCCAGTTGGTGTTGCTCAGGTAGCAGAGGGCATTGAGGTGCTGCCAGCACTTCCACTTAAGCTGACAAAGGTGAGGTAGCCAAATCAACCAGATGTCGAAAACCAGTCTTAAGAATCAATATGTCTCCATTACAGTGAGTGGATCGTCATTAAGGTGAAGTTCTGTTTCTGAATGAATGGTGTGATGCCAACAGAAATGCATGACACATGACTTTGCAGCTGAAAACTGGAAGCCGTGGGCTAGAGCCCATGACTGTGCCTTGTGGATGGCTCACTGTAGGCACTGGAGGAGTAGTATGTATGCAGAAGTCCTCTGCATACAGAGAAGGTGAGATGAAGAGCCCTACAGTTGCTGCTAGACTGTTAATGGCCACTAAAAAGAGAGACACACTCAATACAGAGCCCTGTGGAACGCCATTCTCCTGAATAAGGGGGGAACAATGGGAGGCACTGACTTGGACACATTCGACATGGGAAGTACAGAGTGACAGGAAGTTCTGGATAAAAATCGGGAGCGGGCCCCAGAGACCCCACTCATACAATGTGGCAAGGATGTGATGCCGCCAGGTCATGTCGTATGCTTTACATAAGTAAAGAAAGACGGCAACCAGATGTTGGCGTCTGAAAAAGGCTGTTTGGATGGCAGACTCGAGGGATACAAGATTGTCAGTGGTACAGCAACCCTGGCGGAAGCTGCCCTGACATGGAGCCAGTAAGCCACGTGACTCCAGGGCCCAACCCAACTGCTGACACACCATATGTTCCAGCAGCTTAAGAAGAAAGTTGGTGAGGCTGATGGGGCAGTAGCTATCAAGTGGGGTTTTACCGGGATTGAGCACCAGAATGATGGTGCTCTCCTGCCATTGCGATGGAAAGACGCCATCGCAACAGATCCTGTTGAAGATGACAAGGAGATGCTTGTAGTCGGAAGAGAGATGTTTAATCATCTGACTGTGAATCCGATCTGGCCCAGGAGCTGTTGGGGCAATGTGCAAGGGTGCTGAGGAGCTCCCACTCCATAAATGGGGCGTTACAGGGTTCACTATGGTGTGTTGTGAACGAGAGGACTTCCCTTTCCATCTGCTCTTTGAGGTTACGAAAGGCTGAGGGGTAGTTCACTGGCACAGAGGCTCAAGCATAGTGCTCAGCAAAGTGCTCGGCAATCACGTTTGCATTGGTAGATAACACACCATTGATGTTAATGCCAGGGACACCTGTTGAGGTCTGGTACCCAAAAAGACGTCTGATCTTTGTCCAGACTTGGGAAAGTGGACGTATGGCACCTAGCAGTCAACGCATATCTCTCGCAACACTCCTGTTTCTGTCGTTTTAGAAGCTCGCAAATGCGGGCACGGAGTCGCTTAAAGGCTATTAGGTGCTCTAGGGAAGGGTGCCGCTTATGTCGCTGTAGAGCTCACCGACGCTCTTTAATTGCCTTAGCGACTTACAGCGACCACCATGGGATTGTCTTTCATCAGGGGCACCCCAAAGAACAAGAGATCACGTTTTCCCGCCACAGAAAGGATCGTTGTAGTGACCTGTTCAACGAAAACATCGATGGCACCATGTGGGGGGAGATTCAGCGGCGACAGCAGGAGTGAAGGCTTTCCAGCCTGTCTTGTTTAAAGCCCATTTAGGTAGGCGTTTGTAGGCATGTCGCAGGGGGAGTGACAGGAAGATGGAGAAGTGGTCACTACCACACAGGTCATCATGTGCTCTCTGGTGGAAAGATGGGAGAAGGTCATGGCTGCAAACCGAGAGATCAATGGCCGAATATGTGCCATGTGCCACACTGAAATGTGTGGGGGCACATGTATTTAAGAGGCAGAGGTCGAGTTGTGACAGTAAATTTTCGACCTTCCTACCTCAGCCAGTAAGCACGACACCACCCCACAAGGGGTTAAGTGCGTTAAAATCTCCCAAAAGTAGGAAAGGTTTAGGGAGCTGATCAATCAGTGCAGCCATTACGTTTAGAGCTACTGCACCATCTAGAGGAAGTTATACATTGCAGACAGTTATTTCCTGCATCGTAATTGTCCTGACAGCCACAGCTCCAAGAGGGGTTTGAAGGGCCACAGGTTCACTACATGCTGAGTTCAGGACATAGACGCAAACTCCACCTGACACTCTATTATACTCGTTACCGTTTCTGTAAAATCCCTTATAGCCACAGAGGGCAGGGGTCCGCATTTCCATGAACCAGGTTTCCTGGAAGGCAATGCTGAAAGCGGGAGTAATCCTTAACAGTAGCTGTAGCTCACCCAGGTGGTGGAAGAAACCGCCACAATTCCACTGGAAGATTACGTGATCATGCAACTGGGAAGGCATGAAACACTCAATGAGGCAGTCTATGCCTCAGGGTCACCTGCTGCCACCAGATGTGTACCTGTGCGATCAACATCCATTGTGTCTGAGGGCCCAGCGAGATCTAGGTCCTCAGCAGACACCAGAATCTCCACCTCATTCTCAGACACAGAGCTTGTAGGTAGTGGTGGTGTGGGTACCACTGCAGTGCCTTGGTTGTTGGGGGTCTTTTTCTTTTTAGGTTTCTCTCACTGCTCCTTAGGTTTGTCCGGATGGGAGGGCTTCATTGACTCAGTCGCAGGGACTGAGGAGGACCGTGAAGCCCTATGACCAGGTACGTGTGGTTGCTTCAGCCACTGGCAGGTGTCATCTTTGCCACTGGTGGGAACCTGGCAAGGGAGTGACCCAAGGGATCCCTCCCTGGCGAGAGGAGCCCAAGAAGACTTACACTTCTCCAGCTGAGAAGTGGGGACTGACGTCCCTGATGGTTGGGGGGGCGGGGGGGGGGGGTGGTGTTGCTCCTGAAGTAGGGGGCAGGTGGAGTCTGACAGCTCTGAGAGACAAGTTTACATGGCGGAACAGAAGATGGTAGAACCGTTGTCATAGCGGCAGTGTAAATTGACATCATATGCACATGATCTAGTCTCTCATATTTTCTATTATCCTCAGTATAGGTCAGTCATTCCAGGGTCTTGTACTCCATTTTTTTCTTTCTTCCTGGAGAATCCCGCAGTCTGGCGAGGAAGGCGAATGGTGCTCTCTGCAGTTGGCACAGATGGGAGGCGGGGCACAGGGAGTATTGGGATGTGAAGGACGTTCACAAACCTGAGATGTGATGCTGGAAGTACAGCAGGAAGACACATGGCCGAACTTCCAGCACTTAAAGCACCGTATCAGGGGATGGATATATGGCTTTACGTCACAGCAGTAGACCATCACCTTGACCTTCTCGGGTAATGTGTCACCCTCAAAGGCCAAGATGAATCTCGGGTAATGTGTCACCCTCGAAGGCCAAGATGAAGGCACCAGTGGCAACCTGATTATTCCTTGGACCCTGCTGGATGCGCCAGGCGAAGTGGACACCTCGCCGCTCTAAATTGGCACGCAGCTCATCGTCAGATGCAAAAGAAGGTGAAATATGGTACCCTGGGCCATATTTAAGGTCTTATGGGGTGTTATGGAAACAGAAACATCCCCCAGCTTGTCACAGGTGAGTAGTTCCCATGACTGAGCAGAGGATGCTGTTTTGATCAAGACCAACCCTGACCGCATTTTGAACAAGCCCTCCACCTCCCCAAACTTGTCCTTTAAATACTGCACAAAAAACTGAGGTTTCATTGGCAAGAAAGATCCCCCTTCAATTCTTGTACATCCAAGGTACCAGGATGAATAAGCTTCACTGCCATCCTTAACCTGATGTTCCTCTGATGGTGTGGACGGGGGAGGGGGGTTACGACTTGGGGTCATATTTCTTAGCACTGAAGTTAGACCTTGATCGCTTAGAGACTGCTGGTGTTTGACCAACAGCAAGAGATTACGTACAACGCTACATGGCGTGTAATACTCCCTGATGCCGCCCACTCCATTCAGGGGTCCTCCCTACGGGTGCCACTCAGGTGCAGCAAAAGCCACCTGGCAGTATGGCCATTGCCGGGAGTCTCAATTCCCCAGGGTGACGGGTGTCTACTTCTTAGCATACAAGGGGAGTTAACGGCGCAGGCATCAGCAGAGCGATTCCTGTGTGTACCCCAACAGGGTACATGGCAGCTCCACCACAGCAGACTGGCTAACATGCTGGGTATCAGACGCAAATGAGCTAATTAGTCCATTATCGTCGACAGCGCAGAAAGCGATACTGCACAGAGGATGGAAGAAAACGCACCCAGGAGGGTGACCTCGTCCAACAGCTGGAGAATGAGTGGAAGTGCAGATCCATGTCAACAAAGGATGCGAGAGGTCGCAGCACATGATGGACACTATGCACCATGTAAGGCGCCCTTCCCCAGTTGGCTTGCTCTTTGGGAAAATTTTCAAAAATGGAGGTCAAACCCAACAGGGGACCATCACACAAAGGCTGAAACATGAGAGACTCCTTTTAGTCGCCTCTTTCAACAGGCAGGAATACCTCGGGCCTATTCTACCCCCCCAGACCTGCAGGGGGAAGCAACAATGATTACCAAAGTAGTAAGGACAACTAAAACAAGCAGAAAGATGCATATGTTCAGTAAACAAGACCAAAAAAAATCAGCAGTCGTATCTCAATGAGAAACCTGAGATTTTCAGCACAGAGCAGGAGCATGTAGAGGAACTCTGGCACAAATTAAAAGAATAACTGACCATGCACTCGATAGGTATGTGTCCAGTAGAACAGTTGATAATGGTATACAGTTCTTGGACAAAGGCACAGATCACACCAGTCTACGAGAAGGGTAATGGAAGTGAGCCACAAACCTATAGTCCAATATCCTTGACATCGATTTGTTCTAAAACCTTAGAACAAATTCTGAGCTCAAACATAATGAGGTGTCTTGAACAGAATGACCTCATTGCCAACCAGCATGGATTTCAAAGACATTGATCATATGAAACCAATCTCGCACTTTTCTCACGACATAATGAAAGCTTTAGATCAAAGCAACCAGGTAGATGCAGTCTCTCTTGATTTCTGAAAAGCATTTGGCACAGAACAGCACCTACACTTATTGTCAAAATTATGATCATATGGAGTATCAAGTGAAATTTGTGACTGGATTAAGGACGGTTTGGTATGAAGGACACAGCTAGGATGGAGAGTCATCATCAGATGTAGAAGTAACTTTGGGTATGCCACAGGGAAGTGTGCTGGACCGTTGCTGTACATGTTGTATTATTAATGACAGCACATACAATATTAGTAGTAAAATCAGGGTTTTTGCAGATGGTGCTGTTATCTGTAATGGAGTAATATCTGAGATAAGCTGCATAATATTCAGTCAGATCTTGATAGGATTTCAGTGTGGTGCAGAGATTGCCAACTTGCTCTAAATGTTCAGAAATGTAAAATTTTGTGCTTCACAAAACAAAAAAAATTAGTTCCTATGACTACAATATTAATGAGACACTGTTGGAGTCGACCAACTCATACAAATACCTGGGTGTAACACTTTGTAGGGATAGTAAATGGAATGACCACATAGGTCCAGTCATGGGTAAAGGAGGTGGTAGACTTCAATTTATTTGTAGAATACTGGGGAAGTGCAATTAGTCTACAAAAGAGATTGCGTACAAATCACTCATGTGACCCATCCTAGAATACTGCTCAAGTGTGTGGGACCCATACCAGATAGAACTGCCAGGAGATATTGAACGTATACAGAGAAGGGCAGCACAAATGGTCACAGGTTTGTTTAATACATGGGGGAGTGTCACAGAAATACTGAAGGAACTGAACTGGAAGCCTCTTGAGACACATAATGTAAGTTATCCCGAGAAAGTCTATTAACATATTAACAAAGTTTCAATAACCAGCTTTAAATGATTACTCTAGGGATATATTACAACCCCCTACATATTGCTCAAGTAGGAATCGTGAGGACAAGATTGGAATAATTACTACACACACCAAGGCATTCAGACAGTCACTCTTCCCATGCTCCACATGTAAATGGAACAGGAAGAAACACTAACAACTGGTACAATGGGACATACCATCTGCCAAGCACCTCATGGTGGTTTGCAAAGTATGGACATAGATGTAGATATACTACATGTCCAAATATGGTATTTTGAATATATGAATGCATGCCTAAGATGTATATAAATTTTTATCCTTTACATGTAGGAACTGGAGAAATTCCAAATCAAACTTATTCTTTTAAAATAATGTATCTTAGAAACAATTAGGAGACATGTAATATAGATTCTTTGGTCTGTCAGTTACATGCTTACACTGTATGACATTTATGTCAGATGCGATCACAGCCTAAGATCTGACAGCAATAACGTACGCAGTAGCCTGTGAACCATGAGGTAGGACAGATTTCATATCCTATCATAGGCATGGCATGGTTGTAATTGAGTTCTAGGTATCCACATGGTTGTTTGGTTTCTAGATACACATCAGGTTAAACATAATAAAGAATTTATAACTGACACATATCTCATTGATACAGAGATAAATAATGTAAGTAGACTTACATATCTGATTTATGTACACAGTTTTCACATTGTAGAAATTGATTTACATATAGTTGTTTGTCCCTTTGCATCTGATGCCACTGACAATGGATACACCCAAATACCAATATGGCTACTAAATGTTTAAAGTGCAGCTTTTCGTGTTTAGATGATGTCATTTAACAAACAGAAAACAGCAATGTTACATCAGCTACTTGGTTTACATAGTGACTTTGGGTGGTGCCATTACATACCCTTCCTCTCCAGCAGTAAACACGGGGGAGAAAAATGTAGGTGGTGTGTGGAGGAGCAGCCACTGAAAGCAGTGGTGGATCAATGCCCATGGGCACTACTGCAGAAGGGCAGGACAGGACGAGGTTTGATGGAATTTGCTGAATCGCTCTAGGACTGGAGAGGTCTGTTGGTGATGGAGAAACAGGTGACTGCTGACCAAGACGGTGGAGGCAAAGTTTTTTTCTGTGGCACCACCAAAATCCATGGGTGGAGGCCATGGGGTACAATATGAAACCATAGTATGGAGATTACCCCACAGATCCACGTTGGGAGGCATCTGAGGTCTTGGGTCACACTGGGTCATTGGCTTCAGAAGGGAGACGTCTTGGCAATGACGTGCTGGAGTTGGTACAGCATGTTGAAGAAGATGCAGCAACTAGCAGTTGTGAAGCCGCAAAGCTGCTCCACTGGGCTGTAACCTTCAGTCAGGGTAACACTGTAAGTTGCTAAAAACCACAGAGGGCATTAGATGTGTTATACGTCATTTCCTTATGGGTGATGACCATGATATAATTCTTTCTTGATGCACGAGCACTGGATGGATGTTTGAATCCCAAATATGTCAAAGGTGGCTGCCTGAAAACACACTTGTGTAGGTTGCATTTGAGTCCTTTCTCTGCCACAAAAGCTCAAAATTGTGAGTGGTCCTCTGGAGTCACACCTGTAACTAAGACATAGCCAAGACATGCAGCACAATTTGGAATTCATCTTCATTAGTGAGTCAATCTAGTTCTATTTTACGAGCATCCTTTAAGAGTCCAGACCACTAGACAAGCTTACAAAAAGCGTGTGGCAGCTGACACTTTCAGAGTGATATGAGATTCTAGATCATTTGCTTTCCCTAACCCAAGTGAGAAGACCTAAGCGTATCTATCATAGCGATTCTTTGAAGCAATGTAAGACCCTTTTAGATCACATAGTGTCCACTGTTTAATCAACCATAAATACAAAATCATGGAGAGTGTCTATCCCAAAAATATTATCTACTATGGGGTCACCTACCATAAGAAAATTTATTACACAAGTGATCAAGTTATAAATGAGCTTATGAGTTTTCCTGATGACATCCATAAGACCAAAGATTTGTCCCTGGTGTCTACAAAGGCAGTGACCTTAAACTTAAGTAAGTAGATTGCTTTAGCAAAGATGCGGAATCATCAGTGTCGAAGAATAGCTTCATGGGGTGCTTGCCAATAGGGCATCTCAGAAAATTTGCTGGTTTGTGTCCTGAGAAATCTGTACTTTCAGCCACTTGGTACACATCCATGGGTTGGGGCATATCTGCAACGGAACTGCTACAAGTAACCTCTTCCAGGTGTCCCTCTCTGTCACACCTGTGGCATGTTACACTCCGATGGGAATACACAGTACATGAGTGGCAGAGGAAACAATGTTTACAGGCAGGCACAGGAGACTGAGCCATGGAACAGGTGAGGGGCATGATCTCCTGCATACTGCCATGATGTCTTCTTCCATCATAAACACACTCTGGGCTGTATGGGCAGTTTCAGAACTATTTGCATGACTTATAATGCTTTTCTCAATGCATGGTTCCTTACTACCTAATCATAGGCAAGGTACACTATAACGTTCCAGATTACAGAGTCCACATATTTCTGCATTCACATATCTTTAAAACTACAGTTTCTACTTAATCCCTGTTGGTCAGCAGCCCAGTCTGGATAAGATTGATTGGGGCTCTTATTCTGATGCCACTGGTGCCAAAATTCTAAACTGGCTGTGACAACACGTTTCTTCAATGAAAATTTGTGATGAAACTGATTGGAATTTTGTAGTCTCTGCCTCAAGAGCACCAAACTTATCACCTTGAAGCTGAAAGTTCAAATGAGTGCTACATGATGATTGCTAAATAAAGTACACACAACACCATATTTTAGATGACATGAACACATATATTTTTATTCGCAGGTCAGTTATCAATTATGATGAAAAGTTTTTACACTTTGAACAGTAATTAGGCTGTTTCAGGCGAGCATGAACGACCATAGTGGCCAAGTTTTCAACTGTGGCATAAAATGGGCGGTTCACATTAATCTAAAAATGACACAGTTCACATTTAGCACAGTTCTTTAATAATTCATTGGAACCAGTCACACTGCACTAGATCATTTAAATCATTCCATAATTAACATCAACATGTTCAACAATTGCTCACTTCAATGACAAAGACCTTTCTCAGTACTTGTTAATTACAACACAATTGGGTCACAATGTTAATTCATTAGAGGTACTGTAATCATGCGAAAGTTTTTACACATTAAAGTTCTTGAACTTTGAAGTTGCTGGTGCACATATTTTCACTCATAAGATGTGTATAATTGTGGTTTGAGTCAACAATGCGTTCGACGTGGATTTCAGGTACTCATTTGCTTTCACACTGTGGACTGCCAATTTTGGGTGACATCCGACAACTCGTAGACCATTGTAAGAACAAACTGTTATTTTGAAAATTACATAATGCTTTGAAAAATATGTTAGAGCACTTGCCCGCAAAAGGCAAAGGTCCCGAGTTCGAGTCTCGGTCGAGCACACAGTTTTAATGTGCCAGGAAGTTTCATATCAGTGCACACTCCGCTGCAGAGTGAAAATCTCATTCTGGTTAATACACAAGTGTTTGCATGGATATTGTCCTTATGCTGCTGAAGTGTACACAATTTGTTCATGTCCACAAATTCCTTAAGGTATCCTCACAAGTAGTAATCAGAGGCTGTAAGGACAGGGGAACATGGCCGCCAATTAACATGAGAATTTATTGAAATTCTCCGCTCACTGAACAGTTGCCTCTGAGGTTTCACTGTGGTTCTGGGAGTATGGGAGGTTGCCCCATCCCGCTGAAACCACATTTTGGGATGATCTTCTACTGCAGGATATAAAAAATTATCAGTCATATCTTGGGCTCTCACTAGTAATTGACAAATTGTGACCGTTATCAGTTTCAAAGAAATAAGGCCAAATATCTTCCTGCGAGGTCACCCCACACCAAACTGTGCACTTGATAGGGTGCACCTGGGGCTCATGATTTATCCTTAAATTTGTCATACACAGAACCAACAGTTCTGTTTATTGACGTAATCATTCAGATGGAAATGAGTCTCATCTGACAAGATAACTTGGAGGATAAATTCATTGTTTTCTCTGGCTAATTCTTGGATGTGAATTACAAAATTTCGGCACACTTCATGGCCCATGGGTCTCAGTTCCTGCACTAACTGTATTTTGTGTAGTACATGTTTAAATTATGTTTTAAAATTCTCCTTAAGGATGTTCGGGTTCCCTGATTCCCTAGAACATCTTCATGTTGATGTTTCCCATTCTTCTTCGACACTGGCCCTAACTCCTACAATGTTCTCTTTGCTGAGAGATGAACATGGTCTACCAGTAAGCGGAAGGTTTATCACAGCAAGTGTGCCATTAGTTTCCAAATCATCATTGCTGAGGTCCATGTCTGACTAGTAAATGGTTATGATAAGCTCTTTGCATCAGAGTAATAGACCTGTTATTTTGAAAATAAAATTCCACTATTTTCAGTCATTCTTCCTTGGTGTAATTCACCATGCAGTCTCCAAAGCATGTTATGATATGCACCTGTAACAAAAGAAACAGCCATAGCAAACAGGATATATATGTGTTAAATCCTCCTCTGCCTTCTGGTCCATTCTTTATTTACATTTGTGTGCAGATAATATGTAAAAAATTTAGACTACAGACTTAAAAAATTGTACAGCAAAGAATACTGTAACATTAAAATGATATTTTTAAGAATAAACAGCTCTGTTTACTTGACAGGAATAGTAACAAGTTTTGTCCAGTGCAAGTTATCAGCTAAACTTTCATGAATTGTTGCAATGAGTAAAAGCATCTCTATATCACTAACTCAGTTAACAACATGTGTAGTAACTTATTGCCTTTTAATTTATTATAAGTCTTCAATCCCATAAATTGTAGAATCTGACAATTTAGCTCAAGTCAGTGGGTAGGAAGCATAACAGTTTCTTTGTTTATTGTGTTCTGTACAAGGACAAAATAATTTTCCTGAAACAACAATGTAAGGAAAAGACAGATTACTGCTTATTGTAAAGATAATACTTTAAGCTGCAGACAGGCACAACTAAAAGAAACTTACGCTTTAGCCTTCTGCCACAGCCTTCATCAAAGAAAGAAAGAGAAACACACACACATACATTCATTCACACAAGCAAGCAAACCTCACGCACACGACCTTCATCTCCGGCTACAATACTGCCAGAGTTGACAGTTACGTGTGTGTGAAGTGTGCTTGTTGGTGTGTGTTTCTTTTTCTGATGAAACCTGTGGCCAAAAGCTAATGTGTATGTGTCTCAATTGTGACTGTCTCCAATGTAACATGTCATCCTTACAATAAGTAGTAACCTGTTTTTCCTTACATTGTTGAGATTACACCCTGGAATTTCCACTGTTTGATTGTTCCTTAAATGATTACTTTCTGGAGGACAAAGAATTTAGTAATTTGATTAATGGACTGCTGGCCATTAAAACTGCATCACTGTGAAGACTGAATGCAACAAACATCAAATTGACATGAAATGTACTACATGCTTGGCTATGTAAATGATTAGTGTTCCAGTTAAATTGCACAAAGTACGCAGGAGTAAACCACCTTCATTCTGTATTTTAGGAAAGGTCATATGGCATGTTTTGTCATTCTGAAATTGCACTTTGATTTTGGCTGTTTGCGTGAACATCATATTATGTCTTGTGTAAGAGGGGAAATATCTAAAACACATGTCAGAATTTGGTCTACTGCGATTTTGCTTTGTCATTCTGAGACATTGCTGCTCACATTGATGTCATGCCATGATTGTTACACAAATATGGAATTGATGGATTCAGGAGAGCCACAACATCAGGTGAGCTGTTATCAGTGGCATGGAGAATCTCATGTGCACCACATGGTGAGCAGCTGAGTACCCATGAAGAGAGAGATATCATGTGCTCAAACATGCAGCATTGTACAGATGCATCATATGCCTTAGGTGAGGAAATGCACTCATTTGCCGTGAGACAAGTGTCTGCATGACATTTGAGTTACCACAAGCTGTGAGTTCTGGGGCCAATGTTGTGGCTGACCTCGACTCAGCAGCAGAGAGAGGTGTGTGTGAACAGTGGTGCGTGTGACCCCGCTGGACACAGGAGTGGCAACAAAGTAGTCTTTTCAGATGAATCCCAGTTCTTCATACAGCATCACAATGGACATATCCGTGTGTAGAGAGTCTGAAGAGAATGAATGTTGACAGATTGCATTTTGTCATTGTCAGATGGGCCCAGAACCCAATGTTATGGTATTGGGTACACCAGTCACCTCTGGTTCTCATATCTGGTAAATTGGACATCAGCCATTACGTTACTGATATTGTAAGTCAGGTGGCTTCGCCATACTTTTGAGGTTTCTGTGACATTATCTTTCTACAAGATACTGCAAGACCATATGTTGCCTGTACTGTTCCCACCCTGATACAGGGAATTGCCTTGATCCAGCACATTAAGATCTCACACCCAATGAGAATCCGGTATCATCAGCATCTCTGCCAACCTCAAGTGCCACTCATAGCTATGCAAAAGATGGAATTTTAACAATTCTTCCAAAGACTTAGGGAGATTAGTGCAGAAAACTGCAGTGAGGATCATTACATCGAAGTAGCACAATGCTATTAAGGATTATTAATATTCAGACATGTATATGTGAATCAGCATTCAAGACCATTTTGTTGCTATCAAGAACATTGTTCTCATTGTGTATAACTCTAAACCATAGAAGAACTATAGCATTCAAAGTTATGTATAACTCAATTATTACTTGAACATAATGTAAACAAACTTATCATTGTGTTACCTTTTTCAAGATGTCTATTTCTGTTTACTAGCTATCTCACTATGGATACAACAGAAAACATCTGGTTATGAGTTTCTGAGAGATTAGCATGCCACCCCTTGCCAGCCACTACAACTGGTGAACTCTGGTGTACAGTTGATGCAGAATGGAGAGACTTACCTGTAATCTGTAACCCAAGCTCAGCCAAGTCAGAGCTGTTGTGGCAGCCAGAGGTGGAAACTGTTGGCTAAATTTCACACCCTGTAAAACTCTAATCACTTACAAATTTAATTGTGTATTATTCTTTTTATACTGTGTATGCACAATAAGTAAAATTTTGTTATTTGCTATCTTTCCTGATGTTGTTGTTTTAATGGACAACAACATGTACAGGGATGACTGTCCCATGAACCATGCACTTGCCATTGTGGGTGGCCTGCATGACTTAAGGATGCAGATAGCTGTATCATAGGCACAACCGCATTCAAGATGTATCTGTGGAGAGAGAAGACTAATTCATAGCATCAAAATAAAGGCAGCAGGTTTTTCAGGAATTGCAGCAGGAACAATCTGATTTATGTGTCCTTGTAACATTAACAAATAAGTCTTACAAGTTGGTCCTGCAAAGAGCTGAAAGCAACGGGACCTGCAGATCTGTTATACAGTTTAATTGATGACGGCATCATTCTGGACATAAAACTGTTCCCCGTGTGGATCTCTAGGCGACAGCTACTCAGGAGAATCTTGTTGTTAGGAAAAATGTATCTGGGTGTTCTACCGATTGCAGCATGGATTGTTTGATATTGTAATTGGGTTATCATAGCCAAGATGGATACTAAATGAATGGCCATAACAGTAGTCATAGTTTCTATGCCTATGATGAGTTAGAATACTTACATGAAGAGATAAAAAAATTATTCAAAACATTCATTATTAATCTTTTTACAAATTGCTTAGTGTCGTGACCTCATTCATTCTTACGTAGTTGAAACTTCAGACAGATGTCTCCATCCACACCAATCTTTGACCTTTCTTAACATGACGTGAAGCAGCAGGCTGATAATCTTCCTCGCTTGATCCAACCATCTGTTTGCTGCTCTCCCACGTGGTCTTCTGCCCTCAATTTTTCCCTGCACAATGATCTTCTCTAAATTATCCCCTTTACTTCTCAAGATGTGCCCAAGGAACTGAAGGTACTTTTGGCTAACATGAGAAGATAACCTTGTGATTTTAAGTTGTTCTGTTTTTGAAACATTTGTTCTTTCTTGTGGCCACAGTACACGTAGCATCAATGCGGCTCTTATCACTACCTTTCACAGTCCAGGTCTCACATCAGAATAAGAATACAGGAAACACCAATGCTTCTACCAAGTGCATCTTCGTTGTCTTGGATATTGCCCGATTCTGCCATATCTTAGTGAGTTTGACCATTGCGGCTCGGCCAAAAATGATTTGTAGTCTTATCTCTTTATCACACTTTCCTTTGCAATTCAAAACATTAAGGAAGACAAAAATTTAATTGTGGCAGATGTCAGGAACTTCATAAGAGGAAAAGGAAGAGAAGAAAAAATAGGACAACTGGAGGAAAAGAATGAAAGAACCAACCTGGTGGAGTAAAAATTAGTTTGAGAATCGAGAAAAATGGTTCTATATATGGAAGAAACCTGAAGGTTCTCAAAGGTTTCATATGGATTGTAAGATGGTCAGACAAAGATTTTAAAAATAGATTTCGAACTGTAATACATTAAAGGGGCTGACGTGGATTCTGACCATGCAGATTAAAAGTGATGAAATCACAGAAAGGAATGAAATTAAGGAGATGGGTCAGATTTGAGAGATGAAATAGTGAAGCCAGCATAGATCTAATAGGCAAAGAGAAAGATCCAGCAGAAATCCTTGAAATACATATGAGACATTGAATTTAATTAATGAAAGGAGAAAATATAAAAATCTAGCAAATGAAGCAGGCAAAAGTAAACTAAATTCCCTCAAAATGATGGAGATCTTTAAGAGAACATTTCATGGCCAAATGTTCTACCTGATATTTAAGATTTATGATAGTGGCAAATACCGGTAGGCTTCAAGAATAATGTAATAGTTCCAGTTTCAAAGAACATATGCTGACAAATGTAAATATTACTGAACCATTAGTTTAATACATCATGGTAGCAAAATACTGATATAAATCATCTGTAGAAGAAAGGGAAAACTGGTGGAGACCAATTAATTTGGGTTCCAGAGAGGCATGTGAGGCAACCATGACCCTACAAGTTGTCTTAGATGACAGACTGAACAAAGGCAAATCTATTTTTATAGCATTTGTAAATTTAGAGAAAACTTTTGACGGTTTTGACAGGAATACACTATTTGCAATTTTAAGGTAGTAGGGATAAAATACAATATGCAACAGATTTTATAATTCATCTACACTACGCTATAAGAGTCAAAGGGATTGAAAAGGAAGCAGAAATAGAGAAGGGAGTGAGACAATGTTGTAGCCCATATCCCATGTTACAATTTAGAGAGGGACCTAATGTTCAGGAAAAAGCAATGAGAGTTTTCAGGCTTGCCAATGACACCATAATTCCGTGAGATGGCAAAGGTCCTGGATGATCAGTTGAAAGGAACTGATAGTGTGTTGAAAAGAGATTATAAGATGTGCATCAACAAAAATAAAACAAGGATAATGGAGTATAATGTATTTAAATCTTGCGATACTGTGAGAATTAGATTAGAAATGAGGCACTGAAAATAGTAATATACAAGTTTTGCTATTTGGGCAGCAAAATAACTGATGGAGTTGAAACAGTGAGACTATAAATGCAGACTGGCAATAACAAGAGGAGTGCTCCTGTAAAAGAAAAGAAATGCTTGTTAACATTTGTGGACTGCATTATGTGAGTGTTACATATGTTCAGAACCCACTCCGCCAACATACTTGTAAAGTTTCTAAGCTGTTCAGAACACTGATAACTTTCTGAAGTTTTTTTTCTTTATCCTGATTTGTCACTAACACAGGAGCATCATCTGCAATATACACAAGAGGAGATCTGATATTTACTGGTAAATCATTCAGATACAACAGAAATAGTTCTAGTCCTAGCATGAGGCCTCGTGGGTCACAGAGATATTGTTTTCCAGTTAGAGTAATAATTTATCCCATTTACAGTGATAATTAGATTTTGTTTTCTGTTCCATATGTAGGATTTAAGCCACTGCAGAGTCCTAGTGTCATATCTGTCAAGTTTGGACATATGCACAGCATGGTTTATGGAATCAACTGTCTTTGTGCCTCCTCCTGAAGCCTATTTCTTTTTTATGTTTCTTTTATCAACAAAATTGTCCATGGTATTTTCCTTACTACAAACTAAACATTGTTTAGAATAAAGACATATTTGGTAATACAATTTTGGATTTGGGCAACAGGAACTATTTCCAATATTTTTGACATGAATGGAAAAATTGACATGTGTCTTCTTGATACCTCCTTCAAAAATGGTTTAATTTCTGTATACTTCAGTACCTCTGAGAGGCAGGCCACCTCAAAAAATTGGTTACTTATTTGAGCTGGTGGGTGTGCAAGTAAGTTACCTACTGTTGTTGGACTAGTCACTTTCGTGGTTACTCCATCTTAACACTCAGAAATTTTGTTTTTAATGCTAACTTGCATTTTCTACATTTACATCCTTTCCTGAAACATTTGTAGACTTTTTAAGGTGCTCAGAATCCTCATCAAGTGCAAAGGGATTTACTTTGTTACTACAGTCAGTTACACAGATACAAGAATTTTTAACATTTCTAACAAACTGAATGATGCACTCTGATACTTGAGCCATATTTATAGCAGTCTTAACAAGTGCTGATTTCTACAGCAAACTTCATGTGCTTAATATGTACAAAATGAATAAAATAACATTGTTACTGACTGAAGCAGCCCCCCCACCCCCCACCCCATGGAACAATTAATGTTGTTTCTTGTTGATAAGTATAATGAATCTGCATGTAATGTACTGATCTACTTATCTGTGGCTTGCTGACAATTCAGTCCAGACAAGTAGGCTAGTACGCAGAAGCTTAACCTATACGTAAATACAACAAGTACAAACTTATGCAAATGAGGGCCTATCATACTGGAGTTATGTTATGTGACCATATGCCTTCACTTGTAAAACACGTATTGGCATTAAGAACATTTAAAGTTGAGATTACACATTTTTTGCTTGATCTCCACTCCTGCTCTATCTCTGAATTTCTGTATTGTCATACTAAGTAAACCTGACTTACCAAATACTGTTAATTACATAATTACCAGTATGTCACTTTATATTACTATTTATATTAATTGTGTTGCTCAAGTAGTCCCATTTAATAGCTACTATAATTGTAAATTCATTGTTATTCCTGACTTGTCCTATATCACATATACAAACAGTTTAGCGTATCACTTTATATTATTATGTATTCTGATTGTGTAGACTATGTAGTCTGACTTAATAACTACTATAATCAACAGTTAATTATGTTATCCCTGGCTTTTTCTTTATCATATGTACAAACAAAGCACTAAAAGTTATTTACTGGGCCAAATAAAAATAAACCACAGAGAATACATGCCATCACCAGACATGACGTAAATTCCCTTTGTTTCACAAAAACGCCAGACATTGTAATTGAGAAAAGACAAACTGAATGCCCTCCAAGGGGGCTACCTCCCTGAAGGTTCCTTCAGTGGGACAAGAATTTAGTAAAAAGAATAGGTATTTTATACATGTGTCTACTGGTATGTTTAAAAAAAGTGAAATCAGGTGTATCAATGGTAAATCAAGAAAAATATATGATGATGTATAAAAGCAACTACGATCATGCACATGAAAAGATCTCAAAGTTTAACAGCAAAATTTCTTGCTAATATTTTTACACTTGAATGACTGTCATTACTAAGAAAAGATGAGTTTCAATCAAGCTTTGTTGATGAAAATCTCTGTTGGCAGTGGAAGAAGAGAAATAGTTATGGAATTCCAACATGACATCAGTGGAAGGATTAGTGTTGACCTCGTCAGTTTTTTTTATTTTCTGTTTTAGTTGTGTTACACTCAAATTTATTGGTGACTAATTTTGAACACAATGTTCATTTTCAACACATTACCTGAGTCTTTGTCGTGTGAATTGTCGTAAAGCAACTTAATTCGAACAGGTCATACTTATACCTTTCATTTATTTACAATTATGAGCTACTCTCCACTCAACTAACTGATAACAGATGCACCAGACTGCAAACTGTGTCTCATGTTCACACTTTCAGTTTTCTTTTTCAAATAAGAGAAGCTCTTGTAGTCTTGTAAAGTATGACTCATGAATGATTTTAATTGGAAAATGCCCTCTGAGGAGATTGACTGCTGATGGGAGGGGAAACACATTGAGAGTAATGTGTTTCTGCTCTTTGCAAAAGAACGTTGACAAAAAAGCAAACCTAGGGCAGAAGATCTACTTCTTTCTTAAAAAGACACAGCACTATTGGAACAGGGAAATGGGCAATACAAATTACACGAAGCTGCATACACACAAAAATGTTGTGATTGTGAACATTTTTAGTTGCTATTGTTTTATTTATTTATCTTTTATTGCATATAGTCACCAACTGGTGACTTTTCCAAACATCATAGCATTTTTATACAATTTTTGCACAAACAGTAGGAATTTGCAATTCACGTGTACAAGAAGCCACTTACAGGTGATGCACTTGGCAATATATGGTACAGTAATTCATAATGCAACATACAGTTGTTACATAATATAGGCATTTGAATTAACAGCACGTTGTAACAAAAATAATATATATTACAATCACCTCAGAATAGTACATCATATAGATAGAAGAGTTAGGTCTACATTTAAGAATAGCTACATTTTAATATCAGTATTCATTTGGTGAGTACAAACATTTGAGAGTTAAGAATGATTTCAATTCCCTTTTGAATACTTCACCTCTGTGGCATCTTATAGCACTTGGCAGTTTGTTAAACCATATCTGGCCATTAATCCAAGGACTATGATCTGTTGTCTTCAGTTTAGTTCAGTTTCTTAAGAAACAATCTTTTTGTCTTGTGTTATGGGTATGCACATCAGAGCACTTAGTTTCATTATTTTTATGGTCCACAATGAATGTTATTAATTTGTACAGATACAGAGAATATACTGTTAGATATTTATGTTGTACAAAGGTTTCCCTACATGAACCTCTGTATCCTAGTCGATGCATGGTCCTGATTGCTCTTTTTTGCAGTGTTAGGATTCTGTTCACGTGTCTATCAGCACCACATCCCCATACCCCTATTCCATAATTAATATATGCAAATATTGTCCCATAATAAGCAGTTTTTAATGTTTGTTCAGAGACTAATTTTGATAGTTTGCTAATTAAGTGCAGTGAACTGCTGATTTTATTGCATACGAAATTGATATGGTGTACCCAACTAAGATTTTCGTCTAGGTATATCCCCAAAAATTTACATTTGTCAGTGTCTAATTTTTTGATGCCACTTATATTATCAATAGAGGTTTGGTATGAATTACCAAGATTAAATGGTAATAGCTGGGATTTGCTAATGTTTGACTTTTAGACCTTGATCATGGAAGTAAGTAGTTATTTGACTTAAGCCATCAGTTGCTGCCAATTTCAAGTCATTAGTTTGTTTGCAAAAGAACAAAAGTGAGGTATCATCTGCATAACTTACTAGTTGGGAGTACAGAGGTACCTCTAAATCATTAATATAGACCAGGAAAAGGAAAGAGCCCAATACGGAGCCCTGAGGTACACCTTGTTTTACTGTTTCATAGCTAGATTGGAAATGTTTGATCTGATCATTAATTTCATAACTCAGCTTTGTACACTGCTTACGATTGGTTAGATAAGTGATCAGTAGTTGAATGGATGTGGCATTTATATTATAAGTTTTCAGTTAGCTTAATAGTAGCTCATGGTTCACTGAGTCAAATGCTTTAGTAAGGTCTAGGAATAGCCCTGTTATCTGCATTCCTTCATCCAGGGCATCATACACCTTGTGGAGAAATTTGGTAATTGCTGTAATGGTACTGTGATGCTTTCTGAAGCGATGCTGTGTTTCTGCTAGTAAATTATTCTTTGTGAAATAATCAGTAAGTTGTGTCAACAAAACAATTTCAAATATTGTACCAAAAATTGGTAATAGTGATATGGGCCTGAAGTTTGATAGCTCATCCTTCAATCCTTTTTTATGCAGAGGTTTAACTGTACTTTTCTTCAACATATTTGGAAATGTGTGCTCCCTGATACAACTGTAGATCATATGGGTAATTATTCCTAACTGCATTTTTTATTATAAAACTGCTCAGTCCATCCCATCCAGATGAGGTCTTATTCTTTAAGTTATTTATTATTTTTCCTGTTTCCTCCACACTCACTTCCTTAAATGCAAAAGCAGTTTCCAGCCTAGGGTAAGGCTTTACCACCCGAGTAAGGCCTGCGTTATTAACTGGATTCACAGCTGAAGATATAAAATATTCATTAAATATATTGCAGATTTTATCTGGACCATTAATATGGTTTCCTTCATGTTGGATTCTGTCAACTTGAGTATCTAACTTATGGGTAGCTTTGCAATATCTATTTATTTATTCCATGAAGTCTTCCCTATATTTCTTGACTGAGCTATTTCCTTATCTAGGATCGGTTTTCTTAAATTTGAGAGCCGTTCCTGAAATTGTTTTTTAGATTGATTGTACATCCTAAAATATTTGCAATTTAGTTGACTTGTGTAGTACACTTAGTTCCTCAATATTTTGCCCGAGTTTAATCACGTAAGCCGGAAGAGTCAGTCTGGTGTTTTTTACATTTTGCTTGTGAGTTACTACTTTCTTAATTTCTTTCACTGGGCAGCAAAAATTAAGATATTGTAAAATAATATCATAAAATTTGGCCCATTTGTATTTGGATCCTTTTTGCTGAAGAACTAGTTGCCATTCCTCAGATGTTAGTTTACTTTTAAAAGGCTTATTGTTTTTCTCTTTAAGCATTCTTTTATGTTCTACGAACTGAGTAATTTCTTGGAAGCTTGTGTGTTCATAGTCTACAAATTGACATTTGTGGTCTGAGTAGTGGAAGTCCACATTCCAGCATCTAATACTATATTTTACTTCTTTACTTAGTATTATGTAGGCTATTCTACTAGAAGTAGACTGAGTTACTCTTGTATCTGAATTTACTGCATTCATAAGATTATAGGAGTTAAGGGTATCTATTAGCCTGCTGTTATGGTTATTGCAAGATGTTGCCTCTATATTCAAGTCACCAAGTATTGTTACCTCATTTGGGTCACAGTGTCCCATTATTCTACTAAAAATATCTATGAAACACACTACCTCTGATTTTGGTGGACGATAAATCCCAATAATTTTCTGTTTCACCGTGCCCTTTCCGCAACCTCTGATATGGAGTTCAATGCCTGTCACATCAGTCAAGCCTTCACTATTATACAGATCTAGATGGTTTAATTTATTTACTTTGAGCTGCTCTCTAACAAATATTGCTACACCTCCACCTTTATGATGCTGTCTACAGTAGCTATAGCTATTTCCTAGGAAATAGCCATCTAGTTTAGTGTAAATAATTTCCTCAGGTTTCAGTCCATGCTCGGTTAACGCAACTACAATGAGGTGAATGACCATTTACAAAAGTCTGCAAAACATTGGGCTTATTTATAAGATATTGTATATTTAAGTGCATGAGCCTTAATGGTACTTTTAGTTTGTCACTTTGAATTTCCTCCTGTTCTGGAGCATTTAGTATGTTGAGGGAACTACACTCATACATGGGTGGTAAAATGCAATAAAAATATGTCACTCATTGTCAGCTCCGAAACAAGCATACGATAGAACCCTTTAAGCTCCAGATATAGAATCAATAACTATTACAGAAGAAAGGCATATGGTTTATAACTGCAGAGACTGGGTTGGCAAACAAAGTTCCTCAATGAGAAAATACAGAGATTTTGAAACACGACAATGAATGTGAAAGGATCTCAAGGTGTGGGCAGATGAGATTGGATAATACATTGGTTCACGTGAGAGACTGGTGTAGTGAGGTGCTCATACTTTTTATTCAGGAAATTAACTGTTGTGTTCCTGGGTATTATTAATTTGCATGTTGGTGAGTATTTAGTTTCACTTCTGGACCAAGTGAAAAATACTGACAACTTTTTGCTTACAAATTAAAAGCCATAATTTTTAAAATTTCAGTAGAAATCTTAAAAGTATAAAACACAAAAGATACACAGACATTTTTCGTTCAAAATATTTTTGCACAGCACTGTACTTCTTATGCCATGCAATACTGCAAAATACTTTAGCACGTGTAAGTAATGTCTCATTTTGCTTTTGATAAATGTTCATACTACTGTACTTGATCCTGTTTGTACATGGCAAAACAATGCTCTCTTTCGGCTACATGGTCCCATACTAATATTACTTTCCTGCACTTGGGCTACTGTGTCCTTCTCTTACCTATGACATTATTCTCAACGTTTCTATCAATAGGTTTTACTGCCATCTGTGCAAATTACTTTGCTACTTCTATATTTAGTCCCCTGCAGGACTTTTTCTCAAACACAACTTTAAACTAATATTTCATACGACGTCCGGAGGCCGAAAACAATAAAGGAGAGAAGCATATCATCATCAAAAGCAATTGCATTAACATTTGAAAATATAAACTAACGTACAAGTGCACTAGTGGTAGTGCTGTAATGAGACCACAGTGTGCTCTCATTATAACACGATTAACAGTATTCGAATGTATATTTTTAACGCCTCGTTCCTGTTAGTTTATTTGTTTCGTTTTTGTTTTAGCGGTAGGATTAAGTTGTCGAAGTGCTTAGATAACTACTTTAGCCCTCGGTACTGTTGATACGTTGGAACCGATAACGATAAGTTCGTAATCATAAAAACAAGACCGCTTAAGGGATAAATACTGTATTCTTCGTCACTATTGCATCTAATTATAACAGAACCATAAAGCACTTAAGACTTACGCTGAGGTATGCATTATGTAACAGTAATAACACCCAACCAGGCAACCACAACGCAGAATGTGCCAATTTGCATTAAGATATGCTACCGACGTCAATAAGCCGCTGCAGAAAATCTTACGAAACTGTGCAAGTCATATAATAAGCACTGAGCACTACTGTTCCCATCGTAAGACAGTACAAGTTCAATGCAGCCGTACAAGATTCCGGTTTTCCACAACGACATACCACAAAGATTTATTTGTCCCAAAAAACAAGAATATTTAGTCAAACTAATGACTGAATTAAATATAACACTTATTAATTATAGAAGTACTCAGTCAAATAAATGTATCTTCACACAATGCATCATTAATTGATAATTCTTTATCAATCGAAACCCTATTTCGGGACATGTTGAATTTACCAATCACAGTCCATTGCGATGCGCTCGTTAGAAGTGGCAAGAGTTAATTTCAAGCGTGCATTAATAGTGACGAAACTATCGCGATATGAATACGAAAAATATCGTTACCCACATTTAACCGAGACTGAGTTGGAAGCAGTACTAAAGAAACGAGGTTCCGAGTACGGAAATTTACTCCGTCGCTACGAAATTCATAAAACATTTGAAAAGCGTTTAGTGGAAAGTGTGGAAGCATGCGGAATTACGACCAAAGTGGTGAACCGATTCGGATACAATGAAGAAAATCTTAAATGGGCAGATGTTGTGGTGCCTGTTGGTGGTGATGGTACTTTCATACTAGCTGCAAGTAAAATCCAAGGCAACTATAAGCCTGTTATTGGCTTCAATTCAGATCCAAGACGTTCCGCCGGTTACCTATGCCTACCAAAAAAATATTCTGCCGACGTCAAAGGAGCTTTGCAGAAGATCATTAATGGAGATTTCAGGTGGATGTTTAGAAATAGAATACGAATAACATTGTTCGGGAAAAACATTTTCGATGCTCCACTTGAACTTAACGAAGAGCAATTGCGAGAACCTGGTGACACTCCTCTGCCGAAGAGAACAACTGTAACAGCTGATTCTAAGGTTTATAGGAGGACACTGCCAACATTGGCTCTTAATGAAATATTTGTTGGTGAAAAACAAGCCACTCGTGTGTCATACTTGGAACTGAAGCTAGCTGGCGAATCAAGAACGAAACTGAAGTGTACCGGAATCTGTGTCGCGACAGGCACCGGGTCCACCGCTTGGCACGCAAGTATGAACCGTATTTCTGAACAGTCCATAAGTGAATTGCTATCATTATTGAAGCAGCCAGTTTCAGAGGAAACGCGAGCAGAATTGTGTTCACGTTTTTCGGAACAGTTGAAGTTCGATCCCGAAGAACGAAAAATGTGTTATACAGTGCGTGAGTGTATAGACACGAAAACCTGGCCAGAAGGTAAACGAATAAACCCACGCGGCTTTGTTTCGTGGCTCGCAATACGCTCCCGTTGTTTCGACGGAGGCCTTGCACTTGACGGTAACGTCGTTTACAATTTCGATGATGGAGCGGTGGCAATTTTTCAGGTGCTCGATGAAGATGCCCTACAGACGGTAATGTTGCGGGAATGATAGTTTTCCTTGCACAGTCATTTTCGTATGCAGCAGAACTGCAATTTCGTGAAGTAATGGGGAAATTTTAAGCTACTGTAAGTGTTCTCTAAATATGAAACCCCTGGCTGACAATGGTCTTAAGTTGTGCCTGTATTGCATAGATGATTTTTTTTCCATGTATTAATAGTGCAGCTTAAGATTTTATAAAGCCCCAGATGACTTACTGCATACCATATTGTAAATGACATATTTTGTGCACTTGTTGTATACCAGCAACTGTTTAGGCATTCTTACCATATTGCAATATAGCAGTGGCATCATAGATGCTCCCTGTGAAACACGTACAGTCAGAAAACTTACAACTTGATTAAGCTCAGCCTGTGAATTTCATTTTGAATGAAATTAATATTAGATTGCTGGTATAATCCAGTATAGAGGCCATTCGAGCTAACTAGGTCTTCGTTGCTCTATCAGTGTGTTCACAATATTCAGTTTTGCCTGCCTACAGTGTATTATTTTTTTCAGAGACCACATTTTAAAGAGGTTATGATGCTGTGGCCAAAATTTAATGTGTTGTTGCGAGGAGCAGCATGGTTCCAGAATGTTTTGAATTTGTTTGCATCCATAAAGATAATTTTATTGACATAACACATTTGCTTCATGCAACTTGTGACAAATCTACAGTATTCAGAGCAGGCCATATGTGCCATTATAATCAACAAGAACATGAATAACAAGAAAGCAAATGAAAGAAATCTGGCTGTTGACATGCCAATTTGATCCAAGGCAGTTTAGTGTCACCAAAACACTGTACTTAATGCATGATCCACCAGAAGATTGCACTAGCTAAGATAAAAGTTATTCTCCTCTGTTATCTTTTTCTTTACCGCTCCCTTTATTCTGTAAAAACAACCTTTATAGAATTTATGAATTTCAAATAATTTCATTACCATCAAAATAGAAAATCTCAAAAAACAACCTCAAGTTCATTACCGAAAAAGTCCAAAGAGGTGTACCATCATATACAAAAATAAATTATGATACCTATGTAAATACACAGCCTTAAAAATCTATCAGTGCAGCCTAAATAAACCAGACAAAGCTTCTCTTATTGATTTTATTGCAAAACTTTATTATGCAATAATCACTGTTCGATATTTTTAAAATATTTCTAAAGCCTGGAAATTAATGATGTGTACTTAACTTAAAACACTTAGGTTTTTGTTATAGTACTCTAATTATAATGCTCCACATTTCACTAAGAGCTAATGGTAATGTCAATACCAAAAAATACAGTTCTCTCATGCAAAGAATTGGATTCATGATCTTAAAAATGGCTGCAAATCAGCAACTGTGTAAATCTGAAGAGGTTGAAAATATCAGCCAGCAAGTTGCAAAACAAAGGTTTCTTAGCCCTTGACCTAAGTTTTGATATTTCTAAAGCTCCTTGTCACATCACATGATGGTACATTAGATTAGCTGAAGCCAAGGGCTCTTGTCATACATAAAATTGGCAAAAACAAGAATTATCCCAAGCTGTGGGTTTAGATTAGCCCCACTACTTCTGAAGAAGATATTTTCAGAAATACTGAAACCTAGGTCAGTGGGTAATTGACCTTTGTTTTGCAACTGGTTGGCTGATCTTCAATGTTAATCATGATTTACTGGACATATTTTGTAAAACTGCACTGATCTCACGTGCCAAAAAACTTAATATGATTTATTAATTTATATTTGATCTGGGAAGTGTGGTTTTTTGAACTGTGGTCATAAAAACTGTTGAACATATAAGCATTTACTACCAAATAGTCAAGTAAGTACCTGTTAAAAAGTTTGTATTTCTATTTATGTTAGTAAACCATTATTGACTTGCCTATGCCTCTGTAGTAGGCGTAAGAGTGGATAGAATCTGTATTTTCATTGTATCTTCTTTTATACCAATTGACACTTTAAAAAACTGTTATAGATTGATAATATTTGTATACTGGAAGCAAGACAGACAGTGCTTGAATCTGAATGCTGTCATAACACGATTGAAATAAAAAACAGAAGGACAAAGCACTGTCTTATTTCATAACACCCAAGAAATCAGGTTAAAAATTGTATCCTGAATGCCATTCTGTTTTTCATGTTTTAAATATGGCATTATTTTCTCAACAGTTCATATTATTATATGCAAGGAATACAGTTAGTCATTATGAGGAGTATTTCCAGGGCTGCATTTTCAGTTACTTTCCTAGGATTTAATTACCTTATTCATCATTAGAGATTACTGGATAGCAGATAGTAATATATTCTGAAGCTATATTTTTCAGACAGTCTGTCTAGGGGATGAAGAAGAAAACTTCACAAGCTAAGGTCTACACCTACATCCATACTATGCAAACCACCACGAAGTGCATGGCAGAGGGTATGTCCCATTGTACCAGTTATTAGGGTTTATTCCCATTCCATTCACATATGGAGCATGGGAAGAATGACTGACTGACTGAATGCCTCCGTGCATCCAGTAATTATTCTGATCTTGTCCTCATGATCCCCATGTGAGCGATACAAAGGGAGTTGTGGTATATTCCTAGGGTAATCTTTTAAAGCCTGGTTTTGAAACTTCGTTAGCAGACTTTCTCGAGATAGTTTACCTTAAAGAGAGTGCCAGTTCAGTTTCTTCAGCATCATTGTAACTCTCTGCCACAGTGACTATTTGAGATTGCACAGCTCTGTATTTGTTCAATATCCCCTGTTAATTCTGTTTGGTATGGGTCCCACACACTTTGGAAATATTCTAGAATAGGTCACAAAAGTGATGTGTCTGCAGTTGCCTTTCAAGACTGATTGCAGTTCTCCAGTATTCTAACAATAAATCAAAGTCTAACACCTTTACCCACATCTTCTGAGTGTGAGATCATTCCATTTCATATTCCTATAAAGTGTTACACCCAGTATTTTATGATTTGACTGCTTCCAACTGTGACTCATTGGTATTACGGTCATAGGCCACTAAATTTTTTTCATTTTCTGAAGTGCACAATTTTATATTTCTCAGTATTTAAAGTAAGTTGCCAATTTTGCATCACTTTGACATCTTAGCTAGATCTGACTGAATATTTATGGGGATTACGGAAGTGTCCAATTCCAACCGTCTGTTTGACCCATGATGTCATGAATATGGCGGAAATGGCTATTGTAAGCGTCTCCAGTATGACGCCTATGATGTCACTACATACACATGGCAACAAATACGAAAATACATATAAATAAGACAATAACATCTCCCTCAAAAAATACAATCAAACTAACTGGACAAACACGGGAAATTGGGGGCTTTAGGGAGGGGACAAGCTTTTTTTTAAAAAAAAAAAAGGGGGGGGGGCACACCTGATCCCTAAAGACACAAAATGACGAACAAAAACAAAAAATTACAAAATCTACATGAATCGGACACTTCCCTTGACGTATATAGGTCAACCGCAGCTGATGATACCAAAACACCAAAGCCTTCACCAAAAACTATGAAAATTGGAATCAGACACTGCCCCTGACCACGGCTGACGATACCAAACCACCAGTACCTATATATACAACTACAAAATTGGAATTGGTCATTTCCCTTGACCTGTATAGGTCAACCATAACTATTGATATGAAAAAACCAACACCTAAAACTGTTGTTGTTGTGGTCTTCAGTCCTGAGACTGGTTTGATGCAGCTCTCCATGCTACTCTATCCTGTGCAAGCTTCTTCATCTCCCAGTACCTACTGCAACCTACATCCTTCTGAATCTGCTTAGTGTATTCATCTCTTGGTCTCCCCCTACGATTTTTACCCTCCATGCTGCCCTCCAATACTAAATTGGTGATCCTTTGATGTCTCAGAACATGTCCTACCAACCGATCCCTTCTTCTGGTCAAGTTGTGCCACAAACTTCTCTTCTCCCCAATCCTATTCAATACTTCCTCATTAGTTATGTGATCTACCCATCTAGTCTTCAGCATTCTTCTGTAGCACCACATTTCGAAAGCTTCTATTCTCTTCTTGTCCAAACTATTTACCGTCCATGTTTCACTTCCATACATGGCTACACTCCATACAAATACTTTCAGAAATGACTTCCTGACACTTAAATCTATACTCGATGTTAACAAATTTCTCTTCTTGAGAAACGCTTTCCTTGCCATTGCCAGTCTACCTTTGATATCCTCTCTACTTCGACCATCATCAGTTATTTTGCTCCCCAAATAGCAAAACTCCTTTACTACTTTAAGTGTCTCATTTCCTAATCTAATACCCTCAACATCACCCGACTTAATTCGACTACATTCCATTATCCTAGTTATGCTTTTGTTGATGTTCATCTTGTATCCTCCCTTCAAGACACCATCCATTCCGTTCAACTGTTCTTCCAAGTCCTTTGCTGTCTCTGACAGAATTACAATGTCATCGGCGAACCTCAACATTTTTATTTCTTCTCCATGGATTTTAATACCTACTCCGAATTTTTCTTTTGTTTCCTTTACTGCTTGCTCAATATACAGATTGAATAACATCGGGGAGAGGCTACAACCCTGTCTCACTCCCTTCCCAACCACTGCTTCCCTTTCTTGTCCCTAGACTCTTATAACTGCCATCTGGTTTCTGTACAAATTGTAAATAGCCTTTCGCTCCCTGTATTTTACCCCTGCCACCTTTAGAATTTGAAAGAGAGTATTCCAGTCAACATTGTCAAAAGCTTTCTCTAAGTCTACAAATGCTAGAAACGTAGGTTTGCCTTTCCTTAATCTTTCTTCTAAGATAAGTCGTAAGGTCAGTATTGCCTCACGTGTTCCTGTATTTCTACGGAATCCAAACTGATCTTCCCCAAGGTCGGCTTCTACTAGTTTTTCCATTCGTCTGTAAAGAATTCGAGTTAGTATTTTGCAGTTGTGACTTATTAAACTGATTGTTCGGTAGTTTTCACATCTGTCAACACCTGCTTTCTTTGGGATTGGAATTATTATATTCTTCTTGAAGTCTGAAGGTATTTCGCCTGTTTCATACATCTTGCTCACCAGATGGTAGAGTTTTGTCAGGACTGGCTCTCCCAAGGCCGTCAGTAGTTCCAATGAAATGTTGTCTACTCCGGGGGCCTTGTTTCGACTCAGGTCTTTCAGTGCTCTGTCAAACTCTTCACGCAGTATCGTATCTCCCATTTCATCTTCATCTACATCCTCTTCCATTTCCATAATATTGTCCTCAAGTGCATCGCCCTTGTATAGACCCTCTATATACTCCTTCCACCTTTCTGCTTTCCCTTCTTTGCTTAGAACTGAGCTCTTGATGTTCATACAAGTGGTTCTCTTATCTCCAAAGGTCTCTTTAATTTTCCTGTAGGCAGTATCTATCTTACCCCTAGTGAGATAAGCCTCTACATCCTTACATTTGTCCTCTAGCCATCCCTGCTTAGCCATTTTGCACTTCCTGTCCATCTCATTTTTGAGATGTTTGTACTCCTTTTTGCCTGCTTCATTTACTGCATTTTTATATTTTCTCCTTTCATCAATTAAATTCAATATTTCTTCTGTTACCCAAGGATTTCTACTAGCCCTCGTCTTTTTACCTACTTGATCCTCTGCTGCCTTCACTACTTCATCCGTTAAAGCTACCCATTCTTCTTCTACTGTATTTCTTTCCCCCATTCCTGTCAATTGTTCCCTTATGCTCTCCCTGAAACTCTGTACAACCTCTGGTTCTTTCAGTTTATCCAGGTCCCATCTCCTTAAATTCCCACCTTTTTGCAGTTTCTTCAGTTTTAATCTACAGGTCATAACCAATAGATTGTGGTCAGAGTCCACATCTGCCCCTGGAAATGTCTTACAATTTAAAACCTGGCTCCTAAATCTCTGTCTTACCATTATATAATCTATCTGATACCTTTTAGTATCTCCAGGGTTCACCCATGTATACAACCTTCTATCATGATTCTTAAACCAAGTGTTAGCTATGATTAAGTTGTGCTCTGTGCAAAATTCTACCAGGTGGCTTCCTCTTTCATTTCTTAGCCCCAATCCATATTCACCTACTATGTTTCCTTCTCTCCCTTTTCCTACACTCGAATTCCAGTCACCCATGACTATTAAATTTTCGTCTCCCTTCACTATGTGAATAATTTCTTTTATTTCATCATACATTTCTTCAGTTTCTTCGTCATCTGCAGAGCTAGTTGGCATATAAACTTGTACTACTGTAGTAGGCATAGGCTTCGTGTCTATCTTGGCCACAATAATGCGTTCACTATGCTGTTTGTAGTAGCTTACCCGCATTCCTATTTTCCTATTCATTATTAAACCTACTCCTGCATTACCCCTATTTGACTTTGTGTTTATAACCCTGTAGTCACCTGACCAGAAGTCTTGTTCCTCCTGCCACCGAACTTCACTAATTCCCACTATATCTAACTTTAACCTATCCATTTCCCTTTGTAAATTTTCTAACCTACCTGCCCGATTAAGGGATCTGACATTCCACGCTCCGATCCGTAGAACGGCAGTTTTCTTTCTCCTGATTACGACATCCTCTTGAGTAGTCCCCGCCCGGAGATCCGAATGGGGGACTATTTTACCTCCGGAATATTTTACCCAAGAGGATGCCATCATCATTTAATCATACAGTAAAAGCTGCATGCCCTCGGGAAAAATTACGGCCGTAGTTTCCCCCTTGCTTTCAGCCGTTCGCAGTACCAGCACAGCAAGGCCGTTTTGGTTATTGTTACAAGGCCAGATCAGTCAATCATCCAGACTGTTGCCCTTGCAACTACTGAAAAGGCTGCTGCCCCTCTTCAGGAACCACATGTTTGTCTGGCCTCTCAACAGATACCCCTCCGTTGTGGCTGTACCTACGGTACAGCTATCTGTATCGCTGAGGCACGCAAGCCTCCCCACCAACGGCAAGGTCCATGGTTCATGGGGGGAGGACACCTACAACTACGGAAAAAAAAACCACCTCAAAAATTCAAAAGTCAAACATCCCTACGTAAATTAAAACACGTTCAATACACAACACACACACACACACACACACACACACACACACACACACACACGGTGCCATCAAATACAAGACGACATCTACAAACACAACCAACTCATAAACTCTGCAACGTAATGACATCACACAACACAAACCTTACGTCATGGGTCAAAGCAGACTGGTGGAATCGGACGCTTCTGTTGATTCTAGTTATGCATTTTCTTTCAGACAGTACTTAATTACAGATAACTTGAACCGCAAGAGTCCTAACACACCCGAAGGTACTTCTACATCTGACAACGACAATGACTCTTCATGCTGTGTCCTCCCTACCAAAAAGTCCTCTGTCTAGTCACAAATTGTACTTGCTACTGCATATGATTGAACTCTTGACGATAAACATAGGTGCAATACAGAGTCAAATGTGTTTTGGAAATCAAAAAATATTGCATCTACGACTGCTTTGATATGATCCAAAGCTTTCAGTATGTCATGTGAGAAAAGTGTGAGTTGGATTTCACATAATTGATGTTTCCAGAATCCACGCTGATTGACATGGAGGTCATTCTGTTCATGTTTGAGCTCAGAATATGTGCTAAGATTGTACAACAAAACTGATGTCAAAAATAGCCGGCCGGAGTGGCCGTGCGGTTCTAGGCGCTACAGGCTGGAACCGCGAGACCGCTATGGTCGCAGGTTCGAATCCTGCCTCGGGCATGGATGTGTGTGTTGTCCTTAGGTTGGTTAGGTTTAAGTAGTTCTAAGTTCTAGGGGACTGATGACCTCAGAAGTTATAGAGTCCCATAGTGCTCAGAGCCATTTGAACCATTTTTTTGTCAAAAATATTGGACAGTAGTCTTGTGGATCGTTTCTAGGACCCTTCTTGTATCTGGGTGTTACTTGTGCTTTCTACATCGATATTCCACAAGCCACCATATGATGAGGGTTCCCTGTACCACTATATAGTCATATCCTTTCCTGTTCCACCCACAAATAGAGCGAGGGAAAAATGACTGTCCGTACGCCTCTGTATGAGCCTTAATTTCTCGAATCTTATCTTTGTGGTCCTTATGCATAGTGTATGTTGGTAGCAGTAGAATCATTCAGCAGTCAGCTTCAGATGCTGGTTTTATAAATTTTCTCAATCATGTTTCTTGCAAGGAATGTCGCCTTCCCTCCGGGGATTCCAGTTTGAGTTCCTGAGCAGTACTCAAGAGTAGGTCACACCAGTGTCCTAGATGCAGTCTCTTACAGGTGAACCACTTTTTCCTAAAATTCTCCCAATAAACAGAAGTCGACCATTCACATTCCCTACCAGAGTTCTCACTTGTTCGTTTCGCTTTGCGATGTTGCACCAAGATATTTAAACGACTTGACTTTATCAAACAGGGCACTAGTAATACTTTAACCGAACATTACAAATTTGTTCTTTGTACTCATCGGGATTAACTTACATTTTTCCATATTTAGAGCTAGCTGCCATCCATCACAACAACTGTAAATTTTGTCTAAGCTGTCTTGTATCTTCCTAAGGTCACTCAACTTTGACACGTTACCATACACCACAGGATCATCGCAGATTGTTACCCATCCCTGTGCACCAAATCATTTATGTATACCGAAAACAGCAGCATTCCTATCACACTCCTGATGATACCCTTGTCTCTGATGAACGTTCACCATTAAGGACGCATATCTGTGAACTTATTCCATATGGTCGAACCTTTGTTAACAGCCTGCAGTGAGGGCACCATTTAAATGCTTTCCGGAAATCTAGAAATATGAAATCTCCCTGTTGCCCTTCATCCACAGTTCGTGGTATATCAGGTGAGAAAAGGGCAAGCTGACTTTCACACGAGTGATCATTTCTAAAACCACGCTGATTCAAGAACATAAGCTTCTCATCTCAAGAAATCTTATTATATTCGAACAAAGAATATGTTCAAGGAGTCTGCAGCAAATCAAAGTTAGGACTATTGGTCTGTAATTTTGCAGGCCTGTTCTTTCACTCTTTTTATATACTGGAGTCACCTGCAAAACTTCGGCTTTCACTTTGCTGTCTTCAACTGCCACACCAGACTAGTCAACGAGAGACTGAATGGAAGCCTTAAACATGTTTAGCGATTTTACATAGGAGCAAATAATGGGCACAGTTTTTTGTTTGAGGGATCTGTGATAGATTATAGTTAGAAGTGGGGCTAATTCAGTCACAAATTCAATATAGATTGTGATAGGGAATCCATTGAGACCTGGAGCTTTGTTCAATTTTAACAATTTCAGCTGTTTGTCAACACCACTGACATTAATACTTATTTCACTCATCTCTTCAGTGCTATGAGGATTAAAATGGGGCAAAACTTCTTTTTCTTTGTAAAGGAACATTTGAAAACAGGGTTAAAGATCTCTATAAAAGCATTTTATTGGTTGACATGTTTTGACAGAGCTGTGTTGTCATCATTGGATCTTGTACTTTTGAATTCTTCGTATCATCCAATTATCGATTTGTAATAGCAATTGATATCATGTAAAAATTCAGAAGAATAAGATCCAAAGATGACAGCATAGCTCTGTCTAAACCAGTCATCCAGAAAATGCTTTCTTTAGTGATCTTGGCTTGTGAAGTTTTTTAAGTTACAATTGGTCTGAAGCATTCACATGCAGTGCCTAAGGTCAAATATAAATCATACAGGCAAGAAATTTAAACAAGAATGCAGGCTATTGTAGAAGATTTGGGCATCAGCACAATACGTAGTTATAGCATGTGATATATCTTGTAGCTCTGCTTAAAGTGTTATTCATGGGCAAGTCTTGTAATCTCCAATGTTGGCACAGTCCTTTTGTTGATTACTGACCACATAATTCATAAAAGTAATTGAGTTTTAATCAGGCAGAGGAACAAATTGACTTAAGAACTAGATATAGTACAACAGAAATTTTGCAAATGGCATGAGTGAAGTCATGGAACAAAGCAATAAGTCGTTTAACACTTTACCTGGAATTCTCACATTCCTGAAGAAGCTTTGACTCAGTGGCGTTATGTTCCAAGTTTGGTGAGGGCAGTCTCTCAGACTAATACAATAAACAATTGAATAAACATAATATTTATTAGTATTTCAGTTACAAACAAGAACACAGCTTTCTTTTATCTTAGGGACTGTTTGTAAGTAAATGTAGCATAAATAAAAATTAAACAAACAAATATTATGCAACTCTTTGCTCAAATAATTAGTATGTACCACATGCTAGCATATATTAGAGTGCAGAATGGGAATTTAGAATTACTACAGAACAAAGTGAAATGAGATGTGTAATTATGATTGAAAAGCACATATAGCCAAGTGATGGTCAGTCAATAGATCAAAGAAGTGCTTTGCTGGATTCCATAACTGGAGACCATATTGCATGGATAAGGCTGTAAGTGGCCATTATTTGACAGTGGGTGACAAATGGCTGACAAAGATTTCCAAATTTTTATGTTTGTAGTGTATTGACATGATATGAAAAAGAGTTCAAAATTTTATTTCCTTTGCAGTTTCTGTCACTTATAATACAAATTAAAAATCTTGGCACATGCTATTTCACCTTTCAAGTTAACTGCCTCCACAGTCTTTATGATATGATCAGCAGTGTTACAGGAAAATAAAATTCTGCAGCGATATATTAAGGAGTCTGATTGTAATTTCTGATATATGTTAAACAATTCCAATATTATTGCTGCAGATTCTCAGAGACCTTCTGTTTGTAACTTTGTCATCTGTTAAAAAATGTATCTTCCAGTTTGCTTTACTGTAACCATTTTGATAAAGCAAACCATATGACTTCTGTACTTAAATCATTGAAAATGTCAACTCTTAAAACAAATTATTCAAATACAGTTGCAGTATATAAATGTCTTTTGTGGAAACTGACTGCAGGTGAACATAAAAACCCTAGGTGCTACCTGTTAACAAGAACTGTCAAAGGAGTGGGAGGAAGAATGCACCATTAAGTTTTTGGAAACAATGTCAGTCCAGCTGGGACATTGAAATATTATGATTACCAGTAATGTATACACATGTTAGAAAAAGCTGAAGATGTTACTTGGACCCTATGGATCTCCTTCAACCAAGCAAAATCTGACTAAGCGCAGCATTTATATACCTATGGATACTACCAACATCAACACTTGTGTTAAACTCACATATTCCAAGCCATAATGCCTCTCCACCAACTATTACTTCCCACTTCAAGATGACTGTAGGATGATGATAATTGTGTAGATTGAAGCAGGGGTCATCACTTCTTCCATTCATTCATGGAACCATTCTGTTTTGAGTGGGGGCACATACCATTTGCTCTGAGTCTCCTACATACAGATTATTGAGAAACTTCAACACCTGGGAAGACTTAATTTCTGTAGAACTCATTGAATTCTCATGTAGTGGCTACTCTTGATCTTTCAGAAACATTTTCTTTCTCTCATTATCATAACCAGAGCCTTAAAATGACATTCCATGGCACATTAGTGCTTTTTAGACTGCGGTCTTTGACTGACCCTATGTCCAAAAAGCAATGTCGCAGCATTATATTGTAATCCGACATTATATTCTGCTCACAGCGTAAGTGCAAACATGGTTTGAAGCATTGAATGCTATTTTTTTATCCAGGTAATACAATTACAGTATATGGGGTACTATTGATGGTCATTTAAAGTGATTCTCACCTTGTCACTTTCCATTTTCTCAATTATATTAATTATTGGACAATGGTTATCCTTAGCACCCATTAAGGATATTGTTAATGTTCTTGATAAAGAGTGCTAAATGTCTGCTGTTTTTCAATTAACAGTGTCAACAACAGAAGGAGACCATGATGACAGAAAAATGGCTCAGGGTGGCAGTAAAATAGCTATTTTTTGTATTTAGAAAGCAGACCCTGTATGATGGCCAGGCAGTGTTTTGAATTCAGTCCTTCATTGTCAACCGCATCACCTTGCTAAGTAACTATTAAAAATACAGAGGGATTTACTAGCCCTTCCCTTCCCTGGTGATGACGAGGCAGTATTTGGTTTGACGAGTATGCTGTTTAAAATCTAAAATTAAAAATCATAATCACCTGTTACTGAAGTTGTTATTGCAACACCGCATTCCTTTCAGAGGTGGTAGCTTCAAATTCCATTATTCTACTCCTCCCCTTTAAAAAATAGTGATGTCTGTATATGAATAGTATTACTGCAAGTCTTAAGTTACTAACTGTTACTTTGGTTAGTAGTTAAGAAACAACCACACTCAGCAAGATGGCCCAGTAACTAAGGCATTGGACTCTCATTTAAGAAGAATGAAGTTCAAATCCCAACCTGGCCAGTTCATTGTAGGTTTCCCATGTCTCCCGTAAAATTGTTAAGTGGATAACAGGATGGTTTCTGTAACTGATATTGAGCTCTTAATTACTTTATTATGAACAGGACATAAAACCCTTATCTCTATGTCCCTCCCTTCTTTCCAACAGCTGCTGTACAGAACCTGTACCATTATTTGGATCCTATCCCCAGTACATCCTTATTCTTACAACCTTCTGGCACTGAACCTCAACTAGCCTCATCTTCCGCCATTCCCTTACCCCCTCCTGCAATCTCCTGTCCCTAATATTTCCTCTTAGCATTCTCCTCCCATCCTCTCCTGTCCGAATTTTGTACTCCCTTTTTCCTTGATTCCTTCTCTCTCTCTCTCACTGTGTGTCTTTGTGGCAGGATGGGAGCATACTGTTGCCAAAAGAAGAACAGACTCATGTCTGTCTGTGTGTACTACCATGACGATAGACTCGTAACCACTGGAAAATGACCTTAGGGAGAAAACCTGTCATGGTGATCAGAAATAAAAGGGAATTTCGTACTGTTGCTTGATTCTTAACAGGAGAGAAAGTCAAGATGGGCCACATCAAACCAGCCAGAAGACTGACGACAAAAGGGGACAAACTGATCTTCCAAGTTCGTTGCTGTCTACCTGAATTATACTGTCGTCAGAAAAACAACATTTTTTATTTCCTCTCCCTGAACTCTCAACCCAGTTCTAAATTTCTCTTTAGTTTCCTTTATTGTTCTCTCAATTTACAGATCGAATAATATGTGTCTCACTCCTTTCTCAGTTACTGCTTCCCTTAATTGTCATTTGAGTCTCCCAACTGCAGTCTGATTTCTGTACACATTTGTAGATAGCCTTTTGCTCCCTGATAACTTCAGAATTTCAAAGAGTGCATTCCAGTCAACATTGTCGAAAGCATTTTCTAAATCTGCTAATGTGGTTTTGTCTTTTTCAATATATATTCCAAGATAAGTCATAAGGTCAGTACTGCTTCAGATATTCCTTCATTACTATGGAAATCAAACTGATCTTGCTGTAGGTCAGCTTCTTCTCTTGTGTTAGTATTTCACAACCATGAATTATTAAATTCAAGATCACATTGCTAAACATAACAGGCTACTCTGCTCACACATATTGCCAAATGGAATATAGAAGACTAATAACATGTTCCTTTCAATGACACTTGATAATGACCATGTGATCAAAATTACCAATAGTGAAAAATAGAAATATTTCATTCAAACAACAAGTTAGCTTCAGTGGAATAATGACTTCTTTTACATTATAAATAGCTGTGCCAAGAAAATTCTGTCTTTTTAGCCTTACCACATCCATGCTTTGCTAACACACTACAGCTGCTGCCACTGACAAGATGTAGAATCCACATCTGTGCCAAGGTCACATCTAGTGCTTCACTTCAACTGCATAATGTTATTAAACTGCATGTTATCATAACTGGATCTCAGAACAAAGTTTAATTGTTTTTCTTCTGCATTAACTTTCAAGTTATCAGCTATTATATTGTTTCAAACATGGCTTCGATGACATCGTTTATTAGTGAAGTTGGAAGGAAATACAGCCCAAGAGTCATTGTCGAGGGTGATGCAGCTGATTTGCTTTAGTGTGTCATAACCTAAATGCAGAATTGTCACTGTATTGGTTGAAAAACAGTCAGTCCGCTTCTAAAATAAAATGGTTCTATTAAATGCAGTTAAATTAAAATTCGAGACAAAAACCACTCTCATTTTCCAGCTGCGTGCAATAGTTCTTGTGCAAATTATGTGAAAACAACATGTCCCAAAAGCGTCCCTGTATTAACAGTTTGAAGACACTACTCAGCAGATTTTCTGTGAGGCTGGGACTGCAGTCCTCATCTGTGAGCATCATTTGCTTCTCTCCTCCCTACCTTCAGGCAGCAGCAGTGGCGGTGGCGGCAGCAAGAGCAGCAGGAGTAGTAGTAGTAGTAGTAGTAGTAGTAGTAGTACTGTGTTCACCTACTTAATACACATATCACACACAAATAATTACACATTGTTTTCATTCAATATGATAAATTATTTTAGAAGGGCCAGATGATGTTATGCATACCTAGTCGGTGGTGACTGTGGAGTACCTGAGTACAAAGTAATGAAAGAATACTGCTACAACATAACAAGTCATGTTCTCACAACAGATTCTTATTTTCTTCAAAAGAGGAGGACTGGAAAAAGAAGTAACTGCAGTAAACCATCAAGAATCACTGAAGTAATGTTTGTAGGCTTAATGGTAAAAGTTCACATCTTTCTTACACCCTTGGTAATAAGTACCATGTTGAGTCAAGTTACACAAGAACACGGTTAGATAAAGACGAAAACAAAAAGTATGACTTCAAAAATATTAATAACGCACAACTTTGTAAAAAAAAAACCACATATATTTCTTACATAATACATTTTTAAGCAAAATACATAGGAAACGCTGATATACATCACCTTCTTGCACAGTGAAAGAATAATTGATCAAGCAATTCCTACATGCATGTCACAAGAAATTCCAAAGTTCTTATTAAAAAAAAATGAACTTTTAATCTTACTAAACAATTCGTGGAGAACAAAAAAATCACAATAACCTGTAATGATCAGAAAATCTTCGAAGTGCTTAAAAAGTGAGTAGAAAATTGCACCTGCTTCAAGCAAAATATACAGTTAGTGCATTAAAAAATGTGGGAACTATGATGATCAACATATTTATTGCCAGTAAAAATTGAAATTATTAGGTAACCCAAGCGATAACTTTACAAGTATGGAGAAATGTGTACCAATCACAATTTTCTAAAGTAGTGAAACTGAGTGGTTGAAAGTAGAGGACATTTCTACCATGATGACAAAAATTTTCAGGGAAGATTGAGAAGGGCAGTTCTTTCAGTTAGAGATAAGGAATCTTGGTGCAGAAATAATCAGGCAGAATGTTACGAATCTATATCTACATGATTACTCTGCTACTCACAATCAAGTGCCTGGCAGAGGGTTCCATGAACCACCTTCAAGCTGTCTCTCTACCGTTCCACTCTCGAATGGCGCGCGGGAGAAATGAACATTTAAATTTTTCTGTGCAAGCCCTGATTTCTCTTATTTTATTGTGATGATCATTTCTCCCTATGAAGGTGGTGCCAACAATGTTTTCGCAATCAGAGGAGAAAACTTGTGATTGAAATTTCATGAGAAGATCCCATCGCAACGAAAAACGCCTTTGTTTTAATGATTACCACTGCAACTTACGTATCAAGTCTGCGGCTCTATCTCCCCTATTTCACGATAATACAAAACGAGCCACCCTTCTCTGAACTTTTTCGATGTCATCCGTCAGTCCCACCTGATACGGGTCCCACACCGCACAGCAATACTCCAGAATAGGGCGGACAAATGTAGTGTAAGCAGTCTATTTAGTAGATCTGTTGCACCTTTTAAGTGTTCTGCCAATGAATCGCAGTCTTCGATCTGTTCTACCCACAACATTATCTTTTCGATCGTTCCAATTTAGGTTATTTGTAATTGTAATCCCTAAGTATTTAGTTGAATTTACAGCCATCAAATTTGTGTGAAAATATCATGTAATCGAAATTTAGTGGATTTCCTTTAGTACTCATGTGAATAACTTCACACTTTTCTTTATACAGGGTCAACTGCCACTTTTCGCACCACACAGATATCTAAATCACTTTGCAATTCGTTTTGGTCATCTGATGACTTTACACGACAGTAAATGACAGCATCATCTGCAAATAATCTAAGAGGGCTACTCAGACTGTCTCCTATGTCGTTAATATAGATCAGGAACACTAGAGGGCCTATAACACTTCCTTGGAGAACGACGGATATTCCTTCTGTTTTACTCGATGGCTTCCCGTCTATTACTACGAACTGTGACCTTTCTGACAGGAAATCACGAATCCTGTCACACAACTGAGGCAATATTCCATATTTTGGTGTCGAAAGCCTTCTGGAAATCTAAAAATATATAATCAATTTGACATTCCCCTGTTGATTGCACTCATTACTTCATGAGTATAAAGAGCTAGTTGTGTTTCACAAGAACAATGTTTCTTGAATCCGTGCCGACTATGTGTCAATAAATCGTTTTCTTCAACATAATTCATAAAGTTTGAACACAGTATATGTTCCAAAACCCTACTGCAAATCGACGTTAGTGATATGGGCTTGTATTCAGCAGGTTACTCCTATTTTCCTTTTTGGATATTGGTGTGACTTGAGCAATTTTCCAATCTTTAGGTACGGAACTTTCTGTGAGCGAGCAGTTGTATATAATTGCTAAATATGGAGCTATTGCATCAGCATACTCTGAAAGGAACCAGACTTGTATACAATCTGGACTGGAGGCCTTGCCTTTATTAAGTGATTTAAGCTGCTTTGCTACACCGAGGATATCTACTTCTATGTTTCTCATCTTTGCACTTGTCCTTGATTGTAATTCAGGAATATTACTTTATCTTCTTTGGTGAAGGAGTTTCAGAAAACCGTGTTTAATAACTCATGTTTTAGTGGCACTGTCATCAGTGACTTCACCGTTGTTATCGCGCTGTGAAGGTACTGGTTGCGTCTTGCGATCAGAATCTCTTTGGGTTTTCTGCCAGATTCCGAGACAGAGTTTTGGTATGGAAATTATTAAAAGCCTCTCACATTGAAGCACGCACTATATTTTGAACTTCTGCAAAACTTCCCCAGTCTGGAGGATTTTTCATTCTTTTAAATTTGGCAAGCTTTTTTCGTTGCTTCTGCAACAGCAATCTGACCATTGTGTGTACCAAGGGGGTCGGTACCATCATTTATTAATTTATGTAGAATATGTCTCTCAATTGCTGTTAATACTATCTCTTTGAAATCATTTCACATCTTTTCTACACTTATGCGATAAGATCGGAAGGAGTGGAGACTGTCTCTTAAAAAGACGTTAAGAGCATTTTTATCAGCTTTTTTTAAATAGATGCACTTTGCATTTTTTTTTTATGGTTGTGGGTGTTACGGTATTCAGTCTAGCAGCAACTGCCTTGTGGTTGCTAACCCTGTATTCGTCATGATACTCCCTATTTGTCCAGGATTATTTGTTGCTAAGAGGTCAAGCATGCTTTTGCAACCATTTACACTTCAAGTGGGCTCATGAACTAATCGTTAAAAATAATTTTCTGAGAAAGCATTCAGTACAATTTCGGACGACATTTTATGCCTGCCACCGGCTTTAAACATATAATTTTTCCAGCATATTGAGGGGAGATTGAAGTCGCCACCGACTATAATTGTATGAATGGGATACCTGTTTGAAATGAGACTCAAGTTTTCTTTGAACTGTTCAGCAACTATATCTTCAGAGTCGGGGGTCATTAAAACAACCCAATTAATAGTTTAGTCTGATTGTCAAGTATAACCTCTACCCATACTATTTCACAGGAACTATCTAATTCAATTTCACTACAAGGTAAACTACTTCTTACATCAATAAATACTCTGACAGCAATAAATACTCTTCCACCATCTGTATTTAATCTATCCTTTCTGAACACTGTTAGGTCGTTTGAAAAATTTTCGGCTGATCTACTTCCAGCTTTAGCCAGCTTTCCATACCTATAACTATTTGAGCTTCAGTGTTTTCTATTAGGGCTTGGAGCTCTGGTTCTTTCCCTGTGCACAGCTACAACAATTTACAACAACAATACCGATTGTTTCCACAACTGCCTTACTGCGTTTTACCTGCCCCCTTTTAGACAGACGCCCTTTGTGTGGTTTCCTGAGAACCTCTAACCTAAAAAGCCACCCACAGTCCCTTCCACACAGCCCCTGCTACCTGTGTAGCTGCTTCCTGTGTGTAATGGACTCCTAAACTGTTAAGCGGAACCCAGAAACCCACCATGTGTTGTAGGACAACTATCAATGGAATCCGACAACTTACAAACCATTGTTTACACAGTCTAATATTGGAAGGTAGGAATGTGTTCAACATGTGTGTTTGCATCGAGAGGCTAGAACATTAACACAGTTCAAGTGGGTACAACAAAACTTTATGTGACAATGTCAAGTTTACATAGACACTGTGGGAATTTTGCAACAACAGTTAATGATTACATCACCTTGTGCAAGTTGAGCAAATAAATAAAATTTCTACTTACATTTTTGTCATCATCAGACCAACAGTAAATTCTAAATTTTATCACTTACATTTATAACATTTGGCTTTATAATTTTTTTCTTTAAAATTTCTATTACTTCCACAAAAACACCTTGATAATAGAGTCCATTACATTTAAATCTGGACCATTAATATGTACATTAAAGGGGCAGGGGAGGGGAAGGGAAGGGAAGGAATTGATGATATCAACTGCACTGGGACTTTATGAGGAAATCAGCAGCAATGACTGAAAATGTGTGCCGGACTAGGACTCGAACACGGGATCTCCTACTAATGAGGCACACAATGTTAAATGCAAATGTGTGGACTACATCAGCCTGCCCTTAGGCTGACTTACAGTCTCATCTAGCACCAACACTTATCCACAGTCTCTGTTAATGTCAATGTCTTCCATGCTCGCTCATTTTAGATTCCCTTCGGAGGTCGAATGTAAATGTGCATCTGCACTGATGGGGAGTCATAGCCCATTGAGTTATATCAATTATATGAACACATGATGTCTGTTCTTTTGGACATGTCTGAAAGAACAGACACCATGCAGAATCTGCAGCTGTGATACATGTTACGTAAATTAAAGGCGGAGGGGAAGAAATAAAAGGAAAGGGAAGGAACTTGATTATATCAGCTGCATCAGGACTTTTTGCGAAATCAGTGGTGGTGAGTGTAAGTGTGTACCATAGTGGGACTCGAACCCAGAATCTCCTGCTTACTAGGCAGCAGCATTAACCATTGCATCACCCAGACACAATGTTAATCGCAAAAAAGCAGACTATTTCAGCACATCTCTTGGCCAACACAGATATGTCCGAAACAACAGACCTCACGCATTTATATAATTTCTGTTATATTTACAAAAAATATTCAGCCCTGTTGCACGCCATTCGATTTTCAGTTCTAGTTTTTTAACACAATAATACAGCCATCACAATATTTCTTTCTATTCCTATACTGTGTTTGATCTAGTAGTAGTGATGTCTGACACTTGTCCAATTTAAGTGATGCACAAACTATAACAAAATCAGATACTGGGAAAACAGCCCACAGTATATATGGGAAATTGAAAGACTGGTACTGCACAGCCAACACTGTAGATTTCCACAGCCATGTTTGTGCAGGTAACACACAAACATCTGACAGCTCAAATCTCTGAGGGTGAAGAAAGAAAAAATGTTGAATCATCCCATTTTCCAAAGGAGGTGCTGCAATATGGACAAATTGACCAAATTTCCATAAATGGAGGAAGGACTAAAATACTAAAAGGTTACACGGTAAAAAGTTCTTAAACATAACAAGCATTATGGAAGATGGACTGTATATTAAAAATTTAAAATCTTTTTACAGATGAACCACTAACAGCACAAATGGTTTGTGTAAATGTTTTAAAAGAGATCAGTCGCCGAAAAGCACAAGTGCGTCATTGATTGCTGCAAGGGGGAGGGGGGATCAACATTGCTAGCTTTTGGAGTGATTCTTTTTCGAGAAAGAGTAAAATACACAAACACCCGACAAATGGGCCCGTTGATGCACTTCGGCTGGTGGTGGCACATGCTGAAGACGATGTGGGCAAATTAATATAGACAGGGTGACAGGACAGAGGAATGGGAAACTCGAGTCCTGTCCAACTCTATCAGATGCTGGATCACCTATGAAAGCAGCAATGTTGTACACCAATTCTGCTGCAAACACTGCACAGCTTTTTATGTTGGTATGATTACCAACCAGCTGTCCAGCAGGATGAACAGCCACCAGAAACAGTTGCAACGAATAAAGTTGACCACACTGTGGCACAGCATGCAGCTGTGTGCAACATCAACTTCAATGGTTGCTCCACAACCTGGGTCATTTAGATCCTTCTCTCCACCACCAGCTCCTCAGAACTACACAGATGGGAGTCATCCTTAACACATCTGCTCTCATAATCACCCTGGCCTCAATCTCCTGTAACCTACTATTCCCACACCCTTCACCCAACAGTTTCCCCTTCCTCCATCCTGTCACACCTTGCAATTCGTGTCCACATGTCACGTTCAGTGTCTGCCCTTCTCACTGGCTCCGAAAAACGAGCGTCACGTACCTAGCCCGTGCACCTGGCAACCCTCCCTCCCTCCCCTATTCTGGGCCAGCAAACCAGCTTCCTCACTTAGCATATTATAAGTTCTTCACTGGATCAATTAATAGAAGAGATTAAAAACAAGCTGTTCAATTCACCACTGGTTTGATTTGGCAGCCCACAATTTATCATCACTGTGTGGGAAACAATACACGAGACACATTGCGCCTCAGTGAAAGGCATCTCTTGAAATTCTAGAGCAAATTCCAGAACAAGCCGAGAAACTTATTACTTCCCAGTTATCTCTCTCTCTTTAGTGTTCAGTGCTGAAGATGGTTTGCACCATTGCACCATTCCCCTCTTCTGTCTGCCTTTCTCTTCATTTCCAAATATGTACTGCATCCCACATCATTAATCACCTGCACCATGTATAACATCCTTGGTCATCCCCAGTGATTTCTTCCCTCAGTAGCTCCTTCTATTTATTGAAAGACGATGTTTGACACTGTGTCTTAAAATGTGTCCTACAAGTTTCTCTCTTCATGTTTGGATGCGCCTACACAGAAATTTGGTTCCCTGCACTCTTCTCAGAACCTATTTATCGATAACTCTCTCTCCAGCTGATCCTCCTCATCCTTCTGCAGCACCAAATCTCCATGGCTTCTAGTCGTATTCTCTCTCGTTTTCCTATAATCCAAGTTTCACACTCATGTAGGGGCCATACTCCAAACAAATTCCTTCATGATTTGTTTCCTTATTTCCAGATTGATGTTCTGGCTGGTGAGTAAGTTCTTTCTCACATTAACTGCAATTTTGACCTGTTGTATTCTGCTTACAGTTTCTTTCCAGCTTTTACCTTCCCTTGTGACCCTAATTCCCAAATATTACCTATCACTTCTAGGTCCTCTCTTCCAATTCTTATTCTTAAAGGTTCATATTCTTCTTCCGTACTGAATATTATGTAGACAACATATTGTGGCAGTTGCCTGTGACTGTACTCAAACAAGAACTATGACTGCCCAAGGGGAGGAGAGGTGCAAGGGAATAAGCCCTGCTTCCCTCTAGAAGTGCTCCATCCTACATCCACATTGTGCTTCCATGAAAGCAGAACTCACATAATAGTCATAGGGATCGCTGATTCATTTTGTTATTATGAGAGTCACATTCAAATCGTTTGCAGCAGACAGCAGTGGTAGTAAAGGTGAGATCTCTACGAGTACCTTATGCAACTACAGTTCAAAACACTCCCCACCTAAAAGTGCCAAGATATAGTGACCACATAATACTGTCACTTTAGTCTTTATTCTCATACCATACCACAATGATTACATAAAATCCTTTCCACTGTGCTGAGAACGTTCTCTAGACCTTTTGTCTTGTGACTACAGCAATACCATTTGCATAATGCAGTATGTCTTATCTTCTGTCCATTAGTTTTGATCTTCCCCTCAATAGTTTTGCAAACTTGGTCTACAGCTTCCTAGGTGTAGGCACTGAACATAAAGAGGAGAGAGAGCACAGCATTGTCTCATACCAATTTTTGCTTCTTGTTTCTGATGAAAATTCATAATCCAACCATTTCATTCTTAAAGAAACTGAGTATCATCTGCATGTCTGTGTATTTTTTACCTGCTTTCTTCAGCACTCTTAACATCTCTTGCCAGATAACATTATCAAATCCCTTTCCCATGTCTACAAAAACAATGAAAGTTGGTTTAATTTTCTGCATTTGCTTTCCGGTAAGAAGCCTCAGTGTCACAACTGTTTCTTTGATCCTGAATCCAAACTGATCTTCCTCAGCATATCCTCTGCCTTCTCCTCAATTGTCCACAGAATTATCTTTATGGGAAATCTCTCATCTCCCATAAACACATGAGAATCAAGATGGGCAAATTTAGGCTTATATTGTGGCATACCAGCGGTCTTTCCACAGACATATGCAGGTGGAATAGAAAGGGGAAAAAATAACGCACCTTCCACTCCAAACAATATCATGGGTTGTGAATCTCAGATGAAGATGTGGGTGGCATGTGTGGACAGGCATTTGAAATGTACACTATTGTGCTAAAGCTCCATTGTATTCTCTTTTTGTGGTATGTCTTAACAATGTAGTGGACACAACAGACAGCAACAGTGATTTCTCACACACATGATATTTAGCCATGTTTTGAGCATTGTTCCATCATCTGCTGATGAAGACAGGTAATATGTACTCAAATATACACATTTTAAGTAACATGCAAACAGACATAAAATCAGAAATCATATAACAAAATTAAAATAATACAAAACTGTCTCAATCTGAAGTGATTTAAAACTAAATAACATTATCTTTGGCATTTGTCAGTGCATATATTCAATCATGATTACTACTAACTCCTCTCTCAGATATTTACTCTTATCCAAATGATGTTGCTGCTGCTGATGATGACTGCAAAGTTAAAAAGTGAAATGAACATGTAAGGTCGGTTATCGGGAAGGCAAATGGTCAACTTTGGTTAATTGAGAGAATTCTAGAAAAGTGTACCTCATCTACAAAGGAAACTGCATACAGGGCACTTCTGCAACTCATTCATGAATAATGCTTGAGTTTTTAAGATCCCCACTAGGTCACATTAAATGAAGACATCAAAACAATTCAGATGCATGTTGTTAGATTTTTAATGTTTATATTTCATCAGAAAATATTACAGAAATACTATGTGAACTCAATGGGGAATCTCTGGAGGGAAGATGATGTTATTTTTGCAAAACATGTTGAAAAATATTAGAGGAACTGCATTTGCAACAGAGTGCAGTACGATCCTACTGCCAGCACCTTCCATCTCATGTAAGGATCACAAAGGCAAGATTAGAAAAATCAAGGCTCATATGGAAGCACATCAACAGTTGTTTTTTCCTTTGCTCCATTTGCAAGTGGAATAGGAAAATGAATTACTAGCAGTAGTCTGCCATGTACCATACGCTGACTTGTGGAGTATGTATGTAGATGATAAAGGAAACAGCATTCATGCTGATCAAGATGCATCAGTTGTTGTAAGTCAGTAAATGAGAATACTAATTGTGCTACCAAGAATAGGAAAAGAAGAGAAGACTAAGAGAAGTGTAAAACGTTAAAGAACACTTTCTTGATTTTATAAGCAATTCCAAACAGTGTATACATGTAGGTTAGACTATTATACAACTTTAAATGAAAGAGGAAAAAGGCTTGTCCATACCTTGTTGTGCAATTACTAAAAAAATAATGCAGCGAAGCACAGGTAAACATAGGTGCTGCAAGCCAATGAATAAAAAACTTTACAAGCACATATTATTCAAATGTAGAGGATCAATGTGGAGATGTCTCAAAAAACACTTTCTTTCAGCTAAAGTACATGACAATGTAATGAGCAGTGGTGAGGATATTGGTAAGTTAATTTATTATGAAATTTTTGTCGTGCAAACAAAACAGCATAAATTCAACTACATAGCTTGAAAACTCAGATAAATGGCATTCCAGTAGTAACTACCATTTATTTCATGTACTACAAGATCTTCATTTACTAAGAAAGGTAAAATCGTTTAAAAAATATTTTTCCAATATGCTTGATGTATAAGAAAAGGAAATATTTTGTCACAAAAATATATTTCTTTAGAGAATTATTTTAACATTTTAATTATCTAAAGCATGCTGTGGATATGAGATGTCTCAAGAACATATAAAACTGTTAGCTAGTTCTTCTCAATACAAACAGGTAAAATCAAAAATGAAAAAGAGTGGATGTATTGATTCAACATTTAACACCACCACTGAATATAAAGTTTTTCGTCAAAAAATACTAAAATTAATTATTTTTTTCTTTTGGTGAATGCTGAAGCACTACTGTTCCCAATAATATGTAGCCTCCACTTCCACTCATCTGAATATCAGGATGTGTTCTGTTGGGAAGAACCTGATGAGTCCGAAAGAATGTTTCTGTAAGGTGAGCATTAATGACACCACCATCCTTCTTTAATTTGATGTAAAGTTCAACTAAAGGCTCACGACACCAGGAATATACAGCAAAATTTCTTGATGGAGCAAGGTATGGTAGCAACTGTAAAACTATGTCAGCTGGATCTTCACGTCCAACAACAACTAGACCGTCAACATTTTGTGGTGACAGCAAATCCACAGCTCTGTCTAAATCCACCTCCCAACGTGGTTTCTTTACTTCGTTCATTTCAGAGACTGCATTTTTTCTTTTAAGGTCATGAAAAATTCTTTCTTCCTCTCGGCCGTCATTACTTGATGTTAAGGTCTGATGCGTGACTCCACTCCCTGAATCATCTAACCTAATATCACCTGAATTCAAAATAAAATGATTATTTTCATCTGATCTATCACATGATAGCTGATCCCCTGTTAAAAGTTCATTCCTACTGAACTCTGTTTCTTCTACACTCTGCTTCAAATTTGTATCAGGACACACATCTACATGCCTTCCACTTTCGTCATTCATGACTGCACCACAGCTACTAGACATAAAAGCAGTGACACCTGTAAGTTCCGAATGACCACTTTCCCCTCCGTTATTAATATCTTGTTGTACATGGTCTCCTGTCTGTGAATGACTAGTACTACTTTCAATAGCAACTTTTTTATTTAATTTTTCCATGAGACTCATGATACTAACACTGATTAGTCGCTTTTTCTGGGACTCACTGTAATTCATAGCAAAAATTGCCTGTCTTTGAGGTGTCATTCCTGGGAAAGTATGTACTAAATATCCATCGTCACCTAAATAATTGAGAAGTGCTGCTGTCGGTAATCCCTCACAGGAGCTTTCATAAACTATGTATGTCCCACCTGAACTGACACCTACACCAGTAATCAGTTGAGAGAGTGTGTCACAACGCAAACCTATTATTTTCATAGGGTCTTGTTTATAAATTATGTCACATACCAATCGTAGAGTAGGTTTCCTAATTAACACATAATCAAAATACTTCTTTTCTTTCTTACTTAAATATTTCTTTTGAGAATACTCAGTTTTCTCCTGAAATGTTTTACTGTTCTCTAAAAGCTGACTTACTATGTCACAACCAGACATTCCACTATCACGCAAGCTGACAATCTCCTCCTTGGATAATTTTTGAGAACTGTTATCACCAACTATATTTCTATTGTCTGTTCCACTGGCAACATCCTTTATAAGCTTTTCAACAAGGCTTTCAGCCTTGCTACACTCCTCCAACACAAAAACATTTCTTTTCTTTTCCTTTGGCACCATTCTGAAGGTTGTGGAAAAAGGTCGTCCAATGATGTTATCCAGTTCCAATTGGTTGTTTCCAATCATCACTGACAATTTGTTGGAAATTTTGTGAATTTTTGAATAATTCTTTCTCTGTATGACTACATAGTCACCTATTTTCATCATATTTTCCTTGGAGCGCTGAGCGTGGGTTCCTAGAAAAGAAAGAAAGCATCAGAGTGTAAAAGGCACTAATAAATAGCGGATTTAGGTCTTTTTTTATCAATGTACAATGCGAGTTAAGGAGATTGCTTACTTAAAACATGTAAGAACTAGTTGAAGATATTGTTACTTTGGTTTCTTACAAATTAAGTATTTATTAAATCAATCAAAATGATATACTTTAATTGTAGTGGATGGTACACAAGACAGTGACCAGAAATGTGTGAAAGTTGGAGCGGCTGAATGCAGCATTGTCAGATTGGTACATATGACAATCACTTTTTCCATAAGCAATGATTTCTTTCTCCTTACCCTTGGTAACACAAGGAAAGGAAGCAATTTGGGCCTCTGTCACTAGTTCTAACTCACATTTAGAAATAGTTTATGCAAAACAATTGTTATTTTTTATTTCCTGTGTAATAAACAATGTGACTGCTCTATATACAGCTCTTATCTACACAAACAGGAATTGCAGTACCGTAAACATTACAAAATCAAAGCCATTACTAAGGCTGCATTCACAGTGGCTCCAACAATGGTCATCAGATGCCATTTCCAAAGATTTCCCAATAACATCGGCCAACAGCTTGGTCATTGTGCGTCTGATCTCATTTGTCAGTTTTTGATGGGACTGAGGAAGTTAGGTTAGAATCTATTCTAGTATGAAGTAGGTTATATTTTAAACTTTAAGGATGGGATGGATACCATGATGCCTCTGTGCTTGGAGACAAGTGCGCAAAAGACACTGAATGCAAGGAAATAAGCTATATCTGTCTCAAAAAGAATGCTGCGAGTACTGTACACTCTGTCCTCAGTTACTGCAATTACTGGAAAAATTTTATGAAGATAAGAAATGAAGGGAAAAACACCATGCCACAAAAGTTAAAAATGCTTTAACTTTGTGATGCCACTTTCCTTCTCTAACCAGCGATTAGTGTCGGAATGGAACACAGTCTCTCAAACTAACAGGCCACAATTGATGTTTTTCATATTTATACACACATATTATGAAAACATGTAGTTTCAATGAAACACTGCACTGATGGTCTCTCATAAACACTCAGAGTGAGGTTTATTATGCTACAGTGGCAAGATGTGTGACTTCGGAGAGTGAAATTTTTGCCAATGAGTTTAGAAGCACATAATGGTTAACTTATGTGGTGAACGTATGTGTTTCTTTTATAGGTTGCATGGATAAAATGTGTGTATGTGCGAGTAAGCAAATATTATGTAAATAATGAAAGGTAGATTTTTGGTTTCACAGCATATCACTTTAATCTGAAAATGGTGAAAATTAATGCAGTACTGACAGGATATTCAGTTAAGCACATTCTAGTACACTTCATTGTTCTCCAAACACTTAACCAGTGGATTTGAGAAAGGAAGTAACAATATTCCTGGGGGCGGTATTATTTCTGATTGAGTGTTGGTTTTAATAAAGAAAATCAACAACATTACAGTGTCTTTTAGTGCACTAGCACAGCTGCCAAAATTCGGTATAGAACAAATTAAGAAATTCATAGTACAGGTATTTGTGGTGCAAAAGTGAAAATATTAGATTTTAAATTAGTATTTAGAGCATCTTAAATAACACTCAACAACTCACACAAAAACTCTGAAGCTGTACTTTTCAGAACATGGTGTAGCCCTAATTATTAGAAAGATATAATTGACAAATGTCAAATCTCAAAGTGTCGCTTCTAGTTTTACTTCAACCACAACTGCATCTTTAATGTGAGAACCAGATTTTTTAACAGACCTCGACTCACACCTCCGCAAGTACGTTGCTACTCGAAATCTGTTTTGTTGAATTTATTTAACATTGTGCAGGCATACGTCAATTACCCTTCAATGGCTGTCATTCAGTATACATTTGAAATACAAACATTAAGTTTAATGTAAGATACTCTGAACACCCACAACACTGAAAAGTGGAAACACTTACGTACACCCCATTTGCAAACCACCTCATGTAACAGAATCACCACCCTACTGCCATAAAAACAACAGCAGCAAGGAGGAATAATAATCTGTAGACAGCTGATGTCCACCTACCACAACCCAGAATGACCAACTATAGTAACTTCACACAAAAGATACATCATCCTATAAATTATTTTTCCAGGTTATAATCCACATCTAAAATTTCTGATAAAGATTTTGCCCACTTGTGGTTTCCAATAAAGCTGCAATTTCAGTCCACCAATAAAGCTGCAGTTTCAGTACATGGATTCCAAACTGCATCCGGTTATGATATTTTTTATGTTCAGGATGCCACAAACTCTGCCTCTAACTAAACTTACCAGTTTCTAACAGTTCATGTTTCATGTTTTTTCGGCCAATATATATACATGTATGTGTGGATGGATATGTGTGTGTGTGCGCGAGTGTATACCTGTCCTTTTTTCCCCCTAAGGTAAGTCCTTCCGCTCCCGGGATTGGAATGACTCCTTACCCTCACCCTTAAAACCCACTTCCTTCCGTCTTTCCCTCTCCTTCCCTCTTTCCTGATGAGGCAACAGTTTGTTGCGAAAGCTTGAATTTTGTGTGTATGTTTGTGTTTGTTTGTGTGTCTATCGACCTGCCAGCGCTTTCGTTCGGTAAGTCACCTCATCTTTGTTTTTTTATATATAATTTTTCCCACGTGGAATGTTTCCCTCATATATATATATATATATATATTGTGTTGGTTAAGTGATCCTGTGGTGAACTTGTGTTGGTAGATAGCGATATGCATAAAGGTTAGGTGGTTGTGTTGCCGCTAAAACACGTTAAGGACGGAGAAATTCGGGAAAATTTCGAAAAAAACGTGTAAATGTACGAAAAGGAGTGGTGTTGTGGTGAAAGATTACGAAAATGGGGCTAACACTTGTCTGACGAAGAAATAATGAAGTTAAAACCTGTGGGGAGCGGTTAAAAATTATCAGTGATGTGCGAAAAACGGAAGTGGAAATAAAGTGAAAGTTATTAGAACTTCTCCAGCAGGGATACGACTTCCTCAAATCCTGCCCTGAAATGAGATCCATCCTTCATGAAATCCTCCCCACTCCACCAAGAGTGTCTTTCCGCCGTCCACCTAACCTTCGTAACCTGTTAGTTCATCCCTATGAAATCCCCAAACCACCTTCCCTACCCTCTGGCTCCTATCCTTGTAACCGCCCCCGGTGTAAAACCTGTCCCATGCACCCTCCCACCACCACCTACTCCAGTCCTGTAACCCAGAAGGTGTACACGATCAAAGGCAGAGTCACGTGTCAGAGCACCCACGTGATCTACCAACTGACCTGCCTACACTGTGACACACTCTATGTGGGAATGACTAGTAACAAACTGTCCATTCGCATGAATGGACACAGGCAGGCAGTGTTTGTTCGTAATGAGGATCACCCTGTGGCTAAACATGCCTTGGTGCACATCTTGGCACAGTGTTACACCGTCCGGGTTATCTGGATACTTCCCACTAACACCAACCTATCCGAACTCCGGAGATGGGAACTTGCTCTTCAATATATCCTCTCTTCCCGTTATCCACCAGGCCTCAATCTCCGCTAATTTCAAGTTGCCGCCACTCATACCTCACCTGTCATTCAACAACATCTTTGCCTCTGCACTTCTGCCTCGACTGACATCTCTGCCCAAACTCTTTGTCTTCAAATATGTCTGCTTGTGTCTGTATATATGTGGATGGATATGTGTGTGTGTGCGAGTGTATACCCGTCCTTTTTTCCCCCTAAGGTAAGTCTTAAAACCCACATCCTTTCGTCTTTCCCTCTCCTTCCCTCTTTCCTGATGAGGCAACAGTTTGTTGTGAAAGCTTGAATTTTGTGTGTATGTTTTTGTTTGTTTGTGTGTCTGTCGACCTGCCAGCACTTTCATTTGGTAAGTCACATCATCTTTGTTTTTAGATATATTTTTCCTACGGGGAATGTTTCCCTCTATTATAATCATATCATTAATTTGAACCCAACAATTACGTTTGTTATTGTCGCTGTTGCATTTCGAAATCTGTCCTGTCGTCTTATTTTCTCTTTATTTTCTCTTTCTGTTTTTACCAGTAGTCTCACTTTTTATTCACCTTCCCCTTTTTACTGTAATCTACTATACAATTTTATCCCGCCTATATATACTCAATAATACGTAACCTACTTCCAAACCATAACCAAAAATATTTCATTTTCCGTTTTCAACACTACCGCCGCAATAAAATCCACCGCCTCTAGTTCAATAACAGCTGCTTTCACGTATTAAACAACCATTTCGGCTAGTTCTAATAACTTTCACTTTATTTCCACTTCCGTTTTTCGCACATCACTGATCATTTTTAACCGCTCCCCACAGGTTTTAACTTCATTATTTCTTCGTCAGACAAGTGTTAGCCCCATTTTCGTAATCTTTCACCACAACACCACTCCTTTTCATACATTTACACGTTTTTTTTCGAAATTTTCCCGAATTTCTCCGTCCTTTAACGTGTTTTAGCGGCAACACAACCACCTAACCTTTATGCACATCGCTATCTACCAACCCAAGTTCACCACAGGATCACTTAACCAACACTTTTTCGCCTTTTTTCATACCAGATCTCCAGTTGCTTTCTAGTTCACCTTTACCTCTCCCCATATATTTTTATTTTCATTTCAGCCTCGTGTTACACTTTCCACCTTCTAATGCCATGTCACCCTCACAACACCCCCACAACGACCCCATTAAGTTTTATTTACATTCCCTCCGCAAACATGCCTTCGCCCTACCTAGATTACGCTCCAATATTCTATTTTCTCAGGCCTGTCTGACATTTGGCATTACCCCCAAAGGCCTCACACTTAAAGTTCCCATCTCAGGCTGCAACCCTTCTTTCCATCAGTCCCTATACCAGTTCCAAACTGAACAATCCATTGCCCTCACCCACCTAATCCTTCACCTACACATCAACTCAGCCAATGAACACACCCGTCAACTCCTATCCTTAATAAAAGTCCTTAATCTTTCCTCTCCCACGTCCACACCGGCTGTTCAGAGCATCCTCCCACAGGCCAACCGTAAATTAGAACAGCATGCCACCCTCCACCTCAAAAAACTATCCAATCTCCTGGTTTCCCACCTCCGGAAAGGCAACTCGCTCACCCTTCACAACCTTTCCAGCAAACCTCAACCTCCTCTCATTGCACACCAACCCAGTCTCTCCCATCTACTCAATCTCCCACTTCCAGCTCCACTCCCTCCAAAACCTCAAAATTCCAATCAACACAACCTGGAACCACAACACCCTAATTCAGTAGTTAACCTTTCCTCCAAACCTCTCTCCCAATCCGAAACCTCTGTCCTATCCAAAGGCCCCACCTTCAGCCCCACTCCCAGATTCAACCAAACAGCCCTCGTCAAAGATTTGCTGTCCTACACCCGTACTCTGTGCTGGAAATATCACTTTGCCACGAAGAAAAATGATCCTAATCCTACTCCTAATGATCCAGCTCCCCAAGACACCATCCAAATTGAACCCTGCCTGGAACAGTTCCGTCCTCCGTCACAGCGGGACCCACCTCCTCTTCCTCAAAATCACCCTCTCCAAACCTTCCAGGAATTTCTGACTTCCAGCCTTGCATCTCAATCCTTCTTAAAAAACCTTAATCCTACTCCCAACATCACCACTGCTGAAGCCCAGGCTATCCGTGATCTGAAGGCTGACCGATCCATCGTCATTCTTCCGGCGGACAAGGGTTCCACAACCGTGGTACTTGATCGTCGGGAGTATGTGGCTGAGGGACTGCGTCAGCTTTCAGACAACACCACATACAAAGTTTGCCAAGGTAACCCCATTCCCGATGTCCAGGCAGAGCTTCAAGGAATCCTCAGAACCTTAGGCCCCCTGCAAAACCTTTCACCTGACTCCATCAACCTCCTGACCCCACCGACACCCCGCACCCCTACCTTCTACCTTCTTCCTAAAATCCACAAACCCAATCATCCCGGCCGCCCCATTGTAGCTGGTTACCAAGCCCCCACAGAACGTATCTCTGCCTATGTAGATCAACACCTTCAACCCATTACATGCAGTCTCCCATCCTTCATCAAAGACACCAACCACTTTCTCGAACGCCTGGAATCCTTACCCAATCTGTTACCCCCGGAAACCATCCTTGTAACCATTGATGCCACTTCCTTATACACAAATATTCCACACGTCCAGGGCCTCGCTGTGATGGAGCACTTCCTTTCACGCCGATCACCTGCCACCCTACCTAAAACCTCTTTCCTCATCACCTTAGCCAGCTTCATCCTGACCCACAACTTCTTCACTTTTGAAGGCCAAACATACCAACAATTAAAGGGAACAGCCATGGGTACCAGGATGGCCCCCTCGTACGCCAACCTATTCATGGGTCGCTTAGAGGAAGCCTTCTTGGTTACCCAGGCCTGCCAACCCAAAGTTTGGTACAGATTTATTGATGACATCTTCATGATCTGGACTCACAGTGAAGAAGAACTTCAGAATTTCCTCTCCAACCTCAACTCCTTTGGTTCCATCAGATTCACCTGGTCCTACTCCAAATCCCATGCCACTTTCCTTGACGTTGACCTCCATCTGTCCAATGGCCAGCTTCACACGTCCGTCCACATCAAACCCACCAACAAGCAACAGTACCTCCATTATGACAGCTGCCACCCATTCCACATCAAACGGTCCCTTCCCTACAGCCTAGGTCTTCGTGGCAAACGAATCTGCTCCAGTCCGGAATCCCTGAACCATTACACCAACAACCTGACAACAGCTTTCGCATCTCGCAACTACCCTCCCGACCTGGTACAGAAGCAAATAACCAGAGCCACTTCCTCATCCCCTCGAACCCAGAATCCCCCACAGAAGAACCACAAAAGTGCCCCACTTGTGACAGGATACTTTCCGGGACTGGACCAGACTCTGAATGTGGCTCTCCAGCAGGGATACGACTTCCTCAAATCCTGCCCTGAAATGAGATCCATCCTTCATGAAATCCTCCCCTCTCCACCAAGAGTGTCTTTCCGCCGTCCACCTAACCTTCGTAACCTGTTAGTTCATCCCTATGAAATCCCCAAACCACCTTCCCTACCCTCTGGCTCCTATCCTTGTAACCGCCCCCGGTGTAAAACCTGTCCCATGCACCATCCCACCACCACCTACTCCAGTCCTGTAACCCGGAAGGTGTACACGATCAAAGGCAGAGCCACGTGTGAGAGCACCCACGTGATCTACCAACTGACCTGCCTACACTGTGACGCATTCTATGTGGGAATGACTAGTAACAAACTGTCCATTCGCATGAATGGACACAGGCAGGCAGTGTTTGTTGGTAATGAGGATCACCCTGTGGCTAAACATGCCTTGGTGCACATCTTGGCACAGTGTTACACCGTCCGGGTTATCTGGATACTTCCCACTAACACCAACCTATCCGAACTCCGGAGATGGGAACTTGCTCTTCAATATATCCTCTCTTCCCGTTATCCACCAGGCCTCAATCTCCGCTAATTTCAAGTTGCCGCCACTCATACCTCACCTGTCATTCAACAACATCTTTGCCTCTGCACTTCTGCCTCGACTGACATCTCTGCCCAAACTCTTTGTCTTCAAATATGTCTGCTTGTGTCTGTATATGTGTGGATGGATATGTGTGTGTGTGCGAGTGTATACCCGTCCTTTTTTCCCCCTAAGGTAAGTCTCTCCGCTCCCGGGATTGGAATGACTCCTTACCCTCTCCCTTAAAACCCACATCCTTTCGTTTTTCCCTCTCCTTCCCTCTTTCCTGATGAGGCAACAGTTTGTTGCGAAAGCTTGAATTTTGTGTGTATGTTTGTGTTTGTTTGTGTGTCTGTCGACCTGCCAGCACTTTCATTTGGTAAGTCACATCATCTTTGTTTTTTTATATATAATAGAGGGAAACATTCCACGTGGGAAAAATTATATATATATTATATATATATGTCTGCTTGTGTCTGTATGTGTGCGTGTGTGCAAGTGTATACCTGTCCTTTTTCCCCCTAAGGTAAGTCTTTCCGCTCCCGGGATTGGAATGACTCCTTACCCTCTCCCTTAAAACCCACTTCCTTTCGTCTTCCCCTCTCCTTCCCTCTTTCCTGATGAGGCAACAGTTTGTTGCGAAAGCTTGAATTTTGTGTGTATGTTTGTGTTTGTTTGTGTGTCTATCGACCTGCCTGCGCTTTCGTTCGGTAAGTCACCTCATCTTTGTTTTTTATATATATATATATATATATATATATATATATATATATATATATATATATATATATATATATATATATATATATATATATATATATATATAAACTCAAATGAATTTCACCAGTTGTCATCTGAAATATGTACGTTCGGATAGTGAGATCAGCTACATTGTGACCATGCACAAAGAGGCGTACTGATTTGAAACAATTGGCTGTCTTTGGCTGATGTTTGTCGGCGGTGGAATCCACTGATATCAGTGCCACTCCGACCACACCCTAAGGAATACCACAGACACGCTCAGAAATGCATTCACGAGCATTGAGTGACTGTTCCTTATGAACAACATACTATTGTGCATTATTCTTAGTGCAACATTACCATCTAGCTTTTTTACATACATTTTCATTCTCTCATATACATGATAGCCCTTCCTTCTTTGGCACTGCTAAACATCTAATGATCACACTTTCTGTTTTGCTTTCCACTCTTGACTTATCTTTTCATTCACTCTGTTACTTATCTTTTCATTCACTCTGTTACTTATCTTTTCATTCACTCTGTTGTCTCTCTCTCCAGTACCACAGCAGGCAGTAACATGCCGCATGCAATTTCTGAAAATTAGTTACTAGTCCCTTCCCTTAAAGCACCTTATCTGTAAAGAGGGAACACTTGGGACAAGGAGCTTGTAATTCAATCATTTCATTTGTGACTTGTTGCTTGTCACATTTCATGTTAACAGAACTATCTAAATTGTTTTACTATAGTATGAATATTTATTTTTAACTAGTCTTTCTTAAGAAGAAAACAGGTTAATTTCTGGTTATCTGCATCCATAGGAACAATAGTGAAGTATCTTAAATGTCAACATTGCCGCCTTTAGCAGCATTTATTGTTAATTTTCCACTGTTGGCCATTTCTGACTAATTTGCCATTTTCAGGCACTAGTTGACGTGCATGCATGAGGGACAAGCCTTTAAGCTGTCGAACCAGGGTGCTGGATAGCTTACTGGCTTGTCCTCACACTTGTCAGCAACTGTGTGAAAATGACATAATACTCAAAACTAGCCAATAGCAGAAAATAATAATTACAAACAAAAGTGGAAATGTTGACACTTAAGAAATTTTGTACTGCTGTGGTACTTGCCAAAAGGAAAATAACTGAATAGTGAAGTATATCTAAAAACAAAGATGTAGTGACTTACCAAATGAAAGTGCTGGCAGGTCGACAGACACACAAGCAAACACAAACATACACACAAAATTCAAGCTTTCGCAACAAACTGTTGCCTCATCAGGAAAGAGGGAAAGACGAAAGGATGTGGGTTTTAAGGGAGAGGGTAAGGAGTCATTCCGTAGTGAGATGTGAAATTTTACTGCAGTCCTATAAACAATTAAGGCTGAAGCACATAGCAGATTTAGAGAGATATCAGCAACTGCACAAATAAACCAGAAAGCATTAGGCCTTCTTTGAGGAAAGGCACAAGCAATATCAGAGCAATTATCAACCTGCACACACAAGATACAGTTAGAAGGAAGCTTTCAGCAAAAATACTAAATACTAATCATGAATGTATCATTTTGCAAATGGATAATTATTTACTGAAGTTTTTTTTTCATAAGGATTAAGATCAATTTTACACTGCAAGTTGAGAATACAGATAAGAGTTGCATTGCCAGCGAAGTACTGTATTTGCAGTATATGAGAAAGCTTACAATTCAGAAACAAAACCAGTAAAGATGGTTTCCTTGACAGAATGACTACTGTTGCTTGAAATCTGTGACAGAATTAGACCTTACATTATTAAAGCAAAGCACTGCAAGAATCTCTTTCAACGCAACAAAATATTTATCAAACCAAAAATATAAAGAAAAGTAAAGTTCAAATGTAATGAGGTACACTTTCATGCAAACAATAATTGGAACACAACAGAATTGCTGAGTTAAACAAAATTATTCAGTAATGTCCTTGGAAATACATAATGATAATATAAGAGAAACAAAGGAGACAACATTTTTAGTGGTTAGATATCAAAATTGATCTGTAAAGATGGTCGATGGCCCAGGAAGAAAAAATGCAGGCATCACTGTACATGCATTTCAAGAAATCTTTAACTGATTATATGTTCAAGGGATAAATCAGATAGTTAACAATGACAGCACTGATAATGCAGTAACAATGGCAATGTGGTGTATAAAGCCATTAAAAGTATGAAGAAGGAAAGTGTGCCAGCAGACACCAGCGTTATATTAAAACAGAAAGGAACTTGCAAAACTGGTTACTGGATGTCTACAGAGAAAAACAACTCCCTAATATTGGAACAATGCTGTACTTATTCTATTTCACAAGAAAGGAGACAGACAACAAGATATAAGAAGCTATCAGTCTCTTCTCCACGATGCACCTGTACAAGCAACTCACTAAAATTATCACCATCTACATAAGAAAAAACATTTGATTTAACCAGGCTCGCTTGACAAGTGGCTATACCACAATGAATCATTTACAAGTCATGAATGAAATTACAAAACAGAGCAGACAATATGAATATTGTAAAAAATCACTTTGTCTGGGGTACATATATTTGGAGTCACTATCAACAAAATCTTTGCTGTTAGCCCTTGAAAATCACGGCAATAATTCATATTACATTAGCATATTCTCTTCTATTCACAGGAAGTTGTAACACACAGCAACATGTTTAATGGGGTACAGGTAAGCTTGCATTCTCAGTGCAGATCCGTTGAACATCCAATTGTGCATGGGACTATGTGGCTTGCTTACACTACTGTGCCTGTCAACAGGCTCAAGGGATCATTTGCAGCTCAGTCTGTGTGTGCACTGTCACCTTCTGGCAAGACTGGTTGGTTGCACAAGACAGTCCCCACTGGTGTAAACCACAGTGACATCATTCGAACATAGAATCATTATTGTGAGACACTGAAAATCTGCTTCACTCACAGATAATAACAATATCTGATGACAACTACCTACAAATTATGGCTTACTGGAGGAGAAAGTGACTGTGCATTGCCTATTCAAAGGCAACTGAGAGGGCTGGGTCGACCAAGACTGCATGGAACTATCTCCACATAATCAATACGGTTTTCAGGTACCCATTATGAAAAAATAAAAAAGACTCCTCCCCCACCCCACTCCCCGCTTGTTGTACAGTGAAAGAGGAGGGCAAGGGAACACCTGGAATGGAACCTAGATCAATGACATCGGTTATCTTAACCAACAAGCGGAGAATTTGTTTGAAGCCTTATGATCACCACAGAAGAGATGGTTATGTACAATGAATACGAGGATTACCCTTTGGTAGCTCATTTAATTCAGTCCATAATGAGCATCACCATGTCCAATAATCACTCGTTTTGATGACAATGACATTCTGCACCACTTGTTAATTTTATTAATTACAAAACAGTTCTGTTAAAATTTTCATTAATTTTGGTTACTGAAATCTCTCAAAAGTCTTTGAACATTAAAGTTCTCGAGTTTCGCAGATGTCAGTGTGCATATTGTCATGTTCAGAATCTGCATGGTAGTAGCATTAGTCAACACTGAGGACGCACCTGATATAGGTATTACTTGTGAGCCTTCTAATCACAAACTGTCAATTTTGGATGATTTGATATTGCTTATAGATGGGCATTAATAACAAACTGTTATGTTCAAACTATGTAATACTTTAAAATACGAATATGTCAGATTCTATGTAATACTTCAAAATACGAATATGTCAGGTTCTACTGGCAATATTGTGAACAGGACAGATTGCTAGTCACCATGTAATGGAGATGCTGAGTAACAATTAGGCGCAACAAGAAGACTGTCAAGTAAGCTTTTGGCGAAAAAGGGCTTTATCAGAATTATGCAACACGCAAAACAAACACACACACACACACACACACACACACACACACACACACAGGCGCGCGCGCAACCACAGTCTCTGGCTGCCGAGACCAGACTGCGAGCATCAGCACATGATGGGAGAAGCAATCTGGGTGGTGGGGGTAAGGACGAGGCTGGGGCAGTTAGGGGGATAGATAGCAGCACAGGGGTGGGGGACGGTAAAGTGCTGCTTGTAGGAGGGTGGGGAGAGGGTAAGGGAGCTGATTTAATTTTGCAAATTTTTTTGCACATATTTCTACACATTTTAGGTATTTTTACATGTTTTTAGCCTCCACCATAGACCCTTGCTCCTTCTATTTTCATCAATACAGAAAATTTCCTTATCCATGGCCAGAATCCAGTCCCACACACTGATTCTGCATTGTTGCTTAGCTCATGGGATCTGCCCAAATGGCCTTACCTTCAAATTACCCATTGCCAATTGCAACCCTTCCTTCCACTATGACCTCAAACTGTTCGGATTCTGCCAGTCCTTAACCCTCACCAACATAGTCCAGCAAAACCATAAGAATCAGGCCCAATGCTCCTTGCAGTACCTTCTCTCCATCCATAACATTCTCCTGACATGCAATCTCATATCACACACTGAAACTCTTGCCCTCCAGGAACTTGAACAGCATGCACAACGTCACCTCAAAAAACTCTCCAACCTGTTCACTTCCTACTCCCACCTTGGACCGCCACTATCCACCACCTCTACAACAACCTCCAAACCTCTGCCACGTCCCCTCATAGCTGACAAATCCTGCCTCACAGACTACTACATTTATCCCACCCTCAAAACTCCCTTCAACCCCCACTTAGAATCCAGAACCTCAACAGACCCGAAACAAAGTCATGAACACTTCCTCCAAAAGCCTGAGCCACACAGCAGTATCAGTCCTTTCCAAAGGCCTCACCTTTTACCACACTACAAAATTCAATCATGCAGGGCTTGTTAAAGACCTCCTCTCCTTCTCCCGGTCTCTACAGTAGAAACACTTTTTCGTCACCAACCAAAGACCAAATGTTGAACCCTGCCTGATTCAGTTCACTCCTTCATCCAACTATGATCCACCCACACTGTCCCCAAATCGCCCACTGTTAACTTTCCAGAATTGCTTAACCTCTAATCTTGCCTCACCATCATTCACCAAATCCCTCAACATGCAAAATAATCTAACTTCTGCAGAAAGAACTGCAATCCCACATAAAAACTTATCCCAACCTTATAATCCTACCTGCTGACAAAAACTCCACCACTGCTGTTTTGAACTGCAAGGATTACCTGGCAGAAGGACTTCGCCAGCTGTCAGATTCACCTACAAACCTTGCCACGGTGACCCTATTCTAGAAATCCAGCAGGATCTCCAGTCTCTCCTCAAATCCTTAGACTCATCGCAAAACCTCTCCCCATTGTCCATCTCTCTCTCTCTCTCTCTCTCTCTCTCTCTCTCTCTCTCTCTCTCTCTCTCTCTCTCTCTCTCTCTCTCCCCCCCCCTCTCTCCCTTCCACCCCCCACCCCTACCACCCCCCACACTCCTACCTCCTACACACTTCCTAAAGTCCCTAAACTCAACCATCCAGGGCACCCATTGTGGCTGGTTACTGTGCCCGCACTACAAGAATCTCTGCTCTCACAGACTGACACCTTCAGCCTATTACCTGCAATCTATCCTCCTACCCCTAAAAGATACCAACCATTTCCTCCACCAATTCTCCAGAGTTTTTGTTTCTTCACCACACGGTGCCCTGCTCGTCACTATTAATGGCACCTCCCTTTACACTAACATCCCTAATGCCAATGGCCTTGCTGCTGTTGAACACTACCTTCCCCAACACCCAATGAATTCCAGACCTACAACCTACTTCCTAGTCACCAAGACCAACTTCTCACTCAAAATTCCTTTGTCTTTGAAGGTATCATCTACAAACATATCCATGGTATGGCAACGGACGCCCACATGGCACCATCCTCTGCCAGCCTATTCATGGGCCACCTACAGCAATCCTTTGTAACCACCCAGAATCCCAAACCCCTCACTTGGTTCAGATTATTGCTGATATCTTCATGACCTGGGTCGATAGTGATAACACCCTATCCACATTCCTCCAGAACCTCAACACCTTCTCCTCCATTTGCTTCACCTGGTCCCCTCAACCCAACAAAGCCACTTTCCTCGATATTTACTTCCACCTCAAAGATGGTTACATCAGTACCTTCATCCCTATAAAACCAACCAATCACGAGCAATACCTCCACTTCGACAGTTGCCACCCATTCCATGCCAAGAAGTCCATTCCATACAGGCTAGCCACCTCCAATTGTCACATTTATGGTGACGAGCAATCCCTCTCGAAATATACCAAGGTTCTCACTGAGGCTTTCACAGACCATAGTTATCCTCCCAATGTTCTACAGGAACAGATCTCTTATGCCTTATCGGTCCAGTCACCCCCCCCCCCCCACTTTCCAAAGTCCCACCATCTGGTCACAGAGGAGTACTCAGTACTACCCAGGACTGGAGCAACTGAGCTACATTCTCTGACAGGGTTTCAACTAACTCTCGTTGTGCCCTGAAATGAAGAACATCCTACACAGTATCCTTCCTACAGTGGTATTCCACTGCCCACCGAACCTGCACAATAGCCTCATCCATTCCTACACAACCTTTGCTCCCAACTCCTTGCCTCGTGGTTCATATCCCTGTAACAGTCCTACATGCAAGACCTGACCTGTACATCTTCCACCACCACCCACTCCCAGTCCAGTCACAAGCATCACCCATCCTGTCAGAAGCAGGGCTACCTGTGAAACCAGTCATGTGATCTACAAGTTATGCTGCAACCACCGTGCTGAGTTCTATGTGAGCGTGACAACCACAAGCAATCTGTCTGCATGGATGGTCACTGACAAACTTTGCAGATTGGCCACCCACTTGCTGATCACATTACCAAACACAACATTCTTCATTTTAATGACTGCTTCACAGCCTGTGCCATCTGGATCCTTCCTACCAACTTTTCTGAAATGCACAATTGTTAACTCTCCCTGCAGTAACCCCTATGTTCTCATAATCTTCCTGGCCTCGACCTTTGTTAGTCATTATCTTTACCCACGTATCCCCTTCCCTGTTCCCACTCCAACTCTCTGTTTCACCACCATATCCACAGTCTTTTTACTTCTATCCTTTTTTGCTGCCCCCCACCCTCCGTCTAATGTCCCAACTGTTAACTGTACCTAGTTGGGGAAGTAAAATCAATCCACAAGAGAGACTGCTTAAAAATCACTCATTTGGCCCATCCTGGAATAATACTGCTCAGGTGTGTGGGCCCCATACGAGATGGGACTAGCAGGGGACATTGAACGTATACAGAGAAGGGCAGCATGAATGGTCACAGGCTTCTTTAATCTGTGCAAAAGCATCACAGAAATACTGAAGGAACTGAACTGGCAGACTCTTGAGACAGACGTAAGCTATCCTGAGAAAGTCTATTAACAAAGTTTCAGGAACTGGCTTTAAATGATTACTCTAGGGATATACTACAACCCCCTATGTATCGCTCACACAGGAATCGTGAGGATAAGATTAGAATACTTACTGCATGCACAGAGGCATTCAAAGAATCATTCTTTCTGCACTCCATGTGTGAATGGAATAGGAAGAAATCTGAATAACTGGTACAATAAGAGGTACCCTCCACCATGCACCTCATGGTGATTTGCAGTGTATAGATGCTGGAGGTAGATGTAACTGCCCTACCCTCTCTGCACCTTGTCCCTGTATGCTCTCATAAGCAGCACTTTACTGCCCCACACCCCTGCCCTGCTATCCCTCCCCCTCTTCGTCCCAGCCTCCTCCTTACCTCCGCCACCCATACTGCTTCCCTCATCATGCGTTGCTGCTTGCAGTCTGGTCTTGGCAGCCAGAGACTGTGGTCGCGCGCATGGTTGTGTGTGCGTGTGTGTGTTTTTGTGTTATTCTGATGAAGGGCCTTTTGGCCGAAAGCTTACTTGTTTGGCTGTCTTTTTATTGTGCCTATCTGGAACTCAGAAGCTCCACTATATGATAAGCAGTAATGTATCCTTTTCATAATACTGTCTGTATTCCATCCTGGATTTCCTATTGTCAGATTTTACTGGTTTTGATGTGATACAAGAATCAACAGAATTTTGCCTTATAGAAAATGTTGCTGGTTACAAATCTGATTTTCCAAATTTGTAACCAGCAATATTTTCTTTAAGTCAAAATTCTATTGGTTCTTGCAGTACATCAAAACAGTAAAATCTAAGCTAGTCATTTTTACATCATTATGTAGTTTTGAAACATAAGCACTGTTATTCTTCATTGATGTGGATCCCCTCATTTACATGTGTAAGTGCCATATTCCAAATAATAATAAATTACATGAAAATATTAATTAGTGAATTCATTAATGCTGTAAGTCATTTTGTACAGAAAAATTACTGCAACAAAAGTAATTAGTTGAAAGTCCGAATCTAACAACAGTTAGGGCAATACCCGCAATACAAATTTGTTTGACAAGGAACTTTAATTATTTCAGAAGATAATTAGTTCCTGGTAACTTAAAATATATAACTGGAAAGTTGGAATATTTAGTTTTTGAATGGTGTAAGTCACCTTTCTCAAATATACTGATTAGTTCATACAGTTTCTCATGTTGCAAACTGTTTTACTGATATCAATTAATTATATTTTCAGGTTATGAGTGTTTTAATGAAAAGTAATTACAACACTGCATACAGAATAACCAAAATAATAATCTGAACAATAAATTCAAGTGGCATTAAGTCTAAATGAGGTATTGAATTATCATGTAAGTGTCGTATGCTAGTGGATACATTGAAAATAAGGTAAAAATTAGAGGGAAGAAAGCTGATTATTTATGGGCGTAAAAAATATAACACATGGGAAGAATCTATCTTGCAGTCACTTGCCAGCCAGCTACAGAAACCAAGTCATTCATTTAAGGTGTCAGTAAAACCGCCCGTCCCTTAGAATTTAAGTCTGGATATCTGCATGACCTCTCAACACCATAGGATGTGGAAGTGTGTGGAGGAAGTGTTGTCTTCTGCTTGATGTGATAGTCATGATCTGCCCTTGGACCAGTGGTAAACATCGCAAATTGTAGACAAAACATCAAGACTCCAAGACCAAAACATCACAACTCCAAGGCCACTACTTCCTTTATTACTTAAACTGCATTTCGGCTGTATGCTGCAGGTATCAAACTGATGGAACTCAAAGACAGTTTTCTTCACTTTCTAACCTGTCAGTAATGGCAAAACCTTCCATCCAGAAATATTTCTGTGAAGAGCTCATAGCTGCATCAAGAATACAACAGTTTATGCTTGAGAGTTTCCCCACACTACAGTGGCCACCACCCACCAGCTGCCTGGTGCCAGCCACCATCCAACTATGTGATTGCAGCACAGCACAGCAGGCAATCTGTTCTCACATTGGAAAGCATTAAATTATTGTTACGTTTCAATTTTACATGCAAAATAACTTTGATAAACCGAGTAACATTGTGCAGTACACAACACACACAGGTTGCTATGAGTGTATTTATCAAGTCTCGCAGTTATTGGTTGCATTTCGCATACCTTAGTCTTATGAAAGTTGTTTAAGTGTTATAAAATAGCATCACAAATAAAAAGGTCTAACATTTATGAAACACTGTTTACTTTGAATTTAACAGAAGGATTCAGGCAATGGAAGCTGCTCAAATCACTTGTATCGAATATGGGCAAGTGCTATACAACAACTTATATCTGAAACGGATTTTCTTGTTCAAGAAAGATCATTCTATAAGAATGATTTTCCACATTTAGGAAGTCTCAATAACTGACTTATGTAATGATCTGTGACAACTGAACATTCACGTGACAGCTGCATTCAATAGGTAAGGTTCATAAGTTGGATGTAGGAGGACAGTATGCTTTAATTAAAGGAATAAAAATTAAATGGATGACTACTAAAATGTTTTTACTTGAAAGTCATCAGTTCATTCACTGAGGATTCCTATGTAACACTGTTATTGGTGATGAGTTGTGATGTCTTTATGCTAACTTCTTAAGAAGAAATTAATGACAGAGTCCTAACAAAAGACATCTTCTTAAACAACAGGCTGTGTGAATGAGTAATATTTTGCATCTGGTGGCACAAAATGGGTATCATGCAATGCAATCTCCTCCCCAGGCACGTGTCCATTGCAGCTGGCATTTGTTGCTAACCGCTAAGGCAACTTTCAGTTGTACTATATAAAAAAACGATCACCAAAACTATTTCAAGTGTTACTACTATACAATCACACATTCTGCTGACATCACAAGCAAAACTATTCAGAGGAAGTCATCCCTCACACATTTATACTGCTTATCTTATGCCTTCAGGTGTTTTTACCTCTCACACTCCATATCAGATAACCACCAAGAAAATTCCTTTTCAGAGGAAAATACACTTCAAACCTGGCTTGACATCCTCAACTCCGAACAAGTAGGTTTCCATAGGCACGGAATCGGTAAACTGCCTGAGCATTTCACACAATTTAGATTTGTTGGAGAGAGAGAGTGTGTGTGTGTGTGTGTGTGTGTGTGTGTGTGTGTGTGTGTGTGTGTGTATATCAAAAAACTAATGGGAGAATGCAGTTAAATTATGTACTGAACTAATACAAATGAATTACAACTTACCACCATAACCTTCTTACAAAAGCCTAAACCAGCATGAATTATTACAACGTTGCACACTTTGGACTTCAAAATGGTCTGTGGTTACCTGCTCTCCTCTGTCATACTCAAGTAATGTGGAAATTAGACAGTTTAAGTGGCTGCATGAAGAAACCCAGTTAATAAATTATTTAGTGCCACAATTTCATAAATAACATTGTGTATTCACAAAAACCAAAAATTATGTCAGCAGAGACAGAAAAAGGCACTATCAACTGTGAATGGAGAAGCTGCCTTATTGATTTTGGATCTGGCTGTTATAGATCTGTCACAGAATAGGTAAAAAAAGTGGCCTACACTGAGAGCTACTAATGCAGCCTTCACTTTACAGCACAACCCTTTACCTCATAGCTAGCACAGACTTGCCGCACTTGTCTGTCTCTTATTGCCCAGAGCTGTCAAGTACACATAAATTGCAATGTGAAAGACAAGATAAGTTGCAATTTCCAGGTGTAACAACCTCCAAGGACTTTAAACCATAAACTGATAATCTGATATCACATCTTAAGTGATAATCTCTCAGATTATTCAGTGGAAATGACAAGGAAATATCAAGTAACTTTAGCAGGATAATTCTGTGCCATCCAGGAACTAATTCAACTGTCACAGAATTTCCAAACACATTCTCACTGTTGCTGTGTTTCAGTTATTCTAACAGCAGTAAGAATTTGTTTTTCCAGCCAGTGTGTTCCTCGAGCAGGCTCAGGACTGACTCCCAGCTCGTGTCTTAAACAAGCATGCACAGAGGGCCAGAATACCAAAAGTACATGTCAATGAGTTTTATTCCTGTTTCTGTATCTAGGTTTAGAGCCCAGAGTGTATTTAAAAATAATACTCAGCTGCACCAACTGTAAACTTAACATCATAAATCAATGCCTGTCACAATTACTTTCGTTTTTCTATTTTAAAAGAACTGAAAACTGAAGAATTCACTAATGAAACATGATTCACATTTTTGGAGCATCTTCAATGATTATACTGTAAAAATTATGAGTAGTCAACGTGTTTTTTGACCACTACAGACTTAGAATGGTTCAGCAGACTGTGAATAAAAGGGAAATTCAGGAATATAATGATAATAATCGCACATGCACCAACATAGGCAGAAGAAAAAGAAGAAGAACGAGGAGGAGGAATAAAAGGACAGTTCTATGAAGACCTAATAAAAGAACAATTCTACAAAGACCTTGAATGTACATGAAAACCGTGACCTACTGTTAGTTTTGGTAGACTTCAATGCACAGTCGAGCAAACTGAATGTGGAAAGCTACCAGGGAGAAACACTTTACATGAGGAAAGTAATGAGAATGGAGCTGCATTTATGTCAGTTTGGTACTAGCAATAATTTACTCACTGAGTGCTTGTTTTCCACAGAAAAGAATACTTAGCTGGAACATGGAATCAAGTAGTTTACAAAACAGACCATGTGTTAGTGAAAGCAAGATATTCCACGTGTAAGGAGCTGCAAGAATCCAAACTGCGGTTCAAACAACTGTGCTGTAAAAACTATTGTGAGAGAGAAGTAAGCTGTAATATTTAAAACTGGAATGGTAAAATAGCAAATTGGAACACAGAAAAACTGAATTATATCGAAACTGTAAAAACATACCACATAAACACCCTGATAGCTGGTGAAGAAACAATGGTAAATCAAGATAGATAGAACAGAATGCAGAAAGTGGTGAAGAGCCAACAGAAGAAACAACTGGAATAAGAAAAAAGGAAAGGAATGGATGGTTTGATAACTAATATAAACTAGCACAAGACTAAAAATACAGCAAGACTGAGAATGCTACAGAGGGAGACAAGAAGAAATGTAAAGGTTTATAAACAATTAAGGTCTAATGCTGATAGGATATGTAATAAATAGAAAACAGAATGGCTGATACCAAATTTTCAAGATATAGAAGAAGTAAAGGAACAGAATGAAACAAGAATTATTTCACCAGAAGGAATGGCCGACCAAAACTAGATGGCTCAACAACGAACTGGCTGACCATACCAAGATGGAGATACGAGGATGGAAGAGAAAAACAGAGATATGGAAGAAGACTATGGAGGAGGCCAAGGCCCATCAAGGGCTGTAGTGCTGAGAAAGAAGAAGAAAGAGGAGAAGACGAAGAATCTCCATCAGAAGTCCTCTCATTACTTCAGCACTCCATAATGTAAGAAAAAAAAATTGTGGTTCCTCACAGTTGATTATTTGTGACAGTGTGGCACTAAATAATTTATTAACTGGGCTTCCTTGTGCATCTCTTCCAAGTGTCAAATTTCCATGCTGCTTGAGCATGACAGAACACAGGTGAAGTTCAAAATACATAACATCTTACTAATTCATGGCGGTTTAGGCACACTCATGTTACAGGTACTTTTAAGTTTTATTAAAATATACTTAATCAGAAGGTTACAGCGGCAAGTTGTAACTCATTTTATCAGTACTGTGCATATTTTAACAGCACTTTTCCATTATTTTGTTGAAAACAACAGTAAACATACGACAGAAATTAATCATCAACTACATATTCTCCAACATATCTAAACAACATGCAATGCTCATGTAGTTTGCAGATTCCATGCCTATAGAAACCTACTTGTTTGGAGCTGGGGATATCGAAGTCAGATTTGAATGCATTTTTGACAGAAAAGGAATTTTCTTGGTGACTCATTGATATGTAGTGTGAAAGGCAAACCCTGAAGGTGTAAGATAACCAGAGTAATTGTGTGAGGGACGACTTCCTGTGAATAGTTTTGTTTGTGAAGTTAGCAGAACACATTATTGTGTAGTAATAACACTTAAAATAGTTTTGTTGGTTCTTTTTCATATACTGTAACTGAAAGGTGTCAGAGTTGTTGGCAAGAAACACAAGCTGTGGTGAGCACACCCTTGGTGAGAAGTCTGCAGTGTACAACACCCATTTAGTACCATCTGATACAAAATATTACCTGTTCACACTGCCTACTGCTCGAGGAGATCTCTCTTGTTAGTGCTCCATCATCAATTTCTTCTTAAGAAGTTAACATAAAGACATCACAACTCATCACCATGAACAATGTTGCACAGGAATCCTCAATGAGTGAAATGATGACATTCAAGCAAAAATATATTAATAGGCATTCCTTTAATGTTTGTTGCCTTGAATTAGCGCATGCAGTACTCCAACACCCAACTTCTGGAGCTTGCCTTTTGAATGTAAATGTCACCCCAATGTTAAATGGTAACAGTTCATTACATATATCATTTGTTGAGACTTCTTGAATGTGGAAAATCATTTGCACAGAATGATCTTTCTTCAATCAAAAAAATCCTTTTCTGATGCACAGAAGCCCTCATGTGTTGTATTACTACATGATGTTCATTTGGTTTATCAAAGTTATTTTGCGCAGAAAATGAAACTACAACAACAAACAATTTTATGCTTACCAATGCAAGAGTAGAAATATGTCCAAGACATGCACTGCATACCATACTACAATCACCTTGCTGGATTGCAGCTGGCTTAAGCCAGTTGGTGGGCAGTGAGCACCTTACAGTGAAGAAAATCTCAAGCATAAACTCTTCTGATCCTGATGCAGCCACAGGCTCTTTCACAGAAATGTTTCTAATAAGTTTTGCTCTTACTGGTGTGTTTGAGAGTGAAGAAAATTATTTTTGGAGCTCCATCAGACCAACACCTTTAGAAGGCAGCAAACTGTGGTTTAAAAAATAAAAGAAGGAGTGGATTTGAACTCTTGGCTTTGTGTCTGCATTGTGTGACATTTACTGTTAGACCACAAGCAGATAAAGCATTGCTACACTTTTAGCAGAAGCAACACTTCCTACAGACATTTCCACAGCCTACAGTGCTACAAGATTGTGCAGATGGCTGGATATAGGGGCAAGTGTTCAATTGGTGCCTTAATTCAATGATACAGACTTGGACTCTGCTTTGGCCACATTTTGTGTCTAAGACTTTACCAATGCACATCTTATAGGTTCAGCCAATAGATAGGTCAGTCATGTTTCAAGCTGGTATTTGTAAGGATGTTGAGCTCTTCTTGTTGCTGTTGAGGGGTAATTTGAGGGATGTGCAGGTTTGGATAGGATCCACCAACCTGTTGTCCAGCCCTACAATTAACATTTCTGAAATGAGCTCATCCTGAAAGACTTTAACCATCCAATGTGGTACACTGTAACAAAGTTAGGCCATTAACTCATAACTAATTGAAAGTGGAGGCACACATAACAGCATGAAATGCAGCCTGACACATAGCAACAATAGTATAGATACTATAGTTTTGCATTTATCGATTTACACATGTTTTATATAACTTGTGGACAACAAGAAAGACTAGTATCACAAGTATTATATGGAGGAACCTGTGACAGTAAAAGTTTGGCCACAATACTTCATAAATTCCAGTTGAAAGATGCTGGACTGATAGAATTTAGCACAAGTTACAGATCAGTTATACATTTCAGTTTGCAGCAGTACGGGCTATCCTGTATATCATGCATTGAGTTGAATTATTCTTGGATGCTGACTATGAGGACTTGACATCTTTCCATTGTGTTCTGAACTTTAAGTGAAGCTACTTGATTTCAGTAAATCATTGTGGTTTTCCTGAACTTAGTTGAAAATAGGATAGAGCTGAACATTAACTTAGGAGCTGTATGTTGAGTATAGGAACATTACTGGCCTGCTCCACACAATGTAACTTGGAGAAACAGTAACATTTAAAAATGTAAATACAATCTTCTTGAGTATTATTAACTGGTTTTCTGCAAATGGACTTTCAATAGACTTATTTAACATAATACAGTCTGCAAATTGGTATGGCACAAGGCCTGGCCACATCATTACAAACAGCGCCTCAAACAAAAGCTATTATTGGAACAGAATATTGTAAATTATTAGGTGTCTATATTTATATGAGTCTGAATTGAAAGTCTGGTGTTATGGATCATCTAAAAATCTACGCCCTGCAGCTTCTGCATTACGGATAACAGCAGACTTTGGGGATTAAGATGTTAAAAAGTTGACTTATTTTTCTTATTTTCATTCACTTCACTGTATTTGTTGTGCAGATATGTGTAATAAGGTTAACATGTGGTGTCCACTCTGGAACCCTTTTTAGGCAGCTAGTTAAACAGCCGGACGTTCTGACAGCATCCTCGCAGTATATTTACTTCATCATGACATCGGTTGTCGACAACCAATCTCAGTTAAAAATGAACAGTAGCATTCACAAATATAATGCTAGGAGGAGGAATGAATTGCAGCATCCATCCGTAGTGTGGCACAGAAAGGAGTGAAGTATTCACTCATAAAAATCGTTGACCTTTCACCACAATGAGGTGAAACTCTAATAGATAATATCTGCTTGACAACTCCTTCCACTATGTTGTCATGACCAAGGAATAGTGTATCTGTATGTCATATTATAAGGAGAAAAGATTCCAATGAAAGCTTCTCAGTGGCACACTAGTCTGCTCAACTTAGCTCTAGAAGTGCAGGCCTGTGTACTCTGAGAGGCGACAGGTTGGTGGGAAAGATATTTGGAAAAGATAATGTGTTTGGATAAAGGTGTTCATTGCATTATCACTTGAAGGTCAGAAGGCTGAGAAGGTGAAAAATGAGGCTAACAGGCTTGTCTATTAGAGAGAATGTTCCAGCAGGCCAGAAAGACAATAAAGAGCATCGTGTGCAATCATAACTGAGTGGGAAAGACCCTCAATAAGTGTATAAAAGGGCAGCTATTGGCAGTATCAAATCAGAGAATGTGAGAATATCAATGAAATATTCAAGCAGTAACCAGTCAGTGAAGCAAAGGCAGAAGCCAGCAACACTGGCAGACAGCAGCAGCTACTGAAGAAACAGCAGTACTTCACCCACAGACAGACAGTATTACTCTTGGTGGCACAACTACAACTTACAGACAAGTAGCAAGCTTACGAGTGTCTAATTTATGTTCCAATGAGTAGTACTGCACAGTCTGACTTTGTCTCAAATAGCAGTGTTGTGGATCTTATTTGCTAGTCATAACAAGTAGCTGAATAGTACTTGTCTCCTGTGAAGTATGCTAAGGAACCAGTGGTATAATGATTAGGCCAAGTGACCACTGACTTAGTGGTTAGGTCAAGCAGCCGTTGATTCAGTAGATGACAGAACAAGTGGCAACAATTGGACTTGTCTCTGAGTTCGGCACCCAAGGTAGTCCGTTTAATATTGGTTAGAAGCTAGTGGCTCTTGCCCCTCAATAGTGGAAAGCGTATGTGTAATAGGATGGAATCAATGTGAAAGAGGTTCCATGAAAGAGGTTCCAATTGATGTTAGTTGATCTGCTGATCAAACCTTGCATATAAATATGTCTAACGGTTAATAAACTTGTTTACAGAGTTTACATCAACTTGCTACTTTGGCAGATCACCATGCTCACCAAAGATCCTACTCTGCTTCTCAGCACCCACCCTAAACAATGAAAGAGGTTCTATTCCATCTCAATTCCATTACAAAGGTTAGAAGACAGCACAAAAGAACAATATTGTCATCAATGTCCAGAAAGCACCATGCAAACCACACCAACCTGATATTGGTAGCTAGGACCTGTACCAAGATGTGACAACAAACAAGAGTTCCTGAAAGTATAATACGTATAATACAGAACTACAGACAGGGAAGGTGGGTGGGGGAAGTGAAAGGGAGAGGGGGGATGGGGCGTAAAGCTAAATATAAATCACCAAATGTAAAAAACAATAAAGGTAAGTTAAGATTAATGTAAAAGGCAGTTATGTAAATGGCCAGCTTGTTGCCATATTTTTCACTAACAAAAATGTATTATAACTCTAAAGCAACTGAATCATTACACATCATAGAAAGAGATCACAATAATGATCATAGAAAGAGATCACAATAATGATCGAACACACAAATAATTCACTGTTGTTGTTGTTGTTGTTGTTGTTGTTGTGGTCTTCAGTCCTGAGACTGGTTTGATGCAGCTCTCCATGCTACTCTATCCTGTGCAAGCTTTTTCATCTCCCAGTACCTACTGCAACCTACATCCTTCTGAATCTGCTTAGTGTATTCATCTCTTGGTCTCCCTCTACGATTTTTACCCTCCACGCTGCCCTCCAATACTAAATTGGTGACCCTTTGATGCCTCAGAACATGTCCTACCAACCGATCCCTTCTTCTGGTCAAGTTGTGCCACAAACTTCTCTTCTCCCCAATCCTATTCAATACTTCCTCATTAGTTATGTGATCTACCCATCTAATCTTCAGCATTCTTCTGTAGCACCACATTTCGAAAGCTTCTATTCTCTTCTTATCCAAACTATTTATCGTCCATGTTTCACTTCCATACATGGTTACACTCCATACGAATACTTTCAGAAATGACTTCCTGACACTTAAATCAATACTGGATGTTAACAAATTTCTCTTCTTCAGAAACGCTTTCCTTGACATTGCCAGCCTACATTTTATATCCTCTCTACTTCGACCATCATCAGTTATTTTGCTCCCCAAATAGCAAAACTCCTTTACTACTTTAAGTGCCTCATTTCCTAATCTAATTCCCTCAGCATCACCCGACTTAATTAGAATACATTCCATTATCCTTGTTTTGCTTTTGTTGATGTTCATCTTATATCCTCCTTTCAAGACACTGTCCATTCCATTCAACTGCTCTTCCAAGTCCTTTGCTGTCTCTGACAGAATTACAATGTCATCGGCGAACCTCAAAGTTTTTATTTCTTCTCCATGAATTTTAATACCTACTCCGAATTTTTCTTTTGTTTCCTTTACTGCTTGCTCAATATACAGATTGAACAACATCGGGGAGAGGCTACAACCCTGTCTCACTCCCTTCCCAACCACTGCTTCCCTTTCATATCCCTCGACTCTTATAACTGCCATCTGGTTTCTGTACAACTTGTAAATAGCCTTTCGCTCCCTGTATTTTACCCCTGCCACCTTTAGAATTTGAAAGAGAGTATTCCAGTCAACATTGTCAAAAGCTTTCTCTAAGTCTACAAATGCTAGAAACGTAGGTTTGCCTTTCCTTAATCTTTCTTCTAAGATAAGTCGTAAGGTCAGTATTGCCTCACGAGTTCCAGTGTTTCTACGGAATCCAAACTAATCTTCCCCGAGGTTGGCTTCTACTAGTTTTTCCATTCGTCTGTAAAGAATTCGTGTTAGTATTTTGCAGCTGTGACTTATTAAACTGATAGTTCCGTAATTTTCACATCTGTCAACACCTGCTTTCTTTGGGATTGGAATTATTATATTCTTCTTGAAGTCTGAGGGTATTTCACCTGTCTCATAGATGTTGCTCACCAGATGATAGAGTTTTGTCAGGACTGGCTCTCCCAAGGCCGTCAGTAGTTGTAATGGGATGTTGTCTACTCCCGGGGCCTTGTTTCGACTCAGGTCTTTCAGTGCTCTGTCAAACTCTTCACGCAGTATCATATCTCCCATTTCATCTTCATCTACATCCTCTTCCATTTCCATAATACTGTCCTCAAGTACATCGCCCTTGTATAGACCCTCTATATACTCCTTCCACCTTTCTGCTTTCCCTTCTTTGCTTAGAACTGGGTTTCCATCTGAGCTCTTGATATTCATGCAAGTCGTTCTCCTATCTCCAAAAGTCTCTTTAATTTTCCTGTAGGCGGTATCTATCTTACCCCTAGTGAGATAGGCCTCTACATCCTTACATTTGTCCTCTAGCCATCCCAGCTTTGCCATTTTGCACTTCCTGTCGATCTCATTTTTGAGACGTTTGTATTCCTTTTTGCCTGCTTCACTTACTGCATTTTTATATTTTCTCCTTTCATCAATTAAATTCAATATTTCTTCTGTTACCCAAGGATTTCTACTAGCCCTCGTCTTTTTACCTACTTGATCCTCTGCTGCCTTCACTACTTCATCCCTCAAAGCTACCCATTCTTCTTCTACTGTATTTCTTTCCCCCATTCCTGTCAATTGCTCCCTTATGCTCTCCCTGAATCTCTGTACAACCTCTGGTTCTTTTAGTTTATCCAGGTCCCATCTCCTTAAATTCCCACCTTCTTGCAGTTTCTTCAGTTTTAATCTACAGGTCATAACCAATAGATTGTGGTCAGAGTCCACATCTGCCCCTGGAAATGTCTTACAATTTAAAACCTGGTTCCTAAATCTCTGTCTTACCATTATATAATCTATCTGATACCTTTTAGTATCTCCAGAGTTCTTCCATGTATACAACTTTCTTTCATGATTCTTAAACCAAGTGTTAGTTACGATTATGTTGTGCTCTGTGCAAAATTCTACCAGGCGGCTTCCTCTTTCATTTCTTAGCCCCAATCCATATTCACCTACTATGTTTCCTTCTCTCCCTTTTCCTACTCTCGAATTCCAGTCACCCATGACTATTAAATTTTCGTCTCCCTTCACAATCTGAATAATTTCTTTTATTTCATCATACATTTCTTCAATTTCTTCGTCATCTGCAGAGCTAGTTGGCATATAAACTTGTACTACTGTAATCGGTGTGGGCTTCGTATCTATCTTGGCCACAATAATGCGTTCACTATGCTGTTTGTAGTAGCTTACCCACATTCCTATTTTCCTATTCATTATTAAACCTACTCCTGCATTACCCCTATTTCATTTTGTGTTTATAACCCTGTAGTCACCTGACCAGTAGTCTTGTTCCTCCTGCCATCGAACTTCACTAATTCCCACTATATCTAACTTCAACCTATCCATTTCCCTTTTTAAATTTTCTAACCTACCTGCCCGATTAAGGGATCTGACATTCCACACTCCGATCCGTAGAATGCCAGTTTTCTTTCTCCTGATTACGACATCCTCTTGAGTAGTCCCCGCCCGGAGATCCGAATGAGGGACTATTTTACCTCCGGAATATTTTACCCAAGAGGACGCCATCATCATGTAATCATACAGTAAAGCTGCATGCCCTCGGGAAAAATTACGGCCGTAGTTTCCCCTTGCTTTCAGCCGTTCGCAGTACCAGCACAGCAAGGCCGTTTTGGTTATTGTTACAAGGCCAGATCAGTCAATCATCCAGACTGTTGCCCTTGCAACTACTGAAAAGGCTGCTGCCCCTCTTCAGGAACCACATGTTTGTCTGGCCTCTCAACAGATACCCCTCCGTTGTGGTTGCACCTACGGTACGGCTATCTGTATCGCTGAGGCACGCAAGCCTCCCCACCAACGGCAAGGTCCATGGTTCATGGGGGGGAATAATTCACTAATCCCTTGAAATTCAAAGATCCACAGCTAATTACAGTAACCACACACTGTTCCAGCAGCTTCCTTGAAAGTCACCAAATGGTTGGCCCATCCCAATGTTTGAAACATTATCACTAGTAGTACAGACCAGGTTGTTAATCGCAATAATACTTCACTTTGTACTGTGGCTCTTTTGTACCTCATTATTTGTCTTCAATAAGAAGGGAAGTGTTTTAGTTAGTGCCATGTTGCACAATGAGCATTCGAGCACTGCCGGAACACGACTACTTTTGCTTATCACAATCCATTTTCTTTCTTTCAGTCCACTAAATTCAATGAGCCAATCTCCCAGGGGCCTCTTGATTGTCATTATGGGAAGAGTATAGTGCAGGCAAAAATGATACTTAGGTTAATATGTGACAGTTTACAATTTTCGAGTTGCCTTAAACTTGGGTTATCTGTACAATTCACAGAGCAATTCATTCACTCTATGGTAAGTAACTTGCATAACAAAATATGGCAGATCTTTTAAAAATGATAGCCAATTGTTTTGCAGGTTTCCTTGAGCATGATAACAAATATTTCATGAAGTTCCTGTCTCAGTTTTGTACAATCTGAAATCAGCCTCCTGAAGTTAAGTCTCCTTGATACTTATTTCTTCCATTTAAACCCTACTTTTTCCGTGCAGATTCATCTAAATAAGTCCCTGTTAGTAAAAGTGTACACATAACTGTCCTACTTACCATCAGAAGCCTCATCCACTTCCATAATGGCAGGGACAACTGTCTACTTTTCTAGTAGCACTTCACTAAAATCACTGTAAATTATGAAACCAATATAAATGCACACAAATACGAATAATAATATTGCAGACACTAATATTTGCACAAAAAGAAAAAAAATAATTTAACTTAATTTATAAGCAACAAGGGTACACTCACTACAACAACATGCAAGAGAGATTTCAGCCAACCTTCCAGCCAAGATGTTGACAATCATCAGGATAAATTCAACATATGGCTAACTTCAGTTCAGAAGAAGCTGCCAGATTTCTTGAAAACTAGTAACCAGAGAATGTTCACATCAAATCTAAAAAAATAATAATAATAATAATAAAAATAAAAATTAGTTCAATGAATATTAAAGAAGTACATAGTAAGAGTCAACAAATGTACGAGAACTGTTCAAAAAGTATCTAACTTTTATTTATAAAATCAATCTTTATTCAGATACAATTGTTTGACACTAGTCAGCTTCAAGCTAGTCCCATTAAGCTTCTACAAGCTCTCCAAATGCTGCTGCCACTGCTACAAGCATTACTGGGAAGCCTCTTTTGGTGTGGCATGGTCCTGCTCCATCAAATTTTGCATGTCTTCCATGTTCTGAAATCTGGTCCCATTCTGTCTTTTCGGTTTAGGGAAAAGTGAGAAATCACTTGGTCTAGTTCAGGAGGACAGGGAGACTGACAAATCACAGCCATGTTGTATTTGGCCAGAAAAACTCTGAATAATTGAAAACAGAGTGGATGGCTTATCATGCTGAAGGTGACGACTGCCTGCTGCCCTCAAGTCCAACTGATTGCATCTCACTGCTTCACAAAGATGACACAGTACATCCTGCTAGAACTCCTTATTGATGTTAGTACCTTCTGAGGTGTACTTGTGATAGACCACACAACTGGAGTCAAAAAAGACAGTCAACAGAACTTTCATGTTGCTACAGACCAGCCTCGCTTTTTCGGGTCTTGGGGATGGCTGATGCTTCAATTGTAACAAATGGAATTTTGGTTCTGGGTCATTCCAATAAACCCAGGACTCACGACCAGTCATCACTGTGTTAAAAAAGTTGGTATTAGTGTTCAGAGTACCCAGCATGTCCTGTGCTATCTGCAAATGACATTTCTTCTGCTAGGTTGTTAGCAACTTTGACACAAATTTTGCTGAGATCCTCCTGAAGTGCAAATGTTCCATTAAAACACAATGAAAGGGTCCAATATCAATTTTAACCTTGTCTTCAAGTTCTCCGAATGTGATACATCTCTCCTGCACACCACAGTCCTTACGTGAGCAATAACAACTTCATTTGCAGAGGTTCAGGGCCTACCTGAATGTGCTTCACTCTTCACTGATGAGTGGCCATCTTTGAAGCAGTTGCACCATTCCTTTATCCATGTTGTATCAATTGCTTTATGCCCAAACACTTGTCGAATCTTGTGGATTGTCTCAACTTGAGAATCGCCGAATTTAAAACCAAATTTGTCACAATAATGTTGCTCCAGTTTTTCTGTAATTTTGCCCACAACACAAAATCCAGTGACTACTGCTTACACACTTTCACTTGTTAATGATGAGCCAGTAATTGGTTGTTTACACACATAAAAAAAAAAATCCCTCAGGTATGTACCCTGCTTATGCCTCCAAACATGGAGAAAGCATGCATGCCCCGATACAACTGCTTGTTTTGACAATAAAAATAAGACTGGATACTTTTGAACAGCCCTCGTATTAAAACATACGTGTACACAAGCCAGAGATATGATTTTTCAAGTGTTTTTACAAATAAATAAGATGGTTCCATAAAAACTACAATTTGTGGTATGCGGTAAACTAATGACCTTGCAAACAGTAATGTGTGTAAATATTATATTGAATTGTGACATGTAACCTATTATTGATTGTTGTAATAACTAACTGTAACAGTAAGATTCATATGCATAACATTTGCTTGCCACCATATTGATATGTCCATGCAAAAAATTGTAAATAATTCAATTTTTTTAAAAGAATTACTTCAGCTTTTGGAGCTGTAGATTTATTACAAAAGGTAACTACATAAGGATATAATCTTCCTTTTTTTTTTCTCCTTTGAGTTACTCGCAGACTGTGGGGACACTGCTAAATACAGGGCTATTACAAATGATTGAAGCGATTTCATAAATTCACTGTAGCTCCATTCATTGACATATGGTCACGAAACACTACAGATACGTAGAAAAACTCATAAAGTTTTGTTCGGCTGAAGCCGCACTTCAGGTTTCTGCCGCCAGAGCGCTCAAGAGCGCAGTGAGACAAAATGGCGACAGGAGCCGAGAAAGCGTATGTTGTGCTTGAAATGCACTCACATCAGTCAGTCATAACTGTGCAACGACACTTCAGGACGAAGTTCAACAAAGATCCACCAACTGCTAACTCCATTCGGAGATGGTATGCGCAGTTTAAAGCTTCTGGATGCCTCTGTAAGGGGAAATCAACGGGTCGGCCTGCAGTGAGCGAAGAAACGGTTGAACACGTGCGGGCAAGTTTCACGCGTAGCCCGCGGAAATCGACGAATAAAGCAAGCAGGGAGCTAAACGTACCACAGCCGACAGTTTGAAAAATCTTACAGAAAAGGCTAAAGCAGAAGCCTTACCATTTACAATTGCTACAAGCCCTGACACCCGATGACAAAGTCAAACGCTTTGAATTTTCAGCGCGGTTGCAACAGCTCATGGAAGAGGAAGCGTTCAGTGCGAAACTTGTTTTCAGTGATGAAGCAACATTTTTTCTTAATGGTGAAGTGAACAGACACAATGTGCGAATCTGGGCGGTAGAGAATCCTCACGCATTCGTGCAGCAAATTCGCAATTCACCAAAAGTTAACGTGTTTTGTGCAATCTCACGGTTTAAAGTTTACGGCCCCTTTTTCTTCTGCGAAAAAAACGTTACAGGACACGTGTATCTGGACATGCTGGAAAATTGGTTCATGCCACAACTGGACACCGACAGTGCCGACTTCATCCTTCAACAGGATGGTGCTCCACCACACTTCCATCATGATGTTCAGCATTTCTTAAACAGGAGATTGGAAAACCAATGGATCGGTCGTGGTGGAGATCATGATCAGCAATTCATGTCTTGGCCTCCACGCTCTCCCGACTTAACCCCATGCGATTTCTTTCTGTGGGGTTATGTGAAAGATTCAGTGTTTAAACTTCCTCTACCAAGAAACGTGCCAGAAATGCGAGCTCGCATCAACGATGCTTTCGAACTCATTGATGGGGACATGCTGCGCCGAGTGTGGGAGGAACTTGATTATCGGCTTGATGTCTGCCGAATCACTAAAGGGGCACATATCGAACATTTGTGAATGCCTAAAAAAACTTTTTGAGTTTTTGTATGTGTGTGCAAAGCATTGTGAAAATATCTCAAATAATAAAGTTATTGTAGAGCTGTGAAATCGCTTCAATCATTTGTAATAACCCTGTATAGATCTATATTGATGGACTTGGGTTTGGTCAAAATCTCCATGGAAACCAAATTTACTATAAGAAACAACAAATAATCATGGAGATGGTTAGTTATAATTTCCTCTTGTTGATGTTTTTAGTCCAAACACTTAATTCAAGCAACTCTCAGTATTAGTCTATTCTGTAAAAGTTTTGCCACCTCTAATACCACAATCAACATCCCACTTTACCTCTTATCTGTAATCATGCCAAACCAAAAAACAAATGTTTTCAAAAAAATAGTTTAACACTTAAAATTTATATTCAGTGTCAACAAATTTCCACTTTTCAAAAACACCTGTCTTTCTATTACCAGTCTGCATTTTATACTCTGTTTACTTCTGATATTAACAGTTTCTTGCTGCCCAAATATAAATTATTTTAATACCTTATTTCCTAACCTAATTCCCCTAGCACCATCTAATTTAATTCAACTACACTTTGTTACTTTTGGTTTTAGTTTTGCTGTTTTTTTTCTTATAACCTCATTTCAAGACACTATCAATTGCATTCAATTGTTCTTCCAAGTTCTTTGCTGCTTACAACAGAATTACAATGTCATAAGCAAATCTTAAGGCTCCTAATCACACACCAAATGACCAGTTGAGAAACTGGACTTTCTTATTTATTCTCCTTGAACTTTAATTCCAGTCCCAAGTTTGATTTACCGCTTGTTCTATGTCCAGATCGAATAATATGGGGGATAAACTGCAACATTGTCTCATTCCCTGTTAAACTGCTGTTTCTCTTCCATGTCGTTTGACTCATATAACTGCAGTCTGGTTTCTGTGCAAGTGGTAGATAGCGTGATAACTTCAGAATTTCAAAGAGCTACTTCAGTTAACATTTACAAAAGGTTTTTCTAAACCAGGAAATGATATCCATGTGGGTTTGCTTTTCTTCAACCTATGTTTAAGATAAATCATAACGCCAGTATTGCTTACAATTTAATGAATGTTTTTATTCACAATTTGTCAGTGGAAATTTATGAAATCAAAAAGCTCTTCTTCAGGGAAAATAAGATCAAAAAGTCAAATTCAGTCAAAATAAGGAATAATACGATCACCAACAACTTGAATCTGACAGTGGCAATGTGTGCTGTTAATAAGTGTATGTATGGAGCCCACTGTCTCCAGAGAGCATTCTTAATCTCTTATACACTTCATAAACAGAGAGAAAGGCCATGCAGTCATTGATTGAGAGCTACACATAAGATCTAGAGAGGATCAATTCCTGGAAACTTCCTTGACTGTTCTGCTCAATATACTGAGTTATTCCAAGTTTTGACCAAATATATTTGTGGAAGGTATTATCATCTCAGAAGTCAAGCAATATGGGACGAACCTCCCCAAAGAGTGTAAAAATTACAAGACTTGATGATTATCACTGAGCAATTCTTCTATGCCTAAGTATCAACTAAAGATTAATGCAACCAAATATTTTTAACATACTGGGACAGAATGTACCCCAAGAGATAAATATAATTGCTACGTAACTTGCATAGAGACAACAAATCAAAAAAACGTGCAATACTGAAACACCCAGAGCAGGCAATATTAATTGGAGACAACTTTAACCTACCAAGTATAAACTGGGATGTGTATGGACTAACTGTAGGTGGTATTGACAGACAGTCTTCTGAAGTAGTTTTGTACACATTTCCTGTAAACTATGTTTAGCAGCTAGTTCAACAGTGCACATGCAAAGGAAATATTTTAGACCTTGCAGTAAAAACAGGCTTGGCCTTAACAAGAGCCTCAATACAGATGGAAATTAGCGATCACGATATCATAGTAACAACGGTTACTAAAGTTAGCAAACCCATCCGGAAGGCTAGGGAAGTATTTTTCCTAAAAGAACAGATAAGCAGTTGTCAGCATCCCACTTAGACAATGAACGGACATCATTTAGTTCCAGTACAACAGACAAGGAGGAATTATGGGCAAAGTTAAAAACTGATAGTAAATCACACTCTGGAGTAGTATCTGCAAAGTATGTGGATTAAGTATGGAAAAGACCCATCATGATAGAGCAAAAAAATTTGAAATATGCTGAGGAAGCAGAGACTTGTTCCACTCTCATTTCAAAAAAGAACGTGTCAATGTCGACAGGCAAAAGTCAGTAAAAATTTGTGCAACTGTAGAAAGATCAATGTGCAAAGCATATAAAAATTTACAGTGTCATACCACAAACAGTTTTACCGAGAACTCGAGAAAATTATGGTTCTACATAAAAGCACTAAGCAGCTCGAAGGCTTCTACCCAGTCACTTGCTTACCAGTATTGTGTAGCAACAGAAGCAGCAAAAGGAAAGCTGAAGTTTTAAAGTACATATTTAAGAAATCATTCACACAGGAGGATCACACAAACATACCTTATTTGAACATCGCACAAGCTCCCATACGGAGAATGTAGTAATAGACAGCCCTGGCATGAAGAAGCAACTGAAAGAGTTGAAAACAAATGAGTCACCAAGTCTTGAAGGAATTCGAATTCAGTTTTACAAAGAGTACTCTACGGCATTGCCTCTCACTTAGCTTGCATTTATTAGCAATTTCTCACCCTGCTCAAAGTCCCAACAGACTGGAAAGTTATACGAAGGGTAAAAGAACAGACCCACAAAATTACAGGCCAACATCTTTAACATTGGTTTCCCACAGAATTTTTGAACATATTCTGAGTCCAAATAGAATAAATTGCCTTGAGATGGAAAAGCTTCTGTCCACAAATCAGGATGGATTTAGCATCACTTGTGCGAAACTCAGTTTGCCTTTTTATCACGATATCCTGTAAACCATGGATGAAAGGCAACACGGAGATTCCATATTTCTTGATTTTCGAAAAGCTTTTGAAGTGATACCCAGCTGCAGACTGTTAACAAACATTCAAGCGTACGGAATAGGTTCACAGATATGCAAGTGGTTCAAAGACTTCTTGTGTAATAGAACCCAGTTTGTTGTCCTCTATGTCATCAATGTCAGGCCGAAACTGGTAGCATATAAGAAGTTCATAAAATAAATTTCTACTATACATACAGCTGTTGGTAAATTATTGCATCAAGAAAATCTATGGCAAGTGTTCATCAGAAGCAAGGATACAATCAGAAGTGCTCCTGGTACATGGGATTGAACCGCTCTTTATTCTCCATGTACATAAATGATCTGAGGGATACAGTGAGCAGCAATCTGTGGCTGTTTGCTGATGATGGTGTGGTATATGGGAAGGTGCCAGAGCTGGGTGACTTTAAGAGGATACAAGATGTCTTAGACAAAATTTCTAGTTGGTGTGACATATGGCAGCTTGCTCTGAATGTACAACAATGTAAGATAATGCAGATGGGTGCAGAAAAAAGTCTCATAATGTTAGAATATAGTGTTAGTATTGTGCCGCTTGACACAGTCCAGCCAATTAAATGTCCATGCATAACATCGCAAAGCAATCTGAAATGGAATAAGCATGTGAGTACGGTAGCAGGAACATGAATTGTTGACTTCTGTTTGTTGGGGAAGTTTAGCAAAGTGTATTTTATCCATAAAGGAGACAGGGTATAGAACACTACTGCAACCCATTCTCGAGTACTGCTTGAGTGTTTGGAATCACCATCAGGTCATATTACAGGAAGACAATGAATCAACTCAGAGGTGGGCAATTGATTTGTTACCAGTAGGTTTTATCAAAATGCTAGTATTACGGAGGTGCTCCAGAAACTCAAATGGGAGTCCCTGACAGGAAGACGATGTTCTTTTCGAGAAACACTAGTGAGAAAATTTATGGTTCTACTGCCACCAATATACATTTCGCATAAGGATTCCAAAGATCAGATAACTTGGGGCAAATATGAAGGCATATAGATTGTCTTTTTTCCTTCATTCTATTATCTTTGTGAACTCAAACCTACAAGCTCTTAGAAATTAATGACAGTGAGATCATCTTTTACAATTCAGTGCCATTACGGCTAAATTTGTAAAGAAACCTACAAATTAAGAACTACATTTCACACTGTCTGCAGAAACATGATATCTGTCTGTGATGATCTGTTCTAAATGTCAGTGATTATAAGACTATACTTAGGACTAAAAATAATGGACAGGTTCTATTGTTATACAATGAAACCTAACAATCCATCTTTTATCAACCCATACAGGCAGAGGGTATCACACTACAAAGGTAGTTTCCACAGTGGTGCCACAAAGTTAGGTCGGATGAGATACATGGTGTACATAACAGACTATATTATGCTTTTGCCATGCGTTATTCAAATGGTCCTATCCATCCGCCATACCTATGGTATGATGCAATGGTACACACACAATGGGACTACATGCTGCTTCCATATGACATCAGGCAAATAAATCATAAATAAATATTCATCTGTCAACTACACATTTAAGATGGTTCAAATGGCTCTTAGCACTATGGGACTTAACATCTGAGGTCATCAGTCCCCTAGACTTGAACTGCTTAAACTTAACTAATGTAAGAACATCACACACATCCATGCCGAGGCAGGATTCGAACCTGCGACCATAGCAGCTGCACGGTTCCGGACTGAAGCGCCTAGAACCGCTCGGCCACAGCGGTCGGCTGCGCAGTTAAGAGGACACACAGTTTCACTCAGTCAGTGCCTCCAGTCTCAAAGTGTCGCAGTATATGCACACGTGTATCAACAGACAGCGCCAAGACTTACATGCTGTCACTGCCAGCAGAGCGAGATTGGACATGCTGGATTCAGGAATAGATGAGTGCTCATAGTTAGTGAACTTGGCAAACTTTTTACACCTCATAATCTTACTGAAGTTATTTATCTGTAGTTTTCAGTAAATTATTGTTAATTGTATCTTAATGTGTGCTACCTTAAATTACTGTTAATACTGAGTTTTCTCTGTGATGAAGCTATTTAGTTGCTACAAGTTGCCACTTCAGTATAGCATCTACTTTCTGTGGTATGATGTAAACTGATTATATGTGATATCTTTACTGCTATAAGACACCAGAAAGTATGACTCAAAAGGAAACAAAATTTTAGAATGGTTGACTCTCTCCAAATTCTATTAAAAAGGAATTATTTGTAGATTGCAACAAACCTGCTCAAGGACAATTATTCCAAGAGACTTATAAAGGAAAATATTTGCAACAGCTGCCATACTAAAAGGGCACAATCAAGACCCATTCAGTGAACAACTGCTTCAAATATGTGACAAACTCTGAAGCAGCAGTAGATAAAATTAATGAAGAAGCTCATGGAACATGGAACAGCCAAACCAACTTTCTCTACCAAAGCACACAAAAAATTCCTCGCAAGGTAATTTATTTAAGAAGGGAAGCATAGGACAAAAGACGGAAAAATTTCTACTCATGTAGGTCAGTTGGTAAAAGTCTTCTCGTTCTGTACTACTGATCAGTTTCAACTAGAGGTCATTGACAAGTGCAGACACACACTTAAATATACATTTAAAAGTACAGTTCTAATGTAACATAACATTTCAAACGTTCATCCACAGATGGGTGTGATAGAGACATGAATACAGTAGCTATTTACATGGGCAATAATGCAGCATACAAACCTGCGAATCACTGTATTTTATTTAAAAAAAAAAAAACCTACAGCATTACAAAAGAAAACTATCCTTAGATGACTAACAACAAATCTGTTTTGGAACCAAAGAGTCAGTATGGGATCCCAAAGGCACATTCGTTCAATATGTAGACAAAAGATCACCTTTTATATGAAAGGATTAAAGGTTTTACCTATGCCAATAACTGTGTTGCCCAAAACAAAACAAAAAAACTGAGACTGTAACGGAGGGCTGTCAACAGTTCAGAAACAATATCAAAGCAAGGAGCTCGAGTTACACCCGCTGAAAACCCAAACATATGTTTCATAATGAAGGAACAACACTAGAGCAATGCTCAACTCCAAAATGTATAAGGGTTACATTGAAGTGCACCTTGTTTGTGAAGAAGCCCTGTGTGAACTCCAAGCCGAATGCAAAAAAAAAAAAAAGTGGAAAGGGATCGGACTAACTCGGAAAGCGCAAACAAAGCGTGCAACTTTTGCACTTACTTTGGGCTATGCTACAGCTGACAAAGCATGTCATGTACAGCACAGGACAATCAATGAGACATGCAACATTACAGATTGTCTATGGTCTGCTCTTGCCATTCTGATGTCGCAAGCAAAAAGAATAATCTTTAAAAATGGGGTTTCAGTTTGGAGACTGTCTTGAGAATAGGGGCCAAGTTTCACATAGTTGCTTCTGTGAGTACTTGTGCACCATAAAATTCTTAACAAAAGATGCCATTTGTGCTCTTGTTGTATTCATGTTGTGGCCTGAAACTGTCAAACATTTTTACTCTTCTTCTTTTTTTCTACATCTATGTTCTATGTTGTTTGCTTCTGACATGAATAAAAATAATTCAGAGAATATTTTCTCTACAACCCCCCCCCCCCCCCACCCATGTAGATTGTCTGACATGGTGAGGCTGGCTGTCAGCCCAATATCTTGAACCAGTTTTCCTGGAGACAAACAGAAACTTCCATATATTCTTAAAGCCAGATGCCACACGCACGCACACACAAACACGCCACTATTTAATACAAGGTAGAAGGGTATACAATGATGGATTTCTCTGGGTCTGTTCACAACACTCTCATTGAGTTTCAAATAAGTTACTACATCCAATCCCATATGACTCAGGTCCTACACAACAAATTTAACGTACCTGAAATTCGCACTAAAACAGAGAAACTGTAATACCATGAAGACTGAGATATTAGTAAACATAGCTTGCCACCATATTTAACACATGGGATTCTTTAACAAAATTTCACTTTTCAAGACAGCCTTATACATAAAATTCACACAAATGTGCCATTATTTTGTTTACTAGAAAAACATTATGTAACTATTAATATTTTTGCACAAACTGGTGCTTGAATAATTTGTGGTAAAAACAGGTATCAATATCCAGAGTGAATTTTCACTCTGCTGTGGAGTGCTTTTTGATTTAAAGTTTCTGAAAGTTACTTATCTATTTCCAAAGAGTTGTGTTCCATCACTCTTTTTAACAGACTGTTTTTGGGCCAACTAGAAGGGCTAAAATTCACAAGAAGTGGAATGCAAATGAAACTAATATTAGGGGCAACACTTTTCACTTTCTGTTTCAATACATACATGGCACAAAATTAATGTGGTATGGTCATGTTCATTCTGTTGATACCAAAATTTCAATTTTGGACGCCGCCATATATCATCTGACGATTTCCCTCCAGCTAGTACCACATAGCTATACATCATGTATGTATTAAAAGTTGAGATTTGGCTGCTTCAATAAAGTACGAGACAGACCAAACACGGCAAGATTCAACTTTTGAAATTTAATGATTTCTGACTAAATCGCGACTACTAAGATCAAGGAACTTTCCACTACCAAAATGCGATTCAAATATTACTTTCCCATTACAACGGTCATTACGTTCAGCATTGCAATATTATATGTTTCTGTCCTCTATATTGAGTTTGCACTATAACTGAGGATAAAAGGGAGTCGGGATGATTGTCTTGAAATATTTCAATGCTTTTTTTTACCCTTACTACGAAAAAAAAGGCATAATATAGAATTGTACAGTCTCCCAAGTAATCGTTACCTCGCTATGTAGGAACGACGACTCCCTCATTAATCTAATGCATCATGTTCAAATCTGTAGCATGTCCAACCAGGCTCTAGGCCGGTCTGACAATATTTCTGAAATTTGTATCTATGCTGATTGTAAACAAGCTACATAAAAAAAAATTAAATATCACTTTCTTGCTGCCAGTTTTTTTACTGATATTAGGCTGAAACCATAATATATATATGCCCATTTCCGATTCATAATTCTGATCTCACATAAAGTGTGAAAGATCTTAATTCATACTACAATAGCGGACACAGACAAACGACACACGTGCTGCATATATACATCAACATAACATATCAACAATCCAAAGATAACTCCTGATACTGTGTACTAAGCAGTTAGTTGGAAAAAGAGATGCATTATTTACAACAAACTTTCCTCCTTAATGAAGTCAGTTGTAAATAATACATCTCTTTTTTTTTCAGCCAAATGCTTAGTACAAAGTATCAATACTAGGAATAAGAACAATATACATAAATATTTAAAATCATTTACTCTTGCCCAGAAAGGAGTCCAGTATTCGGCAACGCATATTTTCAATAAGTTACCAACAATCATTAAGAGTTTAGTTTCAGACAAGGCACAATTTGAACATAATTTAAAAGAATTTTTGGTGGCCAACTCCTTCTATTCCATCCATGAGTTTCTCAACAAGTGCAGTAGACCATTTTAATGAAAATTTATTATAATTTAATTTTTGACAATACTTGGTTTTAACAGCCAAGTAACTACCTACTGTGTGAATGATGGGTGTATGGAAAGCAGATGTAAATAGTGGAAGTTTAATTTTAAATCTTGTACATAATCTGACTGTTCTTAACTGAGGATCACTTAAATAAATAACTTACTTTAATTTTTGACAATACTTGGTTGTAACAGCCAAGAAACTAGCAAATGTCTGAATAATGGCTTAAATGAAAGCAGATATAAGTATTAAACCTGTAAATATTAGAAGTTTAAATTTAATTCATGTACATAATTTTACTGTTTATTGACTGAGGATCATTAAAATTAATGAAACTCAAGTTTTTCTAATTACATTTTTGTAATGTGTTTATCTGACATGTTCCACACCCAGGAGGATTCCCTCTTTTATGGGTCTATGGAATGAATAATTAATCTAATCTAATCTAATCTGACGGGGTAATAGGGACTTGAGTCTATAGAGCGATGGCACTGCAGCAGTGCCACCTAGGTTCCTAGGTGGCACTGACACGCAACTGCGGCCGACAAGCGAGCCACTTTGTGAAAAGGAGACCTTTTACTTACAGTATTATAAATTTTTACTGCTTTAATCACGAATGTAGCAGAAAATAAAACTATTAAACAAGAAAGCCAAACATACAGCATTGATTTAAATTAATTTCTTCATATTTAATAAGGGATGACAGTCATCCTTATGCCACTGACTGATGATTAATAGCAACAGCATAATTACGATGTGAACAGCAAAATACTAAGAAACGTCACAAACAAAGGAATTAGGTAAAGTAAATTTTCACTGTATAAACGTCAATATCTATTGACTGTTTGTAATAGAGAAACAGTAATGTCTTGTGCCTCAGCTGTACTTGGTTTCTAGAAATGGTGCACTATTTTCCTCCTCTTCTTTGTAGAGAACAACCATCTCTGAGGCTGTATATTTTGTTCCCTTCTTGATGAAGCAGTGCAGGGACCAGTTCCTTTATGATCATTACTGGAGTCAACAGCAGCTAATGTAGCTTTCAAGCTTGACAGCTGGCGTTTTAAAACTTCCAGTTGCCCTGGAGAAGATATTGTGTCAATTACTTCAGCAAATTTTCTCCTTCTCCTGAGTTAAATCTGAAGATTCAATATTTCCAATGCAGAGTTCGACTAATATAATTTCTTTTTCACTTATTACTGATTCCCCTTCTTCATAAATATGTAATGTATCTTCGTCATCTTTAACATCACGAAAATTACTGACGTTCACTGAACTGGATAACTTTATATAGGCAGACAGATTGAATATGTTTACACATGTTCCATCTTATACTCGAATCTACGCATGAGAATATATACTGATGTATGCAGGCCTGACAGTCAATACAAATCAATTTACAGCTGTAGTCTTGCACATTTTGCTGTACAAAACAAGTGATGTCCACTTCAGAAGTAGATGGTACAAGCCTGCCTTTTCCTTCTTCAACTATGCGTTCCTGAACCACCTTAGAACTTAAGTCATGCTTTGAGCGAATACCCTGGAGTTCGTTTATCAGTTTTCCCTTGGTCATAATTATGAGCCTGTCATGTAATTTGTCCCTGACGAAGCTCATTAATGCATGAATGGATCTGTCAACAAGTCATTTCACATGTTTACCAAGCAAATATATGTATTTTATTGTTTGATGCGTCCTTTCAATATGCGTGCTTGTATTTATACCACTGTTGGCTCTGCAAAAATATGCCCAGCACCTGGTGCTTTTAGCATAATGTTCTTGGAGGTAGAACCCAAACTCAGCTGTTACAGGATCTGAAACCATGTGCTCCAGAGCTAAAGGAAATGCTTGCTCAAATGTTATGACGTCTCTTTCCTGCATTAAACTCCTCACTAGCTTATAAGTTTTAACCTATCCTTCCTTTGATTTGATTTTAATACATATATTTTTCCTCCATGCCCTGTCAGTATGCCACGAGCAATAAAGTCTTCTCACAGGTTCTTCCGTTTGTGAAAGCCAAGCATTGTAAAAAGACTCAGCTAAATCTGACATGAACACTTGAGGATGTACTTTTCCTACTTTAGTCTTTATTTAATTAAAAATAATGACAGCACATCTTGATCAGACCTGTTTGAGATAAGAAAAGCACAAGGAAAACCTTGTCTCAAGTCGTCAAGCACAAGAAGTGTAATTAACTCGAAACCATAACCGTTAGGTCCATGAGTTCCATCGAGGCAAATACAGTCACTGCCATGCTTCTTCAGAATTTCAGATTGAGCATTGTTCATAATGATGAGGACAATGTCTTGACTTCTCAGGAGAGGATGACTTTGGCTGCTTGTATCCTGTAGTTTGTAGAATAAAACACAGGGATTATCGCTAGCATTGATTTCGTTTACCCACGCTTCTACGCTGATGCCATCGTCTTTCTGTCTCATGACCTCGGAACGTAAATTATTACACTGCTCAATGTTGTATAAATCATTTTTTTTGTCAGTAGATAGATACACTCTAGCATGGAATCAGATAAAGTGTCTCTTACTTTGTCGAGTATCGCTTGCAATGGTACCTCGTTTGCGATGTCAACGGCTAACTTGTTTCTTTCTTCTTCTGTCAAATCTAAATGTCTAACACCATTTTGATGACCCACATGAGTAACCACGTATTTTACTTTGCAGCTACCATCCCCAGCTTCGGTTACTTCAATGCTGGAAGGGCATACACCTCCTATTTTGTTAGTGCCTTGGATTTTCATGCGGCGAATATCTTTACTCTTAGATACATATTGTCCTGAACGATGGCATACAAAGGAATGCCGAGTGGCATTGTCCGAAGTACGATACAACCCACATTTTTTGACGTAAAGTGACAACGTTTTTCTCTCAGTCTGCTTCTTCCACTCACTGAATTCCTGGAAAGATGCAAATTCAGTCTCTTCAGATGCTATCGACACAGCATGTTTCATTGACAAGTGATCATAATAGTTTTTCTTCGAAAGAACTGAAATATCGCACAATGGGCATTTCACTTTCATAAAACTATTTTCCAATCCACATTCCTTTCTTTCGTGGCACATTACATTGCGCTCATGGTTGAACTGTTTGCCACATAAACTACACGAATATTTATAAAACTTTTGCACTTTTATTTGTGGAGCGATAACATTTTACTTTCCTGGATGTATTTGTGATACATGTGTCTTCAGGGTCTTGTTATAGCTGTAGCTCTCTCCACCCTCTGAACATGTGTATCTCTTTTCTGGATTCATCATATTTCTGATGGTGTTGTCCTAGTTCAAGAAGGAGAAAACCTTCACACTTTCACAAAACCTCGAAGATTTCACACGACTGAAACGGAAACTACACATGTGACACATACACAATAGACCACATAGGCTACTAGCATCAGGCCGTTATTCGCCGAATATGCCATTTTGTGGGTCGTCTGCTGCATTGGCTCTTTTCGCGAACGCTCGGCTCCAGTGCCGCAGTTGCTTGTCACCCTGTAGACACGAGTTAATAGGGCAGAAGACATGATGCAGAAACCTGTACTACCTGAATCGACAGTTAGACCGTGCATTATAGGTAAACCGATCCAAATGCAACGATTTGTCTGCACAGACGTATGTGCATCAATAAATCGCCGCAAATCAACTGCTACTTCGCCATTAAATTTTGAATTGAATTGAATTGAATTTTATTTCATCCTGTAAGATTACATTGTGTACAGTAAATGTACATGTAATATAGGACATGTCAAAGTAGTAACATTCATTATCACTGATTTTTCTATCCCTTTAGCTTACATTTTTACATCATTGATAATGAATAACAATATATACAAATTTAATGGCATAAGTATTCTGCAACACTGTAAAGCTCTTTTTCAATGAGATAGCTTTAAGTTTCTTTGGAAAATCATTGTCAAGTACACTATCTTGCGGGTTTTTAGGCAGACTACTTAGTAGTCTGATACCAGAGTACTACGGTCCTTTTTCTAGCATTGCCAGTTGGTGGGGTATGCTCCGTACTTCATTCTTCCTTCTTCTATTGTGGGTGTGTACACTAGCATTTGTAATCCAGTCCTCACTACCTTTTGTGATGTACATTATTGTTTTTTATATATACAACGATGAAAAAGTTAAGATACCTAACTTCTTGAAACAGTTTCTACACTTTTCAGAGGTCTTTCTTCTTAAAATGGCCCTAACTGCTTTTTTTTGTAATGTGAACACTCGTTTTATCTCTTGTTTGTTTGAGTTTCCCCACACAGTCACTCCATACTGTAAGTATGGTTCGAAAAGTCCATGATACACTGTACACAGAAGGTCCTTGTCTGAATACAGTGATAGCTGCATCATTAAGAATGTGACAGAGCTCAGTTTCTTACAGACATTATTAATATGTTTTTTTCCATTTCAGTTCATTATCCACTAGAATACCTAAGAATCTAGCAGATTCTACTTCTTCCAGCCTTGTTCCATCAATCTCTAAATCCATGTCTACAGCCTTCTCCTTGTTTTTAAACACTGCATACATAGTCTTTTTTAGATTTATAACCAGTTCATTTTCAAACAACCATTGAGCTATGACATTTGCTGATATGTATTCTCTTCTCTCAAGCTGTTCCATATTTTGACCACTATTTAGTATTGTCATGTCATCAGCATACAATATTTTCTTTTGTTCCTCCTCAACACCTAAATCATTAACAAACGCATTAAACAACAATGGCCCCACTACTGATCTCTGTGTCCCTCCATATTTGATGAGTTTGGTTTCTGATTGGTATGAGTTTCCTAATGATACATACTGCTTGCGGTTGCACAAGTATGATTTTATCCATTCATCTGGTTGCCTTTGAATGCCATAGTTGCCTAATTTTTGTATCAGCATTTCATGGTGAGTGGTGTCAAATGCTTTCGAAAGATCCAGAAACATTGCAGAGACAACCTTTTTCATCTAAGGACAGTAAAATGTATTCTGTTAGACTGACAATTGCTGATTCTGTAGCTTTACCCTTCCTGAAACCATGTTGTATGAGAATGTTATGTTTGTCCAAATAATTAACTAATCTGGTATACATAAGCATTCCTAGGATTTTCGAGAAACCTGATATAAGTGAAACTGGTCTGTAGTTGTTGGGGTCATCCTCATCCCCTGTCTTGTACACTGGCACCACCTTCGTTATCTTCAGTTTTTCTGGAAAAATTCCATCTCTGAAAGAACAGTTTGTAATGTTCAGCAATGGTTTAATTATCTGCTCACTTACCAGCTTTATTACATGATTTGATATTTCATCACCACCAGCTGATTTCTTGGAATTCATTTTCTGTATAGCTTTTCGTAGTTCATCTTCCATGACTGGTCTTAAGAACATAATACTGCATGATGCTTTTGGTACCTTAATATTCTTCTGTTTTTGACTATTTCTTCCCAATTTTAAGTTTTCTACTGCACTGATATAGTTATTATTCAGTATATTTACTATTTCCATACCATCTGTGACCACTGTGCTGTCTATTTTAATGGACCTAATACCTTCTTCTTTGTTTGACCCATCTTTTCCTTTCTTTCAGCATTAATTGCATTCCAAGCTGCCATTGCTTCGATTTTTTTAGTTTGTTATGGTGGTGTCAATTGCTCTTGCTTTTGCTTCTCTTATTGTTTTTCCATACTTCTTTTTTTAACATTTTATAGTTTTCAGATTCGCCCATCCGTCTCAGATCCTGCAGCTTCCTTCACTGTTCTAGTATTTCACTGGTAATCCACTGTGTTTGATCTTGCAGCCTTTCTTGTCTCTTTACTTTGGTAAATGCTACATTAAAATGATATTTAATTGTTGCAATAAATGCATCAAATTTTTAATTTACGCTCTGGGCCTGTAGGGTTTCAATCCAGGTTTCCTTACTTAACATTGTTCTAAAGATTTTGATATTTTGTTCACTGATGATCCTAATTTATTTACTTGTTCGTTTTGGTTCTGATACCGTGTCATTACTCCTGCAAAAGCTGATTAGTTGTCCATGATGATCAGATATTTCTGTCTGAACTACATGTGACTCATAATTACACATATTAGTAATTATGTTGTCAATAACTGTCTCACTTTGTGAAGTCACTCTTTTTGGTGCAGTTATTGTTACTTTCATGTTATACTGTATTAACAAATCTTCAAAATCCTGTCTTATTTTTGTGTCTTTGCCCATGTCAATGTTGAAGTCTCCACATATAATAAGGTTTCTCTTCATATTCATTCTCAATAAGCTAGCATTTTTTTTTTTCAGAAAGATGTTAATATTGCCACATGGTGATCTGTACACACAAAACACTATAAAATCCTCTGTCACTATACCAGTAACTTCAAAGTCTTTTTCTCTAGCTATGGGCAATGTAGCAGCTTCACTGTTTACATTCTTTAGGAGAATACCTGTTTTAAAATATATACAAACGTCACCACCTTTATATTTAGATCTGCAGAAGTAACTAGCTAGTTTGTAGCCCTTTATTGCAACATTACTTATTTTACTTTAAGTTAGTCCATGTTCACTGATGCGTAATATGTCTGGTCTCACTTCACTTATTAGTACTTCTACTTCTAATTTTTTGTTACCAAAGTATTGAATATTTTGATGAACTACTTTTATGTTATTTTTCTTTTTATTGGTTTACATGTTGTGAGCTGTATTCTGAGACAAATTCTGTAGCATTGTCTGTTTTGTATAGGGCTTATATTTTTCTTTTCCAACTAGAGTATGATTTTTCACCCCCTTCAGGCCATATTAGTTTCCATTGCTTCTAATGATTTTGCAGACATCTGCAAACATTCTGCTGAATGTTAGCAGACATCTGCAAACATTCTGCTGAATGTTGCAGACCCCAGTCTATTTAAATGCAAGCCATCCTCCGCTAGTGAGTTTTCACATAGGAATTTGTTTGGGTCTATATAACTGCCCCAAGACGATCACATTGTTCTTTAAGAGCACAGTTTATTTTGGTGATGTATTTTTCACTCACTGACCTTGTGTTTATGATTCCGCTAAGTATCAGCTGAGATCCTCAATACATATTTCTTGCAGAACGAATCATGTTTCTAGTTTCGTTTGCCATTTCTTCCTCACTGCTGCTCCTTAACAAATTCGTTCCAACATGTATAAACACCCCTTTATAATTATGTCTGGTTTCAGAATCTGGTTCTGTAGTAGCTTGTCTGGCATTTACCATATTTTCAAAATGTTTGCCGAGCTGTTGCGTTATAATTCCAGGTCACACGTCGATCTTGCTATTGGAGACAGCGATGTTCTTCAGCAGCGAATCGCCAATCATTTAAAAGTCATTTTCCTTTTGTTGCGTATCTGTCGCCTTGTTTTTCCTTTTACTGTATGTCACCAATTTCCATTTATATTTATCTTTCGGTTTTTGGCTTACTGAGTTTACCGAGACATCAACGGGAACACTTGAAATGTTGTTGGTTTTAATTTGCGATCGTTCACTCTTATTTTCGCGATGTTCTTGCTTTTCTGATTGATGGTTTTTACACACACAGGACTTCCTGTCTTGTATTAATGTATCATTTTCTTTCTTGATGGTCGAAAGTTCGGTTTTTAATGCCTCAACGTCACTTTGTAGTAACTTTATAATTTCGTTTTTTGTATCAACTGCACTTACAAGATCGGCCGTTTCGTCACGTACACAACCGTGATATGTCCACGGAAAACCATGGCTGACGAGTTTTAGACTTACTTTCGCGCACTTTTCGTGTAGCCAGTAGTTGCACTTGATACACAGAATACCCTTCATCACACGCTTTTTAAATTCTCTACACGAAGAACTGTTCATTTTTCTGTCGGACACAGATGTGAAATTTAAGCTGCAAGTGGCTACGGGATGTTTCAGTTAAGGACACTAACTCATAATGGACGAAGTAGTAGCAGTAGTAGTTTTAATCATCCATAGACCACTTTTACAAAGACAGTGGACATGTTGCTATATTCAGTTCAAGAACAACCAAAACATCATGAATCGTAACCATAGACATTTACATGTTTTCAGGCCTACTTTGACAAAGGTAGGACACGTAGTCGACCGTTGCCTTAAATACAATCTATCCCGGCCTCTGCCTGAAATACACTCCTGGAAATTGAAATAAGAACACCGTGAATTCATTGTCCCAGGAAGGGTAAACTTTATTGACACATTCCTGGGGTCAGATACATCGCATGATCACACTGACAGAACCACAGGCACATAGACACAGGCAACAGAGCATGCACAATGTCGGCACTAGTACAGTGTATATCCACCTTTCGCAGCAATGCAGGCTGCTATTCTCCCATGGAGACGATCGTAGAGATGCTGTATGTAGTCCTGTGGAGCGGCTTGCCATGCCATTTCCACCTGGCGCCTCAGTTGGACCAGCGTTCGTGCTGGACGTGCAGACCGCGTGAGACGACGCTTCATCCAGTCCCAAACATGCTCAATGGGGGACAGATCCGGAGATCTTGCTGGCCAGGGTAGTTGACTTACACCTTCTAGAGCACGTTGGGTGGCACGGGATACATGCGGACGTGCATTGTCCTGTTGGAACAGCAAGTTCCCTTGCCGGTCTAGGAATGGTAGAACGATGGGTTCGATGACGGTTTGGATGTACCGTGCACTATTCAGTGTCCCCTCGACGATCACCAGTGGTGTACGGCCAGTGTAGGAGATCGCTCCCCACGCCATGATGCTGGGTGTTGGCCCTGTGTGCCTCGGTCGTATGCAGTCCTGATTGTGGCGCTCACCTGCACGGCGCCAAACACGCATACGACCATCATTGGCACCAAGGCAGAAGCGACTCTCATCGCTGAAGACCACACGTCTCCATTCGTCCCTCCATTCACGCCTGTCGCGACACCACTGGAGGCGGGCTGCACGATGTTGGGGCGTGAGCGGAAGACGGCCTAACGGTGTGCGGGACCGTAGCCCAGCTTCATGGAGACGGTTGCGAATGGTTCTCGCCGATACCCCAGGAGCAACAGTGTCCCTAATTTGCTGGGAAGTGGCGGTGCGGTCCCCTACGGCACTGCGTAGGATCCTACGGTCTTGGCGTGCATCCGTGCGTCGCTGCGGTCCGGTCACAGGTCGACGGGCACGTGCACCTTCCGCCGACCACTGGCGACAACATCGATGTACTGTGGAGACCTCACGCCCCACGTGTTGAGCAATACGGCGGTACGTCCACCCGGCATCCCGCATGCCCACTATACGCCCTCGCTCAAAGTCCGTCAACTGCACATACGGTTCACGTCCACGCTGTCGCGGCATGCTACCTTTGCTGCGCAGCTAGCGCCATTCGACGGCCAACACCGCGGTTCCTGGTGTGTCCGTTGTGCCGTGCGTGTGATCATTGCTTGTACAGCCCTCTCGCAGTGTCCGGAGCAAGTATGGTGGGTCCGACACACCGGTGTCAATGTGTTCTTTTTTCCATTTCCAGGAGTGTAATTTACGGAAACCAAGGAAAATCAAAATCAAGACTACTGGGTGAAGATTGGAGCCCCACCGTCATGAGTACACAGCCATTCTGTTTGTGGTTCTACAGTTGGTTTATACCTAACGTAGAATTCTGCTTTACAAAGTTATTTAATAATCAAAGAGATTAGTACTACATTGTTCATTCATTTCTCACTTCAAGTCACTGCACACGCTACAATATACACATTATTCATAATGTAACAATACATTCACTATCAGCTGGCATCAGGATGTTACGTTTCCATTTTTTGTACCACAACTTGCCATTTGCTAGCTTGAATAACTGAGTAGGCATCGCTGTGTAATGAATGAGAAGTTGAGTTCTACACATTCCATAATTCTGGGAGTAAGGTTTTCCAGAAAAGAAAAGAAAACCAAAGGAAAAAATATAATGTGGAAGTGTTGTGTGAATTGGTAGATGTTTTATTATCATTATCAATATTTATTTGTGTAACAATGATAGCAAGCCCTTACTGTGCTTTTAATAAGCAATACTTCACTGTGTAGAATATATTGATTAGCAGGTTATTTTTAACCGCCTTTTTTTTTTTTTTTGAAAAAGTTTGGTTTAATGATGTCTTTATATCCTTGGGCAATTTATTGCCCAATTTTATTCATCAATAGCTGTTTTCAATTTTATTTTCATTCCTGAGTATCTGTTTTCAGTTTTATGTGTATTTTTTCTTGGTAAATGTACGTTCAGTCTAGACATTGGTCCATTGCCATGGACGGAACTGTCCATGCAGAAATTATTAATGTTATTTTTTATGTGTGTATCTGACTGATAAATGAACACGCATGATGAAGTTAAAATCCAAAATCTTTTGAACATATCTTTAGAATGAAGTCGACTATTATATCAGGCTATTGTTTTTATGGCACCTATCTGTAGCCTGAAAATTGTGTTTATATTCTGTGCATTTGTTCCCCTGAACAGAATTCTTTAGCTAATATCTAAGTGTGCATATGTTATTATACAGCCTACAGAGGTGCCATTCTAAATTTAATTTCAGTGTCATTTTCTTCTTTACACTGAAATTCATGGCATTTATTTCATTTATATTCAGTGTGTTGTTAGTGCATATTGACGAATTGTAAACTCCCTTGAGGGTTTCATTTGCTTCCTTTGCAAGGAATTCTCTGCTTTCTCAGTGACTATGACATTGCTGCCATAAGCAAGAAGAGTTCTTTTCCCTATAACTAACACTGTGGGAAACGTCATTAATGTATATCAGGGTCAGTATTGGTCCTAATATGCAACCCTGGGGAAGCCCTATGTTAATTTATTTTGATTTTGTTAATTGCTTCGCTAAAAGTTATTTGACAAATATCTTATCCCTATTCTTTACAGTCAATCTGCTATGTGTGATTGGAACCAGTCATCAGTTATTCCTCTTATTCTTAATGCTTCTAGCCTATTTAGCAGAATCATAAGGCCAACTGATTAGAAGTCTTAGAGTGATTTAAAATACCCATGACACCCTCATATTTGTCAAGAGTATCAAATACCACTTTTGTAAGTTCTACTGTGGCTGATTGTGTACTTGTATCACTTCGCAAACCAATTGGTGATCCTCTTAGAATGTTGTATTTATTCAAGTAATTAATTAATCTGTTTCCTTAATTCTATTATTTTTGAGAATGATGGCCACAGGGAAATAGTGCAGTACTTTCCAATATCTCCTGCATCACATTTCTTTAGCAGAGGTACAACTCATGTGTGTCTTAAATACTCTGGAAATTTTCCTTAGGTCAACGATTCATTTATTATAGTTGTTAAAGGAGCTTGTAAACTCTATATGCAGTGTATCACCACATACTTTGGTAACTTATCTATGCCCAATTGTGGGGCGGCGAATAATTTGCTAAAAAACCTTCTAATTGCTGTATAAATGCTTGAATGTTGAATCAGTTTCTGGCTTTTAGAATATTGTTAATGCTGTCTTTCGCCGTTCTCAACACTGGCTCTCTATTTACTTTTTAGCACCCAGAATGTGATTTAACAAAACGTGGAGCCAGTAATTAGAGATCCTAGTGCCCACTTCATCTGAGAATACCATTATAGCTGCAGCTTATAGCTCTGAGAAATTAGGAGATTGTCCGGGATTTCTAATCAAAAACGGTTTTCCAAAATAGTTGAGTATATTCTGAAATTCACTGATAAAAAACACAAGTATCCCTACAACCTAACTAACAGAGCAGTTCAGAGTCTAATGCGCTGATGCAACTATAAATGTCCGAATTAAATGTTAAAAAGAATGCTCGCCATAATTTGATGAAAATATTTCATCAAACGCCACGCTAAATAATTGGTAGAATGTCTGTCCCGCGACGGCACGTGAAAATACGACAATACGCAAACTGAAGCTAGATAATGAAAATCATCCCAGAATTAACACTTCACTTGAAATGTTTTCATGGTTCCGCGTATCTCTAGTAACTTAATACGGCACCTGAGGCTGTTTGTAGCAGTGATACCGATGCGACGCGACTCCCGACACAGGTGGCGTGTCATTCAGCGTCTGGAGAGAACTGGGGCCTTCCTTCCTCGCGCAGCGTTCTTATATATAAAGCCGCGGTGCGGACGGCTAAGGGAACGCCTGATCAAATCGGCTCTCCCGACTAGCCGCTGGGCTAGTAACGCACCACTTCAAGTTACATAATAATTTATAGCTTCTTTTGCTGATGGCCGATGAAGCTCTTAATTTAAACGTGCATTCAGCACGCAGGTAAGTATTGATAATAAAATTTTGACGTGGCTAAGTTAAATATTTTGGGCGAGAGAATTAATTAAATTACACTGCACGCAGTAGATGAGCTCTGAACTGGCCCTTTTGAGATCCGCTATCGCTATAATTTTATAGGTATTCAAAAGAAACTTTTCACATCTTCATAGTCATAGCGGACCTCCAACCTATTTAAATCTAAACATCCTAGCCTTATTTATTAGCCTACTTAATCTATCTTGCTTCCTTCAGTTTTGAGACGAAAACCAGAAAATCATGAATTTCCACTGAAGTCTTAATTTGTGAAATCCAAAGTACTGTTTTTATTAAATCATTATGAAAGATGAATCTAAATATAAATTTTGAAGTCTCTAGCTCTTTTCTGTTGCGCCAATGATTTTTTTCAGAAAAACGTCCAAATTTCGAAAATGGCTTAAGTTATCGAACTGATATTTAACACACATTAATTTAGTATTATTCCTGACATGCTAGAAAAGTTTTAGGTCATTTGCTTGATTTTTAAGGTATTGTGCAACATTTATGACGTCAGAGCTAGTTACAGCAGACTGGCTGGCACACAATGGAAACTGATGTGAATTTACTACAGCGTGAGTAGGCTGCTTCCCTACACAATGTCTTTCAGTTTTTACAGAATTACCGACTTCATTGTTCTATAGTCTGTGTTTGCAATTAGTTTAAAAAAAAGTCTCAGAGGTGGAAAGACGAAATTAAATGGTCTAGACAATGGCTGCTTAATCAGCAGCATTGCTCACATATTAGAAGCCCATTTCGCCTCAACACGCAGAGGTAGTTTATCTGTTTAAAAGGTTGAACTCGTAGCACTGCCATACACTACCTCATATGGTGAATGCCCTGTCAACTCATGGACCATGCCATTTTAAACAGACATAACATGCAGGAGATAGTGGTCCCAGTCGTTATAAGTCTTATTCACGTAGTAGGATAACATTCGAAAAATCACCCTATGGGATGCATTTAATATGGCCATTGACCTTCGAGTGAAGAGGATGATTCTCTGTTTTTTAATTCTTAATACTTTACACACTTGCACAAATAATGTGAAAATAAAACTTCTTTCCTGGTCCATGAATATGGCGTCAGGACTGTCAAAGAGCAGTACCAAATGATTCACAAATACTTTCACTACAGTCTCTGCCGTCGTATCAGCAAGTAGTAGTAGTAGTAGTAGTAGTAGTAGTAGTAGTTTTATTCATCTGTAGATCTCTTTTTACAAGGATATAGGACATGTCAAAGTATTTACACCAATTTAAAATAAACTAATTCATATACACATATATTTACAGACTTCTAGTTAGACATAATCATTAGATTTACTCCTGGTATACAATACTTTTTTAATAAATAACTTATTAAGTGAAATAATGTAATGCCACACCGTTCACTCTTACCTCACTATCAATCACTGCACATACTATACTCACATTGTTTCAAACACTTCACTCACTACACACACACACACACACACACACACACACACACACACACACACACACACACACACACACACACACACACACTCACTGGTGATCTTTGGGACATTTTCTGTACTGCAACTTCCCATTTGCTATCCTGAAAAACTGAGTCAGCATCCCTCCATAATGAGTGAGAGGTTGAGCTCAGAAACAGGAAGAGGTGTTGGTATTAAGGTATGCATAGCTTGGGGGTAAGTACTTCTAGAAAGAAAAAAGCAAGGAAAAAAAACATGAAGTGATGGTGTTATGTGGAATGTTGGATGTTTTATAATCACCATTGTTATTATTATTATTACTTATTTCTACAACATTTTTTCATCAAACCCCTACTCTGTTTCATCTAAATAACCCTTCAATGTATAAAATGTATTGCATAACAGGTACTTTTTATCTGCCTTTTTAAATAAGTATATTTTTGCAATTTCTTTAATCTCTTTTGGTAATTTCTTGTACAGTTTTATTCCTTGGTAGAAAATGCTGTTTTATGTTTATTTTTTCTTGGTAAATGTAAGTTGAGTCTATCTCTTGTTGCATGGGCATGGACAGAGATGTTTGTGCAGTAATTACCAATGTTATTTTTGACGTGTATGACTGATGGTAAATGTATTCACATGGAGCAGTTAAAATCCCCAGTGTTTTGAACAGATCTTTGCAATGAGCTCGACTAGTATTTTTGGTTATTATTCTTATGGCTCTTTTCTGGAGTTTGAAAATTGTGTTCATATTTTGTTTGTTTGTTCCCCAAAAAAGAAAGCCATAGCTAAGAATTGAGTGTACATATGAGTAATATGTAACTAAAAGACACTGCATTTTACACACTGATGATAGGATTCTAAGGGCATAACATGCTCATGACATTCTGTTTGCAAGTACCTTTGTGTGTTCACACCACCTCAACTGAGAATCAATATTCATTTCTAGAAATTTTGCATTTGTTATGCAGTCTATAGAGGTGCCATCTACATTTAATTTAACATTGTCATTTTTCCTTTTCAAACTGAAATTCATGGTATTAGTTTCCTTTATGTTGAATGTCACTTTATTGCTTATTGACCAATCATAAACTTCCTTGAGAGTTTCATTTGCTTCCTCAGAAAGGAGTTCTCTTGTCTTCTTAGTGACTATAATATCACTGTCATCAGTGAAGAGAATTTTTTCATGATGAGTAACACTAGTGGGAAAGTCATTGATGTATATCAGGAATAGTATTGGTCCTAATATGCTACCTTGCTGAGCCCCTATATTAATGTATTTTGGTTCTGACAAACGTTTTACTAAATGTTTAGATCTATTTGAAGTATTTGTTATCTCTACTCTTTGCACCCTATCTGTTAGGTATGATCGAAACTAGTCATTAGCTACACCTCTTATTCCTAATGCTTCTAATTTATTTAATGGAATTTGTGGTCGACTGTATCAAACGCCTCAGAAAGATCCAAAAATATGCCTGTGACACATTCATCTTTTACAAGAGCATCAAGTACAACTTTCATGAACTCTACTATGGCTGATTCCGTAGTTTTCCCATTTTGGAAACCAAACTGTGCTTCGCTTAAAAGATTGAATTTATTCAGGTAATACATTAATCTGTCTTTCATAATTGCTTCCATTATTTTTGAGAATGGTGACAGCAGGTAAATGGGATGGTAATTTTCTATGTCTTCTGCATTACCTTTCTTAAGCAAAGGTACAACTCTTGCCTGCTTTAACTGCTCTAGAAATGTCCCTGATGTGAAGGAATCATTTATTATATTTGTTAAGGGGTCTTGTATAATCTGTATGCATTGTTTCAGTACACACATTGGTACTTCATCTAAGCCTACAGACTTTTTATTTTTTAGGTTTTCAACAGTTTTATTGACTTTATTCTTTATGGTTAGAAGTAACATCATTGCATTTAGTGCAACATTATTTACAGGTGTGACATTTGTTTTGGAAAATTTTCGTTGTAACTTGTCTGCAATACTTGAAAACCTCATTTATTACCTCATCCACCTCCCTTATTATTATGTTATTCTGCTTTTGTTTGCCTCTCTGCATTTCCTTTTTTATAACATCCCAGACTGCTTTGCTTTTATTCTCTGCAGTATGTATTAGTCATTAAATGACTTTTTTCAGCAATCAGCAGCTTCCTATACCTCTTTCTATATCTGTGATAAAATTTAAGAATTCTGGATCATTGCGACTCTTTTTCAGGGAATTGAAGTATTTAAATGTGAGGACTTCTTAATACCTGCTGTTATCCATCTGTTTTTTTTTTTTTTTGACCTGTTGATACAGGCATGCATACTTTTGACAATTTCTTTTCAAAGTTCAGTTTAAATAATGTGGAGAATTTTGAGAATTTCAGATTCTCATTGGTTTCCTTGCACACTTCATCCCAGCTATGTTTTGCTAGTTCCTTTGAAAAATCTTTTATTTTGGTATCTGATAGATATTGTTTGTAGGCTTGTAGTTTAGGGAATAATTTGTTGCCTGATTTTACTGTTGTTATTTGACAGACATGGTCCGATAGTCCGAGATCTTTTACAGCTACATCACATTACTGATGCAGTCATTGTAGTAATCCTTGTTCCACTATTGACCAATACGGACATGCCTAAACTTTGAAGAATATTTTTGAGGGTGCTGCGGGATTCATTTATGATATTAGTGTTAATGTTAATGCACCACACAGAATTATGTTGACCTTTGTACTTGAGACTTTATCTGGAACTTCTGTTAATTTATTGAAAAACGTGTCCACACTACCACTGCGCGATCTATATACACACAAAATGATTAATTTCTTGGTGATATCGAGCCCTGTTAATTCAATAGCTGATATTTCAAAGTATTTATCTTCACTTACTGTACTCAGGTCATGTCTTGATTTGAACTGTGTTTCTTTTCTGATATAAATTCATGACCCTCCACCCCTTGAAGTAGTTCTGCAGTAAGATTTTGCCCTTTCAAACAATGATAATACTACATGTAGGATTTCTGTGTCTCTACACCAGTGCTCAGTAATACAAACTACCGTGCAGTTCAGAGATTGGAGCTCAACTTCTAATAGTTGTATTTTATTTTTTAATGATTGCATGTTTTGATAGGGGATTGCTAAGTCTGTGAAATGCTCCGTGTTACTCTTTCCAGTGGTTTGTTTTTCTTTGTGACATTTGGTATGTATGATGTTTGAAGTGTTAAAATCAGTCCTGTGAGTGATTGCTTCAGTATTTTTTAAACTGCTGGAGATACTCTTTAGGCAGTGGGACCTGTTGTCTGGTTTTTTCCTAAAAAAGACCTACTTTTCCTACTTACAGCAATAGTTATTTGACCACGTGTGGCCCAAGATCCACTCCCTATACTTTAATGAATCAGCTGTACCAATCTCCATAAGCCACCTGACGGTGCGTGGCGGAGGGTATCTTGAGTACCTCTATCGGTTCTCCCTTCTATTTCAGTTTCGTATTGTTCGTGGAAAGAAAGATTGTCGGTATGCCTCTGCGTGGGCACTAATCTCTCTCATTTTATCCTCATGGTCTCTTCGCGAGATATACGTAGGAGGGAGCAATATACTGCTTGACTCCTCAGTGAAGGTATGTTCTTGAAACTTCAACTAAAGCCCGTACCGAGCTACTGAGCATCTCTCTTGCACAGCCTTCCACTGGAGTTTATCTATCATCTCCGTAACGCTTTCAAGATTACTAAATGATCCTGTAACGAAGCACGCTGCTCTCCGTTGGATCTTCTCTCTCTCTTCTACCAACCCTATCTGGTACGGACACCACACTGGTGAGCAATATTCAAGCAGTGTACTGTAACCTACTTCCTTTGTTTTCGGATTGCATTTGCTTAGGATTCTTCCAATGAATCTCAGTCTGGCATCTGCTTTACCTACGATCAACTTTATATGATCATTCCATTTTAAATCACTCCTAATGCCTGCTCCCAGATAATTTATTGAATTAACTGCTTCCAGCTCCTGACCTGCTATATTGTAGCTAAATGATAAAGGATCTTTCTTTCTATGTATTCGCAGCACATTATACTTGTCTACATTGAGAGTCAATTGCCATTCCCTGCACCATGCATCAATTCGTTGCAGATCCTCCTGCATTTCAGTACAATTTTCCATTGTTACAACCTCTCGATATACCACAGCACCATCCGCAAAAAGCCTCAGTGAACTTCCGATGTTATCCACAAGGTCATTTATGTATATTGTGAACAGCAACGGTCCTACGACACTCCCCTGCGGCACACCTGAAATCACTCTTACTTCGGAAGACTTCTCTCCATTGAGAATGACATGCTGCATTCTGTTATCTAGGAACTCTTCCATCTCATCACACAATTGGTCTGATAGTCCATATGCTCTTACTTTGTTCATTAAACGACTGTGGGGAACTGTATCGAACGCCTTGCGGAAGTCAAAAGACACGGTATCTACCTGGGAACCCTTGTCTATGGCCCTCTGAGTCTCGTGGACGAATAGCGCGAGCCGGGTTTCACCCGATCGGCTTTTTCGACACCCATGCTGATTCCTACAGAGTAGATTTCTAGTCTCCAGAAAAGTCATTATACTCGAACACAATACGTGTTTAAAAAGTCTACAACTGATCGACGTTAGAGATATAGGTCTATAGTTCTGCACATCTGTTCGACGTCCCTTCTTAAAAACGGGGATGACCTGTGCCCTTTTCCAATCCTTTGGAACGCTACGCTCTTCTAGAGACCTACGGTACAACGCTGCAAGAAGGGGGGCAAGTTCCTTCGCGTACTCTGTGTAAAATCGAACTGGTATCCCATCAGGTCCAGCGGCATTTTCTCTTCTGAGCGATTTTAATTGTTTCTCTATCCCTCTGTCGTCTATTTCGATATCTACTATTTTGTCATCTGTGCGACAATCTAGAGAGAGAACTACAGTGCAGTCTTCCTCTGTGAAACAGCTTTGGAAAAAGATATTTAGTATTTCGGCCTTTAGTCTGTCATCCTCTGTTTCAGCACCATTTTGGTCACAGAGCGTCTGGACATTTTGTTTTGATCCACCTACCGCTTTGACATAAGACCAAAATTTTCTTAGGATTTTCTGTCAAGTCAGTACATAGAACCTTACTTCCGAATTCAGTGAACACCTCTCGCATAGCCCTCCTCACACTACATTTCGCTTCACACAATTTTTGTTTCTCTGCAAGGCTTTGGCTATGTTTATGTTTGCTGCGACTTTCCCTTTGCTTCCGCAGCACTTTTCTAACTCGGTTGTTGTACCATGGTGGCTCTTTTCCATCTCTTACGATCTTGCTTGGCACATACTCATCCAACGCATATTGTACGATGGTTTTGAACTATGCCCACTGATCCTCAACACTATCTGTACTTGAGACAAAACTTTTGTGTTGAACCATCAAGTACTCTGAAATCTGCTTTTTGTCACTTTTGCTAAACAGAAAAATCTTCCTACCTTTTTTAATATTTCTATTTACGGCTGAAATCATCGATGCAGTAACCGCTTTATGATCGCTGATTCCCTGTCCTGCGTTAACTGTTTCAAATAGTTCAGGTCTGTTTGTCACCAGAAGGTTTAATATGTTATCGCCACAAGTCGGTTCTCTGTTTAACCACTCAAGACACCAGAACAGCTCAACAAAGTGTACATTGGTGCCATGACTCAGGGAAGCTATCTTATCCAGATCACCACCTATGTCATATGCCCCATCCCTGTCCAAACTGTTTCCCGCCCCACCAACTATCACTACACGGTCCTCTTTTTTAAAGTCCTTACATAAAGACCCTAGGTATTCTATCACATGACTTAGCCCTGCATTTGGCTTGAAGATACTGGTGGCCTGGTACACTGCCCCTAAACTTTCCAGTAATTGAAGGACTATACCTCGCCCATAGCTACAATCTAGCAGTAGCACTTTCTTCTTACTAACACTTTGTACATTCCTTGGCTTCGTGGCCTCGGTTGAAGTGTTCTGCCCCGAGCGGTTCTAGGAGCTAAAGTCTGGAACCGCGCGACCGCTACTGTCGCAGGTTCGAATCCTGCCTCGGGCATGGATGTGTGTGTCGTCCTTAGGTTAGTTAGGTTTAAGTAGTTCTAAGTTCTAGGGCACTGATGACCTCAGGTGCTAAGTCCCATATTGCGCAGAGCCATTTGAACCATTTTTTAAGTGTGCTGCACATTTCCTGCAGCCAGCACTAGCTCTAGGTACCAGGAAAAGTGACCAATAATCGTGAGCATATATTTATTTTCCTGCTGTGTCTGAGGAAAGAATCCTGGGATGTCCAAAACCACAATCTCAATGGACTAGAAGCTTCTGGCAACGTCTGTAACGAAATTAGTGGCCACATACATAGCACCTGCTGTGCACATACATATCTTTATTGTCCCAGTGTTTACTGTGCCACCAATAATGGGTAGAAATTTGAACATTTGTGGCTCTTTACCACTGTGACAGGCTTGGATGCTATCATGGTGCTGATCAATGACATGACTTCGAAGAGCATTAGGTATTACCAACCGATTCCCAAGAGGGATATTTCGTAACGATATACCAACATCAGATACAAAATTCGAAGTGTGGTATAGTGTTTACAATTGGCATCTTTTGTTAGTGCTTCTTCAACTCTATGATGAGTACTTCATACGCACTGTCTACATGAACCTTTCTACTCAAGACATCTGCATTTTGGCAAAATTTGCCTAGTTCATGACGTATGCAATAGTGAAACTCACTCAGTTTCAGTGCACTAATCAGCTTTTGTGGTCTCTCAAATTCAGGAACCGTGAAAGGGCACCATGGTTGCATCACAGTGAATTTTCTGCTGTAGAGATAGCATTAAAAAAAACTGACTCCAGGCACTGAAGATAACAACTCCCTGTGCTGCTGTAGTACATTTCTGTATTAATGAGTTGGCAAGAAGCATAACTAATTCGTTTTTCTTCGCCATTGCGTTCCTGGCTCAAAATGCAACCCACGACACAATCTGAGGTATCCCACAACAATGTAAATGGGTTCTCAAAGTGAGGTTATGCTAGTAAAGGTGAGCTTGTAACATGTCTTTGACTTGTTCGATGGCAATTCAGCATTCCGTGGTCCACTCCTTTCTTCAGAAGCATCCTTAAGGTTTTAGCTTTTGCAGTATAGTTTTCCACAAAGTGATGGTGATGGTTTGACAGCTCTAAGAAGCTCTGTGACTCTTTTACATTTGTAGGGACAGGAAATCATCTACTGCTTCTCTTAGCCATGGATCTAGTTTTACTCCAACAGAGCTAATAATATCTCAGAAGCATAGAACTTGCAAGTCTGTAAAAGAACATTTCTCTAACTTCAGGCTCAAGTAGGTACTTTGTAAAATTGAAAATATATTCTTCAGTCGTTCAGCATGCTGCTCAATGGTTTGAGAAAACATTGTGTTATAATCTAAATGAACCAAGTATGTCACAGGTTTCAACCTTCGCAACAACAAGTCTGTAAACCTTTGAAACTTGGTAGACATATTTCTTAGACTCATACAATCCAGAAGGTACTATGAGAGCAGTTTGTTGTTTCTCTTGAGGGCTGTTGGAATCTCGTGGTAGCTGAATTTCATTCCATGGCTAAAGTAGTAAGGAATTCGCAGTTTTCCAATTTGTTCAAAGTTTCATCAATTCAAGGCAAGTAGTAAGTGGTATGGGTAGTGATCTTACTAACTGCCCTAATATCCAGACATAAGCAGTAAGTCTTTTTATTGTTGACTTAGGTACAAACACTACTAGCGATGACCAGGTGCAGCAAGATGGTTGAATAATTCGTGAATTAAGTTGTTGCTGAATAGTTTCTTCCACAGTACCTACTTGTCTAGCATCTCCATTTGGAACTACGTGGTAAACAAGGTCAATAACTGGCAAATATTACATTTTTTCAAACAACAGAGCATAGTTCTCTAAGCTGTATGCAACAGATGCTGTTTCCTGGCAATCAGAGTGGTGTGATTCTGCATACTTCTTTAACTGGCAAAAACTTTGGTTTTGTAATCATCACAAACTGTTTTTCTCGCATGGGTAGTATCACCTCACTAACTGGTTCCTGCATACTGGCCAGTACTTTCCCACAGGGGTATTTCACACACCAGAATTATCCAGGCACATGGGGACACTAATTCTTTTGTTTTTAATCTCTGCATTAAAAAGGTCTCACCTTAAATGGACTTGAAATCTGAACTAAACCTCATTCTGGGTGAGCAGGTTGATCAAGCATAAAGTTCCATTAAGACCTTGGAATCTGGTTGCCAACCTGAGAAGTTTTCCTGTACCATTGTTTATTGTTACAGTAGTGGTTTCCTTTAATACCAACATGTGCAGTGTATCGGAATTGCGGGTAATGGTGCCCTTCCTCGAAGCTCCTCATATCTGTAAGGTGCTTTGATAGGCAAAACGGTGAACTGCTCCACCGAATTTTACAGTAAGTGGCTAGTAGCCAATCAAATCCTGGAATTGATACAGAAAATCATTTTCCAAGGTGATGTCAAAATCCTTGCTTTGTTTCTTCAAAATTTCCATTTCATACACATATTTTGTCACATTGGATACCAATTTGGCATTACAGGTTCACAGGGATTTAATTATTTTGATCCTTAGACTGCTAATACGCAACATGGCGGTTTCAGTGCCCATTTGCCACCTGGATGTAGGAAAATTAGAGTTATCTGTGTATCCATGTCCACCAAAATTCGAACCACTCTCACTCCCATAATTCCAGCCACAATCACACTTATACCTCACAGAAATTGACAGGGTTTATAATTTCTAGTGAAGGAATGGGGAAGGGGGTGGGATAGCTGCATCTCCCCCCTGCCATTTCCCAGCTTAAATCTTTCATTTCTTCTATTATTGGGAGGACCACTGTGGACACGCATTTGTCTATTTCATGGCCACGGACAGTGATTTGATAAATGTCGGATCTCCTGACAGGGTAGTAAGTAGCTAAGCATTTATTGGCTGATAGCTGGCTCGCCTACATCGTCTACAAGCTGGGTCACTAGCAAACACATGGCGTGGCTAATTGTTTCATGTAGGAGCAGAAACAAATCATCCTGCTTCTTCACACAACAGTGCTAAACAGACAACTTCATAAACAGAGGTTGTAGACGCCATCTTAACTTTACCACCAATCTGTGAGTTTATAAAGTAAATAAAGTACCAACTGCAAATGCCTCAGCTTCTACCAAAAGTAATTCATTATAATATGCATTCTAGCCAAGATTATAAGTTTTGCACAAAATAGTTCTGATTCGATCTACAAACCCACAAAATCTTCCCTGACCTTTGTCTGAGGCTAGAGATTTTGTTACAATAGTTGCCAATTCCTCTCCTCTTGGAACATTCCTCTGGCAAGCCTTTCGTCAGAGTGTCAAAACCCTTGGCATTTTTCAAATTCTCATCCAAGTGGGAACAAGGTGCGTGCATCTCTGGACGATTTTAATTGTGCCACATTCAACAGAAACCCATATGGCCATGAACACATGCTATCCACATCACAGACATGCTGCAAAAAATGTATTTAGATTCTCATTGCATCTTCGTGAAAAGCCAGGAACAAATGTAACAGCTGGTTAGCTGCGCGTAATATCAAGGGTGACTTTCACACCAGAATTCATCATGGGGGCAACTGCCTGCCACCACAGCTATGTCACCAGTCCCCCAGCTCTAAATTTCAAAGGTCAGGGTACAGACTCGCTCTTGCAAAACCCCAATAAGGTCTGGTCTTTGTGTCTTACACTCACATTAGCTGCACTGCACGGAGATGGCAGCAACAAGCAGTCGCGATATTGACGAAAAGTGGATCCTCAAAGCGATAGCAGGAACAGTAGGCAGCAATAATAAATGTAGCCTGATATCGGATAGTACGATGGAGGCAACAAGTGGCAAGCTGCGAAAGTACTGGCAGAAGGTGGAGCAACGGCGTCCTGTTGGCAGGAACACAGCATGGCTGGAGGCAACAGCAGCCACCACAAATGTACTCATTCACAGTGCACGTGCTACTGGCGAGCTACCAAGATCAGCAGGAAGTGTGAAACGTCCCCTTTGAACAATTTTACATAACTGTGCTTAACCTGACATAAAATATTTTTAGCGCAACGCAATCTGACTTTCAAAACTCCCTACTAAAGAATGGCCCTGACAAACATTAAACTATACCTTTCACAAATCACTTACCTCACAAAAATCTTCGCTGCTCAAGCTACTGCAATACAGCGAGCGCCACTACTGCCAGCTAAATAAAAGATTCAAACTACTGAAGGCACTAACTACTGATAGGGGTAGTTAGCAAATGAAAGATATTAATAGAGAGCAAACAATGTATTTACCTTAATATCATCACAAATCATAATATATATATATCAGTTCATGACAAATGAAACGTCCCCTTTGAACAATTTTACATAACTGTGCATAACCTGACATAAAATATTTTTAGCGCAACGCAATCTGACTTTCAAAACTCCCTACTAAAGAATGGCCCTGACAAACATTAAACTATACCTTTCACAAATCACTTACCTCACAAAAATCTTCGCTGCTCAAGCTACTGCAATACAGCGAGCGCCACTACTGCCAGCTAAATAAAAGATTCAAACTACTGAAGGCACTAACTACTGATAGGGGTAGTTAGCAAATGAAAGATATTAATAGAGAGCAAACAATGTATTTACCTTAATATCATCACAAATCATAATATATATATATATATCAGTTCATGACAAACTGCAAACCTCCGCCATCTCTCTCCCCACATCCACCAGTGCTGGCGGCTCACCTCCAACTGCGCAACGCTACGCGCTGTTCACAGCCAGCTGCCTAACACTACAATGGCGAGTATTACAACAATGCAAAGCAGCCACAGACTGCACACAGCACAGCCAGTGATTTTCATATTGAGCGCTACGTAACGTTGCCAATAAGAAAACATAAACAGCCTACTTACATAGAGAAAACATAAACAGCCTACTTACATAGAGAAAACATAAACAGCCTACTTACATAGCCCCCATGCTCCCCACAAAAATTTTTACAAATTGGATGGGGCAGTGGCCAATACAGATTTGAAAAAATTTTTCATAATTACAATAACAAAGAAATCAAATGCACACACTTATTGATATTATGTTGGTCAAAAGCTAAAATTGTCTCACAGTCCATAAAGACAGTCCTAATCGTACATCATAACAGTAATTACAGGTTTTTTTTCACAAAGTCTCATTAGTAAAAGAAATTGCACACAGAAGTAGTGGATTTCCATGCAGTCTTGAAGAAGTAGTGTTGTCCTTCCAACGGAAAGACAGTGCTGACTCTTGACATGCTGACAGATAACGGGCCACAACAGAGCAAACCCACAGCAGAGTCAGTCGTAGTTTGGAAGAATATTGGTAGGTAGATCATCACAGAGCAGACCCACTGTAGTCCTGGTAGAGAGTATGGTATTGGTGGGCCACCAGAGGTGCAGACCCACTGTAGTCCTTGTAGAGATAATGGTATTGATGGATCATCAAAGATGTAGACCCACTGTAGTCCTTGTAGAGATAGCCAGCAGCCATCTGTTGTGACTGTGCAGGTGCACAATCACCATTGAAGAGTCTTGCGGATAATATAGCAAGTCCATAAACCATCACTTGTGCACTCACAAAGTTTTTGGAATTGTCCTTAGAACCAGCAATGCTGTTATCCAGTCCCTTGCAGAATTATTAACAAACGTGCAAACACTAACAGTCCCTACTTCTCACATATTGTCCATGTACTATGACCAACAGAAACGTGTGCAGTGAAATGTAACTTACATGTTAATAATATCATGAACTGGTGACAATTACAATTTTATAACATAAGAATACAATAACAAAGGTACAAAATACATTATTAAAAACATAACAATACAGATAACATTTGTAGTAAAACAGGCTTTACAAAAGAATAGAAATAAACATATACATCAATGTTACAGGAATTATGACATAGATCAGAATAATTATTGAAACATCAACTTTACACTTGAGCATTAAAACAAAACAATAAACAATGTCTAAACATCTTTACAAAGTAAATAACACATTATTAATGCCAATTGTATTTGAGGATAACAGTATTCCTCATCATAGTGAATGTAGCTTAATATTAAAAGAAAAAATTCTATGAAATTACACAGAGACAGGAAGAAAACAAATACACAAGGGTACACACACACATAGTGGGATAACACCAATAGGAAAGGACAGGGTTCGTTTTCAGTGTAACATTTGGTACTGCAGTCCAACCCAAAACTTCATATATCTTTCCTCTTATTTCATCCTTTGTTTCCACCAAAAAAATCCTATCCAAGCATGCTTTCTGTATTCTGTTCATATTTCTTTCAAAATAATTATTTCTGATTGTACAATACTCATTTGGGCCCAAATCCTTTTTATATAACTTCGCAATGCATTCTTTACCTATTCTCCATAGTCAGTTTCTCATATAGTCTACCCCCTCTTAAGCAAACTTAAATCTACTGAGCTCAGATGCTAAACTAAGGAACGAGGCAATGCAGCAGCACAAAACAATTAATATAAACAGCAATGAAAAAAATGGAAAATTGCAAAGCAAGCTACAGTACAAATTAGCAAAAGTCAAATTCAATAACACTATGCCTGGCAAACAGCAGCAACTTATACCCAAACATGACATAGCGCAAGCAGAAAAAATATTACAGTAAAAACAACAATGCAGATAAGGGAAATGTGTATTCACATCTTAATATCTATGTAATTAAAGTGGTGCACCACAACAACTGATTGTAAAAAGAAATATTACCATGTACTTGAAAAGAAAATTATGTGTTACTGTTACTAGATCCTTCTTATTGTTCTTTCCTTTCCAAGTGCTCCTTTTTTAAAGAATGTGGATCATAAAATAATTATTTAATAGATCTGTTGACAGAAAGTGTTCACATTAGCAAATGCATTTTATTTTATAAAAGCAATGCTGCAACACAGCTGGAAAACAGATGTCAAATGAAATAAGCAACTATGAAAAGCAAAGCATAAAAATATCATTCAGTAGTCATGTGACATTTCATAAGTTAGTAGCTCTCAACTCTCGTAGAAAGACGCTTGTCGTAATCAGGTGTGCAGATGTAAAAATATTTCTTGTCATTTTATTAGGCATTTCAGTAAATATCGTAAATTAAGAGCTAGTGTAATCATATGTTTTCAAGTTCGACCGTGTCGTTTTTGCGATGCTTTCTCGAAAGGGATGACAATGGCCAGGATAATGGCCTTCCCTTTCCTTTTTTTTCTTTCTTCCTGTGCTCTGAAAGGCACGCGCTAATGACTTTTTCTCCAGGCGTCTGACACAGCTGGGTGCCCGCGACGCATTACGTGCAGGTGGTCACTTAACTTTCGTACGGAAATATTTACGACAGCAATTTTCGCTAAAGTGACAGTCTCACATAAAAATACTTCACAGGTCAAGAATTAGCGTTGCAAATCTGTAGAAACAAAATCCTATGAATATAACAGTGTCCAAAAAATGTTCAGTGGCATTGTGATACATTCACACATGATTCCCACATGTCATAACTCTTAAAGTACGATTCTTGGTTTCCAACATCCTTTTTCACAAGTCAAGAGTCCCTACCCACTATTCATTACTCCTTACCTCATTATACATATACATATTCGTCGACACTTCTTCAATATTTCATCGTGAGAAATACGTAGCATAATAAACATTCCTCAACAACATAATACACATCATCGTCCTAATAATATCATAGAACTTCAGTCAAATCTCAAAATCGTCGTAACTTCCTCCAATAATTTCTAAGCCTAAAAAGAATTCTCTGCTCATTTAAATAATGTCATCTACCTCAAACGTACTTTAAAAATCATGAATCCATACCAAATACATCATTCAAAGCTCTCATAGTATCACAATGGTTCCAAAAAAATATGAACAGTTTCACAAAGTACAGACAAAATACAGTTTCATAAGTGTGAAGTTATCCAGCTGTGTAACTACGTAAACATCTGTCACTGATATAGTAAAAACGTTTGTCTGTCTCAGTTAAATGATCAGATAGCTGTGTAATTATGTGTTGGAGAAATATGGTACCGATGTGTAAAGTTGTATAAGCAAATACCATATTAGCTAGGGTTCCTTGTGGTTGCCACACACATGGTACACAAAGTAAGCGTGTACCCCCCTGAGGATTAATGTAATTATACCCTCAGGTGTTACAGATTACAGCAATGGAATGAAATGTATCACGGAAAACTTTCTTTGTAATTCAAAAATCTTTAAAAATAAATGTTTTAAGTACAAAATTAATCACTCAAATACGTGTACTGTAGCGCTAAATGTGCGTCTTGTTGCAACATAATCTGTGTGGAAGTGTCGTAGTTGTCCTCCGAAAGCTAAGTTCTGCAGAAGCCAATGTACTTACCTCATGATAAACAAAAGTGAAATGCTTTGCGTATAGATATCATACTTATTACGCTTATTGCCGTGATGAAGAAAGTACTGTACAGTAACGTATTGTTGTGCCACGAAAAAGGCTGTCTCATTGTTGCTATACCACAAAAGTTACTACTAAAACGTTTTACTTTCCAGAATAATACAGAAAGAAAAACTGTGCAGATATAAAACAGAAACACCGCAAAATCAACATTGTAAATTGTCACTCATTAGTAGCGTCGTGATAAAATCGTGTAGCTGTCACATAAACTAACTATTGTCTCATCTGGTATCTCACAGAAAGTACTTTAAATCCGGAATGTATTTTCAAGTAAACCAAAATGTTGCATTAAAATCTCATTAGCAGTACTGGTAAATGTTCTAAGTATGTAAGCCTTATAGTCGTTCCATAATCGTGCAACTAACAAGCAAGAATGTACACACACAATAACACTGTGACGTCTGTTCACTATAACAATGCATTCGTCATTTCTGTTTCAATAAGTTCTCTTGGTTCTTGATTGGATATTTAACTTCAAACATTGTTGCATGTTAACAGATTCTAAGTCTGACAAAGCATATTAGTAATGTGAAGCGAAAAATTTTATGACAAAGACTAAGTTAAAAGCAGATTATCTTTCAATAAACGGTTTTACATGTGAAATGTGGTGTAAACCTTTACTCTTCCTAGTACGCAGAGTTCAACTTCAAAGCAATTATCATGTTGTATACATCGGTAAAGAATGCTAAAATTTTTCTCCAGGCTAGCGTCTTATGTTATTTTTCTCGGAGCCAGCGGGCGCACGCGGCTGCCTGCTGTGCGAGTCATTGTCTGTCTCTTTGTTGGCGCGCGCCGTTATTCGGGTTCGGAGACCTAACTTCTACAAATTCGCCTTGACGAGAGGGCCCTGCTCTGTTTGAATCCCGCCAGTTCTGATGCAATTCAGGTCTGTCGTTACGATCATATCGTCTGTCGTCATGTCGGTAGATTCCATAGTTTCTTTCTTGTCGGTCACATGGTGGAGAATTTCTCCCTGGATCGTAACTGCGCGCTGGTCCGTTGCGTCTAAAGTTATTCTGTCTCCCTTGATAGTATTTATTTTGGTTCCCGTATTGTCTGTTTATCTTATTGTCTCTGTGATAGTCATTACCACGGAGAGGTGATCTTTCCCTGTAGTTATTACTACTCTGCCAACGGTTGTCATACGGATGGTGTCTGTTTTGGTCACGATTTGTGTTGTGAGAATAGCCTTGTCGTGTAAAGTTATTACTTCTTTCATCGCGGAATTGCGACGGATGTGACCTGTAATTGCTGTGTTCCTGGTTTCGCGTTCCGCGATTGTCAGTGTCAATTTCTAATTCTTGTAAGAGTCCCTGAAATGCTTCAATGTCGTCTTTGCAACGTCCTGCCAAACTAATATGTCGTAAATGTTCAGGCAGTTTGATTAAGCAAATGCGGATGAGTTCTGAGGGGCTGTATGGGTTTGAAAGATACTGATTCTTATGCAACATGTCTTCAAAATATTTCATAAGACTGGAAAATTCAGATTGTTCGAAACGTTTCATCATTATGATGCTATGTTTTACACGGTCTTGTGTGGCTTGAGACCAATATGCTGAGAGGAAGGCATGGTAAAACTCTCCTTCACTGTGGCAATCGTGAATTACCGATCGCATTCTTACAGCTGGTTCATTCTCCAAGTAGCCACACATAAATTCTAATCTGTGTTCTAACGACCAGTTGGGAGGAAAACAATGAGAGAATTGATGGAGCCATGCTTGTGGATGAATGTCGTTGCCAGAATTCTTAAATGTTTTGAATTTACGTGTAGTAATGAACAGCTTATTGTCAAAATCATCATGTCGGCGAGTCGCATATCGGTCATTGTTAGGTCGTGTCGGCCGTTCCATCTCAAAATTCGGTGCACATTGCCAATTTCTTTCATAACTTCCGAAATGCCCTGTGTTATTATTTTGCGGCTTTTCCGTGTTTCTAAGTCCCTCTTCCCGTGTTGGAGCGCGAGTGTCTTCTGAAATACGTAATTCTTGTATTACCTGTGTCAGCTGATCTTGTACTTCCCGGATTTCTCTTTGGTGTTGCGTATCAATTTGATTCAGATTTTGTTTCAGTTTCCTAATTTGTGCGTTCTGTTCTGTGTCATTAAAGACTACCGGTTTTGCGTCATTCAGATTATCATCTACCTTCGCAGATAAATTATTTAGCTGATCCGAAAGTTCAACTACTTTCTCTGATAATGAACACATTTCCTCAGTGTGTTTTTCTGAACCAAGTTTCAGAGTGTCCATTTGTGTTGAAATCGAATCTACTGTGTCCTTTAAGTTATCCTGAGTTTTTGCAAGTTGCGTAACCGAATCGGTAGATGCAACTGAGTCAATTTTAGCTTGCAAGGTGTTGTGATTTTCATGAACAATAGTTTGCAGTTCTTTTATGGCTGCTTCGTGATTCTGTAATGCATTTTCATGACGCGAAAAAATAGGTTGAAAATGCTCACAAATTTGAGTCTTTACGTCATTACAGACTTTTTGACATTTCGATTCAATGTTATGTAACTCAGCAGTTAAATCCTCACGTGTTTGTTCGAGAGTTTGTTCCAATGAGTCTAACTTTTTGAGATTTTGTTCCACTGTGTCTAACTGTTGCTGTGTTTGTCTCTGGTGTTGTTCCATTGTGTCTAACTGTTGCTGTGTTTGTCTCTGGTGTTGTTCCATTGTGTCTAACTTTTCAAGCTTTTGCTGTGTTTGTCTCTGATTTTGTTCCATTTGTTGCATTAATTGCAATAATAATGTATTAGTGTCTGGAATCTGTTTCTCTACGCTTTTCGGCAGTGCATTTGCACCGGCAACATTCACATTTTGACAAGCAGAAAATGCGTCTTGATTTATTTGAGAAAACGGTGATAACCCAAAACCTGAATCTACAGTATTTGCGAAATTGTGTCCTGTCATTTCGGATTCCTGAGGCGAGCTGTTGCCGACCGATCGATCGATAATGCTTCCCTGTTCACTACCTGTTTCACTGTCTACACCATTGTTTGCAGCCCGCTCCATTTCCCTATTCACAATTACCAAATTACTACTTTGAACATCAGTTAATTCATTACTCTGCGGCGCTAACACACTGCCTTCGTCTTCACTGTCATTTCTCAGTTTACTTTGGAGCCTAGTATTACGTTTTTCACATGCCATTATTGTCACAGTATTTCACACGACAACACAGAAAAACACAATTTGAAGATCAAAAATAAGAGAACACATTAACATAGCACTGAAAATAATATCTAGTTAATTGCAAGCGCAGCTGCGAAATACTTGCTGCAAATCTACATGCATGCCACAACTGTTTTACTATACAACAATGAAAGACTGCAACTACAAAGGAAATTCTCTCTACAATTACGCGCTAGCAATAAACAAAATCTACACTAAATACACAAACTACAAGAAAAAATCAGAAGATTCCAGTGAGGTATCCTAGGCTAAGGGTCGACATATGAAACGTCCCCTTTTGTACTATTTATGCATGACTGTGCTTAACCTGACACACAATATTTTTAGCGCAACGCAATCTGACTTTCAAAACTCCCTACTAAAGAATGGCCCTGACAAACATTAAACTATACCTTTCACAAATCACTTACCTCACAAAAATCTTCGCTGCTCAAGCTACTGCAATACAGCGAGCGCCACTACTGCCAGCTAAATAAAAGATTCAAACTACTGAAGGCACTAACTACTGATAGGGGTAGTTAGCAAATGAAAGATATTAATAGAGAGCAAACAATGTATTTACCTTAATATCATCACAAATCATAATATATATATATATATCAGTTCATGACAAACTGCAAACCTCCGCCATCTCTCTCCCCACATCCACCAGTGCTGGCGGCTCACCTCCAACTGCGCAACGCTACGCGCTGTTCACAGCCAGCTGCCTAACACTACAATGGCGAGTATTACAACAATGCAAAGCAGCCACAGACTGCACACAGCACAGCCAGTGATTTTCATATTGAGCGCTACGTAACGTTGCCAATAAGAAAACATAAACAGCCTACTTACATAGAGAAAACATAAACAGCCTACTTACATAGAGAAAACATAAACAGCCTACTGAAAGATATTAATAGAGAGCAAACAATGTATTTACCTTAATATCATCACAAATCATAATATATATATATCAGTTCATGACAAACTGCAAACCTCCGCCATCTCTCTCCCCACATCCACCACTGCTGGCGGCTCACCTCCAACTGCGCAACGCTACGCGCTGTTCACAGCCAGCTGCCTAACACTACAATGGCGAGTATTACAACAAGGCAAAGCAGCCACAGACTGCACACAGCACAGCCAGTGATTTTCATATTGAGCGCTACGTAACGTTGCCAATAAGAAAACATAAACAGCCTACTTACATAGAGAAAACATAAACAGCCTACTTACATAGAGAAAACATAAACAGCCTACTTACAAGTGTTGGTGGGCACAGACAAAGTCCACACTCGCTGCACTAGCCAGATTTGGCTACAGGCAGCGTAAAAAGCTGTGCTGTCCATCCATTACTAACATGTTTGCGGCGGCAACCAGCCGTAAATGATGGCAACTTTTATCACACCACCACTAGGGAACCATCCCACTGTAATGATACCACATTTTCAAGTAGGACCTACGATGAGCAAAAGAGGTGACCATCTGCGACAGTTGCATTCACAAATGAGACAGCAAAAACCTGGTAAAAATGCCATAGGGTATTTATTCACCATAAAGGGATACAGACAGCGCACCTAGGAAGTCACCATCCTTTTGGAGATGACTGCTACAGCCAAAGTCTTAATGGACCATTGGGAGCAGGTTAGCACATCGGAGTGAAGTGTGTCCGCCACGGCTCTCGGCCATCCACTTCAAGATTCCATGTGATTCCTCCCTACACTCCTATCGGTCGAAGATTGTGACTGACCCTCTCCTAAGGCATTTCTCCATCAGCAATCCACACAGTGAGAACAATGCTTAGGCCAGAGCATGTGATGGAATTGTGGGCAGGCAGTGGGCAGTCTTCACAGCAAACAGTTCAAAGCATAGAAGTTAAGATTTAAAAATAAAAATTTTGTACTAATTCATCCCAACTACTTGTAAACGAGTGGCTCCTGCACAGTACATATTGATGCCTTAGTAGGCTTAGCTAGTGAGAGAAGTGCTATCTTCGAAAGTTTATTTTCACAATTGAATAATCAGTTGTCAATCTTAACATTTCCTGTTAACAGTATATGTATAGTCAGTGTCATAGCTAATCAAAGCAACCCCATCAAAGTTGGGGCACTACTGAAACTCATAATTGAGGAAGACAGGCACAAGCTGAGAGTTTTGATTGCTGACCCTCCTAACGCACCGAGCGAGGTGGCGCAGTGGTTAGACACTGGACTCGCATTCGGGAGGACGACGGTTCAATCCCGCGTCCGGCCATCCTGATTTAGGTTTTCCGTGATTTCCCTAAATCGCTCCAGGCAAATGCTGGGATGGTTCCTTTCAAAGGGCACGGCCGACTTCCTTCCCCATCCTTTCCTAATCCGATGAGACCGATGACCTCGCTGTCTGGTCTCCTTCCCCAAACCAACCAACCAACCAACCAACCCACCCAACGCTGGTTTACTGCTTAGTTTTGATTAGTTGGCAAAAGATGAAATCTAAGGAAGAGAGTTGCCTTCAAGTGATATTGAAAAATAGAGAGAAGAGAGATTTAAAGGATTTGTTGGTGAAGATATCAGGGGCACTAGAGTGCATAAATATGAGATGTGTTTTCGAGAAGAAAACAAAACTGCAAATTTAAATAATTCAAAGGCATGTGCTGTGCTACCAGAGAGTAATAATGATGAACATGCTCTGACCAATATTCAAAACAAGATTCAGACGTTAAGTGGACCTACCTTAAGCTAAACAGCAAACACTGACAGAACTATTAAGATACTATGCCGACATATTTTCAGAAACAGCTGAGAACATCTAAAGATGCACTTGAAAAATTAAAGTTAAAGATCATGAAGCATTTCACAGTAAATCTTAAGTGAGGAGAGAAGCAGTCAATAAAAAAATAAAGTGGATACCATATGATCAGAATATAAAATCTCAATCCACACTGTAACAAAGAAAGATTGCAGAGTGCATTTAGTCATCACCATGTATTCAGCGAACTGCATCAGCTGGCCACCACCCAGAAAATTTGGGATATCTTCCTCAATGGCTTAAGGAAGTAAAATACTTCACATTTCGAGGACTCGAAATCTAAGATGTTGCTCAACTACACTCCTGGAAATTGAAATAAGAACACCGTGAATTCATTGCCCCAGGAAGGGGAAACTTTATTGACACATTCCTGGGGTCAGATACATCACATGATCACACTGACAGAACCACAGGCACATAGACACAGGCAACAGAGCATGCACAATGTCGGCACTAGTACAGTGTATATCCACCTTTCGCAGCAATGCAGGCTGCTATTCTCCTATGGAGACGATCGTAGAGATGCTGGATGTAGTCCTGTGGAACGGCTTGCCGTGCCATTTCCACCTGGCGCCTCAGTTGGACCAGCGTTCGTGCTGGACGTGCAGACCGCGTGAGACGACGCTTCATCCAGTCCCAAACATGCTCAATGGGGGACAGATCCGGAGATCTTGCTGGCCAGGGTAGTTGACTTACACCTTCTAGAGCACGTTGGGTGGCACGGGATACATGCGGACGTGCATTGTCCTGTTGGAACAGCAAGTTCCCTTGCCGGTCTAGGAATGGTAGAACGATGGGTTCGATGACGGTTTGGATGTACCGTGCACTATTCAGTGTCCCCTCGACGATCACCAGTGGTGTACGGCCAGTGTAGGAGATCGCTCCCCACACCATGATGCCGGGTGTTGGCCCTGTGTGCCTCGGTCGTATGCAGTCCTGATTGTGGCGCTCACCTGCACGGCGCCAAACACGCATACGACCATCATTGGCACCAAGGCAGAAGCGACTCTCATCGCTGAAGACGACACGTCTCCATTCGTCCCTCCATTCACGCCTGTCGTGACACCACTGGAGGCGGGCTGCACGATGTTGGGGCGTGAGCGGAAGACGGCCTAACGGTGTGCGGGACCGTAGCCCAGCTTCATGGAGACGGTTGCGAATGGTCCTCGCCGATACCCCAGGAGCAACAGTGTCCCTAATTTGCTGGGAAGTGGCGGTGCGGTTCCCTACGGCACTGCGTAGGATCCTACGGTCTTGGCGTGCATCCGTGCATCGCTGCGGTCCGGTCCCAGGTCGACGGGCACGTGCACCTTCCGCCGACCACTGGCGACAACATCGATGTACTGTGGAGACCTCACGCCCCACGTGTTGAGCAATTCGGCGGTACGTCCACCCGGCCTCCCGCATGCCCACTATACGCCCTCGCTCAAAGTCCGTCAACTGCACATACGGTTCACGTCCATGCTGTCGCGGCATGCTACCAGTGTTAAAGACTGCGATGGAGCTCCATATGCCACGGCAAACTGGCTGACACTGACGGCGGTGGTGCACAAATGCTGCGCAGCTAGCGCCATTCGACGGCCAACACCGCGGTTCCTGGTGTGTCCACTGTGCCATGCGTGTGATCATTGCTTGTACAGCCCTCTCGCAGTGTCCGGAGCAAGTATGGTGGGTCTGACACACCGGTGTCATGTGTGTTCTTTTTTCCATTTCCAGGAGTGTAGTTGATTGACACAGTTTTTCTGAATTTTGTGTAGGATATTCTACTGCACAGAACTTAAATCAGCTTGTTGCGTTTGAAAGGGGGGTATATTGTCTGTGTAATATTTCGAAGAAACATGGACTTTCTCCACTGAAAAGTTTTTATACCGAAATGAGACTGTTGTTTTCACAACAAAAACGTCTTTCTTTCACTTCAGAAGAGAGGACCATTATTTGGCTGTAAGAGCATAACAGTACCGCCTTAGTACTGCACGGCAACTGGCATGTGACCTCGCAGCATCCACTGCACGTGCTGTATCGAGGCAAACGGTGTGCAGAAGGCTTCGGCAGATTGGCCTTTATTGTCGGAGTCATCTTTTATGTGTACATCTGACGCGTCTTCACAGAAGGGAACGTCTAGACTGGAGTCATCAGCATGCCACTTCAACGGTCGAACAGTGGGCCAATGTGGTTTTCACAGATGAGGCTCACATCCTAAACAGAGGTAGGATAAGAATTTGTTCACACTAAAAATAAAATTTTTTGAACATGCGTTTCTTTAGTGAAAAACACTTAGTTACATTTGCTCCAGTATGAAAACTGCAAAGCATTTTGGAAAATGACAGCCTACATCACATTTTTCACAACAGTACCCGGCACCTTTTCTTGTCACTTCCCCTGTCTTGCCTTGCTTAATTCTGCACAATCCTTACATCTCCTCTGAGGTCATGTTGACATTTCTGTAACTGAAATCAAATTTACTACCTTTCACTGCATTTGTTCAGAGATGATCTATTTTGAGTCGAAGTCATTTCACCGAGGCATCCTTTGTTCACCAAAGCCAATGGCAACAAAATGGTTGCTAGAAGGATTTTATACAGAACATACGAATTTACAATCATCATGATGAATATATGAAAAAAGATTTCTAATTGCTTGCTCTAAAAAGGGATAGTTCCTAAGTTCCAAATTAACTGTGTTTGTATTATAAACCGAAACATAGTCAGTATATATTCTACCATTCCTAATTTTGTTCTGTGATTGACAATGGATGCACGAATTTGTAATTTATCATAACAAGGAATGCATTACTAGCATCTTTCCATTTCACCAGCAGCAAATGCTCTCATCTGTGTAACAAAAGTTAATTTTGTTTTTCGTCCTTTGCGTATTTAGGTCTTCAGCTAGTCTTTTTGCATTTTTCAGTACTGTTCTGTAACGTCATCTTTACACTACATGTGACAATGTAAGGAATGCCTCTTGGCACAAGATGAATGTAAATGCCACAAAGCAAGTTAACAGACAGTATTGTGTGTATTCCTTTCCTTCTAATACAGGTGAGGGTAGCTGCCCTCTTAACATTTCCTTTTTGTCTGTAGCAGTGTAACTATTTTAGATGAAGACAGCAGAAAGTTCATGCCCTTTCAACAAAATGGAGGATGCTACTAGTTCAAGAAAACGCTTTTTGCTCTTTCAGTCTCAGCATCGAGTTTATTGAGACAACTAAATGAAGTTCTGGGAGAAGAATTACTGAAGCGTGTAACCCTCTGTGCAGACAACATTCCATTACCATTACTTCATGGGAAGAACATTTAGATATTCTATCTTGAGTTGTAGTAGCCTTTAGGAGAGCTGGTATAATGATCAACTTTGATAATTTTAAATTCAACAAATCACAGATTCATTAAATTCTAATAATTCCTACACAATGTCAGACAAGACTAGAGATTGGATGAATTTTTTAAAATAATCAAATAAATATAAAGATCCCATGGGGAAAAGATATGTCAACATCATTTAAAGCATGATGACATATTATACAGAAGGAGTGACATAAATTGAGATAACTGGAGACTATTTGAGACGAGAGATGAAGACAATCCTATAAAATAACTACACATTAGCTGTACTCACTTTGGACCACGCAAATGCATGTTGAACTAGCAAGAAAGTGTAATGTTCTACAGCACAGAACAAGTCTTGAGATCTCTGACAGGAAATTAAAGTTTCTGCTGACCACCATAAAGGTTTCATGCACAGCATCATAGAGCTGAAGCCTAGAGAAATTTCAGCATTATATCTTTATGGCCCATTGTTGGAATCTAAAGAAAATTTAATGCAAATTATGATTGTTATAGAAATCTATTTGAAATTTGTACAGCTCTATCCATTAAGAAAAGATAACAGCAAAATTACGATTAAAAAGTTGAAATATGAATACTGATTTGATAAATACCATGAAAAACTAGCAGATTTTGTCAGATAAGAGTCCAGAAATTCGTTCAAGTTTTTGGAAAGACTTCAGGCAGGAACATGGAATTCTACACATTTTGGTATCTTCTTGTAGTTTATCAACACATCCATTAGAAGAATTAATGCTTGAGTTGGGATGTCTATTACGTGCTCACTGTAGAAAAAAGGATAAGAAGTGGATTAGGCAACTTTGAAATAGTCATGGCTCAACTGGGTTACTACCACGTACAGTTCTCTTTGAATAAACACCAGACAGTAATTTTGATTAACATATTACTTTTTCGTAGAAACATGATCAACTTAGAATAACATTAGAGACAATGAAGAAAAAAGGAGAAGAAAGAAAATATGCATATGACAGAACTGTGAAACCAGTTACACATACTCTATTTGACTGGGTCTTCATTAAGATAGTACTAAATCCTCTAGATCGAATGACGAAATAAAAAAGTTCAGTCAGTATTATTATGGACGATTTAAAATTAGAAATGTTATTCATCACTATTCTGTTGAAGCTGAGATGACGAAGTCTTGAAAATATTATGGTCTACACTATATATAAAGCATATAAGCTACTTGACTATGTCTTCATTAAAATGGTACAAAGTCCTCTAGATCGAATGATGAGATAAAAAAGTTCAATCTTCATTATTATGGACAATTTAAAATTAGAAATATCGTTTGTCACAATTCTGTTGAAGATGAGATGAAGAAGTCTTGAAAATACTGTGGTCTCCAGTATACATAAGACATAAAATTGTATCATAATACAAAAATGTTGGAAGAGCACATGAATCAGCGAACAACAGCTTTGTTCCTATGAATATGTGAATTACTACGCTTTTACATTAGCAGATAAAAGTTAGTTGTGGGAGGGTTGGTGCTGGGAAATTTGTAAAACAATTCCAGTGTAGATTTCATTGCAATGTATTTATTATTAACTATTCTTTTGCACTCTTTAAATAAGTTTCCACTGGATTGTATAAACATGAACATTTATTACATGAACATGTATAGAACAGTGTAGAAGCATCATTAATATTCAAACAAACAAACACCTTCTCTATGAGAGTTTACTGGCACACATTCTCCAGTGTATGTTTCACTAACAGTTCTCTAAGTCGCCTATTCTGGGGGCTCTATACACAGACCATGCAGAGATCATAGCTGTGTCATACGTATTGTGACATCATGGCGTAAGCTGGCAGTTCCAGCTGTCACACACACACACACACACACACACTCAAGGAACACCTAAAGCAAATAATAGTACAACAGAAACAAACATTTGTACTAGCACATAATAACATATGTAATAATATACTACACAGACAGTAACAATTGCTTATTCTTAAAAAGGAAGCATAACTTTTAAATCTCCAATCATAGGGAATTCTTCAAATCTTTTTGTATAAAGTTGTGGACCAAACTTATTCCGTAATTAGAACAATTATAAGGATCACATTAAATAAATGTTACAATCAAACCAAAAACTGAATGTAGAAGTGCTTCTTAATTGACATTTAGCACACATAATGAGGTAAATGCGAAAACTGCATACAGTATTATAAACACAGGAGAAATATGCTGATAATTATTCTGAGTGTGGTGTAACTTGAAGCAAAGTCATATAAATAAGGTGACAAAAATGGTTGCAAATTTTTGGTGTGTGAAGGTTCATTTGTAAATGTGTGGATGAGACTTAAGAATGTGTAAAATGCGACACCCAATGTTCCAGGGCAAAAAAGAAAAGATTCCTCAGGAACTATGCGACTTGCGATGTTCCAGGGAAACAGGACAAAATTATATGGGAAAACAGTGACGTCCGACATACAAAAAGGACAGAATAATAGCATATATCATAGACTCATCTGGAAAGAGTTGAATGCACACGAGTGTCGCTCACAGCTGGATGGTTAACACAACATTAATTGACAACTCGTTTACTCATTTATGAACAATGAGGGTACAGAAAAACTTTGTAACTCTTACTTTTATTGGAAAAAAACCCGAATTTAACTGCAAAAAGTTCTGGACCAACACACGCAACCTGATATAAGCAAATAAGTGGTTATTATTTCTGAAGTAATGTCAATTAAATGTTAAGCATCATGAAGATAATACGATTTTTGATTCATATCTTAATATATTGAACATAGTTCATATTTACATTCCTTTTCAATTAATTAATTATTCTTGTACTTAAAACACATTTATCATTTTGTTTTGTTTCTTAAAAACTTCAAGCTTCAACTTTTAAGTACACACATTTTTGCATTATTACTCATTATAATTATTATTCTTACATTCTTTTCAAGTCTAATAACAATAGAGACTTAAATAAAAACTGTTCTATTAAAAAACTGAATCAGTTCTGTCAGTGTCATAAAATACATATGTTCATTCACTGTTGCTTTTTCTTCACCAAAGTTACTACACTATTCCATTTATTACAACCGTAGGGTCTCTTGGCTTTCCAATCACTATATCATATTTATGTCTTCCATGTAATGTATACTATTACATCAATTATTCATTTAAAATAGGATTTGAAAAGTGTTAACTTTCCTTTTTGGTGCCAACGTTAGATTGCTTTGTATGGATGCTACTTGAGGATCCAGAAAATGGATTCTCATGTAATCCTTTTTTGAATTCTTGAGTCTGGCGAACCCATTAAATAGCTTGACATTCGATTTATGCATTGTTTTAGTTCAATTTCTTACCTTACAGTCCATCTAATTTTCAGCATTCTTCTGTAGCACCACATCTCACATACCTTTTATTCTCTTCTGTTCTGGTTTCCCATAGTCTATGTTTCACTACCATAAAGTACTGTGCTCCAAATATACATTCTCAGAAATTAGTTCCTTAAGTTGAGGTCTATGTTTTATACCAGTAGATCTCTCTTGGCCAGGAATGGCCTTTTTGATAGAGCTGGTCTGCTTTTTATGTCACCTTGCTCCATCCATCATGGTTACTCGTATTTGGCTGCCTAGGTAGCAGAATTCCTTGACTTTGCTTACTATGTTGTCCCCAATTACGATGATATGTTTCTCACTGTTCTCATTTCTGCCATTTCGCATTACTTTCGTCTTTCTCCGATTTACTCTCATCTCATATTCTGTATCCATTAGACTATTCATTTCATTCAACAGACCTGTAATTCTTCTTCACTTTCACTGAGGAAATCAATGTCATCAGCGAATCTTTTCATTAATGTCCTTTCAACTCGAATTTTAATCCCACTTGTGAATCTTCTTTTATTTCCATTATTGCTTCTTTAATGCCTGGATTAAGCAGTAGGGGTGAACACCTACATCGCTGCCTTACACCCTTTTTAATCCGAGCACTTCATTTTTGGTCTCACAGTCTTATAGTTCTCTCTTGGTTCTTATATATATATTGCTGCATCGTGATTGGCTGAGAGCATCGTGATATTAGAAAGTTGAAAGTTAGAATTAGTTCAGGTGCTTTGAAAATTTCATTCATTATGTTTTCAATTAATTGCATTTATTTTATTTCTAATTGTTTGCTGCACGGTATTAATCGACACATTAACTTTTTTATTTACCTGCCAGCTGATAGTTGGATTCAAAAAGTCGAGCGCCCCCCCCCCTTGCGAACTACCGAATGTTTTGTCACCAGCAAATGGTAGTGAATGAGCGTGTTTGCCACTAAGGTAAAGTGGCTATAATAATTTACAAATTAGCCTCAACGAACGATAATACGCTGTTGGCAATTGGTTTGTTTCGTTAATTCGGAATTTTTTTCAGTATTTTTATACGCTGTTTCATCAAATAAGAGATAAAATGTGATTCTCCATAAATGAACAAAAGAGTTTATGGTCCATTTTTGAGTTCTAGCCCGACATTTTAATTTTTGAGTCATATATGAGAAGTGAACAATTATTCATCAACCAATGCATCGCCTGTATGTACAACAATAGCGCTGTTCGGCACTGTCATTCGATAACACTCCTCGCACACTGTCATTTTGTCAATGTTTATTTATGGTGCCATATGTATGAATTCACGTTTCATTTAAGTAAACCATTGGCTGCTTTGATGCTGGTGCTTCATTATTTCGTAAAAATCCAGTATAATATGGCCTTTTTGCAACAGTGTGGTGACTTTCGCGCATACCACGTTTTTTTGATACCTTTAAAATCCAAATCCCCATACACAGAACATTTTTTCTAAGAGTTTCCTTGCCACACTTGAAGTAATGTTCTCTGCGACAAAAGGTGTGCAGTTTTCCCAAATTTGGTGTCTTTTTATACTGTTGAAATTGGTTCCTACTGTCCATTAAAATTGCTACACCAAGAAGAATGCAGATGATAAACGGGTATTCATTGGACAAATATATTATACTAGAACTGACATGTGATTACATTTTCACGCAATTTGGGTGCATAGACACTGAGAAATCAGTACCCAGAACAACCACCTCTATCCGTAATAACGGCATTGATACGCCTGGGCATTGAGTCAAATAGAACTTGGATGGCGTCTACAGGTACAGTAGTGACTGGCGTATTGTGACGAGTCAGTTGCTCGGCCACCACTGACCAGACGTTTCCAATTGGTGAGAAATCTGGAGAATGTGCTGGCCAGGGCACCAGTCCAACATTTTCTGTATCCAGAAAAGCCTGCAACATACGGTCGTGCATTATCCTGCTGAAATGTAGGTTTTCACAGGGATCGAATGAAGGGTAGAGCCATGGGTCGTGTTGTTGTTGTTCTGATCTTCAGTCCTGAGACTGGTTTGATGCAGCTCTCCATGCTACTCTACCCTGTGCAAGCTTCTTCATCTCACAGTACATACTGCAGCCTACATCCTTCTGAATCTGCTTAGTGTATTCATCTCTTGGTCTCCCTCTACGATTTTTACCCTCCATGCTGCCCTCCAATACTAAATTGGTGATCTCTCGATGTCTCAGAACATGTCCTACCAACCGATCCCTTCTTCTAGTCAAGTTGTGCCACAAGCTCCTCTTCTCCCCAATTCTATTCAATACCTCCTCATTAGTTATGTGATCTACCCATCTAATCTTCAGCATCACCCGACTTAATTCGACTACATTCCATTATCCTCGTTTTGCTTTTGTTGATGGTCATCTTATATCCCACTTTCAAGACACTGTCCATTCCGTTCAGCTGCTCTTCCAAGTCCTTTGCTGTCTCTGATAGAATTACAATGTCATTGGCGAACCTTTAAGTTTTTATTTCTTCTCCATGGATTTTAATACCTACTCCGAACTTTTCTTTTGTTTCCTTTATTGCTTGCTCAATATACAGATTGAATAACATCAGGGAGACCCTACAACCCTGTCTCACTCCCTTCCCAACCACTGCTTCCCTTTCATACCCCTCGACTCTAATAACTGCCATCTGGTTTCCGTACAAATTGTAAATAGCCTTTCGCTTCCTGTATTTTACCCCTACCACCTTCAGAATTTGAAAGAGAGTATTCCAATCAACATTGTCAATAGCTTTCTCTAAGTCTACAAATGCTAGAAACGTCGGTTTCCCGTTCCTTAATCTTTCTTCTAAGATATGTCGTAGGGTCAGTATTGCCTCACGTGTTCCAACATTTCTACAGACTCCAAATTGCTCTTCCCCGAGGTCGGCTTCTATCAGTTTTTCCATTCGTCTGTAAAGAATTCGCGTTAGTATTTGCAGCTGTGACTTATTAAACTGATAGTTCGGTAATTTTCACATCTGCCAACACCTGCTTTCTTTGGGATTGGAAATATTACATTCTTCTTGAAGTCTGAGGGTATTTCACCTGTCTCATAGATGTTGCTCACCAGATGATAGAGTTTTGTCAGGACTGGCCCTCCCAAGGCCGTCAGTAGTTCTAATGGGATGTTGTCTACTCCCGGGGCCTTGTTTCGACTCAGGTCTTTCAGTGCTCTGTCAAACTCTTGACGCAGTATCATATCTCCCACTTCATCTTCATCTACATCCTCTTCCATTTCCATAATATTGTCCTCAAGTACATCACCCTTGTGTAGACCCTCTATATGCTCCTTCAACCTTTCTGCTTTCCCTTCTTTGCTTGGAACTGGGTTTCCATCAAAGCTCTTGATATTCATGCAAGTGGTTCTCCTTTCTCCAAAGGTCTTTTTAATTTTCCTGTAGGCAGTATTTATCTTATCTCTAGTGAGATAAGCCTCTACATCCTTACATTTGTCCTCAAGCCATCCCTGCTTAGCCATTTTGCACTTCCTGTCGATCTCATTTTTGAGACGTTTGTATTCCTTTTTGCCTACTTCATTTGGTGCATTTTTATATTTTCTCTTTCATCAATTAAATTCAATATTTCTTCTGTTACCCAAGGGTTTCTACTAGCCCTCATCTTTTTACCTACTTGATCCTCTGCCACCTTCACTATTTCATCCCTCAAAGCTACCCATTCTTCTTCTACTGTATTTCTTTCCCCCATTCCTGGCAATTGTTCACTTATGCTCTCCCTGAAACTCTGTATAATCTCTTGTTTAGTCAGTTTATCCAGGTCCCATATCCCTAAATTCCCACCTTTTTGCAGTTTCTTCAGTTTTAATCTACAGTTCATAACTAATAGATTGTGGTCAGAGTCCACATCTGCCCCTGGAAAGTCTTACAATTTAAAACCTGGTTCCTAAATCTCTGTCTTACCATTATACAATCTATCTGAAACCTTTTAGTATCTCCAGGGTTCTTCCATGTATACAACCTTCCTTCATGATTCTTGAACCAAGTGTTAGTTACGATTAAGTTATGCTCTGTGCAAAATTCTATCAGACGGCTTCCTCTTTCATTTCTTAGCCCCAATCCATATTCACCTATTATGTTTCCTTCTCTTGAATTTCAGTCACCCATGACTATTAAATTTTCGTCTCCCTTCACTACCTGAATAATTTCTTTTTCTCCTCATACATTTCATCAATTTCTTCGTCATCTGCAGAGCTAGTTGGCATATAAACTTGTACTACTGTAGTAGACGTCGGGATTCGTGTCTATCTTGGCCACAATTATGCGTTCACTATGCTGTTTGTAGTAGCTTACCCGTACACCTATTTTTTTATTCATTATTAAACCTACTCCTGCATTACCCCTATTTGATTTTGTATTTATAACCCTGTATTCACCTGACCAGAAGTCTTGTTCCTCCTGCCACCGAGTTTCACTAATTCCCACTATATCTAACTTAAACCTATCCATTTCCCTTTTTAGATTTTCTAACCTACCTGCCCGATTAAGGGATCTGACATTCCACGCTCCGATCAGTAGAACGCCAGTATTCTTTCTCCTGATAACATCGTCCTCTTGAGTAGTCTCGGCACGGAGATCCGAATGGGGGACTATTTTACCTCCGAAATATTTTACCCAAGAGGACGCCATCATCATTTAATCGTACAGTAAATCTGCTTGCCCTCGGGAAAAATTACGGCTGTAGTTTTCCCTTGCTGTCAGGGTCGTAACACATCTGAAATGTAACGTCCACTGTTCAAAGTGCCGTCAATGCGAACAAGAGGTGACCGTGACGTGTAACCAATGGCAACCCACACCATCACGCCGGGTGATATGCCAGTATGGCGATGACGAATACACGCTTCCGATGTGCGTTCACCGCGATGTCGCCAAACACGGATGCGACCATCATGATGCTGTAAACAGAACCTGGATTCGTCCGAAAAAAAGACGTTTTGCCATTCCTGCACCCAGGTTCATCGTTGACTACACCATCGCAAGCGCTCCTGTCTGTGATGCGGCGTCAAGGGTAACCGCAGCCATAGTCTCCGAGCTGACAGTCCATGCTGCTGCAAACGTCGTCGAAGTGTTCGTGCAGTTGGTTGTTGTCTTGCAAACGTCCCCATCTGTTGACTCAGCGATCGAGACGTGGCTGCACGATCCGTTACAGCCATGCGGATAAGATGCCTGTCATCTCGACTGCTAGTGATACGAGGCCGTTGGGATCCAGCACGGCGTTCCGTATTACCCTCCTGAACCCACCGACTCAATATTCTGCTAACAGTCATTGGATCTCGACCAACGCGAGCAGCAATGTCGCGATACGATAAACCGCAATCGCGATAGGCTACAATCCGACCTTTACCAAAGTCGGAAACGTGATGGTATGCATTTCTTCTCCTTACATGAAGCATCACAACAACGTTTCACCAGACGACGCCAGTCAACTGCTGTTTGTATTTGAGAAATCGGTTGGAAACTTTCCTCATGCCAGTACGTTTTAGGTGTCGCCACCGGCGCCAACCTTGTGTGAATGCTTTGAAAAGCTAATCATTTGCATATCACATCATCTTCTTCCTGTTGGTTAAATTTCGCGTCTGTAGCACGTCACCTTCATGGTGTACCAATTTTAATGGCCAGTAGTGTACTTATCTGTATTGTCACTATAATACTGATTGTCAGCTCCTTGCTTCATCAATTTTGGCGTAGAAACTTGAACTATGCTGTGCTCAGCTTCGTGTCCCTCCTTCTTTAATGTAGCTCAACTTTAATATTTTCGCAGTACGTTCTGTTGCCTTCTCCGCCTGCACGATACATCCATCCTGTTTCTCATGCCAACAGAGTTAATCACATTAACCACAAACCATCCCCGAAGACATTTTAGGCGCCCATCATCCATGCTTGCACTACGATGTAACAACACGCAATTTTTAATCAGTGTATGACTGTTCTAGTCACGTGACCAAGTTAGTTCCTGCTGTTGTCGCATTACCACTTCGCCTTTCCTGGTACATGGGCCGTGTACACATGCTGCGAGTACCCATGACAAAATACGGAATTCTATTTTAATCTATTTTAGCAGTTGACGGTGATATGAATATACATTTTAAGAGGACATGGCAGAATGGGAAGCAGCCACGTTATTTTTATTATTATTTTTAATGTTCTTGTTTCTGTTTCATGTTGCTCACTTTCAGAGATGCTTGTATGGTTATCCTGGTGATAACGACTGATAAATTCTAGTGTTTTGTACACTTTAAGCCGGTGGCTGAAATAACATTTTAACACTGACTTTATGTACGTATGCCCATATCAACTAGTTTTTTCACATTGTTTTCGTGATTTTCTTTAACTTATTTAAATGCATCTTTTGTGTTCTTTCGACCTCAGTGGCCTCACGTGGCTGTGTGTTTCTTTTCTTGTTCCTGTTTGAGCTCCATGACTACTGCTTTTTTTTAGTACTTCCAGTCAGTTTTACTTTATTAAGTAGTTTAAACTCTGCTGCACTTTTTCCTGACCCTCCTTTAATTTCTTCTTAATGGCCCTCATGGTTCTCTCTTGATTTTCACTAATTTCTGATTTTAATTCTTTCACAATTTCCTTTTAACTATGCTTAAATTCTAATTTTAATACATTCTTGAAGGTTTCTCTTCTCACGTTGAGTCGTGGCACTGTATCCAACTGACTGATACCTAGAGAGGGATTATGCTCAGTTCTGCTACAAACTGGGGTTCTCTCTAGCTCTTCTCGATCTTTTATCTGTGTCAGTGAGGTTTTCTTGTAATCAATTCTATCATTAGTTCGATGACTCTGGATCGTCCTTTAGTCACGCCCTCAAAACTGGAAACTTTGAATCCTGCAGTATCATAATATTTACCCTGTTTACCGTGCCGAGCTCCTACAATACTATCTAGTGGTATTTCTCTGAAAACGTTTTTACAATGGAGCAAGATGGGTTAGCACATTAGGCTCTCTTTCGAGAGGATGATAGTTCATATCCCCTGACCGCCCATCCTGATTTAGGTTTCCCATGATTTCCATGAAACTCAGGTAAATGGCTTCTTCGAAAAGGGCACGGTGTGGCGGTTTTTGCGTATCATCAACATGGACAAATGCAATGAATATGGGTGATATGACACTCTATGGTATTCTGCGGTTTGAATCCACCCTGTTATTTAGCAGTTGCATTGATTTGATTTTGTAAATGATACTGACAATATTATACACATGTATTGTGCATTATTCATACTACAACTTCTCCTGGATAATTATTTTGTTCACAGTGCACAAGAATTCCACCTGACGTAGTGTAATAATTTTGACTGTAAGTTGTGTTCATATCACTAAAATTACAGATCGTACATCAGAGCTTTTATAATTTTTGTCTTCGATGGATTTAATTATTCTTAGCAAATTGATCATGAAAAGGAACCACAGAATATCACCCCCACACAACACTGACGTATGCTACCAGAAATATTTTTCTCCATGATTCATGCGTAGTTTGATTTTAGCCTCATACATCAGCAAGTGAATCTTGTTCATCAAAATATACCATCTGCACTGTTCTTAGAAAACGCAGTCTGATTCGATTAATTTTTTTTATAAATAGAGTTCAGTACCACCGTTGCACATTCATTTCTTACACATCGGAATACTGTTTGCAGTTTCAAGTAATTTGAATTTGCTGCTGAGATAAAAGTTAAGATGGTGGCCAACAAAAGATAGAGGATCTCTTTTTTAATTAAGATTTTCCTTTGCTCAATAAATAATTAATCATTTAAACTGATGCTACCAAAAAAATTATTAATACTGTTTTGCAAATTAGTTTAACACAAAACCTTGATATTTCGACCAGAAGTGCAGACAAAGTTGTTATATAATCGCAACTAACAATGGCTGTGCTTCTTGCAGCTTTGATAAGACAGTTAATACAAAATTAAAAGGGGAAGTGATTATTAAATAATTAATCACAAATAGTTTTAACGCATTTGGCTCTATTTGTTTTATTTACCAGCAAATGAACATAAAACTTCAATAATTTTATGTTAAATGTTTTTCATTCAACATATCTCAAATCGATTCGCGTCTTGTGTCAGCGACGTACATCAGAAGAAGACGATAAAAGAGTACACAACAAAAGAAAAGAATGACATAGATTAACAAAGAATGTGAGACAAATATTGTCTCTGTTTTACGTAATTCTCATCTTTTTAAGAAATAATTACATAATTGAATGAATATTATTGAGTTACATAATTTTCCACACGTTCATATTCCACTTGTAATAATAATTATATATATATATATATATATATATATATACATATGTGTGTGTGTGTGTGTGTGTGTGTGTGTGTGTGTGTGTGTGTGTATGTGTATATATATATCGTGGATCTTATAACAGCAAGTTTCCTTCCCCATCCTTTCGTATTCCGAGCTTGTACTTCGTCTCTAATGACCTCACTTTCGCTGGGACAATCCTTTTGTCTTTCATTTTTACAAATGAAAATCAGAAATGCAGAACACGGACCTATCTTCTTCCACACAGATTCCATTACACGCCAAATGGTTTAAGAGTTTCGCATTCGGCAGCAAAAGTCGAACTAGGCACAACTGGCATTTTTTGTGACACTTTTCTTCGTGCAACAGTTCGTTGCTCTGCAGCGATGAGCTATAACTGGGCCAATCCTGTCAGTTGCCATGTTGGCTGTGTCAAAGGAGGTGGAATCTAGCTGTTGTAATCCAAGATGCTGTAAACTAATAGTCATCATACTTTTTTGTTCAAGAGCCATTACTGACATTGTGGGGCAACACCTCTGACCCTATATGTATTGATCTGGTTAATAATTTTAAACTACATAAACTAGTGTGCTCTTCTGATTGACTGATAACTCACATAAATTAGTATGTTATGAGCCTCCAAAGAACTAGCTCCCTGGTAATGGTCATTAAAACTAGGCACAATTCGCAAAATTTCGTGTCGACTGTTCTGTTGGTTGTTCTCCGTTTCTTGCTGCTGCCATCGTAGCTGTGACACTGTAATTGCCTGACGAGGTGTTATTGTGTTATCTGAATGAGTAGCTGATAACTGATTAATAGTAGTAATTGAACTTATATTTAAGTGCTTCTTATTTTTTAGAACACAATCAGAATATCGCTTTTCTTCTACTCATCAGGTTGTATTACAACAGTTTCAATTTAATTTCATCAACCTTGCTACAAATAAGTACCGCATTTGAAGAATCGTTTATATAATGCTCAGTCACAAATCCACGTTAGTACTGACTAAAATTTACACCATAGTAGGTAATCGGTATGAGGATACACGCCCGTGAGTTGTCAGCCATGGAAGACAAATAATAAAACATTCCTCACATCCTCTAAGCCCCTCCCAGTCTCCGAGCTACCTACCTCTCTGTCCTTGAGATAAGTGCCAGCTTTACTTAGCTCATGGCCGAATTAACCAATCTCAACTAAAGTATATTAATGTCTCTGTAAGTATTTTTGTTTGTACCTGAGCAGCAAATCTAACTTCTAAAAGGGTCTCCACGTTTTTTGACTTTTTTTTTGGATTCGGCTGTTAGTAGCTATGCAAAATATTATAAAATACTGCTGACAATCGTAGGCTGCACGAATACATGACTCAGCCGCTTTTGCCGACCACTACTGTAGACTGTCGTCCACATACGTTTTTTGTGCAATGGTACACTGTTTTACCTTCTCTTCACATCTTTCGTCTGTATGTTGTAGGTAACTGTTTCTCATTATTGTGTCCCAAATTGCACTCAATCGACTATTCTTCATCAAAGACCAAGCCTTGTCATACTAAGCCAGTCATAACTTCCCTCCCCTTACATATTTTGCTCATACTTACTGGCAATAGTTTTTCGGACGAGTGTGAGGAATCGTTAACAGAAAGATGACGTTTCGTTACGAATCTGACCGTGTCCCCGAAAAACGAAAAGTGTCTCTTAATTTACGAATAGTTGAGTTCGTCAAATTTAAAAAAAAAATTTGGTTTTAAAAGATATGCGTACATACATTTTACTTCTTTAATTGATTCCGTAACACACTTCCTAACAGTGACTAGTCCCAACCATGCTTAAATAACGAGTCAAAATTTATTCCGCTTACACGTTGATGTTTTCCATTAGTGTACTTCTTTCCCAAATAAATATTTCACTCTGTGACCATCCATGGAAGCCATTATGATTGCCCCCCCTCCCCCCCCCCCCACCCCCGTGGAAGTAATCCGAATAATTGCCCAATGATGGAAAACTTCCTAATTCCGAAAACTGTTCAAGGAATTTCGGTGTGACTCTCTGCACAAGACAGTTCTGCACGAAACCTAGGCAGTAACTCCGTGCTAGGATTGGGATATTAGACAATGACGTATCAATGTATCTGAATAGGGTACACAATATTTTTAATCAATATTTTTTCGAGCTGATATATCAGTAACATCGATATTTTGTGGTGATATAATAGGATAATATTATTATTACCGTCATCTAATTTATAACAGAGGAAACAATATATACTCTAAGAACTTAAAAGTAAAAAATTGATAGTGAAGTCCCTATGTTGTAAATATTTCGATATTAGAACTAATGTAGAAATGAGTTTCCTCTGTTATGAATTAGATGACGATGATAATAAAAATAATAATAATAATAATAATAATAATGTTATCCTGTTATATCACCATAAAATATCAATGTTACCAATATATCAGCTGGAAAAATATTGATTGACAAATGTCGTGTATCCCATTCTGATACATCGATATATCGTTAGCTAATATATATGAGAGAGAGAGAGAGATCCATAAGGAGTTACAGACGTTGCTTCATTTGCAGGAGGAGAACGATGACAAGTGTGGCCATGTCATACAATTCAGGCCGCTACCTCACTGTTTCAGTAAATCTTTCGTCATTTATTACAAATTTCAATGAAAGAAGTAACGATACAAATCAATTCATAACAAGTAACGAACAAAAAACAACTGATATTAACCACAGCGAAACGAAATATGGAGATCTGCATACAGCCGAGTATTGCGAGGAAATGAGCTTGGGGGTCAAGTGATCAACAACGGATGGATGACATCAGCTGTCAAAACTTTCTTTCCGAGTAACTTTGACAGTGCGGTGACAGACGTTACGTAACAAGACGGGACAGACAGTGTGGATGCCGCCATTTGAAATGCATTGCTAAGCTTCTGCTGGGACGAGACGGGACGTGATAGCTAGTGTGAATTGGCCTCCATGCGACAGTTCGACTGGGACAGACTGTGGTTACTCCACTGTAGCTTTGCTGAAGTATCAAATATGCTTCAGTATCCTGTGTGATTCTTACCTGACTGTGAACAAAGTGTGTACAATTAATGTGTGTTACAAGTTTTGGTAGTTGGCCATTCTTTCTTTCCATAGCTGCTGCTTTGATTCTTCCTTATTGCAGAAAACTAGTGCAAACTGCAGATATAAGTGATGGTTTTGAATAGATGCTTTTCACTGTTATTATAACCACAATCTGAGTTCTCACATAGAATAATATTGGGTAGTATTCTACAACCGGTATAAAATTTGTGTACATAATAAATATATGGTGGTAGTTTAGTTAAAGTCCTGACATAACATTGATATTAGAGATCCACAATGGCAAATATATGCAGCACTGAAATGCTCGTGAGAATTATACTTGCGACCTAAAACGTTTGTTTACCTATGTTTCCACAAAAGTGACTTATCAAGAAAAAATATTGAAATATGCGACAACAGTTGGCAATGGACGTAATGGAGGCATATTGAAAAAGGCAGAACCAGCGAAAGCACTACTTTAAACTTAGCAGCTCCTCTTACAGAATACGTGCCAGCTAATGCAATTGGCTGACCTGATATGCAAAATTCCAAACATTGTTGTTGTTGTCTTCAGTCAGAAGACTGGTTTGATGCAGCTCCTCATCTCCTAATAACTGCTGCAATTTACATCCTTCTCAATCAGCTAACAGTATTCATCTCTTTGTCTCCTGCTACGATTTTTATCCCCCACACTTACCTCAACAGAGGAAAGTCCACTAGATCTGACGGAATACCAATTCGATTCTACACAGAGTACGCAAAAGAACTTGCCCCCTTCTAACAGCCGCATACCACAAGTCTCTAGAGGAACAGAAGGTTACAAATGATTGGAAAAGAGAACAGGTAGTCCCAGTCTTAAAGAAGGGTCGTCGAGCAGATGCGCAAAACCATAGACCTATATCTCTGACATCGATCTGTTGTAGAATTTTAGAACATGTTTTTTGTTTGCGTATCATGTCATTTCTTGAAACCCAGAATCTACTCTGTAGGAATCAACATGGATTCCGGAAACAGCGATCGTGTGAGACCCAACTTGCTTTATTTGTTCATGAGACCCAGAAAATATTAAATACAGGCTCCTAGGTAGATGCCATTTTCCTTGACTTCTGGAAGGCGTTCGATACAGTTCCTCACTGTTGACTGATAAACAAAGTAAGAGCCTACTGAATATCAGACCAGCTGTGTGGCTGGATTGAAGAGTTTTTAGCAAACAAAACACAGCATGTTGTTCTCAATGGAGAGACGTCTATAGACGTTAAAGTAACCTCTGGCGTGCCACAGGGGAGTGTTATGGGACCACTGCTTTTCACAATATATATAAATGACCTAGTAGATAGTGTCGGAAGTTCCATGCGGCTTTTCGCGGATGCTGCTGTAGTATACAGAGAAGTTGCAGCATTAGAAAATTGTAGCGAAATGCAGGAAGATCTGCAGCAGATAGGCACTTGGTGCAGGGAGTGGCAACTGACCCTGAACATAGACAAATGTAATGTATTGCGAATACATAGAAAGAAGGATCCTTTATTGTATGACTATATGATAGCAGAACAAACACTGGTAGCAGATACTTCTGTAAAATATCTGGGAGTATGCGTACGGAACGATTTGAAGTGGAATGATCATATAAAATTAATTGTTGGTGGACGGGTGCCAGGTTGAGATTCATTGGGAGAGTCCTTAGAAAATGTAGTCCATCAACAAAGGAGATGGCTTACAAAACACTTGTTCGACCTATACTTCAGTATTGCTCAGTATTCCACTTCAACAATGTGGGAACCGTACCAGGTCGGGTTGACAGAGGAGATAGAGAAGATCCAAAGAAGAGCGGCACGTGTCGTCACAGGCTTATATGGTAAGCGTGATAGCGTTACAGAGATGTTTAGCAAGTTCAAGTGGCAGACTCTGCAAGAGAGGCGCTCTGCATCGCAGTGTAGCTTGCTGTCCAGTTTCGAGAGGGTGTGTTTCTGGATGAGGTATCGAATATATTGCTTCTCCCTACTTATACCTCCTGAGACCACGAATGTAAAATTAGAGAGATTCGAGCGCGCATGGAGGCTTTCTGGCAGTCGTTTTTTTGCGAACCATACGCGACTGGAACTGGAAAGGGAGGTAATGACAGTGGCATGTTAAGTGCCCTCCACCACACACCGTTGGGTGGTTTGCGGAGTATCACTGTCGATGTAGATGTACCTACAGTATAGGGTTGCCATATCTAGCTGTGACCTCATCAGGACCCTGAGATGTGGATGTAGAAATGAAGTAAAAAATTGATTTAATATAATTTAATATAATTACTTTTTATTTAGAACACGATTGCTTAGAACTTATGGTGGCAGAAGTAGTTGATATACCGTATTGGTTTTTTTTTTAAGATTTCATCTTTTTCAACAAGTCTTTTTGTCCATTAATATATTTATAAAACACTACGCAAGTCAGCTTGTAGTTAAACTGGCACTGTAAGATTGATCGTCCAGTCCCTAACAGTCGATTTCTTTCGTCAATCCACTTGGTCGACATCAGCAAAAATACTCTTTTCACAGTGGCGTTGTGGGCGGGAGTAGAAAACAAATACTCTTGCAATTTTAGTAGTTGGCATTTGCGTTCTGGATTTTCGGTTTCCTTGAGAAAGTAACTTCAACTTTCTTCCACGGAGTGTTTAGACTACCATTCCTCCGAGTCACGCTTAGTTTCTAAAACGAAACATATATTTCTGAAAACAATTGTCGCTTGAAATCTTCACACCACTTTTAGTCAGGTAAATAATAGTGTTTTCAATCATCACCCAATCTGGGCTTTCAGATAGTGTCATCCAATCAAATATTTGATGTTTATTAAAATAAACAGCACATTTCTCTAAGTAATTAAATGCCATGATATGGAAAGCCATTATCTATTCCTCAAATTTCGAAATTAAATCAATTAATTATTTCTGTATTAGGGTTCTCATTGTTGAGATTCATCTTGGTTTGCTGGCAATAAAATTGGCAGTCTTCCTTTCATTCATATTTCTTGTTTCAGTTGAGACTTTATTCTTCCGCAAGCTTTATATATATATATATATATATATATATATATATATATATATATATATAAACAGAGACAAGTTTGACTGCAGAAACATGATGTAAATTTCACTGACTGGACTACTGAAAAAATCCGAAAGTATTTGAGGTGGCCTATCTTCAGCATCAAAAAATTGTTCTGATGGAAGAATCCAAAGCTTAAGATTTCTTTCAGCTGCGGGCATTAATGGCAGCAAGGTAGAAGAACCTCATGATTCACGTCAGTGCTTGATATAGTACTGTGGAGGATATGAGCAGGGCGTCCAATTACTTCTACATTTTTCCTAGTCCTTCTTCAATTTAGAGAAAACATTCCACTGGCGGCGTCGATGAAGCCCTCCGAAATTGATGTTTGTACTGTTAATTTACCTAATCGAATTTGCAGTTGTCTAGGCAAAACTTTTCTGTTGTCTCTGGTGTTTCATTATTCAGCAAATCAAACTTCAACAGCTTCTGTTGGATTTCGTCAGCTTCAGTAAAGTGTTGAACAGCTAAAGCAAGCATCTTTTCAGCCCTGTGGTTCGATGCGTCGGTGCCTATGGCATAAAATGTAACTTCTTGAAGTCGTTTTATGCATTCGGTCACAGAGTGTGGTGCGTGAATACTTTTAACAATCGCTGTAGTTTTGGTTCTGGCTGTAGACTGCTTTGCAACGACTTTGGAGTGAGGATATTTTGCGGCATTCAGTTTTACGGTACAATCAAGGGAACTAAAGGACTGAAGACGCTTGACAACTTTATATAGCCTGTTGTTAATTGTGCAGTAGCAACGAGCAATTCTTCTTCGGTATCTTCTTTAACCGTGAATGTAGAAATAGGCTTTGATGTCGATGATACCGCTAATCTATTTATATGATTATCTCTGTGAGCTACTGAGGTGAAACAGTTACAAATCTCACACAACGCTTCCTGATCTATACGGCCTTACTTGACAAAAGACCGCTCTTTTGTGTCATCCGAAAAGTGACACTTTCTCTTTCCCCCTTAATTATTTTCGTAAGCTATAATAAGATAAGTTTATTAGACGGTAAGAAGTCGACAATAACACCTTGTTATCGAAGTACACATCACTATACACTTCACGCTGTATAGAAGCGTGATAAACACTACAAACGTTACTAACTTGCACTCGTTGTTCGTATTTCACTTAGAAAGAATCGTCTTACCAAATCGATATTCAAATGTGAACTGCCCGATTCTTCCGCGTGGCGCTGCTCGAATAGTTCAGCCCCATACTACTGGAGAAGTTTGGAATGTTCTCGAATTACGGCGCTAGAGCTAGAAGGTGCTTGCATCGTCGATACGGGATACACAAAATGCGATGCAATCTGTGAGGCGACCTTGTCAAGTTAAACTTGTTGACATAAATAAAACTAACTAAGGATGCATTTACATGTTGCGCTAACAGATGACTTCAGTACTTGGGTCAAGTTAGTAATAGTATTTTGCAAAATCGGGACAAAATTTGGTTTTGTCGGGTTGTCAGGACGAGAAGATCCATAAAGGTAACGGTCCCAATATATTGGGACGGATGGAAACCCTACTCCTGTATAAATTCGCGATCTCTTGACGTCTCAGAATGAATTCTATCAATCGATACCACCCTCTAGTCAGGTCATGCCACAATTTTTTTTTCTCGCCGATTCTGTTCAGGACCTCCTCATTAGTTGCATGATCTAACCTTCTAATCTTTGGCATTCTTCTGTAGCACCACATTTCAAAAGCCTTTATTCTCTTCTTGTCTAAACTGTTTATCCATGATTCACTTCCATACATGGCTACCTGTCATAAAAATACTTTCACATAAATCTTTGTAACGCTTAAATTTACATTAGATGTTAATAACTTCAGAAACGCTTCTCTTGCCATTTCCAGTCTATGTTTTATATCGTCTCTACTTCGACCATCATCAATAATTTTATTGACCAAATAGCAAAAGCTCATCTACTACTTTGTCTCGTCTGCTAATAATTCCCTTGGATTCACTGGTATAATTCTACGACATTCTATTATCCTTGTTTTACGTTTGCTAATGTTCATTTTATATCCGCCTTTCAATACACTCTCCATTCCATTCAGCTGCTCTTCTAAGTCCTCTACTTGTCTGACAGAATTACAGTGTCATCGGCGAGCATCTAAGTTTTTATTCCTACCCCCTAGACTTTAATTCCTACCAATTTTTTCTTTGGTTTCTTTTACTGCTTGCTCAGTGTACAGACTGAATAGCATCAGGAGTAGGCTACAATCTTACGTCATTCCATTATCAACCATTGCTTCCCTTTCATGCCCTCCCCTTGATTATTATAACTGCCATCTGGTTTCTGTACAAGTGGTAGATTGCCTTTCGTCCCTGTATTTTACTCCTGCTACCTTCAGGATTTCAAAGAGAGTACTCCTGTCAACATTGTCCAAAGCTTTCTCTAAGCCTGTAAATGCTATAAACATTGGTTTGCCTTTCCTTAAATTATCTTCTAAGAGGTGTCATAGGGTCTGTATAGCTTCATGTGCTACTACATTTCTCTGGAATCCAGCCTGATCTTCTCTGAGGTCAGGTTCTGCAGGTTTTTCCATTCTTCTGTAGGAATTCATGTTAGAATTTTGCAAGCAAGACTTATTAAACTGATAGTTCGGTATTATTCACACCTGTGAAACACCTTTGGTGTTGTAATTACTATATTCTTCTTGAAGTCTGAGGGCATGTCGTCTGTCTCATACATCCTGCATACCAGATGGAGGAGTTTCGTCGTAGATGGCTTTTCCAAGGCTATCAATAGTTTTGATGGAATCTTGTTTACTCTTGGGGGCTTGGATTTGACTTAGGTTTTTCACTGTTCTGTCAGATTCTTATCGCAGTATCTTATTTCATCTTCATTTTCGTTTTCTTCTATTTCTGTAATACTGCCTCCAAGATCCTCTATGTACTCCTTCCACCTTTCATCTTCCCCTTCTTTGCTTAGGATCAATTTTCCATCTGAGCTCTTCATATTCATACTTCTCTTTTCTCCAAAGGCCTCTTTCATTTTCCTGTAGGTAGTATTATCTTATCTCTAGTGATATGTGCTTCTAAATCCTTACGTTTGTCCTCTAGCCATTCCTGCTTAGCCATTTTGCACTTACTGCCCATCTAATTTTTTGGACGTTTTTAGACTTCTCAAAAATGAGATCGACAGGAATTGCAAAATGGCTAAGCAGGGATGACTAGCGGACAAATGTAAGGATGTAGAGGCTTATCTCACTAGGGGTAAGATAGATACTACCTACAGGATAATCAAAGAGACCTTTGGAGAAAAGAGAACCACTTGTATGAAAATCAAGAGCTCAGATGGAAACCCAGTTCTAAGCAAAGAAAGGAAATCAGAATGATGGAAGAAGTATATAGACAGTCTATACAGGGGCGATGTACTTGAGGACAATATTATGGAAATGGAAAAGGATGTAGATGAAGATGAAATGGGAGATACGATACTGCGTGAAGAGTTTGACAGAGCACTGAAAGACCTGAGTTGAAACAAGGCCCCAGGAGTAGACAACATTCCATTAGAACTACTGACGGCCTTGGGAGAGCCAGTCCTGACAAAACTCTACCATCCGGTGAGCAAGATGTACGAGACAGGCGAAATACCCTCAGACTTCAAGAAGAATATAATAATTCCAATCCCAAAGAAAGCAGGTGTTGACAGACGTGAAAATGACCGAACTATCAGTTTAATAAGTCACAGCTGCAAAATACTAACCCGAATTCTTTACAGACGAATGGAAAAACTGGTAGAAGCCGACCTCGGAGAAGATCAGTTTGGATTCCGTAGAAATATTGGAACACATGAGGCAATACTGACCCTACGACTTATCTTAGAAGAAAGATTAAGAAAAGGGAAACCTACGTTTCTAGCATTTGTAGACTTAGAGAAAGCTTTTGACGATGTTGACTGGAAAACTCTCTTTCAAATTCTAAGGGTGGCAGGGGTAAAACACAGGGAGCGAAAGGCTATTTACAATTTGTACAGAAACCAGATGGCAGTTATAAGAGTAGAGGGGCATGATAGGGAAGCAGTGGTTGGGAAGGGAGTGAGACAGGGTTGTAGGGTCTCCCTGATGTTATTCAATCTGTATACTGAGCAAGCAGTAAAGGAAACAAAAGAAAAATTCGGAGTAGGTATTAAAATCCATCGAGAAGAAACAAAAACTTTGAGGTTCGCCAATGACATTGTAATTCTGTCAGAGACAGCAAAGGACCTGGAAGAGCAATTGAACAGAATGGATGGTGTTTGAAAGGAGGATATAAGATGAACATGAACAAAAGCAAAACGAGGATAATGGAATGCAATCGAATTAAGTCGGGTGATGCTGCGGGTATTAGATTAGCAAATGAGACACTTAAAGTAGTAAAGGAGTTTTCCTATTTGGGGAGCAAAATAACTGATGATGGTCGAAGTAGAGAGGATATAAAATGTACACTGCCAGAGCAAGGAAAGCGTTTCTGAAGAAGAGAAATTTGTTAACGTCGAGTTTATATTTAAGTGTCAGGAAGTCGTTTCTGAAAGTATTTGTATGGAGTTTAGCCACATATGGAAGTGAAACATGGACGATAAATAGTTTGGACAAGAAGAGAATAGAAACTTTCGAAATGTGGTGCTACAGAAGAATGCTGAAGATTAAACGGGTAGATCACATAACAAATGAGGAGGTATTGAATAGAATTGGGGAGAAGAGGAGTTTGTGGCACAACTTGACAAGAAGAAGGGACCGGTTGGTAGGACATCAAGGGATCACAAATTTAGCATTGTAGCGCTGCGTGGAGGGTAAAAATCGTAGAGGGAGACCAAGAGATGAATACACTAAGCAGATTCAGGAGGATGTAGGTTGCAGTAAGTACTGGGAGATGAAGAAGCTTGCACAGGATAGAGTAGCATGGCGAGCTGCATCAAACCAGTCTCAGGACTGAAGACCACAACTACAACAGCTATCTGAGCAATTTATTTTATCTCATCATACATTTCTTCAGTCTCTTCATCATCTGTGGACCTTGTCAGCATGTAGACTTGTACTACTGTGCTGAGGGTAAGCTTCATGTTTATACCAGCTAGGGTAGTGTGTTCACTATGCTGTTCATAGTAGCTTACCCCATTCCTATTTTCTTATTCTTTCTAAAACCTACTCTTGCATTTCCACTATTTGATTTTGTATTTAGAACCCTGTATTCACCAGACCAGATGTCCAGTCTGTATAGAATCATATAAGACACACACACACACACACACACACACACACACACACACACACACACACACACATATATATATATATATATATATATATATATATATATATATATATATATATATATAATAATTTTGTACCATAGATAATACTGGTATACAAACAAAACAAGGAGAGATATTCTCTTCAATTATTAATCTTCACCTGTTTTGTCTCTATAAGTTGTAGCGGGCAGACATATGACGAGTTCGGATGAGTTAATATTGTTAAAAAAATGAGTATTCCAACGGTACATTAAAGAAGTGCTATAGAAAGTTATTAGGAAAGTAAAGTTTCTTCGTACATTCATATTCTGTTTATCATTTCGCCTAGAATGAGAATTCTGCATCGAGAGGATCGAAGCAAAGAAGAATAATTTGCGTGAGCAGAGGAGGTGCGATCTGAACCAGTATTGTCATACCAGTCTCTATGCACAATATCGGTAACAGGAAAAGGATGTACATTAATTTACGAATGTAAATCTAATAATTTATTGAATTTTAAGTCTTTGGTCACTTACCTAATGTCTTTGGTCACTTAGCTAATAGCATCAGAAGTCTGACAGATAGTCATATAGCATTTAAAAGGAAATTAAAAGAATTTCGTAATGGCAACTCCTTCTACTCATTAGATGAATTTTTGGATATAGTAAGTGGGTAATTTGCCCAACCCCCACAAAAAATTAAAAATATTATGTGTCATGTAATATTTCGTGTAATGTAATATCTTGTATAGACACCTTTTGTTAACCTGACATGTTGCACATCATTACGAATTGTCGTATTCATGATCCATGGAACAAGTACTAATCTAATCTATTCTAAGGGATTGTTGATATTAATGCCAGCTGAAGTTCACTCAAGATATGAGTTCTTTCCTATTTCTTTCAATTATTCTTTCGAAATTTCTTTCAATTATTCTTTCGAAATTTCTTTTCTAATTATTTAAGCAGCAAATTTTAATCAGTTTCCATTACATATTATATTTTATGCACGCCCCCCCCCCTATTGTCTCAGACAAGATTCAATGGCCACTGTGACAGTAAGGCGCCGAGCGGTATCTGAACAGACCTTTCAATTGTTGAGATATCATTTTTTTGAGGTAAATGGCCCATTTTATCATTACAAGAAACTAATGAGACCTTTGTTGCCTTTGTTACATGTCTGACAGATTGGAACTAAAGAAAACTTGAAGTAGCAAATTAAAATTAAATTCTGCCTACAAACGGCGCGCACTGGGAATGCTGATTTCAGCGGTAAAGACAAGAAGCTGCTACGCTGTATGCTCATATGGCTGTGCTTGGCGCCGTCTCTCTGGCAGTAAATAATCTCTGTTCCTTCCAATTAATATCCTTTATGCAAACCGCATTTCTATAGGAAAGACGAAAATTGGTGTAAAGTCAACATTAAAGTGCAAAATCATTCATTCAAATTCTGTAAGACTGTATCAGAGAATAATTTCATTAATGAATATGAATCTAAAACTGCTTTAATTGAAAAGTACCTCTACAAACATAATTTCGTTTTTGAAAATCTTGTCTTTCATAATTTTGTTAAATATTGTTCACAATGGAGTCAAAAGGAATGACCATTGTTGAGAACTCATTATAAAATGCAATATTCCAAGATATCGGAAATCCGAGCTTGGCAACAGTTGAAAGTAACGCGCCAACTCATTAGCTGGCCAATGCCTACAAAAACAAGCAGATTGACGTCCCAGTATTAAAAAATGACACTGGCAATATAACTAATCATGATGTCATTTTTATGAAGCTCGATGAGACAATTTCTCAGGTCTCACAGAGAACAATTTTTTCAAATAGTGAAACAGAAGCGCGCGGCAGTGACAATTCCTTTGATTATTTGCTCCCGACCTCGTGAACACAAGAACAGGAAATAGTTCACAAAAGCAATGCAAATACTAGTGAGACACACACTTTGACACAGCCAATGCAACTAATAACACAACAGTTTGCACTGCAAAATCAGTAATTTGACTATTTGAAGAATAGCATCTGTAAACAGTTCAGTGAGGTGAGCAAAACCATACGCACTGAATTATCTGATGAACTATCCGAGATGTTCACAGAGCTCAGTAAACAACTGAAACAGGAAATAATTACCGGCATGTCCCGCTATTTTGAATACATTAACGGAAAAAGTAACATCCGTAGACTATAAACAGGGACAACTTGCAGGTGAGTTACAAAACTTTGGTGAAGCATATTCTCAAAATTCAGAAAACGCATTCCAAAGTGGATGCAATGGTGAAAAATGTGACAAATGCAGTCAGCGAGCTGCAAGACGAATGCAAAAACCTACCTACAGAGATACACAAGTTGAGTCTAAGAGTAGATCAATTAAGTTTCAGGTCAGAGTTTACCAAAAAACAGAGAGAAAAGTTATGTGCAGATGTAAAGGAAATAACTGAAAAATCTGAAGCTGGGATGCTGGATAAGGGCAGCACCCTTGCTGAAAAGGTAGTGTCAGAATGCAAAATTTGTGTAGATACTGCAGAAGAAGCTCTAAAATAGAAAGAAAGTAAAACTTCTATTTAAAATAGATTAGGGTTTAAAGGAAGCAGAGCAAAGGTTACGAGGCAGTGATGCTAAAATTACTGACATTCCAAAACAACATATGACAGAAAACAAACCTATGCTTTTATAGAAGTTAGATACTTCACTGGTTACCCACAATACGGGGTTAGGTCCTCGAGGGAAAATAGCGAAGGTTGCATAACACAACAACACTTGCCAGCAGTTGCACAGGTCGAGCAAGCGCAGTTGCCATGTGCTACGCCATGTGCGGGCTTAAAAATGCCTGTCCTTGCCCACATTAGGGAAAACTCATTACCATCCCGGAACACGACATCGAATACTTTCTATCTGTACTGGAACTCAATAGATTTGATGTACGAAGAGAGGCCAGTACAACCCAAGCCTGTTAATATGCCGATAGTGACAGAGAGATTTACGGACCAACAAGTAAACAACGGATTCGTAGTACAACACGGATGGCAACGTTACCCCACACAGACCTATGGTAATGGTATCGGTAATCACAACGGCAATGGAGAAAGCCATAAATACAAAGGTGGATATAAAAGAAATGGGCAAAGATTTAGCAAACACAACTACAACGGGCGAGTGGCGTATGGCCAGCCTGTACAGTATGTACAGACACAAGCTACCGGCATTAATCAGCCGATCGCTTGGCAAACGCAAAACAATAACAGGCAACCGAATAACCCACGGACATCAGAAATCGGCCAGCAAAGCTACACACAAATGTCGAATAAAACGCAGAGGCAAACAGAATTTCAGTCGAGAGCCTCTCAGGACACAAATTGGCGTATCAAACACTAATGGTCCACATAGTGGAAGTTAACGCCTAACCCAGAGACCGATGCCACTGCAATGCTGGAAAACTTGAACCGGTCACGTTAGGCCCCCGTTCTGTGACCTTGGAGGGGAGTGGTGGCAGGAGCTTGTTTGAAAGTTGCTTTATCAGATACGACCATGATAATGATGTGAGAAATGATGTGTATCAAGGTAATGAGGGTACACAGAAAAACTTGACAGTGAGCAAGGTACAAGCTACTATTAAAGCCAAAATATTTGACCTTGATATACCTATTGTACTTGACACTTGTGCTACAACTAATTTGATGTCACAGGGATTCTTTCAAGAATTGAAGAAACGTGGACGTGTACCCATATTGCCAGTGCAAAATTGCAAGGTACAACTGCCACTGGTCAGAAATCGGAAGGAGTCAGGATACAAGCCTTAATTCCCGTGCAATTAGGACAGTTTTCTGTACGATGCAGTTTTTTGATAGTAGAGAAATTAATAGTTGATTGTTTAATAGGTGTGGATACATTTTGGACATACCAAGTACAATAGATGTAGGAAAAGGCCAATGTCGTATCAATGTAAATAACCAATTATTTGTAATAGACCTAATCAGGGAAAGTACTAATAGATGTAAAACTGAAGTTACTCACGACTTTGAAGTTCAAGTGGTAAATCCGATAGTTATGTTTGTCAACATGTACAATAACGAACAGTCGTCAGTAGGAGAGGTAAACGTCGACATAATAAGCACAAAGGTAAGTGAATCAAAGTGCTTGTCTCAGAAATAGCAAACGGAACTTAGGGAACTGATACTTGCTTATATACATGTATCTGAAAAAAGACCAGGTATTATTAAGGATTTTCTGTGCAAAAGGGAAGTGTGTCCTCATGAAACCTTTTGTTCTACCTCATACCCTAAACCATGGGCAAAGAGGGAAGCAGTAAGAAAAGAGATTAACAGGATGCTTGAATGGGACATAATACAACCATCACTTTCCCCTTATTGTAGTCCTATCTTGGCTGTGAGTAAGCCAGATGGCAAGGCATGCTTGGTCATTGGCGCACATAACATTACTGAGACTTTTGTACCAGTCTGAATACGTCCAGACAATTTAGAGGAACAGCTTATGAAATTCCATAATACTAAATTTGTTACTATAATCGACCTCCGGTCTTCAGATTGGCAAATAAAAATACATGAAGGAAGTTGGAAGTATACCACCTTTGTATGTGGGGGCAGGAGCTGCGAATTTCAAGTATTACCGTTTGGAATGAACGTAATTGCAGGTGTATTTATCTCTGCACTTGACAGATTGCTAGGGCCCGAACTTTTGAGAAATGTAACAGTAGCCGTGGACGACCTTTTAGTCTCTACACCTACTTGGGTAGAACATTTAAGATTAATTGAACAAGTATTGAGCCGTTTTTCCGAACATGGAGTAACAGCAAATCTCAAGAAATCTAATTTGGACCAGAAAAGGTAAAATTTTTAGGACACATAATCTCTTCAGAAGGCATACTGCCATTAGGAACTGCCCTGTTCCTCAAAACAAGAGACAATTAAAGGTATACTTAGGCCTAGCGTCATTTTTCAGGAAAGTCATCGCTAACCAACTTATGAACAATGATGCTTTACTCAATCTTCTCTGGAAAAACAGACTTTGGTTATGGGACAAGCAACGTCAAACCGATTTTGAAAACGTCAAGCAAGCCTTATTAAATGCTAATATTTTTTCTCAACCAGAGATGAAGGAAGATCTTTGTTTGTGCACCGACGTGTCTTCACACAGCCTGGATGCATGCCTTTTTCAAATAGAAGAAGAAGAGGGAAATCTCATCCCTAAAGTAATTATCGTCGCCAGTCGCACCTTATCCGAAGCTGAACATTCATATTCAGTCACGGAGTTGGAGGGTTTGGCTGTAATTTGGTCCTTTAAATAATTTGAATATTTCCTTCGGGGTAAACACACTAAAGTGCACCTATCATCTTTGTTAACGTGTAAATTGCTACACCGATGGATAGCCAGATGGTGTATCTATCTTCAAGAATTTGATTTTGAAATAGTATACATAATAGGAAATCAAAACATAATAGCTGATGCTCTTTCTAGACTACCACAAGGCTTAGGGGAATTCAACGATCTTTTAGAGCAGGGAGCTGAAATAAAAGCTATGTTAATGGAGGACAAAATACTCCGACCATACTATGTCCAAGTGTGCAAACATAAGGAGCAATTACAGCAGAAAGACAACGCTGGAATAAGGTAAGAGCAAAACTTACATGTAAAGGTGATGAAAACTTAAAAAGGTTTTTCACTATTCACAAAGGTGTTCTGTTCCATAGGAACCCTCCCGAACTAGAACAATGGCGCATGTGTTTGCCAGAGGAATATGTGGATGATTTTATCTTATACACACACTTGGGGCCATTACGGCACTGCAAAATGCGTTGATAAAATAGCTAAATATTGTTATTTCCCCAACCTTAGACGAAGATTACTACAGGTGGTAAGAAAGTGTATTGTTTGCCAAAAATCGAAACAGTCTAACACCTCCAAACAGATAGAACCACATTCCATTGTGGCTAACAAACCCCTAGAAAAGGTATCGTTAGATGTGGCTGGACACTATCACAGAGGTAAAGGGGAAGTAAAATATATAGTAGGCATGTATGATACTTTCACAAGATATGTAAAACTGTATGCTGTACAGAAAGTTACAGCCAGTTCAATTATATGACAAATTAAAGAGGATTATTTTGTAGAGTAGGAAGACCAGAAGTCATATTAACAGATAATGCCTCATATTTTGTGGAATGAAAATGAAAAGAGTGTGTAGATTCCAACCACATGAAACACATTTTAGTATCCAAATTTCATTCCGAAGTGTCCCCCATAGAAAGAGCGTTTAAGGAATTCAACAGGTTTGTGAGGACCTATATACCTCGAAAACATACAAAGTGCATTGAATATGTCACTCCTTTCGCACAAGTTGTTAACAACCTTCATCTACTGGATTTACACCAAATGAGCTGATGTTCAATTGCAAACAAGTAGACGAATGGGAAAAACATTTGCCCAAAATACCGATACCGGAATTATCACTGGATGATAAAATACGACAAGCAGTAATCAACCATGAAACCTGGGCTAAATATAGGAAAGGAATTTACGACAGAAAGCTGAAATGTACAACACAGTTTTACACAGGACAAAAGGTGTTACTTATAACCCATCCCAAATCCACAAAAATTGGAAAACTGAACAGAAAGTGGCAATTACTGTCTGATGCACCATACACAATTACTAAAATCCCCTACCCAGGAGCATACAGATTGGCACACACGAACACGGGTAAAGACAACGGCCTCTACCCACACAAAGACTTGATAAAGTTTACATATTGTAAAAGGGCTATGTACCTTCTGTGTTGTATATATGTATAATAATATTAGATTTAGGATGCTGGAAAATCACATTCCAGAATTTATGTTGTTAGTTGATAAAGAAAATTTTTGTTTGTGTTTTTTCTTATATGTCAAATTTGTAAATGATAAGGTGAGTGGATGTAACAAGGAAGAATAATACTTTTGTGTATCTAGATACGATGATACTTTAAACACAACGCTTCACCTTGCACGTTGTCCTGTTGTAAATGAATAAACAAACTTGTGAAACGCACGGTAGTGCGCAATGCACTACACAACTCCCCGCGACGTTAGTGTTAAACTACGAAATATCTACTGAAATCACGCTACTATGTACATTACATTTATATATTTAGAACTGAAGTACTGAAAGTCCACACACTAATTATAATTAAAGGGACTAGAAAACCCTAGCTTCAGGTAAACAAACGAGTACAATATGAGTGGCAAACTAAATAAGATGTCGCATCATGCCTATAATACACTCTATCTTTCAGATTTATAAGCTAAGTAGAGATGCACACATGACATTAAATGAGTTTGTGATAGTACGACTGCACACTGAAGTAAATGAATATATGGTTGAATACATTAAAGAGATATTAGTACACTAATCTATGAAGATTTAGTATTAAGTTTTTTTCTTCCAGGAAACGATGAATCGACACGTCCTAAAGTGAAGAAAGATAAATGCTTGTCGAGTGTTAGGTACCATATAAACATTAAGAAAGGACCGCACTGCAAGTAAATATAGTTGTAAGTTTATGATATGTATGAATGTGATAGTGTGAAAGTATGTGTTGAAGAATACAGTTGTAGTACGTCGCATATTATGATGCTGAACTAAGGTGGAGCACTAGCAAATACTCAAGGGGTCAAAACCTAACTACTGTGAGCATCGACTGCCCACGAAAGCGTCAAACACCTGATTTACATTGAAATTTTTATGCTTGTTTGTTAATCATATAAACACTATTTTACGCTCATTGTACATAACATACAGTATTGATGATACAACTCGGTATACCTCAGCATATGAAATGGTTATCCTTTATGCAATGAACTTAACAAGTAAATACGGAGTGCACTTACCTGGCAACGTGCGAGTACGGGTCGGTAACACTCTTGAAACGGCAGGTACCGCTCGGAGCCAACGCTCCTAAGCACACCTGAGCTACAGGCTGACGTCAAGACGTTGAAAGATCTGCAGGATCATGTTCTACACTGACTTAATGATGGCACCTTAGATGCATTACTTCAAATAAGCTTCGACTGTATTGTGGTCATGTTTTAAAGTCTGTTTGCTGTCTGACACATATAGGCACAGGCATCATTCAAATGTTCGTGATTTGTTGGTAATGTAACAAAAAACACAATTCATACAAGCAACAAATCCACAGCATCCAGGAAAAATGTGGATTCCAAAACGCAAATTCTTAAGAAGGAAAAAAAGGAAACTGGATTCATTTGAGATTATATTTACTTCAAATGCGCATTTTTAAGATTGATTCCGATAGAGGTCGTCAATTGAGTAGCATGTTTGCTCCTGGTATGAGAGAATTAGCCATCTGCATTTATCATAGACGCCCAGGGGAAGACCAGATGCGTAGAAATTAGTAAGCGAAACACACCCTACGTGGAGGCTTCTCTCATGTCCCCCATCACTTCGATTGCGTTGCTATTAAAACAAATATAGCACAACAAACTCTTTCGCAAAAAAACTGAAGTGAACGCTTTACAATATAATAAGAAATAAGTCTACTTAACACAAAAGAAAACCTCATTTTCTTAGTACTCATGAATAAAAGTTCTGACCTTTCGCGTCATAAAAAGAAACCATGCAATGTCAAAAGAAATAAAAGTTGTCTTTGGTAATCGGAATTTCCCCGATATTATCGCATTTTTGCTACTTATGGGAAATTATACAGCAATTCAAGCAGTATCCAGGTTTGTCTGGGCAGGTTGTACACTTGTATGGCGTATCAGTGCGCTTGCCTTGTTTCGCGCACTTCTACACCGCTTCCTTATAACTTGCTTCTTCCCTGCAGTAGCTTCCCGGTTTTGCACAACGTGTCTTTATTTGTGGTATTTCTTGCTCACATTTCGTGGAACATCCATTGGTGGAAGGAAGCCCTATATAATGTTCATTCTGTAATCGTACAACGTCATTTTATTTCCTGAGTATTTGTTGTACAGATATAGAGAACTGAAAACTAGGATGTCAATGACATCAAAGAATAATTTTTCAGCCAGTGGATATTCTTTCGTTCATATAAATAACACGCAAACATCTGATCTTGTTTATCAGTCCCAGATAGACGCATTGTACCTAATAATGGGCAAAGGTTTCGTGACTATTTGCTGGTGCGCATTCTTCACTTGCTCCATAACATTTAGATAATCTGTGGAAATGTAGGAAACGTCTCGTCGATCCTTCCATTTTCCAATCATAACTCCATTAGAATACCGCACAATTGTCTCTCCTCTCCCAAGTTTTGCCGATACAACGTCTTCGTGGGTATATTTCCTTTTTAATTTCAGAGTACCTGCGGAAAGTGTTTTTAGGTTCAACAGAGTTGTAGCTAAATGAAAATTGTTATAATAATTGTCCAAGTAAATGTGATGACCAGCATGCAGGTTTTCTGCCATCAAATTCAAAACGACCTTTTCAGCGTGACCTGCCCCCCCCCCCCCCCTCCCATATCTCCATTTCTCCCCGTGTACACAGCGCACTTATTTATGAAACCCTCTCGATTGAGCATGTACATCTTAATGTCATACTTATTACGTTTGCTTTTTATGCATTGTCTAAATGACAATCTTCCCCTCCAAAGAATCATTGATTCATCTATTGATAAATCTATTCCCGGGTAATACATTTGAGACATTCTCATGTCAAAATAATCCAATATAGCTCGTATCTTATACAAACGATCGTCTGGTTTTGGGTTTCCTGGAGGTGGATTTTTTGCAAAATGCAGAGAGCGTAATATGATCAAATACCTGTCTCTGCTTATACTCGTCGCTATTCCTCTATTCTCAAACAGCGGTTCTTTCTTCCAGTAGTCTTGTAATCGCGGGTATTTAACGTTACCCACATGTAACGAAACACCCAGGAAAACTAGTAATTCGCCTATACTTAGAGGTTTCTATTTACAGATCCCCGTTCAGCAATATGTTGACTGCGTTATCGTTCGTTTCGTCAACTACAAGTTGCAACAATTCGTCTGTTACCAATAATCTGAAGAAATCCATAGGAGAATTGCCACCGGGATGAATCTGCAGAACTTCTTCCTTTGTAAATGGGTGATACTGCATATTATGTTGTTCTTTATGCCAAGGACTCACCTGGATTATCTCCGTGTGACAGGTCGGGCCCTTTTTCGTCGTCTGTTTGCACACAGTCGTCGTGATCCGTATCGTCAGATTCGGAACTGTCACGAAACAGATTCGAAAGCTGTGCTTCCACGCTATCATCACTCTGCAATTCTTCTACAGCCTCTAAATGACAATCTCCGCGGTATGCCACGTCCTCACGACACAGAAAATCACTGTCGTCTAGTACACTAAGTAACTGTTCCTCTGTCAATTTAACACTTTTCCTGCTCCTTTTCACATTGGGAGGTCCAGGTGTCGGTTCATTAGTTGCAATTACGAACAATATACGTTCGATAAGTGACCACACAAAACAAAAGTTTGCACGCTTTGATGCTAGCTTAGACGCCGCAACTAGACTGCGTAATCCGACAGTGAGCACGGCCGCTTATAAACGTCAGCCGCACTGACTCATGGCTTCTTGTGACGCTCATAAGGGTCAGCTGCAGCGAAAGTGTTACATTACACTGAAATGAACACCATTAGCTGCTTACAGGCGTTGACGTACGTCAACGGGGACAGATGAAAATGTGTGCCCCAACCGGGACTCGAACCCGCGATCTCCTGCTTGGCAGACGCTCTATCCATCTGAGCCACCGAGGACACGGAGGATAGCGCGACTGCAGGGATTTCTCTCTGGCACGCCTCCCGCGAAACCCGCGTTCTCAACGTATTGTCCCGCACTACATTCGTGGTGCCCCCGCCCATTATACTCATTACTCGCGGCGCGTCGCCGATTCCCGTATGAGTTCGGGCTCTGTTTGTGCATTCGCACAGAAGAAGAAGATGGCCGGTGACCCTGAACTGTATATATACTAAGATGGTATCTGTTCTTTCTGACATCTTAGTATATAGAGAGTGTTAAACACTGAATAAGTTTTCGATACGATTGGGATCGGCAGGTTTGCATTGTGTTTATAAACAACATACTATTTTGTTCTTGTGATCACAATTACGTGAAGTAACGAGATGTAACTTGCACATAAATGCCCTTCCATGAAATTTCCTCAACCCTGGAAAGCACACTACAGAAATGTTGTGTAATGCAAAGGTATGAAAGACACTCAAACACAAAGCGCAAAAACGTATGAAACCTGAATGAGATTTTCACTCTACAGCGGAGTGTGCGCTGATATGAAACTTCCTGGCAGATTAAAACTGTGTGCCGGACCGAGACTCGAACTCAGGACCTCTGCCTTTCGCAGGCAAGTGCTCTACCAACTGAGCTACCCAAGCTCGACTCACGCCACGTCCTCTCAGCTTTACTTCCGCCAGTACCTCGCCTCCTACCTTCCAAACTTTACAGAAGCTCTCCTGCGAACCTTGCAGAACTAGCACTCCTGAAAGAAAGGATATTGCTTGGGTAACTCAGTTGGTAGAGCACTTGCCCGCGAAAGGCAAAGGTCCTGAGTTCGAGTCTCGGTCCGGCACACAGTTTTAATCTGCCAGGAAGTTTCATATCAGCGCACACTCCGCTGCAGAGTGAAAATCTCATTCTGGAAACATCCCCCAGGCTGTGGCTAAGCCATGTCTCCGCAATATCCTTTCTTTCAGGAGTGCTAGTTCGCAGGAGAGCTTCTGTAAAGTTTGGAAGGTAGGAGGCGAGGTACTGGCGGACGTAAAGCTGTAAGGACGGGGCGCGAGTCGTGCTTGGGTAGCTCAGTGGTAGAGCACTTGCCCGCGAAAGGCAAAGGTCCTGAGTTCGAGTCTCGGTCCGGCACACAGTTTTAATCTGCCGGGAAGTTTCATATGAAACCTGCCTACAAAATGTTAAGTTTCCGTGTGAGATATGTGGATGCGCGCGCGATGAACAGAAAATGACAATACTTGGTATAACATGAATTTTCTGTGCTCGACAACGTCATAGAAGCGGTAAGAAACTTTGTCGGCGGATGTGCGGCTGGTGCCCCGACTGAATAAGTGCGAGCGACGAGGTGAAATACGTTCCTCGGGACCGAGCGAGGTGGCGCAGTGGTTAGCACACTGGACTCGCATTCGGGAGGACGACGGTTCAATCCCGTCTCCGGCCATCCTGATTTAGGTTTTTAGTGATTTCCCTAAATCGTTTCAGGCGAATGCCGAGATGGTTCCTTTGAAAGGGCACGGCCGATTTCCTTCCCAATCCTTCCCTAACCCGAGCTTGCGCTCCGTCTCTAATGACCTCGTTGTCGACGGGACGTTAAACACTAACCACAACCACGTTGCTCGGGTCGTTGATACGCAAAACCAGTTGTCACCACATCAAAGATTTCGCAAAGGATCAGGCCACTGAACAGGAGCTTCACAAATTTGTGCAGTGAAGGCTATGTGAACGCACAACATGCGCAGTGTGACTTTGTATTAAACATGTGAAAGCGAGCTGGGACGGTAATAGATGTCGAGCTGCGCGCACATGCTTCGCAAGTTCAAACACTGGGCAGATATGGACTGTCAATAATGGGACTATGCGCCTACAGCAAGCACTTTGTTATGAAGGAAAACTTATGTATGTGTTAAGGGAGCTGACATGTCTCTATAAATTGACAACCATATAGGATAACTACAATTGCTAAAAATGAAGGCTATGCCCATACCAGCCAGAGTTATCAACCCATAAAAAGAGAAATAAGCTCAGGACTGTGTACCTTCGTATGACGTCAGTGCACAGTGGGGGGCAATTGTAAAGGAGGAGGAGGAGGATGTTAGTGTTTAACGTCCCGTCGACAACGAGGCCATTAGAGACGGAGCGCAAGCTCGGGTTAGGGAAGGATGGTGAAGGAAATCGGCCGTGCCCTTTCAAAGGAACCATCCCGGCATTTGCCTGAAACGATTTAGGGAAATCACGGAAAACCGAAATCAGGATGGCTGGAGACGGGATTGAACCGTCGTCCTCCCGAATGCGAGTCCAGTGTGCTAACCACTGCGCCACCTCGCTGGGTCAATTGTAAAGAATCATATATATATATATATATATATATATATATATATATATATATATATATATATATATATATATATATATATATATATATATATATATATATATATATATATATATATATATATTGTTGTGGCGTAACAAGACAGCTACGCCACACTGAAGTAGCCGAAAGGCACGCGTAATCTCACGTTGGCTAAAGAGAGGTCTGAAACAGGATACGTAATGAATGGTAGCAAGAAAAGTACGTAGCTGCTATAATACTTAACTTTTAATCCTTCATTTGAATACAGCATTCCTTGATGATACAAGTGAGACTCTATCTTAAAATGGTTAATGGCGCCTTGCTAGGTCGTAGCCATTGACTTAGCTGAAGACTATTCTAACTGTCTCTCGGCAAATGAGAGAAAGGCTTCGTCAGTATAGTCGCTAGCAATGTCGTCCGTACAACTGGGGCGAGTGCTAGTCCGTATCTCGAGACCTGCCTTGTGGTGGCGCTCGGTCTGCGATCACACAGTGGCGACACGCGGGTCCGACATGTACTAAATGGACCGCGGCCGATTTAAGCTACCACCTAGCAAGTGTGGTGTCCGGCGGTGACACCACATTCCTCCCCCGCAAATCGGCGAACGGTCGTGTTATAAGGCTTCCGCCCGCCGTGGGGAGGACCCCATGTTGACGTATGCGATGAGGTGGGGAGCCTAACAACAGGCGAGGCTGTGCCACCCGCACCCGGCCATTCGGTCCGAGGGGAGCTAGGTAACGCCTGAAAACCTAGTCCAGGGTGCGCGTCAACATGCGGTGTATGCGCCCATAATGAGACAGGAGGGGCCGAAGGGTCGACCTCCATTGCGTCGGGGTACCCGACGCGCGAAGACGCCATGTGGTCCGGAGCGGGCAAGAGGTCCATGGCGGAGGACGGCTGGTCACGGGAAGCGATCGGCGGCGCGTGACCCAGGGAGGCGCTTGGCGGCTGCAGCGAAGCGTCGAATGCGGGCGGCGCCGGCTGGAGGACAGGCGGCGGTGGCGGCGGCGGCAGCGGCGCGTCGCCATGGGGCAAAATGGAAGGCATTGTCGGTAACACCTGGGGATGAGGCGAGCCAGTAGATGGGTCCCCAGGGCGCTGACCGGACGGCACCGTCGCTGAAAGCAGACGGGGAGCGGCAGAACCCGTGCGACGACAGAGGCGCAGCTGATTGAGATGCCGACGCATCTCACCAGAGGCCCCCAAAACCAAATACATTGCGCGGCCGAGGCAGCGAAGAATGCTCCCTGCGAGCCAACGCCGTGAACCTCGATAGTTGCGATAAAATACAACGTCGCCTGGAGCAAAAGCAGGAGTCTGCCGCTGCACAGGAACCTGATGCGGCGGATCCAGCAAAGACATCAAGGTTCGATGAGGACCACCGTGGAGCAACTCAGCCGGCGAGCGACCATCTCGGGGCTGAGAGCGATACGATGACAAAACGAGCAACAACGCGTCCTCCCGAGAATGCGACTCTTTCAACTTCAACAACTGTGACTTGAAAGTCCGGACCAATCGTTCAGCGGCACTGTTTGACTGAGGCGAAAACGGCGCGGATGTCAGATGTTGAATACCATTGGCCTGGCAGAATGACTGAAATTCTGCAGACATGAATTGTGGGCCATTGTCGGAAACAATAGTCTGCGGAAGGCCTTCAACACAAAAGATAGCAGACAACGCTTGGATGGTGGCAGAGGACGTCGTGGAAGACATCCGGACAACAAAAGGAAAATTACTGAAGGCATCTACCAGAACCAACCATCGAGCATTCCAGAATGGACCAGCAAAATCGATGTGCAAGCGTTGCCAAGGGGAAGTGGCTTTTGGCCATGCAAAGACTTTCCGCGGCGGTGCGGATTGTTGTTCGGCACACGCCATGCAAGAAGAACACATATTCGTAATCGCAGCATCGATTCCGAATCAAGTACAGTGCTGACGAGCAAGTTGTTTCGTACGCACTATACCCCAATGTCCTTGGTGAAGAAGCCGTAAAACAGAGGACTGTAACACACCGTGGGACCACGACTCTGGATTGATCATTATCAGAACGCAACAACAAAACACCACGTCGTACAAAAAGTCTCTCCTTGTGAGCAAAAAATCGGCGAACCAACGGATCCTCGATCCGAGACGTTGACAAAGGCCATTGCGTAGCAACAAAACGCAAAACGGTAGCAAGGACAGGGTCAGCAGCTGTGGCTGTAGCTACACGACGAAAATCCATCGGAAACGATTCGACCACTTCATCGGTTTCCGAATCAATGAACATGCAAGCAAGTTCGGAAGAATCGAACGCTTTATCCTCAGCAACAGGCAAACGGGACAACGCATCGGCGTTTCCGTGCTTAGCAGTGGACCGATACAAGATATCGTAGCGGTACTGCGAGGGGAAAATAGACCAGCGAATGAATTTCTGCGCTGTACGCGGAGGTACAGGCTTGTTCGGATGAAAAAGCGATGTCAAAGGTTTGTGGTCTGTGATGATGGTAAAGTGACGACCATACAAGAAATCATGGAACTTAGTAACACCAAACACGAGAGCCAAAGCTTCTTTCTCTATCTGTGAATAATTTCTTTGCGCAGACGAGAGCAATTTGGATGCAAAGTCAATAGGGCGATCATGCGACCCATCTTTGTGCGCAAGCACAGCACCGATCCCGAAATCCGATGCATCTACCATCAACAAAAGGGGTTTCTGGGGATCGAATGGCGTAAGGCAAGTATTTGAAAGAAACGCCGATTTCAACTGGCGAAAGGCGCGTTCGCATTCCGTCGTCCAGACGAACGGAACACCCTTACGGCGTAAACGATGAAGCGGAGCTGAAATGGAAGAGGCATTGCGCAGAAACCGATGATAACAGTTAATTTTACCCAACACACTCTGTAGCTGCTTCACATTCTGTGGCGAAGGCAAATCTTGTATGGCCCGGAGGTGCTCTGGACTCGGATGTATGCCTTGGGAATTGATGACATGTCCCAGGTATGGTAAGTCCCGAGCAAAAAACACACATTTGTCCTTCCGCAAGCGAAGACCATTTTGTCGCAACACCTGAAATAATGTTCGTAGGTGTGCTAAATGCTCGTCGGCTGTCTTTCCGGAGATCACAATATCGTCCAGATAGTTCACAGCAGTAGGGACCGACGCACAAACAGTTTGTAAATATTGCTGAAACAATGCAGGGGCGGATGCACACCCGAATGGCAGTCTTTTAAATCGGTACAAACCAAGATGCGTGTTAACCACCAAGACGCGCTGGGATTCGGCGTCCACTGGGATTTGCAAGTACGCATCTGCTAGATCCAACTTTGAAAAGTATTTACCCGGGCACAGTTTATCAAAAAGATCTTCCAGGCGGGGTAAGGGAAAAGTTGCAATCACGAGTTGTGGATTCACTGTTGCCTTGAAGTCCACACAAAGTCTCAGTTTTCCGGAAGGTTTTGGCAAAATTACTAAGGGTGAGGCCCAGAGAGAAGCTTGCACACGTTCAATTACACCTTGTGATTCTAAATCGTTTAATGTTCGTGCGACCTCATCACGCAATGCGTGAGGAACATTGCGCGCTCTGAAAAATTTCGGTTGCGCATTTACTTTCAGTTCCAAATGTGCTTCATAATTCTTAGCGCAACCAAGGCCCGGTGCAAAAATGTCTGCAAAGTCTTCACATAGCCGAGAAACACTGTCTGAAGGCACAGTCTGATTCACTGATATGAACTGGTTTACAATAGACAAGTTAAACAACTTAAATAAATCTAAACCAAACAAGTTCACTGCAGTAGAAGAACGAAGGACGTAAAATGACACAAGTTTTGTTTGTCCTTTGTATGTTGCAAGAAGACTGCACTGTCCTAACACAGGGATCTGCTGTCCTGGATATGTAGTGAGCTTAACATTTGCGGAACGCAACGGAGGGTTGCCCAGTTGTTTGTACGTGTCATGATTGAGCAAAGAAACTGCAGCTCCAGTATCGAGCTGGAATGGTATGACCTTGCCATTAAAGTCCAAATCCACAAAAAGTTTATTGTCCTGCTGACGACAAGAGCGACTGTCTCGTGCAAATTGAACTGATACAGGTACAGCAGCACTTGCTAATTGACGCGATTTCCGGCGACGTCGACGCACAGTATTTGTGGGACGAACACAGTCACTGTTAGAGACAGTGGCACTGGACGAAGTGGAATTAACTACATGAATATCCATGGGCGAAGGTTCACGAGCCTGAGTAGTCTTGGTTCGATTCGGGTGCGAAGCAAAAGGCCTGGAATGGTTGTGATTGTCTGATCTGAGCTTTTTCTGGCAAACACTTTGAATATGTCCTTTCTTATTACAGTAAAAACAACTAGCTTGGCGTGACAGGCAATTTTCATGCAAATGTCTAGTTGCACACCGTGGGCATGATTTCACTGCGTTTGTGTGCTGGCGCGGCACACCTGGTTTAGAGCGTGGCGGCAGCTGCGTGGACGTGCGCGAGGGCAGATTACCGGGCCGCGCAGCGCGCCTGGCGGGCCGGTTAATGTTACACACGGCTGACGAAATTTCAAAAGATTCCTGAGCAAAGTCAAGCGTGTCCTGTCTATCCAATATGTCTATCACTTGTTGAAGGGAGGGATTAACTAGTTTCAAAATCTGCTCCCGTATGCGAACATCAGAAACGTTCTGTGCTATTGCATCACATACCATTGTATCGGAATAAGGGAGTCCACATTCACACTCAAAAGCACAATCCCTTGTAAGGCCTTGCAAAGTTGCAACCCACTCCCTATTAGTTTGACCGGCCGTACGTTTTGTACGAAAGAAAGTATACCTTTTTGCAACGACATTAACTGTTTCTTTGAAATAGGCGTCCAATGCCGACAAAATTTCTTCGTAGGACAGAGTTGCTACGTCGCGTCGGGGAAACAATTTCACTATCACACGGTACGTTTGCACCCCTACACACGCCAATAAATGAGGCTGCCGCTCGTTACCTTGAATTCTGTAGGCGGCGAGATGAAATCCAAACTGGCGTGACCACTCAGTCCATGTCTCTTGGGTTGGGTCAAACTTGCGAAACGGCGGTGCAACTGCATGTTGTGGCTGTGGTAGCGGTGAAGCGGCGGCTGCCGCATCCTGTTGCAGTGCACGTTGACCCTGGACGAGCTGTCCAAGGGCATCCAATAACGCCTGCGTCTGCTGATTCTGCAAGCGATAAAATTCGGACAGTACATCTGGCGAAGCCATGACACAAGTAAATGTAAGCAATTAGAAAGAACAAGACCCTTTCCGTTGACTCGTCGCCAACTGTTGTGGCGTAACAAGACAGCTACGCCACACTGAAGTAGCCGAAAGGCACGCGTAATCTCACGTTGGCTAAAGAGAGGTCTGAAACAGGATACGTAATGAATGGTAGCAAGAAAAGTACGTAGCTGCTATAATACGTAACTTTTAATCCTTCATTTGAATACAGCATTCCTTGATGATACAAGTGAGACTCTATCTTAAAATGGTTAATGGCGCCTTGCTAGGTCGTAGCCATTGACTTAGCTGAAGGCTATTCTAACTGTCTCTCGGCAAATGAGAGAAAGGCTTCGTCAGTATAGTCGCTAGCAATGTCGTCCGTACAACTGGGGCGAGTGCTAGTCCGTACCTCGAGACCTGCCTTGTGGTGGCGCTCGGTCTGCGATCACACAGTGGCGACACGCGGGTCCGACATGTACTAAATGGACCGCGGCCGATTTAAGCTACCACCTAGCAAGTGTGGTGTCCGGCGGTGACACCACACATATATATATATATATATATATATATATATATATATATATATATATATATATATATATATATAGGGTGAGTCACCTAACGTTACCGCTGAATATACTTCGTAAACCACATCAAATACTGACGAATTGATACCACAGACCGAACGTGAGGAGAGGGGCTAGTGTAATTGTTTAATACAAACCATACAAAAATGCACGGAAGTATGTTTTTTAACACAAATCTACGTTTTTTTAAATGGAACCCCGTTAGTTTTGTTAGCACATCTGAACATATAAACAAATACGTAATCAGTGCCGTTTGTTGCATTGTAAAATGTTAATTACATCCGGAGATATTGTAACCTAAAGTTGACGCTTGAAACCTCCGACGTTCAGTTGCGTGTTGTAACAAACACGGGCCACGGTCGGCGAGCAGCATCTGCAGGGACATGTTTACGATGACGACCGTGTTTGCGAGTGTGGCTGTAGTGCGCTGTTGTGGTTTGGTCTAGCTGTCGCAGTGTCCGCATGTAGCGCTTGCTGCTATTGTTATTCTGCATTCGTCTCCGCACGCAGACCAACTGTAGTACACCGTGTTACCAGACGTCTGTGATAGTGTAGTATTGTAGGAACTGTGACAATGGTGTATTCGAACTCTGAAAAGGCGGAGATGATACTCATCTATGGCGAGTGTCGACGAAATGCAGCTGAAGCCTGCAGGGAGTATGCAGAACGGTACCCGGACAGAGAGCATTCAACGTGCCGCACATTGCAAAACATCTACCACCAACTGTACGCAACAGGTATGGTTATAGCACGCAAACGGGTCCAGAACAGGCCCATCACAGGAGACGCAGGTGCAGTTGGTGTGTTAGCTGCTGTTGCCATGAACCCACACATGAGTACACGGGACATTGCGAGAGCCGGTGGACTGAGTCAAAGTAGTGTCATGCGCATACTGCATTGTCACCGCCTTCACCCGTTTCATGTGTCGCTACATCAGCAATTACATGGTGATGACTTTAATAATCGAGTGCAATTCTGTCAATGCGCATTAACAGAGAATGCGTTGCAGTTCTACCTGTTTACCGATGAAGCGGGTTTCACAAACCACGGGGCAGTGAATCTACGGAACATGCATTACTGGTCCGTGGACAATCCTCGCTGGCTCAGACAGGTAGAACGACAGCGAGAGTGGGCTGTAAATGTATGGTGCGGAATCATTGGCGACCACCTCATTGGTCCTCACTTCATTGCAGGGGCCCAAACAGCTGCAACATACATCGCGTTTCTACAGAATGATTTGCCAACGTTGCTCGAAAATGTCCCACTGGAAACGCGTCGACGTATTTGGTATCAGCATGACGGTGCACCTGCACATTCCGCAATTAACACTAGGCTGACCCTTGACAGGATGTTCGACGGGCGTTTCATAGGACGTGGAGGACACATAAATTGGCCAGCCCGTTCTCCTGATCTTACACCTCTGGACTTCTTTCTTCGGGGAACGTTAAAGGAGAATGTGTACCGTGATGTGCCTACAACCCCAGAGGATATGAAACAACGTATTATGGCAGCCTGCGGCGACATTACACCAGATGTACTGCGGCGTGTACGACATTCATTACGCGAGAGATTGCAATTGTGTGCAGCAAATGATGGCCACCACATTGAACATCTATTGGCCTGACATGTCGGGACACACTCTATTCCACTCCGTAATTGAAAACGGAAACCACGTGCGTACGTGTACCTCACCCCTCATGGTAATATACATGTGCGTCAGTGAAAAAGACCAATAAAAAGGTGTTAGCATGTGGACGTAATGTGCTGTTCCAGTCTCTTCTGTACCTAAGGTCCATCACCGTTCCCTTTGGATCCCTACGTAATTCGGTGCTCCCCGATACACACGATCGAACAGCGGAGGAGTGGTACTCAAGCGTCAACTTTAGGTTACAATATCTCTGGATGTAATTAACATTTTACAATGCAACAAACGGCACTGATTACGTATTTGTTTATATGTTCAGATGTGCTAACAAAACTAACGGGGTTCCATTTAAAAAACCGTAGGTTTGTGTTAAAAAACATACTTCCGTGCACTTTTTTTATGGTTTGTATTAACCAATTACACTAGCCCCTCTCTTCACGTTCGGTCTGTGGTATCGATTCGTCAGTATTTGATGTGGTTTACGAAATATATCCAGCGGTAATGTTAGGTGACTCACCCTGTATATATAATAATTTTGTACCATAGATACTATTAGCATACAAACAAAACAAGGAGAGATATGCTCTTAAATTAATTAATCTTCACCTGTTTTGTCTCTATAAGTGGTAGCTGGCGGACGTATGACGAGCTCCGCCGAGATAATATTGTTAAAAAAATGTGTATTCCAACCGTACATCGAAGAAGTGCGGTAGAAAGTCATTAGGGAAGCAAAGATTATTTGTACATTCATATTCTGTTCATCATTTTGCCTGCACCGAGAATCCTGCACCAGGAGGATCGAAGCAAACAAGAATAATTTGCGTGAGCAGAGGAAGTGCGATCCGGGACCAGTATTGTCATACCAATTTGTATGCACAATAGCGGTAATAGGAAAAGGATGTATGATACGTAAATTTCGAATGTTAATCTAATAATACATTGAATATTAAAGGTCTGTTGATATTAATGCCACCTAAAGTTCACTCAGGATATGAGTACTTTCCAATTTCTTTCAATTATTCTTCGAAATTTCTTTTTTAATTATTTAAGCAGCAATTTTTAATCAGTCTCCATTATACATTATATTTTATTCTCCACCTCCCCCATTCTCTCAGACACCAGTCAAGTCACCTGACCAGAAGTCCTGTTTCTCCTGCCCCTGAACCTCACCATTTCCCATTGTATCTAACTTTAACCTATCCGTTACCCATTTTAAATTTTATAACTTAACTTCCTGATTAAGAAATCTAACATTCCACACTCTAGTCTGTAGAACGCCAGCTTTGTTTCTCCTGATGATGATATCCTCCTGAGTAGTCACTGTCCTGAAATCTGAATGGAGTGCTATTATCCTCTGCAGTATTTTACCCAAGATGATGCCTTAATCGTTTAACCATACAGCAGAGCTTAATGTCCTCAGGAAATAATTACGGCTGTATTTTCCCTTTTCTTCCAGCTGTTTGCAGTACCAGCACAGCAGGCCTGTTTCGATTGTTGTTGCAAGACTAGATCAGGCAGTCATCCAGACTGTTGTTCATGCAATGGCTGGAAAGGCTGCTGCCCCTCTTCAAGAACCGCATGTTTTCTGACCTCTCAGCAGATACTCCCCCATTGTGGTTACAACCATGCTACGGTTATGTGTATCGCAGAGGCAGCTAGGCCTCACCACTAGTGGCAACGTCTATGGTTCCCGTTAGAAACGCCAATTTCATACAAGAGTATAGGACCCTGCATAACCTCTATTAGAAAGTATACAGGCCAGTATTTTAAACACTCAGATATTTCGAGTCGCCAGCGCTCATTCCCCGTGCTTGGAAAAGAACAGGTTGTGGGTGTGTAATGCCCATCAGTTTTAAATTTTCAAAAAATTAATAGTTGATTTGAATATCGAGATGGTGGATCTTTTCGAAAGCTACAGTCACAAATTAGAGCTTAAAATACTCGTTTTTGTGTTATTATTTTCTTAACATTAGTGTTAGTACATGTTTCGTATCAATTTTTAGAAACTGAGTCCAATCCAAGCCCAATTCATGAGCTACTGGAAAATATTAGTGATAGTGTATTTTAATGAAAGTAGCAGTAGTTCATGAAGCTACAATGACATCCTTGCAATATTTTAAATGAGTCAATGTTTTCTTAAGCACAAGTGTTATGTAACGCAGAAATGTACAGTCTGTAATGTACTCCCCAGATATTATGTTTCGCTATCTCTCTAAAAATTGATAATAATTTTTATTTGGTTTGTCATAAACAATTTAAAGTGAAAGAGCATAAAGATCTGTGTGTACCACAATAAACTACATACTTTTGAGGATACGTTGTATTTTTTCAGGTTTTTAAACTGTATAAAACGTGATATATGGCAGTTTAAGAGAATGCTGCAAGACAGTAAAATAACGTATGAATTTTATGCACTCACCATTTTAAAACAAAAGATAGCGAAAGGGTTAAGGAAACACCTTTGTTCATTCAAACAAATTTGATGTGTCTGTACAATATTTTCTTGACTTCAGCGCCCCACCCTCCACAGATCCTATTATAGGTATAGATATAATGTACATAGTAGCGTGACTTCAGTAGATATTTCGTAGTTTAGGATCCCTTTCCGTGTATATAATCCTTTAGGTTATGTTTTCTTGCGTGTATTGTGTAGATAGTCGCAGATGTAGTATAGACACCCTTAATTTCCTATGTCCCTTTTTATGCAACAGGCTTTAAAAATGCTAGTGCAGGCTGTAGCTCATAGGGTTTGTTTGTTTTGTGCACTCCAACACTTTCAGCTGTGTCAATCTGCAATTGCGCTTTGTTGACTAGCTTTCTCCCCAATGTGCAGCGCTGCGTCTGTCACCACTAACGTCGCGGCAGGTTGTGTTTCCCAAGTTCGTTTATTCATTTACAACTGGGCTACGCACAAGGTGAAGCGTTGTGATTAAAGTATCCTCGTATCTAGACACATAAAAGTAATATTCTTCCTTGTTACATCCACTCACTTTATCACATTACACATTTGACATATAAGAAAAAACACAAACAAAAATTTTCCTAATCAACTAACAACATAAGTTCTGAAATGTGATTTTCCAGCATTCTAAATCTAATATTATTGTACATATATACAACTTCGAGGGTATACAACCCTTTTTAAATATATAAATTTTCGCAAGTCTTTGTGTGGGTAGGGGCCCTTTTCTTTACCCGTGTTCGTGTGTGCCAATCTGTATGCTCTCGGGTAAGGGATTTTTGTAATTATGTATGGTCCAGTGTATAGTAATTGCCACTTACTGTTGAGTTTTCCACGTTCTGGCAATGTCAGAATTTAAGTTACATTTGTAGACTCCACGAATTCTCCAGGTAAAATTAATTTCTGACCATATACAATATTTGCCAATGTTGCCTGAAGATCCTCTTTGAAAGTGGAACATACCCCTTAGGAATACTGACAGAAGGGCCTCCTGCCATTCTCCTCTACAGCACATCCGTGGCACTTTTAAAGTGCAGTGCACCGCCTCACCAATATATTACTTTGAGGGTGGTATGTGATGCTACAAATTAGTTTGACATGGCACATTTTGCAAACGTTGCACTGGACACAGCGTATGTTGCAAAGGTTCTATTGTTTGCCAAAGCAGTGAAGATTCGAGTTGTCTGTCCTGGTCTGATGTTATGACAACAGTGCAGCCAAAACGAGAAATCCACAACTCCACGAAGGCTTTCACGACGATGCTGTCGTAATATATGCAAATGGTGTTGCCTCCACGCATTGTGACACGCTGTCAATTTCCGTACGAATGCAGCAGAAACAACTAGACACTGGCTGCAGTTCCCTGAGGTCCAAATGGACGTGTTGCAGCCCACCAGTCGCGAAATGAAACCCGCCCAATGGAGGGCTCGTGCGACTTAGCACTTTAGACCTCTGACAGTCTACGCATGCTTGAGTCCACTGTTGACGATCACGCTCCAGAGCAGGCCATACGAAGTGTTCAGTCACTTTCTGAACCGAGGGACGTATACCAGGGTGTGCTAGGCCGTACAAACGTTTGAATATAGTCGATTTCCACAGCTTGGCAATAATGGTCATGTGCGGCCCCGTGATGTGTTGCACCTCAGTTTACAACTCACAGTATTCATTGGAAAACATTCAAACTTAATATCAGCTGTATTGTCTATTAATAATTGTTGTAGTTCGTCATCATTGCATTGTCCTGAGGTTCCGCAATTCGCGCCTTCAACAGGGCGTTAATCCTTGACGATATTGTCATCCCCCTTAATTTGTTCCACAGCTGTTGAAAATTGCCTAGTAAAACCCACATGCTTGCAGTGGTTCAGAGGACAGTCTCTGATCAAGTTTCGAATTACCTCCACCAGTAGAAGTTAATACTTAAAGATTGTGAATTCCCGCCCTCTTTGTCTGGTTTGAAGTACCAAATTGATTCTCACACACGGCTAATGACTCTTGGTCAGTTGCCAACCATTACCGCTGGCAAGCCAACAACTTCTTGGGAAAAAGTCTAAGGGGCAATGTTGTCCCTGTATAATCTCATGCAAAACTCCCGCCTGTTGCCCTGTCGCTTGAGCGTGCTGTGTCAACGGCGCGTCCACTACCTGGTAGCTAAGCATTACGGCACTTCCAAGGCGGCGCTTAATGCTTGTTGCATTTCCTCCATCTATTATAAAACTCTCCTTGCTTCTGTATCCTTACTAGCCTATGCAATTGTTTGTGACACTTCTACCTGTGCTGCCAGCAGTGAGTGATCTCTGTAAAAATTTATTATACCGAGGAAATGATGTTTCATGGAAATTAGTCGGGTGTGGTATTTTTCGGATAGTTTCTATCCTCTCCGTAGCTGGTCTGATTCCCTCACTACTAACGGAGTGGTCCAAAAAATGTTACATGCTCATTATGTAAATTGTATTCTTCTTTATTTACTGGAGTGCCATGTGGGTCTAGCATACAGAAAATAATGTTTAAATGTTTCTCATGCTCTTCTGCCGAATTGGAAAAAAAAGGCCATCTAAATAACTCAGAAAAAGTATGGCATGTCTCTGAACATAGAACTGATAAAACGCTGCCATGTTTGGACAGCTTTTTTAAGTCTGTAAGGCATTCGAACAAATTCAGACCACCTGAACGCCATAATGATTGCTGTCTTATCTATATGTCAGCCGGGAACATAGTAATATGATGGCTTGCTTTTGTGAAATCTATTACATTGAAATTTTTTCATCTGATAGGGCATGGAAGAAGACAAGCAGATTCGGTGTCAGGTACCTATACTGTGTGATCAAAAGTATCCAGACATCCGGCTGAAAATGACTTACAAGTTCGTGGTGCCCTCCTTGGGTAATGCTGGAATTCAATATGGTGTTGGCCCACCTTTTGCCTTGGATGACAGCTTCCACTCTTGCAAGCATATGTTCAATCAGGTGCTCGAAAGGTTTCTTGGAGAATGGTAGCCACTTCTTGATGGAGTGCTGCACTGAGGAGAGGTACCGAAGTCGATCGGTGAGGCCTGGCACGAAGTCGGCGTTCCAAAACATCCCAAATGTGTTCTATAGGATTCAGGTCAGGACTCTGTGCAGGCCAGTCCATTACAGGGATGTTATTGTGGTGTAACCACTCCACTACAGGCCGTGCATTATGAACAGGTGCTAGATCGTGCTGAAAGATGCAATCGCCATCTCCGAATTTCTCTTCAACAGTGGGAAGCAAGAAAGTGCTTAAAACATCAAAGTAGGCCTGTGCTGTGATAGTGCTACGCAAAATATGAAGGGGTGCAAGTCCCCTCCATGAAAAACACGACGACACCCTGACACCATCTCCTCCTAATTTTACTGTTGGCACTACAAACGCTGGCAGATGACGTTCACTGGCCAATCGCTATACCCACAGCCTGCCATCGGATCGCCACATTGTGTACCGTGATTCGTCACTTCACGCAATGTTTTTCCACTGTGTCAGTCGCCCAATGTTTACTCTTCTTACACCAAGCGAGGCGTCATTTGGCATTTACCGGCGTGATGTGTGGCTTATGAGTAGCCGCTTGCCCATGAAATCCACTTTTTCTCACTTCCCACCTAACTGTCATAGTACTTGCAGTGGATCCTGATGCAGTTTGGAATTCCTGTGTGATGGTTTGGATAGATGTCTATCTATTACACATTACGACCCTGTCCGCCCCTGGTAGCTGAGTGGTCAGCGCGACGGAATGTCAATCCTAAGGGCCCGGGTTTGATTCCCGGCTGGGTCGGAGATTTTCTCCGCTCAGGGACTGGGTGTTGTGTTGTCCTAATCATCATCATTTCATCCCCATCGACGCGCAAGTCGCCGAAGTGGCGTCAAATCAAAAGACTTGCACCCAGCGAACGGTCTACCCGACGGGAGGCCCGAGTCACACGACATTTCGACCTTGTTCAACTGTCGACGGTCTCTGTCAGTCCACAGATGAGGTCGGCCTGTACCCTTTTGTGCTGCTCGTGTCCCTTCGCGTTTCCGCTTCACTATCATATCGGAAACAGTCGACCTAGGGATGTTTAGGTGTATGTAAATCTCGCGTGGAGATGTGTGACACAAGTGACACCCAATCACTTGACCACGTTCAAAGTCCATGAGTTCCACGGAGCGCCCTGTTCTGCTGTCTCATGGTGTCTAATGACTACTGAGGTCGCTGATATGGAGTACCTGGCAGTAGGTGGCAGCACAATGCACCTAATATGAAAAAAGTATGTTTTTGGGGGTGTCCGGATACTTTTGATCACATAATGTATCTGGTACCATACAGGAATTGAGTGATCTGTAATACGCGCAAAACCTAAGTGACCCATCCGTTTTTGGACTAAATGGATCGAGGAAGACCATGCACTGGAGAAAGGTCTAATAATTCCTAAATTTAACAAGTCTCTTACAATTTTCATAGCCTTTCAAACTACATCCAGCATTAGTCGGTACACTCTGGCGAAAATTGGGGCCCATACACCAGTTGAATGTGATGCCTCGTATTATGTAAACCTATGTCTCCACCCCTGTTGCTCTCTCCTGGCCTTGAATGCTCATCGTGCACGCCACTGACTTTGTAGTGCTGTTGTTGGTGAGTAGAAGTGACTTCTGGTGCCGCCATCTCTAGTAGTCCCTGTCTCGGCTATTGATATGATGCAGGTCGCCGCTGTCCATACTGAAATGTCTGCTGCTGTTGTAGTGGAATAGGCTGTCGCTGGTGGCCAGGTAGGTGGGGCGCCGCTAGCAGTTGCTGTGACACTGATAGATCACGTGGAGCTCACCTCTGCCAGGAAAACTTGCGATGTGTTCGCAGGAGTCGTAGAAACTGGTGCCTCTCACGTTGATGCAGTGATAATAGATGTTACTGTTCCAACTGATGGGAACGTAGCTGCTAGATGCCTTGCTCTTCGTCTTGTGATTGGTGTTGGGTAAGTTGCTGATGAGGTTATCATCATAATGTATGATGCGTTTTAGTGTGGATAAGGGCTTATTCAGGTCTTGCAACTGTAATTCTTGCTCTAACACATTAGTCTGCAGGGATGTGTTTTAACAATGTAAAGATGCAGTTTCATGACTAGCGATGAAAAATTATGAGCTCTTGTCGATAATGTCACTTTCTGTTTGGCGTATGCAGTCTGTGAAACTGCTCCAGCTGTCTTGTTCTGACAGTGTATTGGTGGGTCCAACATGTTCCATTGGGTGTACTGTATATTTCGTACCCACTCTGTTGATTCCCATGGTGTCAATGTTTATTGACAGTTCAAAGTGACTGAGGAAGTCTGCACCTATAATCGGAACAAACAATTCAGTGACACAAAACTTCCACACAAAACTGCGTTACAGTGCACAGTCGACTGTTCAAAGTTTGTAGCCAAAATGCTGCACTGGTGTGTCGTTAACGTACATAAGGATATTATTCCACACTTATCACCTTCACATGAATGTTCATAAGTAATGGTGCTAACCACTGAGGTTGAGTCAATGAGAAGGTGTCTTTATCCTGATCCCAGACAAAAATTTTCGGGTCTTTACGTGGCAAAACATCATGCACGATTTTAGCATCATGTCCTGGTAGTTTAGAGTCTTGTGCTGTCACATTACCAGTGCGTCTGTGTGTGGTGGTTGTGTCAGATCTGAAAAACTGCAGGGCAGGTTATATTATGTAAAGGTGCACCAAACGTTGCATGGAACCAACAGAAGTGTGCTGAGTGACAATCCTCCATGTGCAGCTGAGGAATGGGCATGGTCCATACAGCCAACACCCTGCATTTCGGGTCTCGTGCTCATAAAGTTTCGTCTGCCACCAGCAGCGCTCGTGTTACCTGTGTCCAACGAGCTGGTCCAGCTTCGTGTTTATTTGGATATGGTCGGGGAGCACCTAGGTCGCACCCGTTCCATTGTATACGCCTTGCTTGCACCATATAGACGTTATATGTAATATAACGACTACCACGATCTTGTTTCTGCTTAAGCTCAAAAATTTTGTCTGCTAAATGAAGTTTGTTATCGATATAATCCCCCTGACTGGCGATAATGTTGTTTGCAAAGCTGATGGCAACTGCTGAATCAGGATCCTCCATAAAGTAGCGTTGGGCAAGACGTCAGTTCCCACAGATAGCCAATGGTGCTGCTATAATTGTTACGGTGTCTTATTATTCAGTGTACCTTTATTTCTGGCGACTTTGTTAAACGAGATAATAAGTATTCTTTTAGCACATCAAACTTGTGTGGTGAACAGGGTGCTGCTACTATGACTCTAACTAGAGTAGCAAGTCCTGCTAAGCCATTTAACACTGTCACGAACTTATGATTGTCTTCAGTCATAACGTAGTTTTGCAGCATTAATTTTTGAATGCGAAACAAGTTAGATATTTCGGATAACCCTGTCACTTTACATTGCGTTTGCTTGTTCATATTTTGCCCGTACCACATGGTGTCGTGAGACACTAGCGAACTCTCTTCAGGTAGTTAAAAATGAAGGGCAACACTCATGCATCTGTGCCTGCAGTATAGGTGTGTTTGGACATACATCTTCTGCATTTCGCAGTTGCGCGGATAAGGACAACCCTTGTGATACTTCTTGACATCGACAGTTGAAGATCGATGTGGTAGATCTGGTGAATGGCATTGACTGATCGTGTACATAACAGGACTGTCATAATCATACACAGTTCAGTGAAACACCATTCCACTCAGTGCATTACACAATGCTTATAATGAAATTCTAGAGGCATAGTTATGGCTGCCCATAGTGGCGAAGTCATTATGTTGTATGTTTACTTCCCTGTAACTGCTGCACTCACAGGATTCGAATATTCAGCAGCTTGCAGGTATCTTTGGAATTCTAGTAAGTGAGATCTTGCCTTATGGAAGATCCACAGAAGTCGGCGAATGTTTGTGCAGATAGCTCACCTGTTGTCTGCACTCATCAGGGTTGTCAATATATTTCCTGAGTCATAGTGAATACGACACACTAGTATACTCAAGTTAATTATTTTACTCATAAAAAGCGACACAACACAACATAGATACACCAGATGCCATGGTCTGGAAAACCAAAGTATTTGTTATTTCTGTTTCTCAACAAGTCAAAGTTTTTGGTTGTGTGGGAATCTTGCCCACTATCGACCATGTCCGGATCAGTCATTAAATGGTTATTGCTATCGTTCTTACATGCTTGTTTGCTTCACTCTCGCCTCTTTCCAGTTGCCTCTGCTTGTTCACCTGCTTATCTCTCATCACAGGTATCTGGTAATCGATTCCATGCATAAACCCTGGCTATCATTCCGAAGTTTAATCAAAATTTATCTTTTTCAATAGCAATAACATTTGAAGCATTAGCATGCGCTATGTCACAAATGTCATCACACTTTTTACCAAAATCTGTTACTTTTCACTTGTAAAAATTCAACGATCCTGTAGAATGTTTCTATAGTTCCTCCATTATTGATACAAAGCTTGTAATTTTGGAATTTCTTTTCTCAGGTTTTATGTTGGAATTCGGGCTTTCTCCCAATAAATCATCACTTCCCACGCAATTAGTACAGTGCTTTGACCCACAGTTGATATACGCACTTGTAAAATATAAAAGAAAACCTTTAACATATGTCCACTTTTTGTAATTTATTTTATAGGAGTAATACACAAGTAAATAAATTGTCTCCCATTGAAGATCCGAAGACAAAGTCATTGTCTTCTACAAATGCTACCAGCCCTCAAAAGTGTTATGTGCCTTTATATGCATATATGTTACAAGAGGTACTGTGGCTATGCTACTTTCAAAGATATAATATGTATCAGAAAGAATCATCCAGTTTTGTACGTCTACATTTCTGAAACTGATAAATATATACATATTTTGTGTGTTAGTATTGCATAAAAATCTGTGCTGCAATCAAAACTACTAGCAAAGCTTGCAGATATCTGATTTACAGTGTCATTGATCGACTTTCCCTTCCTGAAATCATATTATGTCTGTTTGAGACCTGTTGGCTCTATGTAAGCATGAATAAATCTTTCATCTTAATAAGAGCTTTACAAGGAAGTGACAGAAATTTGGGGACTATTTCAGCAGTATCCCATAAAACTTCCAGTCAGCCTAGACTTCAAGCCTGCACCAAAACTACCATCACGCCAAGAAAATGGCACAGTTTTGCTTAAACAACCTGGTAGACAAGAAAACCTGTTTTCCATTGTCTTCTGCAATTCAAAGTCTGCAGTTTAGTAGAATCACAGACAATTATTTCTATATATGCAGTAAATAACTAGAAACCTGTACCCAGGGTTCATACCGGATACTGAAAATGGAAATAATTTCACTATATTATTCAGTTGCTCATGGAACAATTTCATCCAAATGTCTTTGTGTAATCAGTGCCATCTTTTCCCTCACTGAAAGTGATAATCTCAAAATAAGTCAGTCATTTCTTCCTCCTTCCTATTATCATTAGTATATTTTGATGTAATCCTTCAGGTTTCCATTTTATTAATGAATATGATGATAGGTTCAACAATGTACATACACGGGCATCAAAAAGAATCATCTGATTTGGCATGTCTATATTTCTGTAACTCATAAACATATACAATGAATTTTGTTTTTTGGTAAACAGGTAACTCAAAAACTTTTTTTCATACCTTTTCATATGTGTTCAACATGCCCCACTTGAGACGCACACCATATGCCAATGTGGTTAGGTTAGGTTAGTGGTGTTTAACGTCCCGTCGACAACGAGGTCATTAGAGACGGAGCGCAAGCTCGGGTTAGGGAAGGATGAGGAAGGAAATCGGCCGTGCCCTTTCAAAGGAACCATCCTGGCATTTGCCTGAAACGATTTAGGGAAATCACGGAAAACCTAAATCAGGATGGCCGGAGACGGGATTGAACCGTCGTCCTCCCGAATGCGAGTCCAGTGTGCTAACCACTGCACCACCTCGCTCGGTGCCAATGTGGTATTCAAATTGTTTTCACACTGCAGTGAGCATGTCTCGAGTTACAAGTTCCACAGCTGGTGTTATGCGATATCTCAGTTCAATCATTGTTGTTGGTAACAGAGGCACATAAACAGAGTCTTTTATGAAGCACCACGAGAAATAATCACATAAAGTCAGGTCCAGTGATCCTGGAGACCAGTAATGTAAGGCTGATTCATTTGGTCCAATGTGACCGATCCATCATTCATTAATCGTTTGATTTAAAAATTTCCGCACTTCCAGATGCCAGTGTGGCAATGCCACCCTGTTGGTACATGAAGTTGTTCAAAGAATTCCCCAACTGCGAGAAAAGAAAGTTCTCAACCATATCGAGATATGTGCTTCCTGTAATAGTGTTATCTACAAAAACTGGAGCATACACCTTTTCCTGTGAAACTACACAAAACGCATTATATTTTGGAGAGTCCCCTCTTATGTTCTAGAACTTCATTTGGTTGTTCCATACCCCATATTTTCAAATTATGACGATGCACCTTCGCATTTAAATGGAATGTTCCCTTGCCACTAAACACTAGGCATGGAAGGAAACTGTCATCCTCCATCTTGCCAAGAACGAAATTACAGAACTCCACATGTTGTTGTTTGTCACTTTCACAAAGCGCTTGCAGGAGCTGAATTTTGTATGGTTTCACATGTAAACGTCGACGCAACACACACAGACGAACATCAGGGGCATGTTTAGGTGTCGAGCTGCACAGTGAATGGATTTCTGCGGACCCCTTGTGAAACAATGGCGGATGCGATCGACGTCTGTGTCAGACACTTGGGATGGCCCGGAGATTTCCCTTTACACAAACAACCTGTTTTTCGGAATTGTTCATGCCCATCGTTTAATGGTCTGTGCTGTAGGAGGATCCACACCATACTTAGTACGAAAGTCACGCTGAACTGTTATTACTGACCCATATCGTGCAAAACGTACAACACAAAACGCTTCCTGTTGTCCCAACACCATTTTTGCTAGAACTGAGATGGGTGCACACTGCTGCTATCTAATGGGAACCATGTAAAATTCGAGAGTTTGCCCTTTCCAACAGTACATTGCTCATGCACATATCTCAAACAACATAATATTTATGGTATTTTTTTAATCGGATAATTTTTTTTTGATTCAACCTGCATTTTGGCTGATACACCTAGCAGAGGACATATTGGATTTCGTCAAGCTCATATTTGGTGTGTTTTACATTATAATCACATTATCACCTATGTCCTTTAAATAAGTACACTAACACACTGAGGATCTCTCGAAAAGATACGGCTTATTGATGTTAGATAGTGAATTGTAATTTTTTTTGACAAATTAGAACATTCTTCACACAAGTACCACATTTATTTAGCAGCACTTTTCATACTGTGTACCACTATGTAAATAACGAGTGTAAAGTGGGCAGCTACTCACTTTCAAAGAAAGAAAAGACAGCAATAGTTTCCAAATCTTCAGTTAATGAACCAGTTGCAAGTAAAAACAGCTTCTGCCTTAATTTGTCTGCTGGAATAGCTCGCACAGTCACGACATAGCTTGACAACAGAGATATCTGTCAATGTCTTCTAGAAAAGCAAATTATATGTTTGAAAGGAGTGCAGTCACTGTACCTCTCGTTAAGTACAAGCAAATAAAGGCTTGTCGAAAGTGTTACAGTATTCAGGAAGCATGTCGTTAGCAGCGAAATTACACCAACCCGAAATGCAATTGGTTGTAACATGTAAAGTAGCAGTCCCTTCATGATCTTTGCGTATGCTAGGAAATAAACCGCCAAGCGTTTATGACAAAGAAGAATATGAATTTCACTGTTGTTCGTTTCACTAACAGAAATTTAAGCTATCCATTTAGGTTCCTGCTTAACCACACAGTCATAAATCACCACATATTCAAAAATAAACAGCTAAATTTTTATTTCACCTTCATTTCCCAATCAGACAGAAATGTAAATAATATCGATTACTACAGGACGTAATTGTATTACATCCATAAGAAAGTCATATAAAAACCAAATCACACCGTCCATAATGGCACTTACCACATCATGGCACCATCACGTCAAGGTGCATTTGCACTGGCCATTATGTCACGGCACGTTACATCAATTCAACTAATGTGATCTTAACTCACATTTCTGTTCTCATCTGCTCTTTTTTCAGGAATTGTAATCTTGTTGATTTTAAACTGTTTTTACGTAAAAAGTGCACATACACGAAGTGGTAGCATGGACATTATTGGACTCAAACGGTTTGCAGCTCTCAGGGTAGCTTGTATATTAGAAGAATAAGACATAACTGCAAAACAACACAAAGTACGTCCATGGGTCAGAGGAGATGTCATTACATGTACAGAATGGGAATTTCTCACATTATACAAGGAGCCTGAGTAAGAGTACTCAGCATTTTATATTTTGGAAAGTGGAAGCCTCACTTTTTACATCTGTTATATAGAATTGTACCCAGAATTATTATAAAGAACACAGTATTATGTTATGTTAACCAGGGACCTAGAAACGATGGGACCTAGAAACGACAGAGAGGCTCCATCCCCGCCGGTAGCCACAGTGGTCTGAAACCCCATGACGACTACCACAGTCCACTTCACCACTCAGCAGCGCGACATCGAACACAAGGTTATTATATGGTTCGGCCCCCAGTGGCCACCCCAGGGAACGTCTCACACCAGACGAGTGTAATCCCTATGTTTGTGTAGTGTACACGTATGTGGAGAACTTGTTTACACCTAGATCTCCGACATAGTGTAGCTTAGGCGGAAGAAGGGGAACCAGCCTGCATTCGCCGAGGAATATGGAAAACCACCTAAAAACCATCCACAGACCGTCCGGCTCACCGGACCTCGACACTAATCCTCCAGGAGGATTCGTGTAATGAACCAACGCTCCTTCCCGCCTGGAAAGTCATGCGTTAGACTGCACGGCCAATCGGGCAGGCTAATACAGTGTAACGATCTGATATCACACTTATCACATCTTGTCGTCAATCATAATATTGAATTCAGATCTTCGTCAACGGGGGCTTGTACCAATGGTATAGAAGCTTATTGATCAGCTATAAAATCTATTGTAAGAAGGGGGAAACGACGTATTTCGATACTACAGAGACATTTAGATGTATGCATCTGATACAATTTGCCTGTTTAAATGTTTCCTTAAACGTATTATGCAAATGTAACGTCCAAAATTTGTTAGTTAATTTTAGGTTTGGATGGCAAGTGTGGAGGGTAATTGATAACTAAGAAAAATGGTGGGTTTGGTCTGGATGGTTAAAATATTAATTTGATTTTTTGAGGTTGATCCATTGTTCTTCATTTTCTTATATTATGGAATTTTCTCCTGTGGATTTTTTTATTATTTTACTTCATTTACTTTACTGTGTGGTTAACCGATGATGGCGTCCTCTTGAGTAAAATAATATGGAGGTAAAATAGTACCCCATTCGGATCTCCAGGCAGGGACTACTCAAGAGTATGTCATTATCAGGAGAAAGAAGACTGGTGTTCTACGGATCGGAGCGTGGAATGTCAGATCCCTTAATCGGGCAGGTAGGTTAGAAAATTTAAAAAGGGAAATGGATAGGTTAAAGTTAGATATAGTGAGAATTAGTGAAGTTTGGTGGCAGGAGGAACAAGACTTTTGGTCAGGTGAATACAGGATTTTAAATAAAAAATCAAATAGGGGTAATGCAGGAGTAGGTTTAATAATGAATAAAAAAATAGGATTGTGGGTAAGCTACTACAAACAGCACAGTGAATGCATTATTGTGGCCAAGATAGACACGAAGCCCACGCCTACTACAGTAGTACAAATTTATATAGCAACAAATGTATGATGAGATAAAAGAAATTATTCAGATAGTGAAGGAAGACGAAAATTTAATAGTCATGGGTGACTGGAGTTCGATAGTAGGAAAAGGGAGAGAAGGGAACGTAGTAGGTGAATATGGATTGGGGGGAAGAAATGAAAGAGGAAGCCACCTGGTACAATTTTGCACAGAGCATAGCTTATTCATAGATAACACTTGGTTCAAGAATCATGAAAGAAGATTGTATACCTGGAAGAAGCCTGGAGATACTAGAAGGTATCAGGTAGATTATATAATGGTAAGACAGAGATTTAGGAATAAGGTTTTAAATTGTAAGACATTTCCAGGGGCAGGATGGACTCTGACCACAATCTATTGGTTATGAATTGTAGATTAAAACTGAAGAAACTGCAAAAAGGTGGGAATTTAAGGAGATGGGACCTGGCTAAACTGACTAAACCAGAGGTTGCACAAAGTTTCAGGGAGAGCATAAGGGAACACTTGACAGGAATGCGGGAAAGAAATACAGTAGGAGAAGAATCGGTAGCCTTGAGGGATGAAGTAGTGAAGGCAGCAGAGGATCAAGTAGGTAAAAAGACGAGGGTTAGTAGAAACCCTTGGGTAACAGAAGAAATATTGAATTTGGTTGATGAAAGGAGAAAATATAAAAATGCAGTAAATGAAGCAGGCAAAATGGAATACAAACGTCTCAAATATGAGATCCACAGGAAGTGCAAAATGGCTAAGCAGGCATGGCTAGAGGACAAATGTAAGGATGTAGAGGCTTGTCCCACTAGGGGTAAGATAGACACTACCTACAGGAAAATTAAAAGAGAACTTTGGAGAAAAGAGAACCACTTGTATGAACATAAAGAGCTCAGATGGAAACCCAGTTCTAAGCAAAGAAGGGAAAGCAGAAAGGTGGAAGGAGTATACAGAGGGTCTATACAAGGGCGATGTACCTGAGGACAATATTATTGAAATGGAAGAGGATGTAGATGAAGATGAAATGGGAGGTATGATACTGTGTGAAAAGTTTGACAGAGCACTGAAAGAACTGAGTCGAAACGAAGCCCTGGGAGTAGACAACATTCCATTGGAACTACTGACAGCCTTGGGAGAACCAGTCCTGACAAAACTCTACCATCTGGTGAGCAAGACGTATGAGACAGGCGAAATACCCTCAGACTTCAAGAAGAATATAATAATTCCAATCCCAAAGAAAGCAGGTGTTGACAGATGTGAAAATTACCGAACTATCAGTTTAAAGAGTCACGGCTGCACAATACTAACGCGAATTCTTTACAGACAAATGGAAAAACTGGTAGAAGCCGCCCTCAGGGATGATAAGTTTGGATTCCGTAGAAATATTGGAACACGTGAGGCAATAATGACCCTACTTTTCTAGCATTTGTAGACTTAGAGAAGGCTTTTGACAATGATGACTGGAATACACTCTTTCAAATTCTGAAGGTGGCAGGAGTAAAATACAGGGAGCGAAAGGCTATTTACAATTTGCACAGAAATCAGATGGTAGTGATAAGAGTCGAGGGGCATGAAAGGGAAGCAGTGGTTGGGAAGGGAGTGATTATTCAATCTGTATATTGAGTAAGCAGTAAAGGGAACAAAAGAAATATTCAGAGTTGGTATTAAAATCCATGGAGGAGAAATAAAAACTTTGAGGTTCGCTGATGACATCGTAATTCTGTCAGAGACAGCAAAGGACTTGGAAGAGCAGTTGAACGGAATGGACAGTGTCTTGAAAGGAGGATATAAGATGAACATCAACGAAAGCAAAATGAGGATAATGGAATGTGGTCGAATTAAGTCGGGTGATGCTGAGGGAATTAGATTAGGAAATGAGACACTTAAAGTAGTAAATGAGTTTTGCTATTTGGGGAGCAAAATAAGTAGAGAGGATATAAAATGTAGACTGTCCATGGTAAGGAAAGCGTTTCTGAAGAAGAGAAATTTGTTAACATCGAGTTTAGATTTAAGTGTCAGGATGTCGTTTCTGAAAGTATCTGTGTGGAAGTGAAACATGGACGATATATAGTTTGGACAAGAAGAGAATAGAAGCTTTCGAAATGTGGTGCTACAGAAGAATGCTGAAGATTAGATGGGTAGATCACATAACTACTGAGGAGGGAATGAGTAGGACTGGGGAGGAGAGGAGATTGTGGCATTGGAGGGCAGCATGGAGGGTAAAAATCGTAAAGGGAGACCAAGAGATGAATACACTAAGCAGATTCAGAAGGATGTAGGTACTGGGAGATGAAGAAGCTTGCACAGGATAGAGTAGCATGGAGAGCTGCATCAAACCAGTCTCAGGAATGAAGATCACAACAACAACAACTTCATTTCGTTGATGTGAACTTCTGCGTTTCTATATTTGTACATATATGTGTTTTTTCATGATGTTGTGTTTCTTGTGTATGATGGTAACTGACTTCTCGTAACGTTCTTCAAGGCGAGTTCTGGTTTCTTGCAGAGGAGTTCGCGTGTGATAAGTTTTTTTATTTTTATCTTGTACTGTATTTGTCAATTTTGATGTATTTCTTTGTCGTAGAGTACTGTTCTGCATTAAGTATGGGTCATCTATTGTACGGAATACAAATTTTCCAGTTGTTCTCTTTTTCCTTATTGTAGTACTAGTGTTAATACGATTTATTCGAGTCTATACTAGCACTAGTGAAGGCTGAAAGACTGGAATTTGTAAAATTTGTATCCCCTACTTCAGTTGATGTATACAGAACAACAGAAGTACGGGATGCTGGTGCTAGCTTGACGAAAAAAGCTACATATTTAACATTTGTGTCATTTATCTTTATAGGTCAAGTGAAGAACAGGAGACAAAAGTCACATACTTCGCTATTTTTCGTCTTCGCTGACAATAGTAATCTGTTCTTCAGTTGACCTACATAGGTCATTCACTAGTAGTAGTATCCTATTCTTCTGTTGACCTATATAGCTCAGCTGAAGAATAGGATACAAATGTTACTGTTGTCGATATTTTTGTCGACATTAACAGGACTATGACAAAATAATCGTATCCCATACTGCAATTAACCTATATAGATCAACTGAAGTATGGGATACAAATTTTATGAGTGTCATTCTTTCGCCTTCGCGTAGTTGAACTTACGTACAGGATGCCAATGTTATCTACGTCGATTTCTTCATTTATGTTAGCTGTAATCTTATTCCTCAGTTGACCCATATAGGTCAACTTGTGACGCAATTGCAAGTCGTGTACAACATTAAGTATACACTTAATTGCAACTAGCATTAACCTCTGGGAGGAATTTTGCATAGTTTAACTGTGTTGACGTAGTGGACAGAGAGTATCGAACTATGATTTCGTACAAATTGCAATTAGTAGAAATACTGAAAGACCTTATTTTTGGAAGTTAAGAAAGTAATTAAATTCACATAAAAGAATGAATATACGGTCGCCAGCCTAATTAGGCATAACAATTTAGAATATTAAGTTCAAAGAATTTAACTATTATATTATGAAAGGAAACTATCGATACTTCTTTCTTTCTAAATTGCAATGAACACACACAGCCACCAGAAAAATTCAGCAGTAAGTATCAGTAGTTATCATTCACCTAATTGGCAATCATAGAAAGACAAATTGCCCTATACATCTATTATCATTAATAATAATAATCATCTTAACCATTAACCGATTCAGTGCCAAATGTGATCAAAGGCATCACAAAACCAAATCTGAGCATGGACAGTCCCAATTTAACTAACACCCAAACATCACAAATGCAATTAAATGACACTGTACATACACCTTTTATATTCACTCTACTGTGGAAATGTTTTATATTTCATTAGCAACACTACTATTTAGATTAACTTTCTCACACTAGAAAAGATTAAAGTGGGAACCCATAAACAGTCACATCCTTTATAAGCAAACTATGCACACATTTCTTAACCAATTTGCATCACACTAATACTGATTTCCAACCCCACTTGAGATTATTTATCTTTCAATGCTTTATAGCAATTTACACTAACAATATTCTTAATTAACTTCAGAAATAAGTTCAAGATAAACTTAAGTTTCAAGTAGATTCAAAATTGTGTGCCTCTTTCACTACTTGTGAACCAAGTGATTTTAACTAACAACATTTATGCCCTTCAGCACTAAAACTTTGGTACATTCAAAGCAGAAACAATTCAAAGCAAAATAAAGTTTTTTTTTGTAAGTTCCAAATTTTGTGCCTCTCTCTTTACCTGTGAAATAAGTAATTTAACTAGCAACATTTATATGCTTCAACACGAAACTTAGGCACATTCAAATAGAAACAAGTTAGTGGTTCTTCATAAACAGGATACTCGGTCTTTTGCACGGTTAGGATAGGGCCCTGCTTTGTTTCATAAACAGGACAGTTTCAAAGTTCAAACACGAATTTTTGTCATTGAAATTATTATCGAAAAACACTCACACACAAGCACACTGGTTGATCTTGTATGCATATCTGATTTCCAAAGTTGGTGAAGCAGTGGCACAATAGTGGTGGCAAGCACATGGTAGCTATCTTGTCTCACCTCTGGCGGTTTAATTTTCTATTCAAGTCTTCTTGGGGACGTATTAATCATTTTAGAGCCATTCCAAAATGCGAGAGCACCATTTTACAGCTGAAACCACATCTACATCTGCGTGATTACTCTGCTATTCACAATAATGTGCCTGGCAGAGCATGCAAAATTGTAGCCATTCCATCATGAATCAGTTTCTGAATGCCTCACTTGGCACCCGCATTGTTGACTGTACAACTGCTGGCTACTGACTGTGTAATGTGCTCTCTGTCTCTTGCGGCCCAGATTGACCCCCAAATACCACCTTTTCCCACATGTCAAGCCCCTTTTGTAGCAGAGGGGGTTCCTTACACCTTTTCCATACAATTGCTCTTTTATAAACAGGCATATTTTATGAAGTTTCATTATTTAAACACACTGTTAAGTTTTTATGTTACATATATTACACATATCAACTTTCCTTTCACAACTCAATGAACTTAATCAGTAAAGAAGAACTACTTCATAGTTATATACACATAATTATATTGTATAAAGTACTTACAATCTACACTGGTGTTACACATGCCCCATGTTTCATTGAGATTTCCCAACAGAGATACATCAATGAAATATCAATAACACATATGCAGTGTCTAACAGTCAAAAAAATAATCAATCCAACCAGAGTGGAGCATAAAAAAAGTCGCAAAATAAACCAAAACACACTATGCTTTATACACATGTGCAAATTTTATGTTAAGAAATAATGTAATTAATTAAACAAATTGATTTTTTCTTGCTTTTGCCATTTTGATTCCTTATAGATTTTTAAGGGAATGCAATTTCCTTCATGTTTAATTTACATCGTTTACTGTATAATTAATTCTCATTCTTGACCATGTGTACAATATTGATTCTTCATTGGACTAACTCTTCAGATGTAGGCAGCCAATGATATGACATTAGCATAATGTGTTGAAGAAAATGAAAATTTTGTGGTTTTGCACTAATAAGAACCCTCACACTTCATATTTTCATAAATATTATTCTTCAGATAATACTATGTCTACTACACACCGCTCACGAGGTTACGTCTTCTCGCCACGCGAAGTAACGACAGAGACTCTCTAATAACTGTCAAAAAAATGAAAAAAGGTTTCCATCATCTGTATTTCACCTTCCAGCGTAGCAAAATATCTCTTTGCTGGCGATTACAGTGGCCACGCTAGTGTTTATCGTAGCGTGTTGGGGCTTTTCCTTTATGTATCTACACAATTGCCTCCACACTATGCAATGACATGCAACGGAGGTGCACAGTGTTTTGTATACACCCGTACAGCTTAAATCTAAATTTTTGCCGAAAGGGGTACAATGACCTTTATTTGTCGGCGTATTTTTCTTTGTATTTTGGGTTGGAGATGTCAGCTTGTCTTGCTTACACATTATTTTACAAGAAATACACAACTTACATACAGAATGATAATTCACTAAGTATTTACATGAGAGCGCTGTGAATGTGCACGAAATATGTTTGTTGGCTGTGCAAGAGACGTTAATGCTCCATGGATTATTGTGTATGGTCGTATGCAGTTCCATGCCTACTTTAATGTCACTTTCGAACTGAGTGCCGTACTATCCGTCGAATAATTTGCTGTGGCGCGGTCTTCCATTATGAGTGCGGTGCATGGGCGTTTACTCTCCAAGAACCGATGCTGTGGCAGATAATTCACCTTTGATACGGCCCGGGAAGGATTTTCTCCATCGTATGCACGTTTACAGTGGGGTGAATACTGCACATCAACACCCGACGTCAAGGTAAGTGATGCTTCAACAATTGTAGTTTGCTGATTAATATATCAGACGTTGTGTAGCATGAAATTAACACAATTGATTCATTACACTATTGCACATGCGTTTGGATACCATCATCTATTTCGTCATCACTTTGGCGTGAGAATTGTTTCTAGTCCTCGAGGTTTTTTCCTTTTTTGTTAGTTTTTCAAGTTCATCTTTTACATATGGCCTGACATACACTTAAAACTGACATAAACATTTTGACACAACAATCCATATTACAACTGCTTACATCTAAGGCTGATATTCCACCCGTTATTTGCATCAAACATAGAAAATTCTTAAATACTAAAATATTACAAAATTCCTTTTTCAATTACAGTTGCTGGTTAGTATAGTTTGTTTGTTAGCTTCAAAAAAAAATTCCTTTGTACATAAATACACATAACTCAATTACATTGTGTTACCATATATGCATTAATGCATCCACATTTTATTTTCTAGTCAAGCGTACATCAGTTATGAGAGTTTAATATGTTTCTAGGAAGAAACAGAAAAACATTTACATCATGATTCTACATTACATGGTGCTGGATTAACTATGCCTTGGCGCCACCTCCTGCATTGGGAAGGGAATAAGGAATTACTATTCTACTGGTTTATGGGTTACTAAGGAAATGCTGTTTGTCCTTTCTTAAATCACTTAACAGGGAACTCCTTTTTCATGGAACCGAAACGTATTAATGACTAATGTACTATACACCATTATGTTGCTTATAATTGTTTACATGTAGCATTGTGTTCATAACGCAAAAGTTTTTGCATTACCTCATGCTTACCTCTTGACGATTATGTGGAAATGTCCTCGTTTATATTCGCATGTGACGCGATATGAATTGATTAGTTTTATTTGAGGTCACATGCCTCTTTGTTTTTGTGCACTTTTTAGTTAGTATGTATGGTTAAAAGTTTTGTAGTTGGAATGTTACGATGTATATTCTTATTCTGCATTTGTCTGATGACCAAAATATACACATAGACATATTAATAACTAAATCATTTCTTTGAGGTGCGGCCCATTTTTTCATTTGGTACCTATAACACCCATCTTAAATCTCTTCTTCTGCGCTGTGTCAATGCACTGGTCGCTGCAATATAAAAAACTTATAATTAACTTAAAAACTAATTGTGTTTCCTAGCTCATAGATCATACATATAGTCGGTCATCACATTAGTTCGCAGACGTTTTTCAAATTTCATTCTTATTTGCTTATATGTTTATTCACTTGCATCTTTATCCTTTTTATTCATTTATCCTGCAAAGAAAGTTACTTTGACATCCCCTATGGTATCTTTTTGTTAGCTAACACGTCCTGTATGTTTCATTGTAATGATTTCTTTTAATTCTAGCTACAATGTATGTATCTTCGTATTGACACAACTTCACATGTTGATACAAATGTTATATTATATTATTTCGTTCCCTGATAGTAAATTTAGTTGTTAAGTGTTATTATTTATTTTGAATATGATTTTGATACTTGTGTAGCTTCACCTTTCTATTTGGTTGCGCCGTGAGTTAGCCTGTTGCGCTTGTGCAAGATCAATGTCTCTTCCCTAATTGACGTAAGCATGCATTGTTGAGTTCGCACAGCTGAGTTGTACGCTACCCCAGTTTGCATTTCGCTTCGTGTGAAGCTGTGTTTTTACACTTCCTTCTAGTCAAATGTTTGTCTTTGCTTACAAAACAAGAAAATTACTTGAGTTTATACACATTTCATTTAAAAATGCACATAATAAAAATTTTTACTTATAAAACTAAAATATTTACTTATAAATGTATTTTCTGACAAGAGAACTGCTGTGATACTGTGTCACTATTCGTGAAAAGCCTTTAAATCTTTGTGAGGGGGGGGGACCTTCGTCTCTCCCCGTTCTTTCATATACCACCCTATAAGCTCCAGGATAAGGTATTTTTGCAATAATATAGGGCCCTGAGTATAGTAATTGCCATTTTTTATTTAGCTTACCGACGTTTGTCGATTTGGAATGTGTATTCTAAGAAGACTCGTTGCCCTTCTAAAAAATGTGTAACTCGTTTTAACTTTTGTTGTATATTATATTTTTATATTCTGCTCTATTCTCTAGTGTAATTACTGCTTGTATGATTTCATCATCTAAAAATAACTCTTTAGTAGGTACTTTTGGCATGGGTGGTTCACATTCGTCAGTTTGCTTTGTGTTAAACATCAGTTCATTAGGGGTGAAACCTTTGGACGAGTGGGGGAGATTGTTTACTATTTGCATAAATGGAGTCATGTATTCAGTCCATCGTGAATGCTTATTAGGAGTGTGTGTCCTTATAAATCTACTGAGTTCTTTAAACACCCTCTCCACAGGACTTACTTCTGGGTGGAAAAAACTTACCAAGATGTGTTTAATGCCCTGTGTATTCATGCATTCTTTCCATTTTCTTCCTACGAAACAGGCTGCAGTGTGTGTTAATATTACTTTGGGTTTCAATACTCTTCATAAATAATCCTCTTCAATTCTCCTTATGATGCTATTGGCTGTATTGGTTTTGATAGTATGAAGTTAAATGTATTTTGTGAAAATGTCATAAACACCTATTTTGTGTTTGACACCACATTTTATTCTGGGATATGGCTCTGTGATATCCAGAGAAACCATTAGCTTTGGTTAGTATGGGGTGTAGTTCTGTAAACTTTTACATAGTGGATGGTTTTGTTCTTTTGCAAATAGCAAACTTTTTTAATATTTGTGAAACATGATATCGTAAATTAGGAAAGTAACAAAGTTTGCAAATCTTGTCTGTACATTTTGTTACTCCGTAGTGTCCCCATACTTTATGTGTATGTTTGATAAATTCATTGATATATTCCTCTGGAAGGCATACACACCAATAGTTAGAACTTTCGTACTTCCAGTGAAACAAAACGCCTTTCTATAACCATTTACTTACCTTGTGATTTATATTCTGGTTGAGATTTTGTATTACCTTTTTCCATCTATTGTCTTGGTGTTGTATCATTCCCATCCGATTATAAAATTTTTGGAGTCTGATTTTTGTGTATTATTTTGCATCAGTAATGTTTGGATTTCTGAATCGTGGTCAGATAGTTCAATGAACTCGTCTAGTCCCAGCGGTAATCTGGATAGGGCATCTGCAATAATATTCTGACTGCTTTTTATGTATATTATTTCAAAATTGAATTGCTGCAGGTACAAACACCACCTCGCTAGTCTTCGGTGTAACAGTTTACATGTTAAGAGAAAAGATAATGATTATTGATCACAACAGCCCCTAGTGTTTTTACCCCCCAAAATACTCGAATTTCTTAAACGCCCAAATTACTGCTAAACTTTCCAGTTCTGATACAGAATATGATCTTTCTGCCTCTGATAAAGTTCTGCTGGCAAACCTGGATACTTTGGATACTGTTTTTCCTTCTCCTTCTTGTATCTGCCCCCAGCCCCTGAGACGAGGGGTCCATGCTTAAACAAAAGTCCTTACACATGTCAGGATGACTCAAAATGTTTGCTGATATTAATTCATTTTTAATTTTGGTGAAGTCCTCCTGGCATCTCTCATCCCATAGCCAAGGTTTATTCTTTCGCAACAGGTTAAGTAGGGCATCGCTATTCATAAGCTGTTGTGGTATAAATTTTCGAAAAAAGGAGGTTAGTCCTAGATGTGCTTTCAATTGTTGTTTGGTCCTTGGGAGTGGGCAATTACGTATGGCATCTAGTTTCTTTGGGTATGGTAATATACCCCGTTCCGATATGATGCGTCCTATAGTTTTTTACTTTTTCTTTGCCAAACTAGATTTTTTAAGACTTGCTGTTACTTTGTACTCTGTAAATCTCTGAAATACTTTTTCCATTATAGTGATGTATTCTGCCCAAGATGATGTGGCTATTAACATATCGTGGACATGTATGGTAAATTTACTGAGCAATTCTGGTCCTAAGACCCTGTCCAAAGCTGATATAAATACACCTGCGCTAATGATTAAGCCAAAGGGTAGAACTTGAAATTTATAACTCCTGCCATTGCAGGCAAATGCTGACTCTTTTCTACTTTCCTCAGGTAATTTTATTTGCCACTAGGATATTTTAAGGTCGAGGGTGCTGAAATATTTGGTGTTATGAAATTTTAGCAGTTGTTCATCTAAATTATCCGGCTTTGTTCTTACTGGTACTAGGATTTTGTTTATGCCTCTAGCATCTAAAACAAGTCGTACTGATCCATCAGGTTTGCTAACTGGTAGTTGCAATATGGGCTGCAATATGATGAAAATGGTGGCTGTATGCTTCCCCATTCCCACATTCTATTGATTTCCTGCTTAACTGCTTCAAGCTTTGCCCACGGTATAGGGTAAGACATAAAACAAAACGTTTTGCGAGGATAGACATTAAGTTCATGTTCATAATCTTTGATTACTTCTGGATTCTTATTAAAAACATGTGCATATATAAAAAGTAAGTCAGAAAGCTCTTGTCGTTGTGTAGCATCTAGAATATTTGATTCGTTCAATTTTTGTTCTACTAATTCCTGGTTAACTTCAGTCTCGGTCTCATGTTCATTATCACATTTGTTCAAGAAATACACGGTGGGATATGAATAGTGTACAGTGACATTGAGTTCTGGGATTACTTTGTCATACCTCTCCATTATGGTAATCAGGCTTACCATTACCTATGTTTATTTGAGATTTGTAGGTTCTAAATGCGTCTATACCTATCAAGCAGTTGACAGTAAGTTTGCTACTATTAAAAAATTACACTGCACAGAAAATTGTTCAATGTGCACATTGATAAGAGTTTGGTGTTTTACTAATTTAGATTTGCTGCTGGCAGCGGTTTCTACTTTGCAATTTTGTACTGGCAGAACAGGAAATTTATTCCATCTTTTTAATTCAGTAAAAAATGTTTCAGACATACGTTAGTCGTGGACCTTGTATCAAGTATTAACTGTGTCTCTATACAAAAATTTTTCACCCTGATTACTGCTTGCCCTTGTTCTTCTAGTGTATTTTTCGCTGATTTTAGTTCATGTTGGTATAGATCGTCTTTTATGTCTCCTTGCTCATCGAATCGTGCGGAACATGTGTGAAAATCTGATTTGCCCCCATCGCTTATAAGGTCTATAGTTTGGGGCTCAACTACGACCAATTCGGGTTTTCCTGTGGTGTAGTCTGATCTACTTCTGTATATGGGACAATTTCTGTCAGTTGTACTGTGTGATTATTTCCCCAGTGTGTATCATCTCCAATTCACGACATGCTTTCTCATGTGTTCATATTGCTGTTGTGGAATGTTGCCATATTGTGATTTTGCTGCGGTACGGCGTGTGGCATGGTATTGTTGTTGCCTTGCACTGGCCTTTGGCATGGCTGACTGTTTTTATTTATGTGTGGTGCATAGTTTGGTGAGGAGGGATTGAAATTAGCTTGTGGATGGTAATCGTTCCTGTTATACAGAAAGTTTTGTTTAAGTCTCTTGTTACTGCCATTTCCATTCCCATATTCGTTACCATGGTTAATGCATCCTTGCAGTTGCACATACCAGCCTTGCTGTATGTTTGCATCTGGCTTTTTGTTTTGACCATTCTAGTTATGTTCTTGTGGTGTTTAGCTGTCTGACGTCCTAACTGTTATTACTGTCTCCTCATATATTAGGTCGATTGAATCTAAAATGGATAGAAAACATTCTGTGTCGCACTCAGGTGTAGTAATTAATTTTTCACGAATGTGTGATGGCAAACGGCTTTTTAAAATTTTTAAAACATCAACATGAGAAATAGGATTTGTCCAAAACGTGTTTTATTGAGATACTTCTCAAAATACCCTCGCAAGCTACCATATTTCCTATTAATAGGGGTGGGATTAAAAACCTCTGGCCTAAGTCTCTCCTGTACGGCATCTGACCAGTATTTGTCAAGAAATGCCCACTCAGATTGTAAATATATGGCACAACGCTCAGCTACCTCGGTCGCCCACAAAAGTACACCGCCTTGCATGTACCCAACAACAAACCTAATCTTTTGTGCTTCCGTCCAATTTCTAGGAAACACATGTCGAAAAGCACTAATAAATACAACATGATTCATCTCCTTACCTTCATTTCGTAAATGTTGGGAGTTGACGGTGTTTTAAAAGACCTTCCTCAGCAAATATAGTGGACAAGCTATTTGCATTTTGTACTGTGTTTACATAGCTGTCATAATCATTTGCATTTCTCGTAGGTATTGGTTCGGGTGTTTTGCCATGTAAACTTACGCTCTGCATTCTGTCATTACTACTGGCATTGTATGTGGGATTTGCAATGATCTCTGTGCATACATCACTTTGGTTTTCTGTGGCTGGCTCTCTGTTTATGTGTACCACTTGTGCCCCTGCAACACTTTCACCTAAGTAGTTGCGTATTCTGTGCTCTGTAGCTTGCAAATTGGTGTTCACTTTGTCAATATTGTCATTTTCCTTTTCCTGATTAAGTTTTTCAACTGCATCATTGATTAATCTACATTTCTTCGCCACCTTTTTTTTGTCTAAACTACCTGCTTCAGCTTGTGAAATTACATCAGATAAATTTTCACTAATTTGTCTCTTTACATTTGGCACAGACTGATTCGATTTCAACTGATACTACTTTTAAAGTGAGCTCATAAATAGCTATTGGTATATGTTCGTAATCCTTATGCAGTTTGTTCACTACAGTAGAGATGTTCTGTGCTCTGGAAGTTAATTGTGTTTGTGTAGCTTCCAGGTTTGTGTGTGTGTCTTTAATCGCTTTTATGTGCCGCTCTACTGTATCGTTCTGCTCGTTACGAGTGTCTAATTTCTGTTTTATTTCCTTAATGTCATTGTTTACTTCGGAAAGTACATCTTGCTTTAGCTGCTTTTCCATGTCTCTAAATTTTACATTCATTTCTTCATGAAAATTCTTTGTCAAGTCGCTGATCTGTTGTATGACTGTATCCCGAATATCTTTTAAAACTTGTTTCTGGTCTTGCTTTATGTTGTTTATGTCTTGTATGACTATGGTAAGATTTTGTGACAAACTGTCAAATCTTGTATTTATGTCCATTCGCAAATTGGTGTTTATATTTTTTATGTCTGTACACAAACTTGTGTTCAGAATATCGAGTTTTTTAAGTAAAGCGGCAAGTGCGTCATTTTGGTTTCTATGTAATGTAATTTGGTTGTTAACAACTGTACTTTGTAAATTGACATTTGGATTTCATATGATAGGTGACGGTGAAGTGTCGTCAAAAATCATGTTATCTTCATTTTCATGTTTTCCTGGGTGAGGAGAGTGTGGCTCGCAGAGATACGTAGTTTCATCTATTGTCATCAATGTATCAGCAAAGTTAGAACTCTGTGAAATCTCACAAGCACTTGTTACTTCGGTTATATTCATCTCTGAACTACTGGCTCTGGTACTTCAGATGTTCTATCTTAAAATTGTACACCATCTTGGCTCATTTCCTTCTCGCCATTGTCAAGAATAATGGAAACTGATTTTTGAGTCATTTTGATTGAATATTAAAATCAAAACTTTTAAAAATAGAAAATTGAAATATATTATTTTTGGAAATTTAAACATAAGATTTACGTATCATCAAACGTTAATTGGCTACTTTTATGACGCACAAAATGTTGTGGCACAGAAATTTCGAATTTTTCTCTTGTTAATCATCGTATAAAATTTCTGAAAAATTCATTACAATACTTTTACAAAGGAAAATTAAGGAAAAGGATGTCTAATTACTAAGCAGGAGACGCTACAAAGCATAGCTAAGCAAGTGGTAGGGCAGTGGTCCTACCTTTGCTGCAATGAAACGAACAGCGTATTTCCAAAATTTTCCGTAATTTCCGGTTTCACTTTTGATTCCCTTCTGAATTGGTTGCTTCATCTACAAAAATTTTTGGTTCTGATTATTTTGCCCCCAGTTGTGACGTTGCACTTGAAAATTTGAAGATACTTAGTATATGCAAAAAATTTTCATACAATGTGATAAATAATTTTGAATAATTTACACAACTGGTTTCATGGCTTTCTGAATGTCATGTCACCAGGTCACCAGTTTTGCAAATTTTATGTTAAAAATATATATAATATAATTAATTAAACAAATTTATTTTTTTCTCACTTTTACCATTTTGATTCGTTATAGATTTTTAAGAGAATGGAATGTCCTTCATTTTTAACCTACATCGATTGCTGTATAATTTCTTGTCATTCTTGACCGTGTGTACAATATTGATTCTTCATCGGTCTTCCTCTTCAGATGCTGGCAGCTAGTGACATGACGTTACCATAATGCGCTGAAAGAAATGAAAACTTTCGTGGTGTTGCACTAATAAGAATCTTCTCACTTCATTATTTTCATAAAAATTATTATTCAGATAATACAATGTCTACTACACACTTCTCACAAGAATACGTCTTCTCCCCACAAGAACTAACGACAGAGACTCTCTAGCAATTGTCAAAAAAATGAAATAAGGTTTCCATCATTTGTCTTTTGCCTTCCGGCATAGCAAAATATCTCTTCGCTGGCGATTACAGTGGCCATGCTAGTGTTTATCGTAGCGTGTTGGGGCTTTTCCATTATGTACCTATACACACACCATTTTCAAAACAAAGACACAGACATCAATATTCAATTACATATTAAGATATGATAATCCACTCTCATTTTGTAAAACAATAACTTCTTCGAAATTTTCGCGTTTCTGAGAAAATTGTATAGTATTCAAAGCTTTAGATATGCATACGTAAACATACACATAACAATGGCACAAGAAATTTTACACTGTAGACTTTATATACTTTACAACTAGTTTCAAAGGTATCAAGTAAGAAGTTTTTCTATGCTGCTTTCATTAATAACAGTCCATTCTTGAGTGATTACACAGACATATAAACACATTTACATTGAGCCTAACATTGTTTTCTCACTGCCCATATTTTGAAACAGACAGTCCTTTTTAGAAACCTTAAGACAATACACACAATATTAATTAAGATAATAATCAAATTATTTGTGTGCCTGCAATAGCATTTAGCAGTCCATGTTTGTAAACACTGCAATTTTACCACACACTAAACATTTGACTGCCCAGCTTGGACTTTTTTAACACAACATTGCACAGAAAATACTCAAAAGAATTTCAATTCCATTCACTGCCTAACACTGATGTATGGCAGTGAATAATTAATATTTTACCATATTCACACATACTTTCTTGCTCCAGTTTGAGAAATCCTTGTTACTGTCCACTTTGTATTCAAAGCAGCTCTTTATTTTTTCTTCGTCATAATTGCTTGTTTGCCCAGTAACATATTAGGCAGTCTATTTTTGTTATACTGCAACATTCCATTTTTGCAGTCCTTATACAGGCCATAGTTGGTATTTTGAATGGATTGGATAACACATCTTTTTATATTATTTAGAACATGAAACTTACAAACAGGCGTTAGAAATCTAAAACCAGAAACGTCTATTTCAATACAACACTTGATAATAAAATGTCAAAACAAGAATCATACATATTGAGGTAGATAGCCGCCTTTTTCACTTTTGTCTCTTATTGTGCATTTCTATGGACATACATTTTTTATCTACAACACTGCAAACCCCCAGCGGTTTTTTAGATTGGGGTACACGAGATAATATGCGTTGGTGTATGGAGTTCCTTGTACTTCAAAGGGACCATTATAAATATATCTGAATTTAGAAATTTCATGATTAATATCGCTGGACATTTCGTGAGTTTTTACTAAAACAAAATCACCAATTTTGCACTTAGTCACTTTGAGGCCCTTATCGTGCCTTTTAGATATGCCTTCCGCTTTTTTTCATTCTTTTCCTGAACAAATCTTTTTTCTCTTTTAGATCAAGTTCTGCAATTGGAGGAGTCTGTAAAGTATCTTTTATCACACTTTTACAAATAGCAGGATTTCTTCAGGTGTGAAATCTGTAGTTCAGTGATAGAGGGTATTCATTGTACGTATTTGCAATAAACCTGCCCCAGGCCTTATGATTGTATGGGCTGTCAGTTGTTATTTACTGGCCAATCACCTATATCAGGTGGCTTCTTTGGTCTCCTACTTTCCGCATCTTTCACTATCCTATTCTATTCTTGCCACCGTATCGTATCGTCAGGTGGCTCCTTTGGTTTTGAAAGCTCAAAGTCTTTCACTACTGTAATCAATTCTTGTCCCAGCATTGCATTATCTGAAGGTTCTTTCTTTTTCAGTTCAGTCTCTACCACCGGATTTGTTTTGGGAAGACTTCATTTAACCTTTCATATTCATTTTCAGTAAAGTTTTATTCCTTCTCTGTTTCTATGTATTCGTCCATGGAACTATCACTGAGTTCTTCTTCACTACCTGACTCAAGCATGAATGCAACTCTAAGACATCGAGCTAATTCATCAGCTGATATTTCATTATTTTCAGTTTTCTGGTCATCTCCTAAATGCTGCCCTTAATCTACTGTTACAAACACTTCTTCAACATTACTTCAAATGACGTCGACTTTCACTTCATACTTGGTGTAATTATCATGCACTTCAGTGGTTTGCATGTTATAGTCGGACTCAACCTCATCCCCACTATCACTGACAACTGTTTGTGCGAGATTTTCGTCAGTCAGGACCTCATCTATACTGCTGAGGATTTCATCCTCTGCCCGATTTCTACGTATACTGCCCATTTTACCATCTTCTGCATTACTTTCCCTAATAATGGCAGCTCGTGTACTTAGTGCGGCGCCTTTGTTTCTTTCACTAACTTCTAATGTGTCTGCATGCGCACCTTGCGCAGTGCTTCCTATTTCAACCTCTTTTCTACCTACGGATAACGTCTCTACTCCAAAGCCTCCTCTCTTTATTATATTATCGGCCATATAACTTTTTTCAAATTTTCTTGCAGGGCCAACAGTCTGGATGATTGACTGATCTGGCGTTGTAACACTAACCAAAACGGCCTTGCTGTGCTCGTACTGCGAACGGCTGAAAACAAGGGGAACTACGGCCGTAATTTTTTCCCGAGGGCATGCAGCTTTACTGTATGGATAAATGATGATGGCGTCCTCTTGGGTAAAATATTCCGGAGGTAAAATAGACCCCCATTCGGATCTCTGGGCGGGGACTACTCAGGAGGACGTCGTTATCAGGAGAAAGAAAACTGACGCGCTACAGATCGGAGCATGGAATGTCAGATCCCCTAATGGGACAGGTAGGATAGAAAATTTAAAAAGGGAAATGGATAGGTTAAAGTTGGATATAGTGGGAATTAGTGAAGTTCGGTGGCAGGAGGAACAAGACTTTTGGTCAGGTGAATACAGGGTTATAAATACAAAATCAAATAGGTGTAATGCAGGAGTAGGTTTAATAATGAATAAAACAATAGGAATGCGGGTCAGCTACTACAAACAACGCATTTTTGCGGCCAAGATAGACACGAAGCCCATGCCTATGACAGTAGTACAAGTCTATATGCCAACTAGCTCGGCAGATGACGAAGAAATTGAAGAAATGTATGAGGAGATAAAAGAAATTATTCAGGTAGTAAGGGAGACGAAAATTTAATAGTAATGGGTGACTGGAATCAATAGTAGGAAAACGAAGAGAAGGAAACGAAGAGAAGGAAACATAGTAGGTAAATATGGATTGGGGCTAAGAAATGAAAGAGGAAGCCGCCTGGTGGAATTTTGCACAGAACACAACTTAATAATAGCTAACACTTGGTTCAAGAATCATAAAAGAAGGTTGTATAGATGGAAAAAGCCTGGAGATACTAATAGGTTTCACGTAGATTATATAATGGTAAGACAGAGATTTAGGAACCAGGTTTTAAATTGTAAGACATTTCCAGGGGGCAGATGAGGACTCTGACCACAATCTATTGGTTATGAACTGTAGATTAAAACTGAAGAAACTGCAAAAAGGTGGAAATTTAAGGAAATGGGAGCTGGATAAACTGACTAAACCAGAGGTTGTACATTTTCAGGGAGAGCATAAGGGAACAATTGACAGGAATGGGGGAAAGAAATACAGTAGAAGAAGAATGGGTAGCTTTGAGGGATGAAGTAGTGAAGGCAGCAGAGGATCAAGTAGGTAAAAAGACGAGGGCCAGTAGAAATCGTTGGGTAACAGAAGAAATATTGAATTTAATTGATGAAAGGAGAAAATATAAAAATGCAGTAAATGAAGCAGGCAAAAAGAAATACAAACGTCTAAAAAATGAGACCGACAGGGAGTGCAAAATCGCTAAGCAGGCATGGCTAGAGGACAAATGTAAGGATGTAGAGGCTTATCTCACTAGGGGTAAGATAAATACTGCCTATAGGAAAATTCAAGAGACCTTTGGAGAAAAGAGAACCACTTGTATAAATATCAAAAGCTCAGATGGAAACTTAGTACTAAGCAAAGAAAGGGAAAGCAGAAAGGTGGAAGGAGTATACCGAGGGTCTATACAAGGGCGATGTACTTGAGGGCAATGTTACAGAAATGGAAGAGGATGTAGATGAAGCTGAAATGAGAGATATGATACTGCGTGAAGAGTTTGATAGAGCGCTGAAAGACCTAAGTCGAAACAAGGCCCCGGGTGTAGACAACATTCCATTACAACTACTGACAGCCTTGGGAGAACCAGTCCTGACAAAACTCTACCATCTGGTGAGCAATATGTATGAGACAGGCGAAATACCCTCAGACTTCAAGAAGAATATAATAATTCCAGTCCCAAAGAAAGCAGGTGTTGACAGATGTGAAAATTACCGAACTATCAGTTTAATAAGTCACGGCTGCAAAATACTAACGCGAATTCTTTGCAGACGAATGGAAAAACTGGTAGAAGCCGACCTTGGGGAAGATCAGTTTGGATTCCACAGAAATGTTGCAACACGTGAGGCAATACTGACCCTACAACTTATCTTAGAAGCTAGATTAAGAAAAGGCAAACCTACATTTCTAGCATTTGTAGACCTAGAGAAAGCTTTTGACAATGTTGATTGGAATACTCTCTTTCAAATTCTGAAGGTGGCAGGGGTAAAATACAGGATGCGAAAGACTATTTACAATATGTACAGAATCTAGATAGCAGTTATAAGAGTCGAGTGACATGAAAGGGAAGCTGTGGTTGGGAAGGGAGTGAGACAGGGTTGTAGCCTCTCCCCGACGTTATTCAACCTGTATATTGAGCAAGCAGTAAAGGGAACAAAAGAAAAATTCGGAGTCGGTATTAAACTCCGTGGAGAAGAAATAAAAACTTAAAGGTTCGCCAATGACATTGTAATTCTGTCAGAGACAGCAAAGGACTTGGAAGAGCAGTTGAACGGAATGGACAGTGTCTTGAAAGGAGGATATAAGATGAACATCAATAAAAGCAAAACGAGGATAATGGAATGTAGTCGAATTAGGTTGGGTAATGCTGAGGGAATTAGATTAGGAAATGAGACACTTAAAGTAGTAAAGGAGTTTTGCTATTTGGGGAGCAAAATAGCTGCTGATGGTCGAAGTAGAGAGGATATAAAATGTAGACTGGCAATGGCAAGGAAAGCGTTTCTGAAGAAGAGAAATTTGTTAACGTCGAGTTTAGATTTAAGTGTCAGGAAGTCGTTTCTGAAAGTATTTGTATGGAGTGCAGCCATGTGTGGAAGTGAAACATGGACGATAAATAGTTTGGACAAGAAGAGAATAGAAGCTTGCAAAATGTGGTGCTACAGAAGAATGCTGAAGATTAGATGGGTAGATCACATAACTACTGAGGAGGTAATGAGTAGAATTGGGTAGAAGACGAGATTGTGGCACAACTTGACTAGAAGAAGGGATCGGTTGGTAGGACATGTTCTGAGGCATCAAGGGATCACAAATTTAGTATTGTAGGGTAGCGTGGAGGGTAAAAATCGTAGAGGGAGACCAAGAGATAAATACACTAAACAGATTCAGAAGGATGTAGGCTGCAGTATGTGCTGGGAGATGAAGAAGCTTGCACAGGATAGAGTCGCATGGAGAGCTGCATCAAACCAGTCTCAGGACTGAATACCACAACAACAACAACAACTTGTTCACTTTGCTTTACACTATTAATTGCATCATCCCGCTCTTTTTCGATCCTTGACAACTCCCTTTTGCACAACATGTCCCCTTTTTCACTTCTACTACTTAATATGTCCAAACTTTTATTCGTTTCAAGACATTTACTAGCAAAACTTGTTCACTGAAGTCTTCGACTACGTCATCTCTTTTTACCACAGCTATTTCGGTCTCACAGCAGCCAGGTGATTGCTTCACAAGGTTCATTGCATGCTGTGGCCTATTTCGCATCTTCCTGCCTGTTGTCTCTTCGCCCGTGAATGACTCATACACGCAGCACCTATCGCTCCACGTGCACCGACTTGTGACATGTTCCTACCATTAGCTCGTTGCTTGCATTCATATTTCTTACTTCTGTATGATTTCTCCAGTTTGGGCCCAAACTCACTATCTGCGCAAATCTGGCCCGTAATACATGCGGGCCCTAGTTTTCCGTATCGCCTCTATTTTGAAAATTTCGCGGCTCAAATCCCCTACAGCGAAATGATAAGTTGCTGCTGTACAGACAGTTTTCTCTCCAGTGATCTTCGTTCTCTACTCTCTCCAAAAACGATGAGAAGCTTTTGTGGTTGCTTCCCACACATCGTTTTGGATCCTCGGGGAGTTTTTTCCACAGCTCCCACACTATCTCGGATTTAGTTCGCCTAGTTCTTAAATGGTTCAATTTCCGGTACCACTTTCCACAGAATTTCTTCATAGAATTTCTACCTCTATTATTGTATAATCTAGCCATAATGAATTCTCGCCATAAATAATTCTGCTTTTGTTTGGACCAGTACTCCTCAATAAATCTTTGCGTTAATTCCTCAGATGACATTTGATCTGTTTCTAAATTCAGTCCCCATCTTTTAGCGTCATCTGCTAAAGCACTAAACATCACATTAATTTTCTCTTGATCAGTTAAATAATCAGGAAAATTTCTCTCGCTATTTTTCACAAAGTCTAATGGATGCATTCCGTCATGCCTTTTTGTCGGGTCGAAATATTCTTTGCCCTCCAGTAATTTACTGCAAATTACTCTTTCAGTAGTGTAATTAGGTTTTTCTCTCAGTTTTCATTCAAGGTCGCACATTTTGCCTTGAATTTGAGAAGTGTTTTGTTCATACTTCTGTTCGCAGGGTGCTACTTGTTTACTTATCTCTCTTTCGGACTCAGCCACCGATTGTCTCAACTGAGTAATTTCGGTATTGTATTTAGTTAGTACTTCGGTTCTGAGACTGACAACTTTTTCATCCACTTTAGTTATTACTAAAGGTTATTATTTCTCTGCCAAATCTTTCGTTAATTTCATCTATTTGCCCCTGCATAGTGGCAACATTGTTATTAATAGTATTTATTTCAGTTTTTAAATCGCTAATTTCATTACTCACTACACATACCCTTGAATTTACTTCATCAATTTGTTTACTGATCTTAATCCCTTGCATTTCAATCTGCTTACTTTGCGTTTTCTCAAGTGTTTTAATTTGGGTATTGATCTCATTACTCTGTGCTATAATTTGCTGACCCTGTGCTGCAATCTGTTAATATTACTATTCTGAGCTTTAATTTGTTGACCCTGTGCTGCACATTAATATTGCTACTGTGTGCTGCAATCTGTGCAGACATTTTTAATAAATCATTCATGCTCAGTGGTTTTTCGCACTCCTGCTCTAATGTATCTTTGTACTCGGATTTTGTTCCTCGTGTTGCACTAGTTTCACCGTCGCCTTTCGATGAATTAAACATGTCCACCGAGTCGTTAATGTAACCGCTATGTTTAGTTATCTCGTCTTTCCTATGTTGTTTCATTTGCGACAATCTCATTACTCGTATCTTATTATATACATGTGTGTGATACTCCACGTAAGCCTGCTGCCTTCTCGTGGTGTCATCTGTCGTTGCATCCATCGAACTACTGCCACCTAGTACATTCTGTACTTTCCCGTCCCACTTGCCCTGGTCTACTTTCGTTTTTGTGTCCATCTTTACTTTGTTACTCTTTTATATCTTTATCTTCCAGATTTGGGAAACTGTCTACGTATTATTTTTCCTGATATCTTACACATTCGTACCACTGGACGTTCTCTACTCGTTCTGTTGTTGTTTTCACCCAATATTTAGGTTCTAAACTGTCTCTGAAAGTAAAACTAACGAATGTCCTGTCACTCGGCGCCAAGTATAACGCAACTGCAAGTCATGTATAATCTTACGTATAACGCTTCATTGCAATTAGCATTAACCTCTGGGAGGAATTTTCCATAGTTTGACCGTGTTGACCCAGTGGACAGAAGGTATCGAACTATGATTTCGTACAAATTGCAATTAGTAGAAATAATGAAAGACTTTATTTTTGGAATTTAAGAAAGTAATTAAATTCGCATAAAAGAATGAATATACTGTCGCCAGCCTAATTAGGCATAACAATTTAGAATATTAAGTTCAAAGAATTTAACTATAATATTACGAAAGGAAACTATCGATACTTCTTTCTTTGTAAATTGCAATGAACACACACAGCCACCAGAAAAATTCAACAGTAAATATCAGTAGTTATCATTCACCTAATTAGCAATCATAGGAAGACAAATTGCCCTATACATATATTATTATTAATAATAATAATCATCTTAACCATTAACCGATTCAGTGCCAAATGTGATCAAAGGCATCACAAAACCAAATCTGAGCATGGACAGTCCCAATTTAACTAACACCCAAACATCACAAATGTAATTAAATGACACTGTACATACACTTTTTATATTCACTCTACTGTGGAAATGTTTTATATTTCATTAGCAACACTACTGTTTAGATTGACTTTCTTACACTAGAAAAGATTAAAGTGGGGACCCATAAACAGTCACATCCTTTATAAGCAAACTATGCACACATTTCTTAACCAATTTGCATCACACTAATACTGATTTCCAACCCCACTTGAGATTATTTATCTTTCAATGCTTTATAGCAATTTACACTAACAATATTCTTAATTAACTTCAGAAATAAGCTCAAGATAAACTTAAGTTTCAAGTAGATTCAAAATTGTGTGCCTCTTTCACTACTTGTGAACCAAGTGATTTTAACTAACAACATTTATGCCCTTCAGCACTAAAACTTTGGTACATTCAAAGCAGAAACAATTCAAAGCAAAATAAAGTTTTTTTTGTAAGTTCCAAATTATGTGCCTCTCTCTTTACCTGTGAAATAAGTAATTTAACTAGCAACATTTATATGCTTCAACCCGAAACTTCGGCACATTCAAATAGAAACAAGTTAGTGGTTCTTCATAAACAGGATGCTTGGTCTTTAGCACGTTTAGGATAGGGCCCTGCTTTGTTTCATGAACAGGACAGTTTCAAAGTTCAAACACGAATTTTTGTCATTGAAATTATTATCGAAAAACACTCATACACAAGCAAACTGGTTCATCTTGTATGCATATCTGATTTCCAAAGTTGGTGAAGCAGTGGCACAGTAGTAGTGGCAAGCACGAGTCGGCTATCTGGTTCACTTCTGGCGGTTTAATGCTCTATTCAAATCTTCTTGGCGTCCCATAAAACATTTTAGAGCCATTCCAAGATACGAGAGCACCATTTTACAGCCGAAACCACATCCAAGGCCATTCCATCATAAATCAGTTTCTGAATGGCTCACTTGGCACCTGCATTGTTGACTGTACAACTACTGGCCACTGACTATGTAATGTGCTCTCTCTCTTGCCATCAGATTGACAGCCAATACCACCTTTTCCTTTATATAACACAACTTCTATAAGTATGAACAAGTTTTCTACATAGAATTTCTCTTTTATAAACAGGCATATTTTATAAAGATATTTAAACACACTGTTAAGTTTTTATACTACATACATTACACATAATAATTTTCCTTTCACAACTCAATGAACTTAATCAGTAAAGAACAACTACTTCATAGTTACAAACACATAACTACATTGTATAAACTACTTACAATGGATTCTGTGTTACAAACTGAAGTATGTGATGCAAATATGATGTATGTAGGTCTTTTAGCCCTCACTAGTAATACTATCTACGTAAGAACAGAGGCTAGTAGTAGCAGAGGCAAAAGAAACAATACATGTATAGGTCAACTGAAGAATGGGATACTAATGCTAACGAAAACAAAGAAGTTGACCTACGTTAAATTTGTAATCTGTACTGCAGTTGACCTGTACAGATCGACTGAAGTTCGAGGTACAACTCATACATATATGTCAACTGAGCTGTTCCATGCTACCGTTACTTCTTTCCCTTTTTTTACAGAAATCTTAGGACTCAAATAAGCGATATCCTTAACATTATTGTCGAAACATTACTGGACATGACATACGTGTACCATCTGTTTTCTCTCTTGCATTCCTTCGTTTATGAACACTTGCCTCAGCTGTTAAATCTGTATAATAAATCATCTCTGGCAAATTCTGACATCATTGGTCAAAGCCAACGTGTTGTATCCCGTTCTTCAGTAATCCCCTGTTTTGTAATATGAGAAGTTACTTTACTGTGCGATTATTGAAATACACTAAGATCCATTCGTAAGTATATATAAAACTTGACGTCCTCCACTAGCAGCTCTCGTAACAAATTTTGATGAATGCATTTACTATCTGGACGTTATACCTATTGCTTCATCCAAGTAAGTTTCCTTATTTGCTCCGCATTTCTTCCAAATACACACACAGTGCAATTATGATACTAGCAACCGCAGCACATAATAAGAAGTTGTTGTCCGCTATCTTGAAATTTGATGAAAGATATGACGACAGTGTAATACCCCTTTGACTAATATTTGATCATATTTCTTGATCAAAGAAATATCATATGTAATACTGGCCTAACTAACAAAAACAACTAATATTAACCACGAAATACACAGCAAAATGAAATATGGAGATAGGCACATAGCCGTGTCTCGGGATGAAATGAGCAACAGATGGATGACCTCAGCTGTCAGAACTTTCCTCCACAGAAACCATGACCGTGTCGTGACATTACGTGATGTGATGGGACAGCCAGTGTAGATGCTGCCATTTGAAACACATTGGAGAATGTTTTGACAGGACAGGACATGACATGATGTGACAGCCATTGTGAACTGGTTGGTTGGTTGGTTTGGGGAAGGAGACCAGACAGCGTGGTCATCGGTCTCATCGGATTAAGGAAGGATTGGGAAGGAAGTCGGCCGTGCCCTTTCAGAGGAACCATCCCGGCATTTGCCTGGAGTGATTTAGGGAAATCACGGAAAACCTAAATCAGGATGGCCGGACGCGGGATTGAACCGTCGTCCTCCCGAATGCGAGTCCAGTGTCTAACCACTGCGCCACCCCGCTCGGTTGTGAACTGGTCTAATGTGTTAAAAACACTAATATGAAAAAGCATCAGCACATGAACCCATTTAATCTGAATACATAACCCACATTGTTATCCAGTACACTAAGCCAAAGACTTGATGTTCATCTTTTTTGTTGGTTATCATGGTATTTCATGATGGCTTTTATCATTGATGCATCATTTACTGACATTTAATTATAAGGATGATTTGTTGATGATAAATCTTGAATTCACCATTGCCTTGATACAGCTTACTACAAGTTGTAACTTAAAACAGTTAAAGACACAAGAGCAAATGTGGTGTCTGCTGCATCGAGTCAAAGATAGTACCAATATGGTGTTGCAGTCTCTGCCCCTAACCAGAAGTCATATAACTCTGTCCTTAACGTGAAATATTGGAGCTGTCCTGAAGGTGAAATACTGGGAAGGGGCAAAGGGGGTGGGATTGAATCAGAGGAAGGAATTATTCTGCTCTCTCTGTCCTCTGGTTTGGGGTCACAGATCCATCACATCACTCAGTCGATGCAACCTGTGAAATGAGAGCATGTGCAGTTGAGGATACTAAAGTAAAAAAAATAAATCCTACACTGGGAAATGAATTAATTTGTTACGGAGAAGTAATATTTTGCGAAGTTCGTAGTTTAATTTTTATGGATTTTCCCGATTTTGAAGGAACCAAGCTGGAGGGTAGCCCAAGAAAAAATTTAAAAATATAAAATAGAATAAGAACTACTCTCCCCTATAGCATTGCAAGTGTTTCCTTTTTTCTCAATTTTCATAGAAGCAACGACAGTAAATTGTCAGAACACTGCTATAATGTTTTTTGTGTTTACATATTGGTGAGACATCGATCAGAATGTAGCAGCGCATTTCAAATAGGCATGGGAAGCTGTCATCACCAGTTCTTGTCACCATACGTAAAAAATATCAGGTAGTAAATCCAAATTGACTGTATACATGATTTACAATGTATAGAGACATTCAGTGTCTAGATTTTAATACAATTCATCATTATGAACTTTTGTTTTTTTCACAGAATAATTATCTTTGTTACAGAATGGTTTAGCTTTGCAACATTATGGTTAATGTACCCGAAATACGCTCAGATTTGGTCAGGATTAACAGATTTCAAAGCCAAGATTTCTTAACACATTTAAAAGCACTAAACCTTGAAGTGGATTGACTAATTGTAAGTACCAGCTTCTTTCATAGCTGTGTGTACTGCACTTTCACAGACTTTGTCGATTTGGAAGAATAATAAGCAGGTAAGATCTAATGTAGTTCAGTAATGGCCATAGTTAGATGAGATTAGATTAGTTTTTCGTTCCATAGATCCGTGCTGAGGAGATCCTCATGGATGTGGAACATGTCAATTTTTTTTAAGCTGAAATAACAATACTAATAGTATGAATATATACAATACATCATTTGTTTCTATTAAAAAATTCGTCAATGGAGTAGAAGGAGTTGGCCACTAGTAAGTCTTTCAAGCTCCTTTTAAACTGATCTTTATTTGCAACTAAATTTTTTATGTTTACTGGCAAATTATTGAAGATGTGTGTTCCTGAGTTCTAAAGTAAGTGCTTTTAAGTCCTTGTGAAGATCATTTTTGGTCCTGGTATTGTATGTATGAACTGAGCTGTTCATATTATTTAGGACAAATGTCATTAATGAGTAAATATACTGAGAGGCAGTAGTTAGTATACCCAGTTCTTTGAAGAGGTTTCTACAGGACGTCCGTGAATTTACTCCACAAATAATACGTATTACACACATTTGGACTCTGAAAACTTTTGTTTGACTTGAAGAGTTACCCCAAAATATTATACCATATGACATTATGGAATGAAAGTAGGCAAATTATGCAAGCTTTTTCATTTTTATGTCGCCTATGTCTGCTAACACTCGAATTGCAAACACAGATTTGTTAAGGCGTTTCTGAAGTTCTGTGGTGTGCTCTTCCCAACTGAATTTATTATCAAGTTGTAATCCCAGGAATTTAAGACTGTTAACCTCTTCTATCTGCTCTTCTTCGTATTTTATGCATATGCTGGGTGGAAACCTCTTACAGGTTCTGAATTGCATATAGTGAGTCTTTTCGAAGTTTAATGTCAGTGAGTTGGCTTTAAACCATTTATTAATATCCATGAAAATATCATTAGCAGATCTTTCTAGAACTACACTTGACATACTATTTATTGCAATACTTGCGTCCTCTGCAAACAAAACGAACTCTTCTTCTGGCAGTGTAACTGATGAGAGATCATTAATGTACACAAGAAAAAGCAATGGCCCTAAGATGGATCCTGGTGGGACACCACATGTAATTTCTTCTCATTCTGATGATGACTAATGACTTAATTCACTAGTCTCTTGCACTGACACCCTTTGTTTCCTGTTAGTGAGGTATGACTTGAACCATTTTGCAGCACTGCCCGTGACACCATAGAATTCTAATTTACTTAAAAGGATGTTGTGGTTCACACAATGTGTCAATGTGTCAGTGTGTCATCATTGGATACTGATTGTCTTTAATGTTACATATAGACACCCTGGAACTGGTTAAGTGGTCAGCAGGACAGATTCTGTGTGACACTTGAAGTCATTACTATCTCTTACTTTTCGTAGGATATCATTCAAGTTAGTATACAAGGTGACCATTTATCTCATTAAATTAATCAGCTCTACTAAAGTGCGCGTCATTTACGACAGCGGCTGAGTTTAGGTTCGTTCTGCGCATTTGACGTCACAAAACACAGTCAGCCAATGAACAGAGAACGACGTTGCCAGAGCTCCACTGCAGTGCAGAGCACGGACGAGTGTCTTCAGTTTTAGAAACGTTCAGTCATAAATAAAGTAATTGAACAAAAGCAATGTCTTGATAGCAGACCTTCTATAAAAAAAAGTTTGGAAATATCATTCTTTATACCAATTGCTTCATATTCCATTAATTAATTAAACCAAACAATCAATAAGCCTCCTAATTCAGGCGATAGCAAGGAAATTCATTCTCACTAACCGCTTTTTCGCAATAAAGAACAGCGGTAATTGTTTATTTCCTATTGTACTTCGACGAAACGTGAGTAATTCATAGTCATACCAACAGTGTTTGTATTTTGCGTGATTCTTTACACTCCAGGGACTACAGTAAATGATGACCTGCGCTAGTGTAATGGCTAAAGTGTTTGGCTGCTAAGCAAGAGGTTCTGAGTTCAAACCATGTTTGGTGCTTAATATTTTCTTTAATTAAAAACAATATCGAAGTGTCTTACTTCATGGATTTTATTCGTTTGAATGTAATTTTTTGAAATTTCTAGTGGCAACTAAAATCGACCATACGGAAAGTATACGCTGTGGACTTTTACCTCTGCAAACTCTTCAAAATTTCGTGCAATGGTTTACTACATTTAATGCTGCACAATAACTGCGTGGAACATCGAAACAAAATTAAGTCATTTATGGGGGGAAGGTACCAGTCAAGAAAATGTGTAAAAATCAAATTTTCGGGCCAAATACTTTTTGTGAAATCGAATGATAAGTGTGTCAAAGCAGTCGGAACACCAGTGTCTGCACAGGCGAGCAGTGCAGTGATGACAAAATCGGGCACAGAGCGGAATGCGGGGAGCACGTCTCTGTAGCAGCGAAAGGGTTAATGCGGCCGTGGTGACTTCACTTCATAAACTGCGCGCTCCCCCCTAAACGTAAGTTTGCGCACTATACTATGGCGCTGTTTCTCACGGCGCGTGCAAACTGGCAACGCAGCAATCTCCCGCGTTTGGGCGGGCATGCGCGAGCCGCCAAGATAAAAAAATTGAACTATAGTTACACAGCTCTACTTGCGTAGGTAGCTTGGATTATTCTCACTGGAAGTGCAAACTGTCATTAAGGAACATTCAACAGACAAGATTGCACAAATACTTATTTATTTCATACAACTGTTTTCTACAAAAATGTTCACTTTACGTTGGACCTCGTGTCAATAACGACAGGAAGAGAAAACACATTATGTCAAAGTACTTACATAAATACCATAAAAGCCATTCCCCCAGTCAGGAATACTAATGGGAAAACTAAGCAATAGTAAATACTTGCTAGCCATGAGTATTGAGGGTGCACACAACCTAAAGCACAGGTGCAGTATGAATAAGATGTATGATCAGTAAACAGTTTAAACAGGAAAAGCGGAAGTAACAACAAAAAAGGAGATGGAACTGTCATAACATTAGGAGGGAAGAGAACCTGTACATCTAAAAACAAGGAAAAATATTATATTACATACATACCTTAACCTGTCTGAATAATGTCATATTTAATTAAAATATTTTTGTGGTACAGGTTAGTGCGTTGGCTAATGGTACCAAGGGGATGGGAATGAAGACTCCTTAAGATTTCTGTTTCTGCCAGGACATTGACTATCTGACCTTTCTCTGCGCTGTGTAAGATAGTTAATCTAATCTGATACAGCTAAGGTTGGTTGTTAATCAAATGCATTGTGAAAGCTGACCTGGATTTGTCCAGTTCCTTATGTTCTTTTAATCTCTTACGCAAATTTCTACCTGTCTGGCCGATAAATCTGCCCTTATACATCCGGGTTGTATCACACTCAGTATGATACATGCCAAAATACGAGAAGTGGTCCTTTTTAAAAACTTTATCGTTCCTTAATTTCCTGCCCAAATTTTGTGGTATGAAAAATGCTGTAACTGTGTTGACTCACAATAGTTTCTTTCGAGTCCTCACTGATAAGTTTCCATGACATGGAATTTTATAACACTTATTCTTTTTCTCCACTGGGTTCAGAGCGATTCCCTTTCATGCTCTCCCACTCTTCATTAATGTTTTTATATTATTATTATTATTATTATTATTCAGTTTCTCAAAAAGGATCACAGATACCCATGGGAGCATTGGTTAATGCGATTATAGGTCTTGCAGGTAGAATACAGAAAGACTCACAGAAAAATGAGCTTTATAGTCAGATAGAATTGCAGAGAAGTGGCCTTTCTAGTAAGACAGATTTTCAGAAAAGTAAGTTTTCTCACAAGATAGATTTGCAGGAAAAGAAAGTATATGTACAAAATAAAAATGATTACTCTGTTAAAAAAGGAAACAGTTACTGTGTTCAAGAAGGAAATGAATAACTTGAACCATACTCTCCTTGACTGGGTTGAAAAACAAGATGAGCAAAATAAATCAGAAGAAAATTAAATGAGGCATATAAACAAATCGATGATATACGCAAAAGATTCGATTCTGAAGTAGGAGTGAAAATAGTGTTAACCCATTAAATGAGACAAAAGTGCAGCAAAGTGTTTTGCTCATTAAAGACGATATATACCTATAATCCAAAATATTTTGACAGCTGCTCACTGTGAAGTTGGGGCCTGGTGGTATTGCAGGAACGTGGCATGGTAAGGAGAGTACGTACGTGGAGCAAGGACGACTCGGGTATCATTCTAGTGACGATACAGATCGCATATGGAGAAATCCATTGAGGTCAATGACTTTGACACAGGGAAGATTATTACTACCTGGAACCTACGAGCGAGTATCTCGAAAATGGCGAACCTGGTCAAATGTTCACATGCTACAGTAGTGAGCATCTACAAAAAGCGACAGAAAGATAGTAAAACTACCACTGGATGCTAAATGGTTGTATGTCCACTACTCTTCACAGAACGTGGGATTTGGAGTCTTGCCTGCTCTGTAAAGTAGGGTAGGTGGCGATATACACTCCTGGAAATTGAAATAAGAACACCGTGAATTCATTGTCCCAGGAAGGGGAAACTTTATTGACACATTCCTGGGGTCAGATACATCACATGATCACACTGACAGAACCACAGGCACATAGACACAGGCAACAGAGCATGCACAATGTCGGCACTAGTACAGTGTATATCCACCTTTCGCAGCAATGCAGGCTGCTATTCTCCCATGGAGACGATCGTAGAGATGCTGGATGTAGTCCTGTGGAATGGCTTGCCATGCCATTTCCACCTGGCGCCTCAGTTGGACCAGCGTTCCTGCTGGACGTGCAGACCGCGTGAGACGACGCTTCATCCAGTCCCAAACATGCTCAATGGGGGACAGATCCGGAGATCTTGCTGGCCAGGGTAGTTGACTTACACCTTCTAGAGCACGTTGGGTGGCACGGGATACATGCGGACGTGCATTGTCCTGTTGGAACAGCAAGTTCCCTTGCCGGTCTAGGAATGGTAGAACGATGGGTTCGATGACGGTTTGGATGTACCGTGCACTATTCAGTGTCCCCTCGACGATCACCAGTGGTGTACGGGCAGTGTAGGAGATCGCTTCCCACACCATGATGCCGGGTGTTGGCCCTGTGTGCCTCGGTCGTACGCAGTCCTGATTGTGGCGCTCACCTGCACGGCGCCAAACACGCATACGACCATCATTGGCACCAAGGCAGAAGCGACTCTCATCGCTGAAGACGACACGTCTCCATTCGGCCCTCCATTCACGCCTGTCGCGACACAACTGGAGGCGGGCTGCACGATGTTGGGGCGTGAACGGAAGACGGCCTAACGGTGTGCGGGACCGTAGCCCAGCTTCATGGAGACGGTTGCGAATGGTCCTCGCCGATACCCCAGGAGCAACAGTGTCCCTAATTTGCTGGGAAGTGGCGGTGCGGTCCCCTACGGCACTGCGTAGGATCCTACGGTCTTGGCGTGCATCCGTGCGTCGCTGCGGTCCGGTCCCAGGTCGACGGGCACGTGCACCTTCCGCCGACCACTGGCGACAACATTGATGTACTGTGGAGACCTCACGCCCCACGTGTTGAGCAATTCGGCGGTACGTCCACCCGGCCTCCCGCATGCCCACTATACGCCCTCGCTCAAAGTCCGTCAACTGCACATACGGTTCACGTCCACGCTGTCGCGGCATGCTACTAGTGTTAAAGACTGCGATGGAGCTCCGTATGCCACGGCAAACTGGCTGACACTGACGGCGGCGGTGCACAAATGCTGCGCAGCTAGCGCCATTCGACGGCCAACACCGCGGTTCCTGGTGTGTCCGCTGTGCCGTGCGTGTGATCATTGCTTGTACAGCCCTCTCGCAGTGTCCGGAGCAAGTATGGTGGGTCTGACACACCGGTGTCAATGTGTTCTTTTTTCCATTTCCAGGAGTGTATATCTTTTCTGCTGAAAGAGCACAATGCTGGTACACGCACAAGTGTTTCAGAATCCACAGTTCAGCATATAATATTGAACATGAGGGTTTGCAGCAGGCAACCCCTACATATTCATATGCTGTCCCAACAGTCAGTTATGGTTGCAATGGGCACAGGATAATAGAGATTAGACCGTGGATCAATGGAAAAGCGTTGACTCATCGGTTGAATCACGGTTTTGATACATTCGGTCGATGTATGTCTCCACAAAAGCCACCATCCAGGTGAACAGTGATTCGAAACACGCACCATGCCACTGATGCAGGCCACCGTGAGCAGTATTATGCCATGAAAGATATTCCCTTGTGTTTACATGGGATATATGGTAGTGATTGAAGACAAGCTGATGGCTGCTGACCACCTGCGTCACTCCATGGTTGATGTCTTCCCAATTGTGATATCATATTTCAGCAGGATAAGTGTCCATGTCTCAAAGACAGAACCATGCTGCAGTGGTTTGATCTGCGTGATTCTGAACTCATGTTGATGTCTTGGCCACCAAATTTGCCTGATGTTAATCCGATGGGGCCCATCTGGATCGCCGCTCAAGGTGCCATCACCAGTATACAAATCAACAGCCCATTATTTATAGAATTACATGACTTGTGCATAGACATCTGGTGCCATGTACCTCCACTAACCTACCAACACACTGTCATATTCATGATGTGTATGGTTGATGCTGTATTGCGTTCCAAATATAAATAAACAAGCTATTACGCAGGTGGTCATAATACTTTTGGCTCATTAATGTAGATGAAGAAAAAGGCAGAAAAATCTCGTAGTTAAAAAATGTAGTGGGGAAAGTTAAGAACAGTGTAGAGATACATGTTGAGTGAGAAAAGTAAAATAAAACATGGCATAATTGTGGAATGGTAGAAGAAGCTACCATAAAACATGTACAAAGAAGTAGAATTGTTGTGACAGAATTTGCTAGTACTGTATTGATAATGGTACAAGTTGTTGAACCTCCATTAAAAGAAGAGAAATTCCACCCTCAGAAGTGACAAGGAGGGTGGCATCCTCTGGATTTTATCAAAAATTGTGAAAGAATTTTGCCTGTCAAAATGAGCAGCAGAGAAACAAGTCAATATGATAATTAATGCTATGGCAGGAAATGCAGAAAGATGGAGACTGAATTTGGAAATATCGAATCTGACATTTGTGCAGTTCAAAGACAAATTTATTGTGAAATTCTGGTCCAAACATAAACAGGATAGCTTATGGAGAGAATTACAGTAGCTTGTACTCCAAAATTTATGGGAGAAATTCGATGAAAGATTATTGTCAGGACTAGTTTCACAAACTTGAATAGCTGAAAGAACGAAAATCAGAATCAGAAATAGTATGGAAGCTATGCAAAAAATTACCTGATAATGCAAAAAGTAAATACAAATCATTATCTGTTTCATTGAAAGAGTATAAAATGAGAATTTGTACAATAATCACAACCAAAGACAAAATAGAAATTTGAATAGGGTGGACTGAGGTAATAGCAATAATCTGCAAGTTAACGATGCAATGAAGTATATGCAAATCGAGCTCACAGTATTTCTAATAACCATGGGGAACATGCAAATGAGGGAAACTAATGGCCATGCATAATGTTGCCTACCAAGTACAGAAAGGCGAAATGGGCCCAGAAAATGAAAAAAAAGCAGCAAGTGTGAAGGTGGGGGAAGGACACAAAGTAACAACAGAACACACAATAATAGGTTAGCTGCAATAGCTAAGGAAGATAATTATCAGTCAAAAGAATACACAGATGAGGAAAGAATACCCAATATTAATGAAGGTAGCGAAAGTGACATTGTGAGGGAATGTAAGGATGATTTGTGAAACTGCTTGAGGAAAGGCAAGAATTCATTATTGATGGCAGCATCAAGAAGAATAATGGAATTATTACAGTTGAGGAATACTGTGAGACAATGAGGAAGATATATTTAGAGTTAGAAGAATGGAAATCAGTGGAACAGGAGTTTGCTATTGCTGGCAGCTATAGCAAACAGAATAGTGGAGTCAGTAGTGTTGAGGAATAATTTGAGGACTGTGACAGATGAGTTCAGGTTTACAACAATGGGAAAGTAGGAAGAGGCCACAGTGCAGTGACATGTGAGGTCATAACTGCAGAAGACAATTCCATTCACAAACTATAATTCAGCACTGATCCACAAGTTGTGGAGAGTGAATTTAGTGACAGTGTGCGTTAACAGCAAATGGTTTGAAGTGTACAAAATAAAAGCAGTAATTGAAATAATTGATCAGAATGTAGAATATCTGACTGAAGTAGAGAGTGGCATATCCGATGAGTGTGAAGAAGATTCATTTAATACAGAAATTGAAAAAGCAATAAATCAGTTAAAATATAAGAAAGAAGTCAATAATGAAATGAGTACTACCAAATCATATGTACTGAAAAATGTACCAAAAGAGGAAGAGAGATTATTGGGGGGAAAACGAGAGCTAGACATTGCCTTTCAAGAGTCAGATACTGAAACAAGACCAGAAACGGTAAATGCACAACACTAATATTGAAAGCAATTGATAAAGTTACAATCCAAAAGAAAAAAAGAGATGCCAGACAAAGAAAAATTTGTGACAGCTAGATAGATAACCTGGGAAGACATAGTTGCACAAAAGAACTTACTTTGAGAAAGAGATGAGAAGGAAAGCAGTAAAGCAAGAATGTAAACAATTATTCCCCCTTGAGATATACCAAAATAATTTGCATATACTTTCAGAACTAGAGCACAGGTGAGTGCAGTGCCTGAAGCCTTTTTTGACATAATTGAAGTTCAACTGGGATTGCAAAGTGGGGCAAATAAAAATGGCCTGGAGAACAGGGTACAAAGAAACACAGCAGAGAAAAGGAAATACAGTACTAACCTGACCATAGCAGATGTTGAAGGTGACCACCATTCATCTCTTGGCACTTCTAGATACTAGTCAGCAAGTTGCTGAATGCGGATTGAAGCTGGACAGCTGGAATTGCTGCAGTCTCATCCAAAATGTCCTGCTGCAGTTCTTATTATGATTCACATTAGACATGGAGGCTACCCACACAGAGTAATTACACACTGACAAGTCATGTGACCTAGATGGCCAGTTAGGGCCATGACCAGACTGCTTTCTGCTAACGACTCTGTCAGGTGTGAAGATTGTCTAAATGTATTCCAAATTCCAGCCAGCTGTACAGGCAGTTGCTCCATCCTGTCAGAAGTAACTGTAGGGTGTGGTTCTATACATACATTAACGTCCAATGGTATTCACTTGTCCAGGCCACTTTTATTCCCCCGACCCCCCCCCCCGTGCAGAAGTGATGCCCTTAATCGGAGCAAATATAGCACGGGTAACATGCAAGGCGAGTAAAGCAGTTAAGAATCATACACTAATGAATTTTAAAATAAAGGAAATAAATTTTACTAAGATAGGTAAATTTTATTGTCTTTAGGCCATTACAGCAATAGATAAATTTTTGCACAATAGACAAATTTTTGTACAGCACAATCATTACATTAATAAACAGTATAATAAAGCATTATTGACTTACAATTCAATATCATAGTCAAAGAATTCTTTTAATTCATTAAAGGGGTTGGCAACAAGCCACTTATTTAATGTTTTCCTAAATTCACACTCTGGAAGATCTTGTACTGTCTGCAGAAGCTTATTAAATGGTTTATGGCCCACTAGCTCATAGCTATTGACTGTCTTTGCTAGTCTACAGTATGATGTCTATACGGACTTGTTTTTCCTTGTGTGGTGACCATGGATTTTATTTCTATGTTTTACTTCATGTAGGCTATTTTTTGTATAGATTAACACTTGGTATATGTACAGATCTATAACAGTCATTTTTTTTAGTTCAGCGAACAAGGGCTTACAATGTGCTTTATGCTGGGAACATGTAATGACTCTGATTGCTTTCTTCTGCAGAAGTAATATATTTTGAACATGGCTTGAGTTTCCCCAGAGAATAAGTCCATATGACACAATAATTTGGAAGAATGTAAAATACGAGGTCTTAACATAGGCTGCTGGTACATATTTTATAAGACATCTTAATAAATAAATTACTCTAGACAGTTTGATACTTATATATTCTATGTGTTGTCCCCAGGACAATTTACTGCCTAAGTATATCCCCAAGAACTTTACATAGCTGGGCTTTTGTCCCTTAGGCAAAAATAACATTTTTTGTGTCTTGTTCTCAATCAGGAGAAAACCATTTGACTTAAACCAATATTTTGCTTGGGCAAGTGTATTGTCCACAGAATCTTTTACCTTATGCCGGTCATAATTGTAGTTTAGGAACCGTACTGGAACTTATAAAGGAGGGTAAGTCATTTATCATAACCAAAAACAAAAATGGTCCCTAGACAGAGCCGTGCGGAACTCCCATCTTAGTATGTTTCTCAGCAGACTCACATACATTAGCTGTGCACTAATTAAGTGCAGAGGTGATATTAGGCATTGACTGGCTAGTTAAGGAACAGATAATTATTGATTGTAATGGAAGACTTAAGTAGGTGTAAAAATGTACAACAAAAGTTCTAAATTGGATTTGAAGAAACCAAAGGTGATGGAATAAAGCAGGTAGAACCTCTTTTGGTTAATTGTGACTTCAAGTAACAATGTCAAGGGAAATGTAACGAGCACACTTCACAATGATTAATGTAATAGGCACAAAAAATCGTGGAGGAACATATTATACGCCTGAAACAAGCAAAGACAATCATCTATAGAATATGCTGAAGATGACTTAAAAGAAATTATCAGTCAAATACCGGAATTATCGTCTAAATTATTGGCTTTGCTTATTTCATGTGTGTATTTTTCACCTAGACTATTTATCCCTTTTACATTATTTGCTGTGAACCATGTTCACTGCTGCTGTACGTGCTGTATTTGATTAGTGGTTGTGGATTCTCAACATGACAGCTTTGAGGCTGTATCAACCTAAAAGGAACATGAAATACACGTTTATCTAATCTGATTTCACCTTATGCCCTGTGAAGATAGTCCATGATTGAGTCCTGTAGACAAATAGGTTTTTGAAATAAACAGTTGATGGTTAAAAATGTGTATTTTCTATTACTTGGCTGTTGGTTAGCACTTAAGCAAAAGTAAGGTAATTCACACCATTTCTATTTTCAGGAAAATGTTACCACTACGAAGTAGTGCCATTTGGTTTGAATACAGTTTCCGTATCCATCTGAACTCTGGATAAAGCGTTAGGAGCCGGCCACGGTGGCATAGCGGTTCTAGGCGCTTCAGTCCGGAACCGCGCGACTGCTACGGTTCGATTCCTGCCTCGGGCATGGATGTGTGTGATGTCCTTAGGTTACGTTGAAGTTGTTCTTTTCACATTCCCGTGTTTTACATTTTTCCGCTTTTTACGTTTGTTTTTATTAGTCCCAGTAGAAGTCCTATTCTCTCGATGCAATGCTTTTCTGTCATTAACGATTCCATATTTCAACATTTGCCACATTTTAAATATTCTTTGATGTTATCACGACCCTTAAAATTGGTTTTCATACAGATTTCTGCCGAAAGTGCATCGTATTCCTGCTCAAAATCAGCCCTCGAACAAAGCAAAAAATGCAGAGTATACGCAAAGTTTTTTATCATATAACGTAGCATTAGTGCCGTAAGCAATACTGTCATTGTAGGCGTATTGAGTCACGGCCACCTATATTAACAAGTTCACAGCATTTGAAAGGGCGGGAAAGTATCCTGAGCCACTGTCTTAATCATAATAATGATCTGACTATAGTGACTCTAGTAGTATCCTTCCTTCTGCTCATTGTCTTTTATTACAACAGCTTTAATTTAATTTCACAGTCGTTTATACAAATCAACACCGCTTTTGAAGACGGCCGTCTCTATAATGGGGTTTCACAATTCGTTATTTCTGCATGAAATACGCTAATCCGTAATAAGCGCTCAGTTTTAGTCTGTTACGTGCTGATTTTCGACGTAAATATGCCTCCTCGAGATGCTCGAAATTTAGTGTTTTAACCAATAATGTGTTACAAGTTTTATTTGCCGTAATTTTATAATGATTGTCACTAAGAAGCCTCACATTACAACACGAATATCTTTTTAATGTCGTTTCAGGAAAGACTTATGGTTCCATACTCTATTTACATCATTAGACATTATCAGAACACAGGTGGAAAACTGCGTGTGCATTTGCCTGTTTCAGCCGAATACACCCATGGTGTCAGCACTCGGCCATTGCGTTTGAAATTGTCTCGAAGACAGTGGCATTTTTCCGTATTGGTTCCAATCATATCCAGTGATGAAAATAAAACACAGAACCGAAAGTCTCCCTTGAAATCTCGTTAAAAAGATAATCGTGTTCTAATGTGTACTTATTACTGATAATCTTTACTAATTACACTAAATAAAACTTGTAACACAATATTGGTTAAACCACTTAAAGTTGGCAGTCTTTGCAAACATCAAAAGGCACAAAAGCTACTGCTAGTTGAGTTTCATATGCTTTCCTGTAATTTTATACTTTCTTGCAGTTTCACCTTTTTGGGGGGTCAGTCCACTGAAGACTATTAAAAGCAGTTTTATTGTATGTAGACGATTTGCTGATCACCACACAAACCTGGGAAGAGCGTTTAGAAATCTAGGACAATGTCTTTAAAGCCTTAATTGCAAGTAATTGGAGTAACTTTGTACCACTTTTTCCATTTTTTTGAAAACATTGGACATGAATAAAGTTACAAATCGCAAACAAACATCATAACATTATACCCGTATAGTTACTGAGTTTATGGGAAAGTTAAAATGTTCACCAACTCTGCCCTATTAGAGTAAAATTTCTGTTTTAATACTAGTAAAAAGTTATCCTTTCATTTAGGTTAACTTTAAAAATAGTATTTTTCTTATATCTAATGCTCTGGGTAAAGTTAGATTCATGTCAGAAGGAGATCAGGTGTTTATAAGAAGTAAAAACAAACTGTTAATTCAGTATTGCAGGCTTACTTTGAAGTATCAAGATATTTTATAGACTTGACATTGTTCAACTTAACATCACTGTCACCAGAAGCTCCCTTCACAGCCAATGCAATTAAAGCATAATCACAAGCCTGAGAGCTTGTAAGGAGGTGGAAAGACAACTGGAATACTAACTAGAAACTGTAGAGGTAATAAAATTGTTACTTTTAGTATAAAATAATGCAAGTAGGTGGAGCAGCAAGCATTTCAAACAGAATTAGTTAGTGATATAAAGATACTATTACTGGTAAAAACATTTATCCGACTGACTAATGGAGGAACGACATTAAAATTCAAAAAGTGTGGATTTGTCAAGAAAGTGAGTAAGGTTTAGGCTATAATATTTCAACAAAAGGAATTAGAAAGAGCCAAGTAAAATGGTAGCTATTAAAAATTACACAGTTTTGAAGCCCAAAAAGCAATTGACAGTGGTTTTTAGTTTGGCTGGATTCGTTAGGAAATTCATGGAAGGTCAGTTTTTTGGTAATCCAAATCTGAACAACTTCCAATGAAATTTTTAAATTCAGATTCAGGTGTAATGGTTCTTTTAACATCACAAACACACCACTTACGAATGCTTACTTTTTAAAATACTCCAAATCTGGTAAACACCTCAGGTTAAGATATATTAAAGAATACACTGCCAGAACTGACAATCAAATTGCATAAGTGTGAAACTGTCTTATTTTTCTCAGTAATTTGGAAATAATGATGAATTTTTTACTTCATGGTTAATAGCAGGTAACTATATAAGATTTAATGAATAACTTGTAAACAGTTATACATGAACATTTTTGATTGCCCTATAAAATGTTTATACATGCATAGCAAACTAAAGCTAAGTTTACAGTTTCAGGTGAATTGGATGAAAAAAAAAATGTTGTAAATAATAACAACATTGTCTTATTGTACACTGCGGGAGGGAATAAGAGTAGAAGTAATAAAAAAATGGGAGACGGTGAGTTTATCCAGTATGATATGAGTAAAAAAATAGAAGGTATCATATTCTAAAATTTATGTGATAATTATACTACATAAATCAGAGGATAATGAATATGAAATTGATGTTTTGTGAAGGAGAGTGCTGAAGTTTGATCTGATTCATTAATTTGAACTGAATAAAATGTTACATAAAAGGTATTTCACCATGTTATATTCTATGTAGAGACATTTGTTTAGGTAACTTTTTCTGGATGCCTAAAAGAAATGTGGGACGTGTGTAAAATGTCTACACGAAATACACACACAAATAATATACAAGTAGGCTAGCATATTTTGTCGTAACTACATTTGTGTAAACTTTTTAAAAAATTTACTAAACTTATTTTAAATATTATTCAGGTCAAGTAAGGTCTGTAACGTTAGTTTCTTGTTTGTTTTATTAAACGTTATTTTGTGACACTAGGGTTATGTAAAAATGTGTAGCAAAAAACCATGTTATAAACTATTGTACAAAATATCACCCTTAATAGGGTTAAAATTTATCTTCGAATGGGAAGTACTGATGATCTGGAAAATTACCACACCTGCCAAAAGACAGTGTATTACTTGGTTGGTACACAGACAGCAAGTCATAAGCAATCAGCAAAGCCATTCACACACATTGCTAGTGTGAACAGTGCTCTGCATTAATTATTCCTGCTGATAAGCAGGGCCGGCCGTGGTGGCCGAGCGGTTTTAGGCGCTTCAGTCTGGAACCGCGCGACCGCTACGGTCGCGGGTTCGAATCCTGCCTCGGGCATGGATGTGTGTGATGTCCTTAGGTTAGTTAGGTTTAAGTAGTTCTAAGTTCTAGGGGACTGATGACCTCAGATGTTAAGTCCCATAGTGCTCAGAGCCATTTGAACCATTTGATAAGCAGGTTAGTATGTAGTAGAAGGTCATATGTATATGAAGAAATAATGAATAGTACGGTGTGTGTAATATTTTTGCTAAAAAAACGTGGTTTATAGTGACTGATTGGACAGTGTTGTGTGTTCTATATAAGGATGTGACTTTTTGGAGATATGAGATGAGAAGAATATTATAAGTTCGATGTGCATTGCTCTAAAATATAATTACCAGCTTCTAGTTGATGACATAACCCATACAACTAATGGGGAAAGTATTGCATATGACATCATATCCAGAGAAGTAGATCATGTGTGTAGTATGTGTTTTGTATAAAATGGAACCAGGCTGATGAACAACTATTAAGTGAGCTCAAACTTTGTGGATCTTGCCTGTTCAAGGCAAGATCTAAGCACTATATTTAGTTATCTTTGTTACAGGGTGCAGATTATTCTCTCATGTTATTGTATTTAGTATACAGAAAAACATTAACTGGTGTTCTTCATAGTTACAGACTACTTTTTCAATTCCATCATAGTATATACTAGAAACAAAGGTGAGGTGACTTACCGAACGAAGGCGCTGGCAGGTCGATAGACACACAAACAAACACACAAAATTCAAGCTTTCGCAACAAACTGTTGCCTCATCAGGAAAGAGGGAAGGAGAGGGAAAGACGAAAGGAAGTGGGTTTTAAGGGAGAGGGTAAGGAGTTATTCCAATCCCGGGAGCGGAAAGACTTACCTTAGGGGGAAAAAAGGACAGGTATACACTCGCACACACACACATATCCATCCACACATACAGACACAAGCAGACATATTTAAAGACTGCGGCCTCCCTCAGCTTTACCTAGGAGGCTCTCTGATGTGTAAGAGAAATTTTATTTTTCGCCACCTCCCAATTAACCCTGATATCCTCAGGCTCAACACGATCCAGTAAGATCATTGAACAACCAGAAATTACTCACTGATGAATTTTGGGAGAATGTGAACTTTAATGTGGCAGGCACCATCTCCCATGCCACATGACAGGCAGTATTGAAGGCAAGACTAAGGCAATTCATGGAATTATCTCAATGTTTCTGCAAACAAGAATGATAAATTATTAAAGCAGGTTTCTGATTCCCGTTAATACATTCTTTCGTAAAAGATGGCAGAGGATAATACAGGATAGTTGTCAAGTGAGAGAGGCCACTGTTAAAATAAATTTTTTTGAATTCACATAATGTAAATGCAGGGGCATCGTCTCATACTAAGACTTTAGGAGCTCCAAAACCAGCAAATATAACACTTACGTGCTGGATACTAATGTCGATTGTCATTCCTTTACTAGATACTGACCAAACCAACCTTGTAAAGGCATCAATCGCCACTAGAACTAACTTATTACCATTTTTGGTAAGCAGGACGGACCATAAGTAATTAATAAAAAGCTTATCCACATGTTGATATCCTCTAGTGACTGCAGAAAGACCGCTTCTAGTGTTAGTGTTAGGCTTGGTGGTCTTGCATTCTTGATAATGACCTACTAATCTCCCCATGCTTTTCCAAGTCAGATGTCCTTTAATTGTCATCCTGGTTTTATAAAGGCCCAGATGCTCACCCCACAGTGGTCAATGAAAATAGCTAAAAACAGCAGGGACTAAGCTTCAACAAAGACAGATATTCAGTTTCCTATTGCAATGAGTGGCCACCTCCAGCCTTCGCCAAATTTTGTCCAACTCACTATGTTCCTGTTGTCTCTCCTTAAGATCAACAAATAGTGAAAGAATCTCCAAGAGAATCATAGCGATCTGAAATCCAGTACTTCTGCTTCATTGTAAGATTCTGGAATGTTCTCCTGAAACGTGCAACTAAGCACATCCTCAACGAGATTTTGTTCCTCCCTAATACGCTGTCCAGTCACCTGTCAAAAGCCCGAATAACCAACTGTCACAGTGTGGACCACTGTAAGATATGTAGAGTGTCAATGAGGTTCTGGAAGGTACTGACAGGGATGTGGAGCCATGCCGACTCCAATGCCGTAGCCAGCTGCACTAGGTTTCTCAGCTGCATATTGCAAACCACCCAGTGTACATTGCGAGATGTGTAACACATTGCATTGTCCTGCTGGTAGGTGCCACGATGCCAAGAGAAAACGAACTGCATGTAGGGATGGACACAGTCCTCACTGTGCCTGCCAGAAAATGAGGCCACTCAGAGAATGACATGACAACACTTCCCAGGCCACACTCCGTCCTTGTTTATTTGAGACATTTCATGCCGTACACGCCAATGGTCCATCTGTCTGATGGAGCATAAAATGTGATTCACCTGAAAAGCCACGTGTCACCATTCGGGTGGATATCTAGTTGCATTACTAGCACCACAGTTGCGTCGATGTCAATTTTGGATAGTACCATTTTGCTATGCACAATATACTTTTTACCCTAGTGGCAAGTGAACAGTTTACAAACTTATGTGTTTTGGAAATGCTTTCTATCCTTGGCCTGAAAGAAAATGATCGTGCCCTGTTGATGTATAAGAAATCACTCCATTTCTGCATTATGACAACTGCACTGTTTTTTGCGTCCACCACACTTTATATAACTTCCACTGCTAGCAAGTGGTTATTGAAAATTGACATTGAACATAGGCAGTGGTCACTTTAATGTGACTGGACCATGCATATACTATTCCAAATTGGAAGGCTGATGTTCGGACCTCCCACCAAGTAGTCCTTCATCTAACGAGACCTGCCAAGAACTCAACTCAGCACCCAATTATCCATTTCTAATGTAAATTGCTTATGCTCCTGGTAGAAGTTAAACTTTTCTAGGGCAAATAGGATGGCTAAATCGTTCAACTCGTAAAAAATGTAATTTATATCCGCAAGATCAGCCCGGACATGAGCTGTGCAGATTTTAACATACGCTCAGCCCGGACGCATTGCTTCATTATACTTCACACAGCATGGCCCTTACAAGACACTAAACCTACAGCCACTTGGGATGAAGCTTCCCTCAGAATTGGAACCATGTCAGTGAACTTTGTTTCTGTTATTCTCCTGTGGTCACAAATAAATCTTTTCAGTTATTAGAACTAAACTCATTTGTGAACTTGTGTCATGAATAAAGAGTTCCCTACTTCAACCTGGGAATCATAATTATTACTATGTGCATCAACCACAACAGGTTTTAACGGTGACAACATGGGTAAAAATCAGGACTTGACATGCACAAAACCTAAAAGTTAAGTTAATATGACTACATAAAAGCTGTGACATAGGCTGCAAACAACAAACATCTGTTGTTTCTCTCTTCAAAGTTTTAAGCAAAGTTCATCCAAGCTGTCAAATGCTAATAGTTGAGATGCACATGAATCACGTGTACAAACTACTTGATCCTTTTAAAAGGAACATGCAAGGCATTTATGGGTAAATCTTATGCAGTACCACAGTCACATGATTGTGGAGGCAATGTATGTTGACAACAGAAGTAGTGTTCAGTGTGTCAGAAACTCACTACGTGGATATTCCTACCTCTGTCATCTTACACAAGGATGCCATTGTCAAAACTTTCTTGTATTGTTTAGTACATGCTTTTCGTGTACGTCTGCAAATTTCTGTCATCTGACTGCCTTCCAAATTGTTCAGCTGTGTTTTCCAGTCAAGGTGTAAACCTGTTTACAATTTTCCTAGCTGACCATTAACAAAAAAAATGAGAAATTTAATTCAATACTTACTGTTAAAACTGATGTAGCCTTATAACAAATGCAGATATCAAAGTAAAATAATTGTGCATAACTTCATACTGAAGTATTCCTTTATAGTAGCAATCAGCAAACCAAGAGTCAAACCCATCTCTACTGTTCTGTAATAACTTCGATACAGTTATAGGTAAACAGCAGTTGCAGTAACTAGTTATAGAATTAACGGTGCAAAAGGATGGCCAGGCAAATAATAAATAGTAGCAATCTGTCCACTATACTCAATGAGTAAACGCTCATTAACTCATACAATTTGGGTAATTGACCTCTTACCACATGCTAAGGAGTAGTTCCAGTAAAGAACATGTATTAATTGTGCTAATTATACTTATGATCTCAATGTTTCACGCACAAGAATGGATACGACATGCAGTACAGAGTATCAATATTCCTAAAAACTGATATGCTAACTAAAGGAACAGATTTATTTAGCAGTTAACGTACCACTGTCATAGGCAAAGACCAACCTGTCACCAGTTGGAGAACTACATCATTATACACTCATATGCCAAGACATTAAAACCACCTGCTTAATAACATGTTGGTCCAATTCTGTATGGTATGGATTTGACATGTCCTTCGTAAGTTTCTGATGGTATGTGGCATCAGATATCTATGCACAGGTCATATAGTTCCCTGAAACTTGGGGCGGTGGTTTGTGGGTGTGAAGCTGGGTGCCCATTAATATTGGGTTCAGATCAAGGGAATTTGCATGTCCCAGGCATCAAATATGAGTCACTACCATGCATCTGAAACCACTGTAGCACATTTCTTTCCTTGTGATATGGACAGTTATCCTGCTGGAAGATGCCATTGCCATAGTGGATGACATCAAGCATAAAGGGTTCCAAAATAATGTTCACCTAGTCCACAGCAGTTACGGTACATTCGGCTACTACCACAGATCCCATGAAAGCCCAGATGAGTGTTCCCCATTAGGATAATATACCAAGCTGTGTTTGTGACACATTACATTTTGAACACCAGCCCGTCTAGATGACGGCATATCCGGGACATGACTATCAACATGGTGTAACGTTGATATTGACAGTGAGTGTTCATCAGAGACAAAGGAATCATCAGGAGTTTTCCAAGGAAGTGTGACAGGACCATTACTATTCTTTAGACATATAAATGAACGGATGGACAGGGTGAGCAGCAATCTGCAGCTGTTTACTGATGATGCTGTGGTGTACGAGGAGGTGGTGTTCACTGACTGTAGGATGATACAAGACGATTTAGACAAAATCTCTAGTTGTGTGATGAATGGCAGCTAGCTCCAAATTTGGAGAAATGTAATTTAATGCAGATGAGTATGAAAAACAATCCTGCAATATTCAAATTAAATGTCTAGGCATAGCGTTGCAAAGCAACTTGAAATGTAATGAATGAGCAAATCAGGTTTAGTTGGAAAGGCAAATGCTTGGCTTCATTTTATTGGGAGAATTTTAGGAAAGTGTGGTACATCTGTAAAGGAGATCACATATAGAACATTAGTGCGACCCATTCTTGAGTATTGCTCTAGTGTTTTGGGATCCCCATTACATCAAATTAAAGGAAGACGTTGCAGCAATTCAGAGGAGGGCTGCTAGGTTTGTTACCATTAGATTTGATCAACATGCAAGTGTTATGGAGATGTTTTGGTAACTGAAATGGAAATCCTTGGAGGGAAGGCAACTTTGTTTTTGAGGAACACTACTGAGAATATTTAAAGAGGTGGCACAACAAAGCTTGCAGAACTACTGTACTGCCACCACAGTACATTTCACACATGGGCCACAAAGAAGGATAAGAAAAATTATTGCATATGGACAGTTGATTTTCCTCTTGCTCTATTTGTGAATGGAACACGAAAGGAAATGACCAGTAGTGGTACAAGGTACCTCCACCATACACCATATGGTGGCCTGTGCAACATGTATGAAAATGTATATGTATTCTCTGTTCATGATAAGAATAAACCTGATGCAAACAAACACAAACATGATGATTGGTCAGATGCCACAGCACACGTACACTGGTGGTGTTACGCTCTTGGAAGTATGTCCTACTTATGTATCAGATATCTTATTACTACAGTTAAGTTACGTTAAATGAAACTTTATGATATTGTAATGTATTAACAGCCATCAACATTTTTCTTAATCATGCTTTAGCAGTGTAGTTTTTATTTAAAAAATCGTGACAGTCACAGTCTCTGTACTGTTGTGTTCCGATTGTTGTGTTGTTAATACACAGTATGAAAACGGGTAAGGCTGCTTCCTGCTCCGATATGAAACACGTGTTTGGAACACTGTTAGAAAGTGCCAATATGTTCTCAATGTTTTTCACAAATTTACAGAAAAAACGGCTTTGAAGTTTACCAAGGGAGTGTATTTGGCACAGCTGCGAGATAAATACACATTGGATGTGTAACAGAATCGGCAGCATAGTAGATTGATAATTTGGTGCAGTTCATGGATCACTGATCCAAGTCTTACCTTGGTCATTCTTTTTTTTCTTCATTCAATTTGAAATACCTACATCTCATTACCGTAAAATTCATCATCATTTTGTATGAATAACGCACATTTCTTGTTTCTAATTACATATTTCATGTGAAATTCCTGTTTTCATTTCAAATATAAATTCTCATTTACTGATATTTTATGAAAGATTGTTAATACAAGTTGCTTAAATTAAGGAAACATAACAATTTAATTTTTAGGACGAAAGTGAAGCACCAAAAACTCTATTTATACTATGGCCATTGTTTTATAACACACACGTTGTCTCACATGAATCATTGATAAGTGTCATAGAAACATGAAAAACAATCACTTTCACAACATCGAGCACACTATACAAATGCTTCATTTTTACATTTGCCACTGTAGCATTACAGTATGAACTTAACATAACTGACCTGGAGCCAAGTTAAGGGATTTGTCATGAGAAATTACAAGACTGTTAAGCTGCCAGATGTACTGGAACTAACACACAGTTTCTTCACAAGTCAATGCTGAATGCCGGTGGGATAAAGGATGGCACACCACAAAGGAGAGGTGAAAATGCGGATTCTGTTGTTGATTGACTCATTATCAACATAGCAGATGACTGTTAGAGAACTGTAATGTACAGGGCTATTACAAATGATTGAAGCGATTTCATAAATTCACTGTAGCTCCATTCATTGACATATGGTCACGATACACTACAGATACGTAGAAAAACTCATAAAGTTTTGTTCGGCTGAAGCCGCACTTCAGTTTTCTGCCGCCAGAGCGCTCGAGAGCGCAGTGAGACAAAATGGCAACAGGAGCCGAGAAAGCGTATGTCGTGCTTGAAATGCACTCACATCAGTCAGTCATAACAGTGCAACGACACTTCAGGACGAAGTTCAACAAAGATCCACCAACTGCTAACTCCATTCGGCGATGGTATGCGCAGTTTAAAGCTTCTGGATGCCTCTGCAAGGGGAAATCAACGGGTCGGCCTGAAGTGAGCGAAGAAACGGTTGAACGCGTGCGGGCAAGTTTCACGCATAGTGATGTGAAAGATTCAGTGTTTAAACCTCCTCTACCAAGAAACGTGCCAGAACTGCGAGCTCGCATCAACGATGCTGTCGAACTCATTGATGGGGACATGCTGCTCCGAGTGTGGGAGGAACTTGATTATCGGCTTGATGTCTGCCGAATCACTAAAGGGGCACATATCGAACATTTGTGAATGCCTAAAAAAACTTTGAGTTTTTGTATGTGTGTGCAAAGCATTGTGAAAATATCTCAAATAATAAAGTTATTGTAGAGCTGTGAAATCGCTTCAATCATTTGTAATAACCCTGTATTTCTTAGATTCGGATAAGGAAGGAGCTAGGAGATTGCCAGACAACTGACTTTTTAATACATTTAGTAACTTCAGTATTCAACAATACGATGAAATCTCTGCAGTATGCTTTTGCATCACACATATCTCGCTCCAGAAAAATTGCTCTGTGTTTAAGTTTGGAATTTTCATCACTCTTATTTGTAATCAGAATACTATTTTAGGTGAGAATGAGCATTTTACGCTTTGTGTCTGGTCACCTAAGAAGGATACAGTAGTGCTGGAGTTTTCCCGAATATTATTTCATTCTCTTCAAAAAGTAAATGACATTTGAAGCAATGTCGTCTCTTCTTAACATCTGAACTGCAACTGCTCACATCACATCATTGCAATGTTAGGTGGACCAGCTGGAAGGCCATTGCCGTCCAAGTTAAATGCACAGGTGAAGTAGTTGTCCTGCATTGTCGCTCAGTCTACGTGCGTGTAACACAGCATAAAACTTATCCTTATGATCGTCCTTGACTGGCTTCCACTCTACATGAAACACAATCCAACGAGATTCTAGAAAATGCGGATGAATATATGGTGTAATGTTTACATCAGGTATATCAAGAAACAGGATTCATCCATCCAGTCAATACATTTCCATTATCCTCTTCTAAGCTCACATATCTTGTGCCCACTGCAGTCATAATTAACAATGTTGTTGGATCAACGTGGGAAGAACTAGGGGTTGTCTGCTGTGGAGCCCCATTTTCAGCCATGTACACTGAAAAGTGTGCTCCAAAATACTTGTGCTCATACTAACACTGTACTTTGCCATCAGATGAGCCACAGAAAGCAGCATATACTGCTTTCCAAAGTGGGTCAGCATCTAATCCCAACATTCTGTGTTGCCTTTGATCTCCGTATTCTGTGGCATGTTGTGTGTGTCCAACACCGTGTCACCTACCCATGGTTTCACAGTCTTTAGAACTCCCTCCGTAAATGCTCACAACAGCAGCCGACTAACTTTGCTGTTACTGAAATGCTCATTCCCAGATGCTGAGTGGTAATCTGCTCTTTATCAGAATCATTTATGTCAGTAGGAATTAAAATCCATGGAGAAGAAATAAAACTTTGAGGTTCGCCGAGACAGCAAAGGACCTGGAAGAGCAGCTGAACGGAATGGACAGTCTCTTGAAAGGAGGATATAAGATGAACATCAACAGAAGCAAAACGATAATAATGGAATGTAGTCGAATTAAATCGGGTAATGCTGCGGGAATTAGATTAGGAAATGAGAGGCTTAAAGTAGTAAATGAGTTTTGCTATTTGGGGAGCAAAATAACTGATGATGGTCGAAGTAGAGAGGATATAAAATGTAAACTGGCAGTGGGAAGGAAAGTGTTTCTGAAGAAGATAAATTTGTTAACATCGAGTATAGATTTAAGTGTCAGGAAGTCATTTCTCAAAGTATTTGTATGGAGTGTAGCCATGTATGGAAGTGAAATGTGGACGATAAATAGAATAGAAGCTTTCGAAATGTGGTGCTACAGAAGAATGCTGAAGATTAAATGGGTAGATCACATAACTAATGAGGGAGGTACTGAATATAATTGGAGAGAAGAGAAATTTGTGGCACAACTTGACTAGGAGAAGGGATCGGTTGGTGGGGCATATTCTGAGGCATCAAGGGATCACCAATTTAGTATTGGAGGGCAGCGTGGAGGGTAAAAATCGTAGAGGGAGACCAAGAGATGAATACACTAAACAGATTCAGAAGGAAGTAGGTTTGTAGGTTACAGTAGGTACTGGGAGATGAAGAAGCTTGCACAGGATAGAGTAACATGGAGAGCACCGGCCGCAGTGGCCGAGCGGTTCTAGGCGCTACAGTCTGGAACCGCACGACCGCTACGGTCGCAGGTTCGAATCCTGCATCGGGCATGGATGTGTGTGATATCCTTAGGTTAGTTAGATTTAAGTAGTTCTAAGTTCTAGGGGACTGATGACCTCAGAAGTTAAGTCTTATAGTGCTCATAGCAATTTTTGAACGTGGAGAGCTGCATCAAACTAGTCTCAGGACTGAAGACAACAACAACAACAACAACAACAACAAGTCAAGCAAAAAGCATCCTCTAATCTCCTCCTTGTTAATGGTCTTCAGTTTGTTTTACATAATTTATCATCGTCTTTCAATCTGTATGCCAGGAAGTTTCAAATCATACATCCCACTGCAGAATGAAAATACTTTCAGGGGAGTAATGTTTGTAAGTCACCATGTGTAGTACCGAAAATTTTGCTATCGGATGAAATAGTACTTGAGATTGGGGAATGGAAATCAGATGTGTCCGTTCGAAAGTGATGACCCCAGTACTCTCCTTAATAATTTTAGAGAATTTACAGAAAACCTAAATGTGGATGGATAGCTAGTGATTTGAAGCCCCACTCCTTTTGAATGTGAATTCAATTCCATAACCACTGTGTCCCTTGCTTGGTAACAGTACAATAAACAATGACTGTACCCTTTAAGTGACTAAATGTTTCCTCCAGCATGACAGTGAAATACATGTCAGTACGTACCCTTTAGAACTAGCAATGAATAAATATCTTCAATTTATTATGTATTTCTGAGTCCACCACGATGTACCAGTTGGTAAATATTCATACCAATGAATCAGGAGCAAAACAATTATGCGTGGTAAATCTACATCTACATTTATACTTTGCAAGCCACCCTACAGTGTGTGGCGGAAGGCACTTTACATGCCAGTCATTACCTCCCTTTCCTGTTCCAGTCGCATATGGTTCGTGGCAAGAACGACTGCCGGAAAGCCTCCGTGCGCACTCGAATCTCTCTAATTTTACATTCGTGATCTCCTAGGGAGGTATAAGTATGGGGAAGCAATATACTTGATACCTCATCCAGAAATGCAGCCTCTCGAAACCTGGACAGCAAGCTACACCGTGATGCAGAGCACCACTCTTGCAGAGTCTGCCACTTGAGTTTGCTAAACATCTCCGTAACGCTATCACGCTTACCAAATAACCCTGTGACGAAACGCGCCGCTCTTCTTTGGATCTTCTCTATCTCTTCTGTGAACCCGACCTGGTACGGATCCCACACTGATGAGTAATACTCAAGTATAGGTCGAATGAGTGTTTTGTAAGCCACCTCCTTTGTTGGTGGACTACATTTTCTAAGGACTCTCCCAATGAATCTCAACCTGGCACCCGCCTTACCAACAATTAATTTTATATGATCATTCCACTTCAAATCATTCCGTACGCATACTCCCAGATATTTTACAGAAGTAACTGCTACCAGTGTTTGTTCCGCTATCATATAATCGTACAATAAAGGATCCTTCTTTCTATGTATTCACAAATACATTACATTTGTCTATGTATTCACAAATACATTACATTTGTCTATGTTAATTTGCACATTGGTAATATTTATTTGCCAGTGTTACTTAAACTGTTTACCCCCACATATTCAGGACACCAAGGAGTGTTAATACATAGTTATCAATGATAATGAAATTACTCACCCTAAAACTTTAAGTGCTCTTAAGACATAATATGGCATACTGTTCAATATTTATAATTTTATCATGCAACTGAAAGACAACTAACGATCAGGTTTCTACCAAAATAACAAAGACCACTTATAAGAAAGTAGGAAAATGGTGCAGGCATTACACTAAGTTATGAAATGAATAAACAACAGCATTATGAAATTTCCATTTATTTTTATTAACACTTTATATTTTCATTCATCAAATAACTTAAATCACTGGACGATCTTTTTATCAAATGAAATTTAGTAACTTAATGCAGAGAGATCACAGCCTAAGGTAGTCTCTGAAAATATTTACAAGTTTTGTTTCCTGCCTTCATAACCGAATCGGCTGTATATTTAAACAATCGAACTTGTGTCCGCTTCACCATAGTTCATTTTTTTCCATTTTTCCATGTTTTACTTTTGTACACATCAAAAAATATATAATGATTTCACTCACTTTTACATAATAAAAAGTGAAAATAGAATCTGGGATGACATTTTGAGCAAACTGACATTGAAAAACACCTTTTTAACCACTTATGGCATATCTAAATTTAAAATAATTTAAAAACAAATAAATCTAATGCCAAAAATACAAGACACTCTACACAATACATTTACATCATCTTGAAGCTAGTGAGAACAGAGGCTAAACAGAGACACCTCTGTTTATTGCAACAGGAAATAAAGAGCTATGTGTAAGTACGAAGAAATGCACATACTAAACCGCAGGAAAAAAAAGTACACATTTAACAGTTCTATCTACACACCAATATACATCTATCCACAGTATTACAATTCTTCCTATACACATGCGCTCATTTCTTATATACATATATTTAAACCACATCGCGTGTAGGTACATGGACTAAAGAGTCGAACAACACTGCACAATTATAGTATTTTTATATACAAAATATACAAGTAATGAAATGATCTTAAAATTAATGATTATGAATGATGAGTAGATCAGTCCAGTTTTTCTTATGAAGATGTAACAAGAGTTTTATAATATATATAATTACATACTGTACATCGAATAAACATTCGCACGAACGACGGTACCTACAGAAAATTAAAAATTACATATGGTACACCTGGCAGGTTTTATGTAATATGCGCGCTGACATACAACTCTCGTAACACTGCCCGTTAATAACAGACTCGAAATTTTAACATAAAACACGTTTATTAATAAATTGTACTTATCTTAATCTTCATATTATTTGTTAAAATGTGTAAGCACATGGTACATAAATGCATGTGACATTCAAATATCTTGTCCTAGTCTCGATTTGATCTCACTAACACAGCTACTCATTGAAAATATGCACACACTATAGAACAGAATATCCTTTGGGTTCTTTCTACAATTGTGCTTGCCTAAAAGCAATCAATTTCAATGAGTATAACTGCACTCATTGCGGCCAAAGCTTAAATTATTATAAATATCCCTGTGTCGTCTCTCTCTCTCTCTCTCTCTCTCTCTCTCTCTCTCTCTCTCTCTCTCTCTCTCTCTGTCACACACACACACACACACACACACACACACACACACACACACAGTTTTGGTAAATTAAAACACATTTATAAACTGTTTGAATGTAGGTTCCAAACAGTGTCACACAATCAGGAAACATCTGATTCACACACAAAGACAGACACATTCAAAGTCAAAATGACTTGCAGTTTCTTCATACAAGACTATTGTTGCGTCACATTAGAAACAAAAATGTAAGAACTGCTGGGTAAAATCTTCCACATTAAAGTGTTAAACTGTGACTAGAATAAACTATTGTGTCCATAAATATTATAATGCTATTTTTCCGCCTATGGACAACAACACAATCTACAATATACATATTTATACACATATTTATTTATTTATTTATTTATAAAAATAATCAGACAACTATACAGGAATGTTACCCAGCATTTCTCATATTTCCTTTCAGCAAGCATGCAACAATAAATCTTTAATATAATCTGTTACTTCTTTACAGCTGAATACACCAAATTGCATCATTGGTCACCAGTAGTATTAAAGACACGTTTGATCTGATAACTGTGATGCTACTGGCTTACTGAATGTGAATCAATCAACAAATCATCTAAGACTTTGCAGACATATCCGCTATCTCATTAGCGAAAACCATCACACATCATTTTTTTATTCCTGATTCCCACAGGAGTTCAAAACATATGCCTGATACTAAACATGCAGAGAGTAAGAACTCCTTTCCGATGCATTCAAAATTAGGCCCCTCTTCTCTTTTTCTTCAAAAAACAAAAAAAATTCTAACAGAATACAACACCAAAGCACATTTCAGAAAACCTAAACAAAGCAAACAATCTGAGAAATTCTGTACTAGCTGCATGTTTAGTGCCAGGCGGGCCAGCACCACGAGCCTGCCACTGACCACCACCCAGCCTTCTTGCTGACTGCTCTACTACGTGCTGTCAACTTTTCTCTTCTTCCTGCTGGGTGCCTTTTGGCCATTCTATAATTCACTTGACAAAGGTCCACTTATGTCAAGTGTTCACACTGTTGCAATAATTATGAGTAGGTGTGCTATGTCTGATACTCGATGCAACAAGTCAGGAGCTATTCTAGCTAGGTTTTCGTTAGCAAACTCACAGGACGGAAAGATATGCACCACATATGCAGCCTGAAAATGAAAAATTACAATCAGATTTTAAATAACACAGTCTACACATATCTGGAAGATAAAATATACAATTTAAAGAATGCAAGTGATGTACACTCTTTAAAAAAATGACACACCACAGAAGGAATTATCCAAATGGGATAGAAATCGGTACACGTGATTTACATGTACAGACAAACAAATGATTACAGTTTCAGAAAAATTGGATGATTTATTCGAGAGAAAGAGCTTCACAAACTGAATAAGTCCGTAATATGTAGGACCAATTCTGGCCCATTGCGAGCATTGGCTTTGACCGATAGAGATGTTGGATGTTCTCTTGAGGGATATTGTGCCGAATTCCAACTGGCATGTTAGATTGTCCAAACATCAAGCTGTAAACATTCTTAATTGGGGAGAGACCCAGCAACCTTGCTGTCCAAGATAGGGTTTGGCAAGCACAGACAAAGGTAGAAACTCTCACACATGTAGATGGGCTTTACCTTGCTGAAGTTTAAGTGCAGGGTGGCTTGCCATGTAGGGCAACAAAAAGGGCACAGAATATCGCCGACATACCGCTGTCGGTCCTGCAACGAAATGATGTAGTACTCCAGACCATCAAAATGGCTCTGAGCACTATGGGACTTAACATACATGGTCATCAGTCCCCTAGAACTTAGAACTACTTAAACCTAACTAACCTAAGGACAGCACACAACACCCAGTCATCACGAGGCAGAGTACTCCAGACCATCACACATGGTTGTCGGCACCGCTGTCTGGAGTGTCTCCCAACACATCTTCACTGGTCATCAGGGTTCAGTTCATAGCACGACTCCAATCAAAGAGACTCCACGCTTAAGATGTGTCTGGTGACATCCTGGACTGCAGTGGGATACCAACCTGACTGTCACCCTTCGTACAGCCTGACAATAAGGACAGATGGTCTGGGGTGCACTGCTGTACATTCACAATATTCTATGCCCCGTTTTGTTGGTCTTCATGGGAAGCCATCCTGGGATTTTCAGCAAGATAATGCCCATCCACACATGGCGAGAGTTTTTACTGCTTGTCTTTGTGCTTGCCAGCAAGGTCACCACATCTCTCCTCAATTGAGAACTTTTGGAGCATTTGGGCAGGGCTGCCCAACAAGCTTGGGATTTTGACAATCTAATGCAGCAACTGGACAGAATTTGCGCAATATCCCTCAGGAGACATCCAACAACTCTCTCACCCAATTCGTCTGAAACCATAATCATTTGTTAGTCTGTACATGTAAATCACATCTACCAATTTGTGTCCCACCTGGATAATTTGTCTTGGAGTGTATAAGGAACTCCGCGGTACAGAGAAAACTAAATTATTCAACCACACATTCAAAATTTAGAACAACTCAAACTACATATAAATGACCACAAAAAGGGAAAGGGGGAATGGGCTTATATTTCCGGAATGAAATTTCACTCTGCAGTGGAGTGTGCGCTGATCTGAAATTTCTTAGCAGATTAACATTGTGTGTTGCACCAAGACCCTCACATTTGAGTCCATTAATGTACTGGACAATATAGTCTTTGACTTCATGCACTAGGAGTGTTCCCGCTGTGTCATGATGAGGTGGCCCACAAGCTTAAGTATGTATGTGAATCAGGTCTCCAGGTCACCAAATGTTGCCCGTGCCTGATTTAAATAAACACAGATTCCAACACCAGCTCAGGAGAATTCTGTCCTAAGCAATTTATTATATGATATATACAACACGCCATATGAATGTATCAAAAACTATGCTGTGCAGACAATCTGCACTATGTCAGAGCACCCCACTGGAAACTTCAAAAAGTCAGTGACAATGAAATATAACCTAATAAAAGGGCACAAACTCAGTTCAGAAGATACCTTAATAGTACACCACCACTCATATTACAGGAATTCAACAGTAAAAGAAACATTAGAAATCTAATTGTTCACCATTACATTTGACAGATGGTGGTTATAATGTTACCGAGCCTGGGAATAGGTACTAGAGAAGACTGTGAATGTGATGAATCTTAGGCAGCACTCACAATGGGCCTTGGAAATGTTTTATCTCACATTTCAGAACAGACAGACAGTGCAACACAACATTCACTAAGTGATGAATACTATAGTAGAAAACTAAGTACTGTTATAGTTAGCTCTATAATGTTGACACTAGGCAGGCACACTAGTAGCCCAAAGTCTTCCAACATCAACTGACTGTTACAGACTCTGACCTCTGATGTGGTGTGTGAAGAAAATTTCAACAAATGTCACATTCCTTTGATCCTATGACTAAGCAGAGTGACAATTTGTGAAATGGTCTGCAGTACTAAGGTGCACCTTTCTCTGGTACCATGAAGATATTCTGTCGTTCATTTACTTAAATGGTGTGTTAGGCACAGCTATGTATTACTGAAATCTGCTAAAACTAATTCACATTTTCAAAGGCATCACTGCTTTCTGCCTGCCAAAGTACAGACACACAAAAATTGTCTGCATATGGAAAAACTGGATGGTACGCATCTGTAGGTAGATGGGCATTGTCAACATTTGGTTGCTCACACTATCTAAATTGAAAATTTAAGTAGAGAGAACACATGCAAATGTAAAACTGCAGGTGTACTCTGGATCTTGCATACAATTAATAAACAGTTGCAGACAGAAATTTCACTCTCAGGAAGACTTGCTCCCATAAAATGCCTGATTTATAAGAAAAATCAGCAATGCAAGACAAAAATTGAATTTTTCTGCTGTTAAATGTGAATTTTGCTACTCAATAACTTCAAACAACAGAGAGCAAATTTTACGCTACTATGCGCCAAAATAAGCAGCAAGGCAGAGAATTCATTTAAAAGGATCCAAATTCCTCACAGCAAACTGCTGAATTTTGGAATCATCTAATAAAACATAGAAGAAAGTTGCCACACACAATTCCTAAATTCTGCCATACTCTGGAACAATCAGTAATTTAAAATTGTTGAGGATTTTGCAGCTTCTTCTTCACAAGCTGCCTGTTGGCTTTAGTCTCAGGGTCTTCAGCTGACTGTTGTTTAGTCGATTTTCTGAGATTTCCCCAGCACGTTTGGTAGCACTGCCAAAGAACTTTTAGGTGAACCCTGACAATGATAACCACTTGTACTGGAAAAAGTCAGAAAAATCACTAAACAGTGGTTGGCCAGAGATCCTTAAGGGAGTACAAACATGCAACATACCCACCATTAATTTATCAACCCAGCAAAATTCCAGGTTATAGTATCAACAATTACAAAAGGATAGATTGCTACTCACCGTAAAGATGACACATAGAGTTGCAGACAGGCACAACAAAAAGATTGTTACACACTGAGCTTTCAGCCATATCCTTCTTTTTTTAAAAAAAAAAAAAAAAACACACACACACACACACACACACACACACACACACACACACACACACAAAACTGCTCTCTCTCTGCCCACCCTGGGCAGACTTAGACTACAACTGTTGCATTGAACGTCAGCAGCAGTCTGGAGTAGGGCATGAAAAACGGGTGGGAGGGGGCTAAGAGCATTGTCTGGCAGAATGTGCTGGGACTAGGAAGGTGGCAGGACAAGACTGCAACACGCAGCATCTGGAGGAGATTGGGAGGGGGAGGGGGAGAGAAAAAGATAAATGGGCGTGTTGGGCAGAGAACACCACCCAATGAGAGTGAGGGGATGTGAATTGGTAGGAGGTTATAGGACAGAGGGGGCACAAACTCTTGGTTGGAGTGTGTGAGGACAGTAGGTTATTGTAGGATGAGACCAGGATGTGCAGAATGGGTTGCAAGAGTACCTCCCATTTGCACCATTCGGAAAAGCTCTTGGTGAAGGGACAATGGCATGGACTGTGATGCAACCATTGAAATAGCACATGTTACGTTCAGCTGCATGCTGTTCCCCATGGTGGTCCTCTTTTCTCTTGTCCAAATTTTGGCAGTGGCTATTCTTCCTGGTGGACAGCTGGTTGACGGCCATACCAATGTAAAAAGCTGTGCAATGGTTGCAGCAGAACAGGTATGTGACATGGCTGCTTTCACAGGTCGTCTGGCCTCTGATAGAGTGGGATAAGATTGTAACAGGACTGGAGTACTAAGTACTGGATGGGTGGTTTGGGCAGGTCGTAGACCTGGGTCTTCCACAGGGATATGATCCTTGTGGCAAGGGGTTGGGACTGGGAGTGGCCCAGGGATGGACTAGGATTATGTGGAGGTTGGACGAGTGACTGTAAATGTTAGCAGGGGTGGGAAGGGTCTTGGGTAGGATGCCACCCACTTCAATGCGTGAAGCCCTAATGAATGCTTTGATTATCTATCATCATACCCAGAAATTAGCTTGTACTACCCAAGTGCTTCCCATTTCTCCAAAAGTGCTGTTTCTTCGCTGACCCAACCTCCACAACAAACTAGTTCATCCCTAATCCACTCCCAATCCCAGCTCCCTCCTGCCCATTCCACCCACCCAGCACTTACTACTCCAGTCCTGTCACAGGCTTACCCTACCATGTCAGAGGCCAGACCCCCTGTGAAAGCAGCTACGTCATATACCAGCTCTGCTGCAATCACTGCACAGCTTCTTGTATTGGTACAACTACTGACCAGCTTCCACTAGCATGAATGGACACTGCTGAATTGTGGCCAAGGGCATGTGTGGTGCTTCACAACCCACACCATGTGAGTCATCCATCCACCACCAGCTTTTCTGTGCTGAGCAGGTAGGAGTTATCTTTACAACAGATTCTCCACTCCCTAAAGTTTCCCAGCCTCAGTCTACAAAAACCTACTGTTCCCACACCCGCAAGCAAACAGTTGTCACGCCGGCCTATAACCTCCCATCAATTCATGTCTCCACACCCTCATTGTGCACTACTCTCTGCCAATATTCCCACCAATCTTTTTCTCTCTCTGCTACCCCCCCCCCCCCCCCCCAGCCTCCTGAAATTGCATCTGGCTACCTTCTTGTTCCTGTATGCTCCACTAGACAGTGCTCTTCTCTTCTGTCACTTGTACTCTTCTATCCCTCCCCCTTCTCTGCCTCACTGCACATTGCTACTTTCATTCAATGCAACAGTTGCAGCATGGGCAGAGCAGTGGGGTATGCCTGCTTGTGTGAATGTACGTATTTTCTTTCTTTTCTGAAGAAGTCTTTGACTGAAAACTCGATGTGTAACAGTCTTTTTGTTGTGCATGTCTGCAACAACTCATGTCATCTTTACAGTGAGCAGTGATCTATACTTTTCATAATTGTTTATGTTCCATCAGTAAGTTATTTGATATATGGCCCTTAGGTCTGCTGCCAGATCATCTTTTGTGTATTCCACAATATTTCTTCCAAGGAACTGCTTGACATAATCAGGGGGTTGCTGATAGTTATTGCTAGCAAGGAGCAACTGCTGCTGTCTGCATTGCAATAATCCGTATGGAAGCTTCATGTGAAGGTCGCAAGTGCATGGTTCAGTTACTTAGCATTTCAAATCCCCTACAGTGACCCTAGCTGTGGCCTTCTGAGCATGGGCCACATAACCAGTGTTGCCACTAAGGGTCACTGTGGCTGGGAGGCAAACCAACATTGTTAATTGAATGTAACCTCCACTATGTTGCAGCGTACCTGTCATCAGAATTGTTTGCTTATCTCTATATCTAATGGTTGCAAGTGCAGGTTTCCAAACTGTACTTAACTGGCATTCTGAATTCCTATTAATTAATCTTTTTATTGAGTGAATATGTATTGCCTCTTTACCTCACAGTCCCAAACAGACAAATCTGAATAAACAATTTCTGTCTTTTCACATATGTAGTGTCATGTACTAGAGCAGTGCTCTTGAGATTTATCTGGCTGGTCCAGACGTGGTCTTTCTGGGACTGTGTGATAAAGGAGGCAATATGTATTGGCACAGTGTACACCTTAATAAATAGGGACTCAGGATTCCAACCAAGTACAGCCGGGAGCCCTGCACTCGCTGCCATTAAATACAGAGAAAAACATGTATATCTGACAACAGGTAGACTGATACATAGTGCAGGTTCTATCTCGCTAGATTTTGCTTGGGTCCTGGCCACATTGAAACTATCGACAGCATCGGTTACCAGCTGTGTGCATGGAAGACTATACAGCTCAGCTCCTGATAGGAGGCCCTGAACATTCTACCATCATTAGTCTGCAAGCAACCCAATCACAGAAGAGTGCAACTTTCAAAGGTGGTTTCCATACAGATCATCCCAATGCAGACACCAGCAGCTGCTACTTGCCAATAGTAACAAACAGCCACCTCCTGATGATGTCATGCAGTTGACTTGAGGAAATATTGTGGGGATAACAAAACAATCTGATGTCAGACCCAAGAGCCATGTATTAAGTAGTCAATTAGTTCTAGGGAAAGTCACCAAATTTTCATTTTAATATATTTACTATTAAAAAACTGATTTTAGTTTGGTTAAATGATTTGAAGTATTTTGGTTCTGTTACCCTATCACTTAATTGTTAAATACAGTTACCTATACCTATACATCCAGTGTTTCAGAATAGCTCAATACACAAATTTAGGGAAGTTATTAGCAAGTAATCATTTCTGAATCTATCAAGTATCTCCATATTCACTAGTGCAGATTCCACTTCATCTTCAATCCACACTGTTCCTGAATAAAAATCTTATTTTTTGAGGTATCTTCTCACTTTTATTCTTAATTCTTGTTTATGAGTCAAAAATTATGCTGTTACCAATTCTGCTTTAATTTAATTTCAACATAGATTATTACTTAGATTTCTCTGTGTAGGATAATAAGAGTTTATAGACAACAAAATATGTGAAGTAGTTAAATGTATTGCGTAATCAGAACATTGAGGTAATAGGACCTAACACACTACAGAACTAATAATTCGAGAATGTGTGTAAACCCCAAGCATTCTCCAGAGCTGGTTTCAAATAAATTTTACTTCTACACAACACTAAATCATCCTCAAACAGATGTAATAATATACCTGCTGAGAGCCAGGGGCTGCGATGTTCACAATTCCAGCAGCTTGTTTCTGTTGTAAATATGTGATAAAACCTGTCTGTAGGTTATTTGATTGCTGCAACACATCCATATGATCCCGGCCACATGGTAGAGCCAAGAGCATGCAGTGTTCATGATCAATCTGAAAAAATAAAGACAAAATATGTTTAAGAACTGTGCTAATTCTGATCTAATTATGAAATAAACATGTTGGAGCTACCAAAAAGCTGACTATTATGAATTCATACGATTATGATAGAAGTACATATACAGCCGTGCAAAACAGGTGCCAATAGCCATGAACTGCGACTCTTTACCAAAAATTGAATCAATATTTATTTGGCATCTGCTGGAGCTTAAATTGAGAAGAGTACGAAAGAGAGATCTAGAAATATAGTTGCCCTCATGTTCAAAGGTAAACATATAAACAAATTTCTTTTATGGCAAAATGCTGCAAAGAATAGCTTTTACTTCTCGAACTGAAAATTTATATCCTGTTGTCACTCTGATTCATGTTGTCCTCAAGGTCACCGTGGTAAAAATATACTTTTAGTAACCACCAGTTTTCTAGAATGTGCACTGAACACACATTTTTACTGTAACCATGTAACATTTATTGGAAAAAAATTACCTATTGTAAATCAATTCAAGGTCATCTCATGTTGCAGCAATATATGTACATGGAAAACAATGTAGATGCTAAGTTATTTACACTCTGCGTACTGTTTCAATTAATTTTTGAGGAGAGTAGCCACATCTACAGCAGCAGATAAAGAAAATAAATATATAACTGTGGCTATTAGAGAGTCCTCCTGTGCATCTGAATTTCTCAGTTCTTTGAAAAAGCAATGCACTAATCCACAGTTCTTAGATTACCATCACTGATATAAAAACATACATAGGAGAGTACTTCTCTCATCATGATGAGATCAACGATAAAAAATATTTATAGCAAAAAATGAAATCAAAGGAGTGTTGGGATGTCATAAAACAAAAAGCTGGAAAAGGCAGGCACAATTTTAATTACATACATATCAAAGACAGGGGTAGGATAAATGAAAACCCTCAAGAATTGGTAAAGTTTGTGAAAGAGTATTTCTCTGGTATTGCTGAGAGGCTGCAGCAAAATTTTCCTAAATGCATGTAGCACTCACAATGACCTTCACAGCAAGCACAATGACGACGTTTCCCACAACAGAGCCTGAAGTCAGAAAAACAATACAAGAATTAAAAAATATGAAGGGTCAGCAGGTTTAGATGGAGTTCCAGTGTAAGTTCAGAAATTTTTCAGAGTTCTAAAATCACACATGAGTTGCGCCCTTACTAAAGAAAAGTAACTGAGTTCACAAAAGTGGTACTTGAAGCTCGTAACAGGGAAGACTGTGTTTCGGGCATATCCTTAGACTTGTCCGAGGTCCTTTAGCACTGTTGCCCATAAAATACTACTAAACATGACGTTTAAGAGGAACAATGAACAAGTGGTTCCAGTCTTAACTGGAAAACAGGTTGAAAAATGTAGAGAGACAGTCCTCACATCTGCTACTGATACGTTTTTAGTAAAACAACTGTCAAACAAAAACACAAACGCAGGTGTTCTCCACAGTAGTATATTGGATATATCAAAGGCTTCTGAGATAGTATTAGACATGGAAAAAAGGTTCTCTTCACTGATTACAGCAACATCTAATCACTGGTTAAACCCAGAGCTCCAATTAGATATTAAAACTGAAACCCTCAAGGATGTTCACTGTTAGACAGGATGTAATAAATGTTATTGAACATAAAGAAAAGAAACAGTATACACTTTAGGAATAAGAGGGAAAACAACTCTGTCACATTAGGTATAGATGATAAATCTATAGATTGTGTATCAAGCGCAAAGTTATTACGGACGAATACTGATTACCAGTTAACACAGAATGAGCATACAGAGACACTGGCAAAAATAATGTCATCAGCATGTTATGCTCTTGAGGGGTTTATGTGGGTACCTATAAGGTTTACTAATTCAGGTGCCAGTTGAATGAGCAAAAGATATATTAGTTCATATTATGCCACACTAATGTAATCTGAGAAAGCAGTGGGGTGAAAAAAAAAAAAACAATGTACCTTCAGATTTTTTACAACACCTCTCTGGTTTTAATGCTTGTAACATACAACTATGTAAGTAACAATAAAAATTTATCTAGCTCATGAAAGAAAAGTACGTTATTTCTACGAGCTTCACGTACACCTGTTTCCCTCTATGTGCTCCATGAACTATTGGAGCAAATCTTGGGAATAATCCTCAAAACACATCATCATCGGCATTGCTGTACTATGATAGAGAAGAGGTAATTATCATTAACAGGAAGAGATCTTTCAAGACTAATCATTTCGCATTCAAGTTGCAGAAGATAGAAAATAGTACCTATCGTTATGTCCTGCCATGGTGTTTGTATAAAAGAAAAAACTTTACCAACTGACCGGTGCTTCTGAGTACCTTACTACCATCATACCTTCTCTCTTGCCAAAGTAATTGTATGTTTATACAAGTTTTACCATCCATTTGCAATAGACAACATCTTACAATATTATACCATTCCTATGTTAACTCAATTCTTATCCACAGGATTATTATTTTTTAGGGAGCAAAGGCACGAAACGTGACAGTTTTTAAGTTGAAAAAAAAAAAGAAGGAATAATAACTAGAAGTAGTAGTTGGTTGGTTTCTTTTTAAAGAGCTATTTAGAAAACTGAGCATCTTACTACACCATGTGAGTACATCTACCAATGTGTGGTGCATATGAGGGATAACATTGCTAAGTATTTCACTAATAGTTCTATACAGAATCATGGAACAAGAGCCTGTATGAACTTACATTTACCCAGGAAAAACAACAAAAAAGCTCAAAACATTATTTTCTATCAAGGGATAAAATTGTATAATAAACTGCCCAAGGAAGTGCAAGATATTACTAAAATATATCTGTTCGAACATGCAGCTAAAACATTCTTCACAATTAATGCAAATGACACAATTAAAGATTACTTGGAGGACTCAAAGAGTCCTAGGTAATAATCCAAGGAGTTAACTACAATGCCTGGTCGCATTTCAATACATGATCAAGGTTTACTGCTTTTGAAAGAAATTCATATGTCAGTATCTGAAGGGCAGTGCATGATAGTGATGTACTGCTGTGTAGTGCCCCCCCCCCCCTCCCCCCTCCAAGCTGGCAGAGGGGAGGACAGGAATGAAATATGGAGCACACTTGAATGTTGGTGGCTCAGAAATTGGTTGTCCAGACATACAGGAATTATCACAAGGGGCATAGCAGCATCTTCATAAAGAGCTATAAATGATGAGTCACAGGTAGCAAATATATTTAATAATCATTTCTTAAATATAGTAAAAAGTGGAGGGACAAACAGTTCAAGAGAGAAATCACAGCAGTATGTTGAAAAAGCAACTCTCATAGAATTCAATCACATGGATGCATCATCAACTTCTGCTTCTGAAGTTAAGAAAATTATATATTCTCTCAAAATAAAATACCAACTGGTGTTGACGGTGTTTCCAATAGAGTACGAAAGATCTGTTCCCAATAACAATCCCTGTCTTATCTCAAACATGCAATGCATCTCTAATGCAAGGCATTTTTCCAGAGACATTGAAATATCCCACTACGAACCCCCCTCTGTAAGTAAGGTGATACGACAAATGTCAATAACTACCAATCTGTTTCACTGATTATGTCATTTTCCAAACTTTTTGGGAAGATGATGAATTCTAGAATGGTAACTCATCTGAGCAATAAAAATATCCTCAGCAAATGACAATTTGGATAACAGAAAAGTTGTTCTATTGAGAATGCCATTCACATGATCATTCACCAAATTTAACAAGCATAAAATAATAAAAAAGCACCAATTGGCATTTTATCCGGCCTATCTAGGACATCTGACTTTGTGAATCAGAATATTTTTCTAGATTAACGTCATATCTAACCAAAAGAAATCAGAAAGTTGTACTTAGCAACTCAACCAATGTTGTCTGGGGATATGAATCTGACGGAGGAGGAATCATGTATGGGGCCCCAAGTCTCAATCTCAAGTCTACTACTGTTCCTCATATATATCAACGAACTTTCATCTAATATACAAGAAGCAGAATTAGTTCTTTTTGGAGATTACCTTAATATTGTAATCAATCCAAGCTTACACGTGAAAACAGAAATAACAGTAAAGAATGTTCTTAAAAGGCTCATTGACTGTTTTTCTGCGAACAGTCTCAACCTCAATTTTAAAAAGATGCAATATATTTAGGGGTATCACACCTTCGATAAGTCTAACACATGATGAGGAAATAATACGTAGGATGGAAACTTCAAAATTCTTAGGAATCCATATTGATGAGAATTTAAACTGGAAGAAACACGTTTCGGAACTCCTAAAACAACTTAGTTCAGCCACTTTTGTATTTAGAATTATTGCAAATCTTGGGGAGGGACAAATCAGCAAGCTGACATATTTTGCATAATTTCATTCAATAATGTTCTGGGGTAACTCATCTTTAAGAACAGAAGTTTTCAATGCTCAAAAACCTGGTGTATGAGTAATATGTGGTCCACACCCATTATCTTGTGGACAACTGTTTAAGGAGTTGGTATTCGGACCATTTCTTCGTAATTCCCTTGTGATGTTTGTTTTAAATAATCCACTGCTGTTCAAAAGGAACAATGATGTACATAATTACAATACCAGAATGAAGAATAACATTCATTACTCCACATTAAGGTAGTCTTCAGCAACAAAAGGAGTGCACAATGCTGCAACTAAAATTTTTGATACCTTACTCAGTGATACAAAATATCTGACATAATAAAGTAAAATTTGAAAACAAACAGCAAAAGTTTCTCCTTGACAGCTCCTTCTAATCCGCAGAAGAATTTCCATTACTGTAAATGTGAACGGCAGTGGGTAGGAATTAAATATATTTTGTTGTTGCATTGTGTAGCTGAAATCATCCCGAATAGTTACAGCTTGTCATGTCTTTCATACAACGCCCAGTGTCAACAGAAAGTGTTGGTTTGTTTCTCATTACAAACAAAATTATTTTTAAATTGGAATTTTACGTGCCCATTCGACAGAGTGCTCCCAAATTAGCTAGTCCAATATTCATTTTATTGGTATGTATTAACAGGAACAATAAAACATGAAGAATAAGCAGCATCCACGGCAACGTAGTAGTGCTGCATGCTTGTTGGTAACAGTCAGCACTGGCCAGGGCAGTGGTGTCGCTGCTAGAGTACTGGTTATACTTCGCACTTAACTGTCCCCGTCACTATGTATCAATAAAACAAATATTGCACTAGACTAATCTGGGACTGCTCTATCAAATGGGCATGTAAAATCTCATTTTAAAAATCATTTTGTTTGTACAGGGACAGAAACTGTCTCTTTCCGTCGACACTCGGTATCATATGAAAGACGTGACGAGCACTATTTGTTAAGGCTGACTTCAACTATCCAATGCAAAACCAAAATTGCAAATATCTGCTGAAACACGATAGAAAATGCACCTGACGACTCTTGGGAGACGCACCCATTACATAACTAACTTTATAAATGCTCAGCAAGTAGCCACATTTAAAAATTTGTGATGTGCATGTAAAATGACTCGTTCGCCATTACAATTTATTGTGCAAGTGATCCACGTAACCTGAAATTAACTAAGTAACGAACATGACCTAGAAGTCATCAGCGGAAATCCTTAGTGCAAGTGGTGATGAATAGAAAAAACTATGTTTTTTATATCATTAGTTTCAGAAAATACTTGTATAACAGGGATCAACCAAATGAGGCGGCGCATCTGTTAACCCTTTCACGAGCTATGGAGGATATACTTCCTACTATATGTATCTCTTTACAACATTTAAAGGAATATGTGTTACCACTTCTGTATGCTCCTGGTATCTAGTGGCAGTCTGCTGCACCAGCTGTAGTTTCTGTTTGTTATGAAATATAGCCTTCAGGACTGTGGGAAGCATATATCCCATCAAATAAAGGTGGTTTAATAGTTTTTTGGAAATATGGTTGCCACCAAACTAGTTCCTGGAAGGGGCTTGAGAAGTAAACTTACCACAAAATTAATCTGTCATGTGGTACTTGGGAAGCATGTTTACCACCAACTAAGGGTATCCCAAACCTTTTAAGAATATGTCTTATCACCTCTGTCTACACCTGACATCTTGTAGTAGTACATTGCATCAGGTGCATGAAGACTGCTACAATCAGTTTCTGTTTGTCATGGGATCACTACTGTTGTCTGAACACATTGCTTTGCTTGTACAATATACATTATTGTGATCTGTATCAACTCATACTTTTAATGCATGAGAAAGTTTATACGACTGTTTCCACATTGTGGTACGTAAACTTTAATATCGAATTTTTAAACAAAGTAAAAGAAAACTTAAAATAAAAACAGAAAACACTGTTCATTATTTTTTTACATATAATGGCAACACACAACAGCTCACAAAAGGGAAGAGGGAAATTCATTTACCAACCATAGCTTTAATACCTCAAAAAGATGTCTTGGTGATATATGTACCACCATAGTTTTTGGTCTTAAATCACAAAAATAAAATTCTCAAAAATAGTCAGTTGATCACAATTCTAATAGGATAGCAAAATCATTATTTTCGGTAAGACAAAAATGCACCCGTGAACGGTTATGGTATTGACCTGATAAAGGGATCACTCTGGCCAGCTATATTGATTTTGGTTTGCTGTGGTTTTTCCATGTTACTTCAGGCAAATGCTGGGATGGTTCATTCATTAGGCCCACAGCCAACCACATGTCCTACCTTTACAGTGCATACTTAGGTATTCTGTGTGTATCTCAATTCTGAGCTATAGGTTTCTCTTTTATTACCATCACAACTTTTATGTTGTTGTGAGGTGATTCTCGGATGAATTTCTTTCTTGTCACTTAGATTATTCTTTGCCATCTGACAAATGAAATACATCTCTCATCATGTGTGGCAGAGAAACCACATAGTTAAAATAAGACCCTGTCAGTTCTATTTCCTCTTCCCTGAATCCTGAGCACTGCATTTACATGACTGTATGACTAAGCTTTTCCAGAATTCGTCATATGAAAAATACAGGGACATCAAAAGTACTGCTGCCGAGGTCAGCATTTTTGTGTTGTTTAGTAGAGTATATAACGGTAGTCTTACATTTATAGGAGTCGTCCTATATTTAGAGATAAAGATTTGGCTACTGAGGTAAGTGTAGATTTGTTTTGAAGAATTCAGAAGAGCATGGTTTGGCAAATGATACTCTTGTCCCATCAGGATCAAAATTTCCCAATACACTGAAGTACTTGATACAGTATAGATGTTGCTTGACACTGACTCATGCGGCACTCGTGCAAGAAATATACAAGAAATCATGAACTTGCCACTACAACATTCTATTTCTCTTAATAAAATTTGACAATTTCATGAAACACAGGAGAAAATAGCATAAAATTCTATCATCTTACAAATTTTTGTTGTATCTGAACAGGTGTAAGATGGCTATTTTTTGATGATGTTAATGGATGTGTTAACATTTGTAAAAGAAAGTGATAAGAACAGTAGTCAGAGAAACGTTTTAGTCAACAGTATCTGTTTCTCTGATGGCAGCACTATGAAATTATAGAATCTTTGACAGTCAGTAGTGGATAACTGTGGCGTGCAGCAGGTGGGGTTTCGTTGAGTGTACAGTGTAATGCATGGAAGCGCTTTTAGAACTATGTGAGTTGCAGATCTATTACAATGAGGAGTGATGACTCAGAACACTGGTTGGATAGCATACGGACATAAAAAAGGCTTTGAAATGAAGAACAAGGTATTATTTGATGTGGTAAAAAGTTTATTTTCATTTTTGTAGACTTGTATTGTTGGTCCACTTCACCACAGTCCAGTTTTGGATAATTATTCTACTGATTGACCTTCTGAGTTAATTTCCTGTACCATGGAAATTATTAGAGTAAATGAACTTTCATATTAGAGTCTATTGTTTTCTTTGATAAGTTCCTTCCTAACTGATATTTTGGAACTTAAATGTTGAGTCATATGTTTCATTGGTATTCTGTATCAAGATTATGAATCCAACTTACCTGGACCAACTGTATTTAGTTTTCAGCAGTACTTTTTTTAGCTGTTGTGGAGTCTTGCTGTGTTGCTGTTTCTGCCGGTACTTTATTGTGCAGGTGAGTTTCATAATACGTGACTGTTTCGTTTTCTTTGCAGAAGTAGGTTCTGTCAGTTTCTTTATTTTACAAGGGCCCTATTTCAGAGCAGAAATTTTCTGTGTGTTTCAGGTTACATTCTTATACAGGCCAACATTACAATTAGTTGTTGTTTCTTTTTAACATAGTTAAGTTTTTGCATACAGTTCACATTGACAAGTCCACTGAGAGTGAAATTATTGGTTTGCTTATTTATTTGCTCATGAATGAGATCGGTTTTCAAGCACACAGGATTCTTTTCAGTTTCATGTGAGTGGTGTGGCTTTAGGCTCAGTAACACATTTAGTTAGTCAGTCCACACTCCCGGGATTGTATTTACAATAACATACACACCATTAAAGTCTACTCACACATGGTTGCAATAAACATTCCCATACATGTATGGATACTGTCAGTGCTGTTTTTCTGGGGGAACGCTGGGGAAGCGTACCCCTAAACTTTTTCATTGACAAAGTAATTTTTTTTACGATGTTGAGAACTCAGAAGAGTTCCAAAGATTTATTTCACGGATGTAAACTTTTTATTTCATATTTTTCGTGTTTGTAATTGCAATATGAATGATACCAGTGCAGTTTTTGGTGGGAAAAGCGATGTCATTGACTGTTTCAAGCATTTCGAAGCAGCAACAACCATTCTCGACAACTGAATTGCTGGCAGTCAGTTCGACAAGCATGTAGTGCCCTCGCCTGCTAATTGTGGGCGACGGTAGTGTTAAACGGATACGCATGCACTCAAATGCCGAGCTACCAATAAATGTCTCTACGGTCCCGCTATCGTGATGGTGTTGATGACGCTATGGCTAAAAGCAGACAGGTGGTACCCCATGCTTCAGTTATAAGTAATTTTCGCTGCATTATATCCAATGTCTGAGTACCCTCAAACTTTTTTTTTTAGAAAAAAAGCACTAGATATTGTATACAAAAAATGGTGCATTTTAAGTAAAGGTGCCATTCTAAAATGGGAATGCTGTCCTACAAAAAACATTAGTTGATTCAGAATTATTTGGTTATGAGGGACTGAAATGATTTACTAAGTGAGTTGCAAACGAGAAATTCATCAGCTGTTCACATATTAGAATACAGGGTAAAAACATTTCCAGCTTTTAATGAGCTTAAGTACACGATGATGACATCCACTTGAAACAAGAAGGAAAATTAATCCTGAATGAAATGTCTAACAAAGGAAATACATCATATTACACTGACTGTAACTGTTATCATGAGAATAAATTACAGCGGCAAGACCTGTCAAGGAGATACTACCAGTACCAACAGACGTCACTGTAGTCAGATTCACGAACAACGGCAGTTCGCACAGGTCACGGAACTGACAGGTATTGCATTGTTGCTGGTTCCAAGTGACAGTTATGGTACATGCTTAATGTAAGCATGTATCCTGCAAATAATGTCTCTCACTTGCTTTTTTAGAATTTTGTTGCTTACTACCACCATCAGCCATGACAACTCACAACAAATGGAATAAAAGTTCATTAAATAACTCACTACGATCATATTTAATGCTCACATTGGGTACGACATCACAGCAGAGTGCTAGAACACTACTGAAAGCTCATTGGCTGTTGGAGAATACCTGACTTAGGGGCACAAAACAAGCCTAAACTTGACCGCCATCATTTGTGACTCCAATTATAGATCGCAGAATGATCGTTAGTTTGAGAATGGGTGTGAATTGTAAATGTCATTTTTATTTACGTATTAGTTGGTGTTGTGCATATCACCTGCACATTAGCAAGTATTTCAGTCAGTTTTTCCCAGTTGATCAAGCTCAGCACTATGGCAGGGTTCGAAGGGGAACAGAGACACCAGTTTTGCTGACAGCTAGGATGGTTGTCGTGAGGGGAAGCAATGAGTGAGCAGCAAATTTTGTATGTTACCAAGAAGATTGTACTGACTATAAAATTGGACAAATAGTCACCAATAGTATTCATTTCTGCAGGAGACAGAAAAAGTCTAGATAGGGGTCTCTGGCATACTTACATGTTTCCTGCTGCAATGTTGTCAATGCTTGCCATGCTGTATGATCGGAAGAAAAGGGGCTGTGTCAGCTGGTTGTACACAGAAAATGAGGGAGCGGTGGGCAGGTGATATGTTCGGAAGCAAGAGACATTAACATCCTCACATCAGAACAGGAAAGAAATGCAATACACACTCAGAAAAACAGCTATGTTCTCAGGTCCCACCGTAACAATAATCTCAGAAATAGCAACATATTTGGAAGAAACAGCCAAATATTTGTGAGAATGAAGATATAAATTTCACAGCTGTGATACTAGGACGACGACGAAGACGATTTGAAATATTGATACTACAGTGTTTAAGGAAAAAAAGTAGAAAAGAAAATAGTTGGAAAAATTAATGTAAGCCATTTCTTTTTGTTTATTTTATTTCTCCTTGTATTACCAAAATGCAGACAACCAATAAGTGATGTAAGTTTAGAATAAGTATAATGTTAACTTTTTGGTAGATACTTTATGTCAATAAAATAGTCTGTAATTTTGATCAGTCAGAATATGTTAAAAATAATTTTTTCTCGAGGAGCCTCTTAAAAAAAGGGGGGGGAGGGGTTGTCTTACATTTAAAGTCATTTTATATATGTGTAAGTACAGTACTTTGTTTATGAAGTTTATTCGTACTAACATGTTAGAAATATGAAATTTCAGACAAAAGAATTTCAAAAATTATACATAGAATGTAATATAAAAGATATGTCTGCATACACTAATGTAAATGGGACTCATTATCTTAGAGGGAGGTAACAGAAAATGGTTCAGTCATCAAAATGGACAACTAGAAGGTACATTACCTCATGACCACACAAACATGTTGAAAGACACCCCAACATGGTGATAGCTGTCAATCCACTACTCATACAGAGCACTGTCGTAACTACAATTATGTCCAGTAACACAAATACCTTTTCAGTGCTAAATGACCATCTTAATTGCTTTGATAGAATTTCTTTCAGCACTTGGAGGAAAACACACACATTAAAAACTGAAATACAAAATATTTATGTTCCGCAATAATATTTATTATATATTTCATTGTAAATTGGCTCTCTAGACTAAAACTGAACAGATTAGTTCACAGAATATCAGTGAGAGATTACAGCTTTATTTCCAAAGACATGTAACCATTTTACAACTATATATCTATACAGAAAACACAAGCATATTTGAGCCACATAAAGAAAATATGAGCAAATAAACCTCACTGTACAATGTAATACAAGGTTTATTTGTTCATATCTTCTTTGTGTATTTCAATATGCTTACTTTTTTTTTATAGATATATAGTTGTGATGCTTTAAAACTCATAATATCTATGACCTGTTTTCATTTGATTCTCAGAAGAAAAATACATGTTGCTGACAAATTTTCTTCTTCAGCTAGCAGACGGGAAAGCTTCATTTTTTGTTCAAGAAGATAAATACCTATCAACAATGTAAATGCAGACTAAACAGATGATCGGTTTTATTAGCCCAGTGAATTTGCTTAGCACTGTAAATCTTTCAAATTCTGTACGATTTCAAATAGTAAAATTCCTTCTCTTTTTCCCTTCCCCGCTACAGTATCCAAAGCATAGACGGAAAGCTCGAGATCCTTCTCTAAAAGAATAAGTTTCACAATATAGAAGTATTACCAGAAACAAGTAACAAGGGCTGAATGATGCCTCCAATCTTCGTCTTGAATAAGAACTGTCACGATAAAATTAGGGAGACTAGAGCATGAGCAGTGACATACAAGCAGGCAGTTAATCAAGTTCTTTCATTCCATTTGCGAATGGGAACAGGAAATGGAATGACTACTAGAAATAGTACAAAGTATCCTTCAACATGAGCATTACAATGGATTGTGAGGTACACACGTGAGTGTAAATTAGAACTAAAGACAGAACTTCAAAGAAAGCGTTCGGAAGATAAAACAAAAATTACAGGTATTAATAATTTTAAAAAAACACACACACACACACACACACACACACACACACACACCTTCAGTTTTTTCTATTTATTTTCAGGTGTTTCCATTTATTTAAACTGATTTTTTTCCCTCCTAGCTCTCTTTCTCTCTTAAGTGTACAAGGATAAATTAACTGTTCATGAGAGACTGCAGTTGTGCTTCTCTGAACCAGGTTAGCACAGTCTCTTCTTTGTTGCTTCTTTTTAAATTCTATTGTTCTATAGAAACATAATAGTAGTTAATTAACTTCATAAAGGCTGTATGACAATTATGCATGGGGGCAACAGTATTATGTGAATTAAGAAACGCATACCTGCATTTTTCTGGCTACACCCTCCACTTGCGTCTGTTCCAGTCGCATACGCTGAGCTATCCTGAGAGGTGGTGTGCTGCCATCTGAATTGCATGGAAGGGAGTCTCGTGCAACATGTGGATTTCCAAACACAAAGTGCATCTGGACTGCTGCTTGGTCGTTTTTCAGAGCAAGAAGCCCTTGCCACATTACAGGGTAGCGCTGTAAAATAAATTTTAAATAATGTTTGGGCTATTAAAAAGAGCATTACATATTACAAACATTATTCCATAGGTTTATACAGCAGCTGCACGTCACAGTATTTACCATGTAATGGTGAGTGTGCTGTAAAGATACAGTCTGTTTCCTCCATGGCTCTGCTGTTCTTATCAATGTAGCAAGAAATAAATAAATAAATTTACAATATACTCATTTCTACAAAATAAAACCTCCTCCACCTACGATTATGATAATATTTGTGGTAGAAGGCTTTTATACAGAACTCATCTACACAAATTATTGCAAATTATCACATAATCAACAAAGTTAAGACCCCTTTATGTTCAAGCATGAAACACACATTTTTGTAGCACAATAGTCAAAAGAAGTTCAAGTGCACTCAGGGGAACGAAAGACCAAAACTCTGCAAATGAAAATGTTTTAAATTTGAAAGGGAAAAAAAAGTAATCTCTTGAATATTGCAGGATTGAAGAAATTTTTAAAGATATGCATTCCAACTGATACAGTATGGAGGAGTAAATATACCACTGAATTCTCTCCTGCACTTGACTATTGGTGCCGCCCCCCCCCCCCCCCCCCAAACTTTTTTCCCTTTCCACAGCATTAGCTATACACCTTTCTCGGCTTTCCTCTCACTACAATGCACATGCCAGTTCCAAAGCATCAAGTAGAGGTCTGCATCTGATGTTCACACTCACTCAAATTGTTAAGTGCATGTAGTTCTGTCAAAGTTCGACAGATGTCAGCGTAATTACTTTGGGTGTGCGGAGCTACTGCTTTTCACTTCCGTCATGTTCACACATTTCACAAGTATTTTGCAGACGGTCGCATGTTTAGTAGTCAATGTAATGAACTTCTACCATAATGGCAATTCTCTTCAGGTGGTAAAAAAGAAAGAAGGAAAGGGTAAATATGGGTTCTGCAGTTATTTTAGAACACATCTGGAAACAGTCAAGTGTTTTTTGTTGTTGACATGACAATAGTTTATAACAGGACTACACAGTGTACAGCCTATGCGGTGTGTTTCAAAATAGCCCTTTTAATGTTTTGCTTTGTAAAGGGTACTGCAATTTAAAACAATTCAGTTCTTTGTTGGCCAAGACAGTGATAATTTTCATCATTTTGGTCCTGTCAACCTGGGTTCGTAAATTAAATTAGCAAACTTTTCATTATCCGCTGCATAAAACAGGTAGAGTGTACGACTTGGTTCTAAAATCCCAGTAACATGTATATGCACATAATCATATTACTGATTTGCTTTCAGCACTTCCATTTTATGCTCTTTCTGGGATTGTTGACATGATGCCATGCAACTCTGGGCAACTGAAAGGTGTTAGACTGAGCATTCAGTGTACGTGCACCCTAATTACCACATCACAACTCAGTTGCCTGCAGCACAATCTCACAGCCCATGAACGTGATACTAAAGAGTGAGTGAGAGTGTGTGTGTGTGTGTGTGTGTGTGTGTGTGTATGTGTTGGGGGGGGGGGGGGGACTTTGATTCAAAATATCCACAATGCGAAAAATTGTCAAAGCAATGTTTGAGAGATATTTTTCTCAGTGACTGATAAGGAAGGATATCATGTTGGCTATGTTTACTTTAGCATGTGCTGTGATCTCCAGTCTTACGGATCCACTACAGCCCATCTGATGGCACGACACAGCTTCAGTTTTGACACATTACCAGTTTCAACGGAAGACTATGCAACAAAAATGTGCTTTGAAATGTGTGCCACGAATCTTTGTCCATTTACTTTAATATCAGATGGAGCATTTCAATCTCTACATCATTCAAAATATCCTCAATGCGAAAAATTGTCAAAGCAATGTTTGAGAGATATTTTTCTCAGTGACTGATAAGGAAGGATATCATGTTGGCTATGTTTACTTTAGCAGGTGCTGTGATCTCCAGTCTTACGGATCCACTACAGCCCATCTGATGGCACGACACAGCTTCAGTTTTGACACATTACCAGTTTCAACGGAAGACTATGCAACAAAAATGTGCTTTGAAATGTGTGCCACGAATCTTTGTCCATTTACTTTAATATCAGATGGAGCATTTCAATCTCTACATCAGGAGCTCGTATATATTGATCAGAATCTGGACATCTCCATCATTCTGTCTCACCCTACAACAGTGGCACAAAACAGTCAATGAAATATGGGTGAGTATGAGGCCCAGTATTGTCCTGACTATAGACATGAATGTATATATGCATATAGTGAATTTGCGGACTGATCTGTATCGGAAGAGGTGTTACATACCTGTCATTGCACATATTGTTGATCAAGACTGGACACTGCAAAACATGGTACTGGCAACAACACACTATTCAGAGAAGAAGAAATCTATGGAAATTTTCAGGAGCCATATTAGGGACCCCCCCCCCCCCCCCCCCCCCCCCCCCCCAATGAACCATGGACCTTGCCATTGGTGGGGAGGCTTGCGTGCCTCAACGATACAGATAGCCCTACCGTAGGTGCAACCACAACGGAGGGGTATCTGTTGAGAGGCCAGACAAACATGTGGTTCCTGAAGAGGGGCAGCAGCCTTTTCAGTAGTTGCAGGGGCAACAGTCTGGATGATTGACTGATCTGGCCTTGCAACACTAACCAAAATGGCCTTGCTGTTCTGGTACTGCGAACGGCTGAAAGCAAGGGGAAACTACAGCCGTAATTTTTCCCGAGGGCATGCAGCTTTACTGTATGATTAAATGATGATGGCGTCCTCTTGGGTAAAATATTCCGGAGGTAAAATAGTCCCCCATTCGGATCTCCGGGCGGGGACTACTAAGGAGGACGTTGTTATCAGGAGAAAGAAAACTGGCATTCTACGGATTGGAGCGTGGAATATCAGATCCCTTAATCGGGCAGGTAGGTTAGAAAATTTAAAAAGGGAAATGGATAGGTTAAAGTTAGATATAGTGGGAATTAGTGAAGTTCGGTGGCAGGAGGAACAAGACTTCTGGTCAGGTGAATACAGGGTTATAAATACAAAATCAAATAGGGGTAATGCAGGAGTAGGTTTAATAATGAATAAAAAAATAGGTGTACGGGTAAGCTACAACAAACAGCATAGTGAATTATCGTAGCCAAGATAGATACGAAGCCCACGCATACTACAGTAGTACAAGTTTATATGCCAACTAGCTCTGCAGATGACGAAGAAACTGATGAAGTGTATGATGAGATAAAAGAAATTATTCAGGTAGTGAAGGGAGACGAAAATTTAATAGTCATTGGTGACTGGAATTCGTCAGTAGGAAAAGGGAGAGAAGGAAACATAGTAGGTAAATATGGATTGGGGCTAAGAAATGAAAGAGGAAGCCGCCTGGTAGAATTTTGCACAGAGCATAATTTAATCATAGCTAATACTTGGTTTAAGAATCATGAAAGAAGGTTGTATACACGGAAGAACCATGGAGATACTAAAAGGTATCAGATAGATTACATAATGGTAAGACAGAGATTTAGGAACCAGGTTTTAAATTGTAAGACATTTCCAGGGGCAGATGTGGACTCTGACCACAATCTATTGGTTAGGAACTGTAGATTAAAACTGAAGAAACTGCAAAAAGGTGAGAATTTAAGGAGATGGGACCTGGATAAACTGAAAGAACCAGAGATTGTACAGAGTTTCAGGTAGAGCATAAGGGAACAATTGACAGGAATGGGGGAAAGAAATACAGTAGAAGAAGAATGGGTAGCTTTGAGGGATGAAATAGTGAAGGCAGCAGAGGATCAAATAGATAAAAAGACGAGGGCTAGTAGAAACTCTTGGGTAACAGAAGAAATATTGAATTTAATTGATGAAAGGACAAAATATAAAAATGGAGTAAATGAAGCAGGCAAAAAGGAATACAAACATCTCAAAAATGATATCGACAGGAAGTGCAAAATGGCTAAGCAGGGATGGCTAGAGGACAAATGTAAGGATGTAGAGGCTTGTCTCACTAGGGGTAAGATAGATACTGCCTACAGGAAAATTAAAGAGACCTTTGGAGAAAGGAGAACCACTTGCATGAATATCAAGAGCTTTGATGGAAACCCAGTTCTCAGCAAAGAAGGGAAAGCAGAAAGGTGAAAGGAGTATATAGAGGGCCTATACAAGGGCGATGTACTTGAGGACAATATTATGGAAATGGAAGAGGATGTTGATAAAGATGAAATGGGAGATATGATACTGCGTGAAGAGTTTGACAGAGCACTGAAAGACCCGAGTCGAAACAAGGCCCCGGGAATAGACAACATTCCATTAGAACTACTGACGGCCTTCGGAGAGCCAATCATGACAAAACTCTACCATCTGGTGAGCAAGATGTATGAGACAGGCGAAATTCCCTCAGACTTCAAGAAGAATATAATAATCCCAATCCCAAAGAAACCAGGTGTTGACAGATGTGAAAATTACCGAACTATCAGTTTAATAAGCCACAGCTGCAAAATACTAACACAAATTCTTTACAGACGAATGGAAAAACTGATAGAAGCTGACCTTGGGGAAGATCAGTTTGGATTCCGTAGAAATGTTGGAACACATGAGGCAATTCTGACCCTACGACTTACCTTAGACGAAAGATTAAGGAAAGGCAAACCTACGTTTCTAGCATTTGTAGACTTAGAGAAAGCTTTTGACAATGTTGATTGTAATACTCTCTTTCAAATTCTAAAGGTGGCAGGGGTAAAATACAGAGAGTGAAAGGCTATTTACAATTTGTACAGAAACCAGATGGCAGTTACAAGAGTCGAGGGGCATGAAAGGGAAGCAGTGGTTCAGAAGGGAGTGCGACAGGGTTGTAGCCTCTCCCCGATGTTATTCAATCTGTATATTGAGCAAGCAATAAAGGGAACAAAAGAAAAGTTCAGAGTGGGTATTAAAATCCATGGAGAAGAAATAAAAACTTGGAGGTTTGCCGATGACATTGTAATTCTGTCAGAGACAGCAAAGGACTTTGAAGAGCAGTTGAACGGAATGGACAGTGCCTTGAAAGGAGGGTAGAAGATGAACATCAACAAAAGCAAAACGAGGATAATGGAATGTAGTCGAATTAAATCGGGTGATGCTGAGGGAATTAGATTAGGAAATGAGACACTTCAAGTAGTAAAGGAGTTTTGCTATTTGGGGAGCAAAATAACTGATGATGGTCGAAGTAGAGAGGATATAAAATGTAGACTGGCAATGGCAAGGAAAGCGTTTCTGAAGAAGAAAAATTTGTTAACATGAGTATGTTTGGAAGTGAAACGTGGACGATAAATAGCTTAGACAAGAAGAGAATAGAAGCTTTCGAAATGTGGTGCTACAGAAGAATGCTGAAGATTAGATGGGTTGATCACATAACTAATGAGGAGGTATTGAATAGAATTGGGGAGAAGAGGAGCTTGTGGCACAACTTGACTAGAAGAAGGGATCGGTTGGTAGGACATGTTCTGAGACATCAAGGGATCACCAATTTAGTATTGGAGGGCAGCGTGGAGGGTAAAAATCATAGAGGGAGACCAAGAGATGAATACACTAAGCAGATTCAGAAGGATGTAGGCTGCAGTGGGTACTGGGAGATGAAGAAGCTTGCACATGATAGAGTAGCATGGAGAGCTGCATCAAACCAGTCTCAGGACTGAAGACCACAACGACAACATTGGGGAAACATTAATTACAGTCCTTAATAAAGGCTGCATATCAAGCATGTGTAAATTATGTTTATCTGCAAAAGTCAGTTTCTATGTCACTGGTATTTGGCAGTTAGGTACAACTGTTGTATTACCTTATGTTTACAGTAGGTACTAAAAGGACTGAAAGAACTTTTGTCTCCATCTCAAGGGGAAGAAAGTAGAAATATGGGCATTGCACGAAGGAACATGTCTATGGCCACTCGTCTGACCTAAAAGTTATGTCCATAGCTGATAAGACAAGATACCAATGTGTGAAGCATACAACAAATGAATGACCACCTTCATACTCTAACAAAAAATCTTGCCAAGAACCTGAGAAAATTGTAGTCCTAAATAAAATTGCTAAGCAGGTCAGATGCTTCAATCCAGCCATTCGTTAACCAGCCCTGTGCGGCAATAGAAGACTGCAAAAGGGTGATTTCGTCTCAGATCAAACAGGTCAGGAGTGAATTTGTCACATAACTATTTCAAAGTTTGCTGAAAAAAAAAAAAAAAAAAAAAAAAAAAAAAAAATGTTGAAAGCTCTACATGATACCTCTCCAAACATACAATATTTTGATTTTCTGATGATTTGTTAAAACACTACAGACCTCTCTAAATGAGAGTATCTGCGAAAATGTCATAACAAATGGTAAAACTGAAAAATTGTAATAAAGAAACCAAAAGTGATACAGATCTGAATTTATTTTCAATATATACTTCTTCCCAATACCATGAGACATGATTAATGCACACACACTTCTGAGCTTCTTTTCATATTTTTTTGGAAAAATAAACAATAAAAATTTGTACCTCTTTGTGAACTTTAAAGTTATGCTTTGGAAACATGAGTAGTCACAGGATGTTAACAGTCTTGAGAAATAATAAAGTGGAATGGTAACTGTCAGCTATGACATTAATGCATGAAATTCTTAAACTGTCAAAAATTTGTACATAAAGATGAAAGAAGCTGAAATTTTTTAATTATTCAGAAATTATTTTCTCCGAAACCCCCATCCTAAATGTTCTAAAAATTTCATGGTATGTCAGCTGCTCATTGTATGTGCAATAAGATTGGGCAATATCTGTCTGTACGAAATGTGAGAAATTTTTTAGGTTTCACCTAGCTCTACTCTCAAGGTTAAGAAGTCATGGACACATAAATATTTAAATTGATTGCTGATTATAAATAAATGTCAAGCGAAACTGGTTTTTTTGAATCAAAATAATTACTTTACAACATCAGAAGTGAGTAGGAAAACGATTCATTATTTTATTCAAAAGCATTTTATAACAAAAAAACACAGAATATATATACCAATTTTTCTTCATATGATATTACACAAATTATTATAGTCTTCTGTCATGACTTTACTTCTTCTTGACTTTCCATGTATTAAAATCTCCTACAGTGTAACAATCAATACTGCACTGTTGAAAAGAGAACATTTGTCTTTAGTCATCTGCTTCTCATTGAACTTGTAAAGCCGAGCTGAATTTTCAAGTGGACAAGGATGATCTAACAAGAGCAGTGCTCGGGAAATGATAACTACACACTGATCTTTTGATGATTGCCATTTGAAAGCATTAGCAGGACCATGAGGTGTCATAAAGGAAATGATTATATATTGCAGCTCATGAGAGACACTGTCCCAACCCACCAATTATTGTCATACACACAAAGTGCCGGTCCCAAGCGTGGGGCCTCACCTTGCAAGTGGTGAGGAAGGAGGAGGGGGAGGAGTAACAACCTTGTTAAAAAACCTGGGTCCATCTGGCTCCAGATGGTAGTACCCTGTAACCTGTAAGGGGCCCTCACCATGGTAACAGGTGAAGACAGACAACGGTTGGAAAGCAGAAGAGGATTTTACAAGTCCCAACGGTGGAAAAGTGGAAGAACTGTCTTCATATCTTACTGCCCATAGCGTCTGTACTCCAGAAGGGCAGCTACAAACAGCCTAAACATATGCTGGCAGCAGCTCTAAAATGCCTTTGGGAGTCGCGACCCCATCGTAATAATAGCCTATATGAAATGGTACTTCAAAACCAGCCTCGGAAAAAGTTAAGACGTTCTCTGCAGGCGACGCGCAGTTCTTGGGGTTCTGGGGGGAACTGTGAGGCACAAACACAATGAAGGTGGGTATCATTAATCTGATGACCCTTACTAGGAAGGCAGAAGAGTTGATGGACATCATGGAAAAGGAGAACATAGAACTGATGGGACTTAGTGAAGTTAGGTGGAAGGGAAAAGGAAGGAGGAAAATGGGGAAAGGCTACACACTCTACTGGAGTGGTGGACAAGAAGCCAAAAATGGAGTAGGTATCATAATAAAACCAAACCTAGAGCAATATGTGGAAGCAGTAGAATACACAAGTGATAGGGTGACGAGGATTCTGCTGAGGACAAGGAATATAGTGAAGGACTTCATCCAAGTATATGCACCACAAACAGAAAATAAAGAAGAGAACATAGAGGATTTTCTAGAGGTATTAGAGACTATAATTACAGATGTGGAAGCAATAGTAATGGGTGACCTAAATGTGCAGGTAGACAAAGAAAGTCGAGGGAAGGAGGAGATAATTGGCCCATATGGATATGGGAGGAAAAATGAGGGAGAAGAGAAACTGGTTGATTTCTGTGAAAGAAACGGGCTGACTGTGGGTAACACATGGTTCGATAAAAAGAGTAGCCAAAAGATAACGAGATATGGATGGTGTGATAGATGGATGAAGATGGTCATCCATTATTATCTGATGGAAAATAAAAATCGGAGACATTTGACGGATGTGACTGCACTCCCAGGAGAGGCTTTTGATGGAGACCATTGAGTAGTGGTGGCAAAGACGAGATTTGATGAATTGAAAGACATGAAGGAAGAAAGGGAAAAAAAATAAAAGTGTGGAAACTAAAGGTTGGCGTGGTACAAGAAAAGTTTAAGGAGTCACTTAAGCATAAAATCCCTAACACCGAGTATGGCAATGTGGAATAGGAATGGGGTAAGTTCAAAGATGCGTTTGTAAGCTCTGCTGAGAAAACCTGTGGCAGAGTGTCCGGAAGGGACAAGGAAAAGGAGACACAAAGGTGGAATGAGAGGGTGAAGGAGGCAGTAAAAGAAAAGAAGAAAGCCTGGCATGAATGGAACAGAGACCAAACAGCTGAAAGTAAAAGGGAATACCAGGACCGTAAAAACAAGTGTAACAAAATGGTAGCAGAAGAAAAGAGGAAAAGTTGGGAGAAATTCACTCGAGTGTTGGAAAAAGATGTTACTAGTGGTAAGCGGATGATATATGGAATTACAAAGAGTATGAGGAAGGAAAAAACACACACAAAGCTACTGAAAGGGGAAAGCAGAGAGCTATTAATGCAACCAGAGGTGATTAGGAAAAGATGGAAAGAGTACTTTGATAAATTACTAAATGTTAAGAACGGTAATGGAACGGGAATAGAAGTACGGCAGGGGGGTAGGGGTCTGGAAGAAGATGAGGATATAACAATGTTAGAAGTGGAACTAGCTCTGAGAAAAATGAAAACAGGAAAGGCACCTGGGATAGATGAAATTACTGTGGAGATGATAAATGCAACTGGACCAGTTGGGCAACAGTGGCTATATAGACTAATAAGATGCATTTGGACCCAACAATGTGTACCTCCCAACAATGTGTACCTCAAGAATGGGGAAAGGGAATAATAATCCCAGTTTTCAAGCAGGGGGATAGGAAAGTATGTGACAACTATCGAGGGATCACACTCATATCCCAAGTAGCAAAAATAATGGAGAGGATACTGGAAAGAAGAGAGAGAGTGAAAAAGTGGAAGGGCAGTTAGAAGAGGAGCAGTATGGCTTTCGCCATGGTAGATCAAAGTGGACACAATCTTTAGTATGAGACAGTTGATGGAAAGACATTGGGAGTATGGGAAAGATCTGGTGATGACTTTCTCGACCTCGTGAAAGCATATGACAGTGATCCCAGGGAATAGGTGTGGTGTCACCGCCAGACACCACACTTGCTAGGTGGTAGCTTTAAAACGGCCGCGGTCCATTAGTACATGTCGGACCCGCATGTCGCCACTGTGTGATCGCAGACCGAGCGCCACCACAAGGCAGGTCTCGAGAGTCTGACTAGCACTCGCCCCAGTTGTACGGACGACTTTGCTAGCGGCTACATGGACGAAGCCTCGCTCATTTGCAGAGCAGATAGTTAGAATAGCCTTCAGCTAAGTCAATGGCTACGACCTAGCAAGGCGCCATTAGTAACATTGCATGTATCTAAAGAGTCTCACTTGTATCGCCACAATCTCCAGATGTACCAAAAGGATGGATTAAAGTTAAGTATTCCAGAAGCTACGTACTTTTCTTTATAGCATTCATTACGTATCCTGTTTCAGACCTCACGCACCCTGCTTTGGCTTAGCGCGTGCCTTTCGGCTTCCTCTCATTGTGTCTAGGCTGTCTTGTCTAGACACAACAAAAGGTATGGGCAACCTTGAAGAGAAAGGGATTTGGAAAGCATACACTTGAAGTCAGCCAGGCAATATATAAAAAGCTCTAGTTGTGTGCAGACACCAGTTGGGACAACTGAATGGTTTAAGAATGTTACGGGACTAAGACAAGGAAATGTATATATCACCACTACTATTTATAATAGTGATGGATGAAATAGTCAGAGAGACAAAAGAAACCCATATTGGAAGGGGGATGAAGCTGTTACTATTTGCTGATGATATTGTGGTGTGGGGAACAAGCAGTAAGGAGGTACAAAAACAAATAGACATTCTAAATGATAAGGTCGAGAAATATGAAATGAAATTTGGTGTGGAGAAAAGCAAGACCAGGGTGGTAACCAGAGGGGATGGAGAGGGCAATGGACAAATTCATATTAAGAGACGGGATATTGAAATAGTGGACAACTTTAAATATTTGGGAAGTGAATTAATGGGGAATGCTCGTTTGGAGACAGAAATTAGCAAAAGAATACAACAGAGTAGTACATTTTACCAGTGTGTGAGGGGCTTGGTGTGGGGAAGGGAAGTGTCAATGATGTGCAAGCTGGTGCTATACAAGACTTACTTCACACCCACACTAATTTACAGCTCAGAGACTTGGACTATGACTGGAAGAGAGGAGAGTATGATACAATCCAGTGAAATGAAGTTTCTGAGAAGTATGCTAGGGAAGACGAGGAGAGACAGAGTGAAAAATGAAGATGTTAGGAAAGAAATTGGAGTGGAGAAGTTGACTGAGAAAATTGAAAAGACTAGATTAAAATGATTTGGGCATGTGAAGAGGATGGGAAAGAGAAGAATACCAAGAAGAATGATGGAGTCCAAGATTGAGGGCAGGCAAGAGGCCAAGAGGAAGACCGAGAACAAGATGGATTGATACAATAAAGATGAGTTTAAGGAGAAGAAACCTACTATGGAACCAAACTGTGGAAGAAGAATGGTGGAAAGACAGAGTACAGTGGTGAAGTACCATTGATACCCCAACCCGACCAGATGTTTGATAGAGGGGAAACGAAGATGATGATGATGATGATGATGACAAGGAATGAGGTGGCTCACTACAAAGTCTTCTAATGTATACTGTGGTCTCTGCATTTCACACACAGTAACACACTGCATTTCATGGAGAACTGTTCTTGCAAAATGTGCACTCCGGGATGCAACCCAGTAGTGACCTGATTGAATACCTACCACAAGCTTCATAGCACACCACTCTTCTCTCTTTTTTAAATGGAATTCCCTTGATGGGCTTTCATTTAGAATTAAAGTTTCATGTTTATTACTAATATTGATAAGGTGTGTACAAATCCAGTAGCTTCTCTTACAATATTGACAGCTTCATGCTGGAGATTAACTCTTGTTACAAGATGTTCACAGAGACCTCTTACCCCATCACATGCACTTTTTCCACAACCTTTTGCTGAAAATATCCATTTTTTGTCTTAATTCCTGTATAACAGTGTTGATCAAGCTCATAAATCTGAAAGCAGTTTTTAAAATGAGATGCTGCACCATCAATCACATACACATGTTTAGTATAAGTATGGTCTCTAGATGCTATGTCATCAATTATCATGCTGACATTGTAGCATGCATGTGCACTAAAATGAATGAGACCATCACTGACAATAGCAAAACAGTGTGATGGTACAGGGAATTGAGCAACACGTGAGTATTGATACCTGTGATGTGTGCCAGTGGTAACTTTGAATTTCGTTCTGAAAAGCAACATACCAGTTCTCAGCAAAGTCGAAATGAATAACTAATGAATCAGTATTCTGGGATGTGGTTGATTTTGCTTCTGATATGGTTTGTGTCTGAATCCTCCGGATATGATGGTGAGCTATTTCTTTCATGACCCAATTTTAACCTCTGTAACAAGCTTCTCTGACTCTATTGCCTTCTTTACCAACTCTCCTCCCTCCCACAATGCAGAGGTTACATCACTGTCAGTATCCTGAAGGTGGAATGGTTCAACAGTCATCACTTCAGTACCAGGACATCTTGCACACTCCTACAACCAACATTTATCTTATGGCTCTTGACAGACACACAAAAGCGTAAGGTCCATCTCTGTGTACTTCTTTCCTGCAACACTGCTTATGGCAAAACAAACAAGTTTCAAATTTGTCCAGTAAATACACGTGCATACTTCCTTCACTGGCTGCCATTTTATCCATTTTGGTTGTAAGGGATGGAATTTTGTGAGACAAATTTTTAAATTCAGGCTCCCCTCTTTCATTAGGAGATTTGCTTCTCTTATTGATCTTGTCGTATATCTTTTTACTTATTTAACTTTTTCACCGTTTTCACTAACAGAGATAACATCAGCCCAGTAAGGACCTTGCCTGCTGCAATCTCTGTCATCATTTAACGTAACATAGTTTTGAAAATGTTGCTTGTGCAAAACTTGTTTCAATTTCTTCCACTTTCCTTTTTACATACTGTTTTCTTCTTGTGCTTCTCACTTTTCCTGGACGTTTCAGGAAGGATATAGTAAGGGCTACAGCAGAAACGCTAACATTCAGCACATCAACAACTTCACACCCAGAAATATAAACATCCTTACTGTCTTCTTCATTTTAACACAACAGAAAAGATAGTGTTCTGTGATCTTCCAAATTAAAATAAAAAAAAAAAAAATGTAAGTGGAAAAATTAAATTTTGGTTTTAAATTTATAAGTTAAAAGAGGCCCCTTATTGTATGGGTGTCAATCAAATTTCAGTGCACTAAGAGGGAGGTTTAACACAAAACATCCACCAGGTCTCCTGTACTTTTTGTTTATTAGTAATATTTTTTGTTCTCTATACTTTAAAGAGTTATTTACAAAATATAATTTCTCAAAGAGCCATACCATTTACAAAAATTAAGATAAAATGAAAATACTTTATTTCTTAATGCTTATGATATAGAGGTTTAAAATATATTTTTTCCAGAGAAATTCATGACCATGAATTGATATGACCTGTATGGTCACCCAAAAGTAAAGCTGAGGTTTCAAATTTTGCACTTAAGATATTATTCAAACAGTATGATTATAGATACATAGTGTAATTTTTTTTACCATCTTACAGATTCTCTTATAGAGGACATAGTAATGGGCATACTGGTGTACAGAAGCAAGTGAAAGAGCTGAAAACCAATGAGACCCCAGGTCTGGAGATAATTCTCAATTCAGTTGCACAAAAAGCAGTCTTGGCTCCTTACTCAGCTTGTGTTTATCACAACTCTCTTGCCCAACGCAAAGTCCCAAGCAACTGGTGAAAAGTGGAAGTGACAACTGTGTACAAGAAGGGTAAAAGAATGGACCCATAAAATTACAGACCAACATCTTTAACATTTGTTTTGGAAAGAATTTTTGAACATATTCTTAACTCAAATATGATGAAACTTCCTCGAGACAGACAGGCTTCTGTCCACAACAGTTTTAGAAAGTACCTATCGCTAATGCGAAACTCAGCTCGCCCTTTTCTGTGAACTATGGATGAAGGGCAACATGCAGATCCCATATTCTTAGACTTCTGCAAGCATTTGAAGCAGTGCCCCACTGCAAAATTAACTAATGTATGAGCATACAGAATAACTTCACACATATGCAAGGTGCTCTAAGACTTCTGAAGTAATAGTATCCAGTACATTGTCCTCGATGGCAAGCATTCATCATCAGAGACAAAGGTATCATCAGGAGCGCCCCAGAGAAGTGTGATAGGACCAGTATTGTTCTCTACATACATAAATGTACTGACGGGCAGGGTGAGCAGCGCTGTGTGTTTATTTGCTGATGATGTTACGGAAAGCAATCTGTGGCTGTTTACTGCTGATGCATGGGAAGGAGACGACATTGAGTGACTATAGGAGGACACAAGATGACAGATAGAATGTCTAGTTGGTGTGACAAATGGCAGCTTTCTTTAAATGTATATAAACCTAAGATAATGCTAATGAATAGGAAAAACAATCCCATAATGTTTGAATACAGCATTAGTAGTAGGCTGCTCAACACAGTCACGTCATTTAAATATCTAGGTGTAACACGGCAAAGCAATTTGGAATTGAAAAACATGTAAGTATTCTTGCAGGGAAGGTGAACGATGGACTGCAGTTTATTGGGAGAATCTTAGGAAACTGATTCACCTGCAAAGGAGGCCAGGTATAGAATACTAGTGCGACTAATGCTCGTGTACTACTCGAGTATCTTGGATTCCCACTAGGTCAGATTATAGGAAGACTTCATAACAAATCAGGGGCAGGCTGCTACATGTGTTACCAGTAGATTCAATCAACACCCATGTATCAGACAGATGCTTCGGAACTCAAATGGGAATCCCTGGTGCGCAGGCGGCATTCTTTTCATGGAACACTATCGAAAAAATTTAAAGAACTGGCATTTGACGCTGACTGCAGAGAGATTCTGCTGCCGCAAATGTGTGTTTCACATAAGTACCGTAACAATAAGACTAGTAGCGGCCGACGGTACCCTCTGCCTTGCACCACAGAATGGCTTGCAGAGTACGTATGCAGACGCAGACGTAGGAATGCTGTGAATCAAATTTGTAAAGAAATGTCAATTCCAGCTAGACTAGAATAAAATTATAACATGGCATTAATACCTTATTCTGTTTTAGTGTTCTATTTATTTATTATGTATTTATTTCGGTCCATCTAGAAGGTGTCAGGTGCATTAGCCAACAAAAAAAAATTAAGCCTGTTTCCGGAGTGACTGGACTGTGAACTATGTGATGATCTACCGATGAGGCTGACCTGTATTTAACTCAAACGGATGATGATGATGATGATGATTCGCTTGAGTCGTCTCTTTTGAAAGCTATCTGTTTTAGCAAAAATATTGTTTTGTATTCCAGTCTCAAATGCGGCTAGCAAATAAATAAATAAAATTACAATTCTAAGAGAGAATAACTTTGAGAAAATTTTATTTCTGTTATAGTTCTAATTTGTTTAGTGGCAACATTCCAATATGCAGGTTCAATAAAGCAGATGTCTTAAATAAATAAATAAAATAAATATCTATTTTTTTCATTTCAGGACCGCTGCATACTCTAGTGTAAATACTTAAAATACCCCGTCTGCAGACCTCTGGCATTAAGCATCATTTTTTCACCATTCCTGGCTTGTATGGTTTTTACTTTAGCAATTGAAAACCAGACATTCTTATCTCTCATGTGTATCACAAGTTTACAAAAATTATAACAAAATGACAATATAAACTGAATATATGGGAATACAATTGTTACATACCTGCAATAACATAAGCAGTGAATCAGCTTGTGGAGGCACCTGGCTAGCATGTGGTGGTGTAGCAACCTGAAGTCTTGGTTGTCCACCTGGCGGTGCTTCAGAACCAGGTAAGGGATGGTGATGTCGAGGCAGAGCACGTGGTGGTAGATGTGCCGGTGGAGGTTCGGCACCTGGTTCACCGTAGTACCGACCAGGTGGCGGGGTGTAATGAGCTGCCATACGATATACCGTAGCCACTTGTGGTGAGTCAGTAGTACGGTCGTGAGGTGACGTGAGACCACCACGCACACTGCTACTACTACCACGAATAGCATTTGATGGCCTCCGTAATTCGAGAGGTGGGCTACTCCCGTGTACGGCATCCTCATCTACATCGGCACACTTAATGTCAATTGCAGGCAGAATAGGAGAACGAACAGCTCCTGTAACAAAAAAAAAAGGACATAAAGTTCCCTTACAAATGATATGGAAAATGTTACACCAACTTTTCTTTCTCAAAAAATTGACTTCATACAACGCGTAACAGGAAAGAGTTAAATCTACAATACATAGACTAAATTAAAAACTCCAACATAAATGGTGAACTGGAGGATTGCCACATTCACAGCAAGTGATGAAAGGACAAGGAATCCAAAAGGATGCTGGATATCAAGAACAAACAGATAATTCCACTCTTTGAGCAACTTCAGTCTCTCAGTGCTATCTGCAGACCACAGTGACTATGCACAATGATTCAAAAAGGCCACCCGATAGTTTGAAATGACAACTTTCTCTACGTTTATGGCAGAGACACTCTAGAAAGTATAAATAAAAAGAAAGGAAAGGTCGTTAAATGACATTGGCAAGTTGAATTTCTTTCTTTTGTAACTACATCAATCAAATTTTTATACTTGAATGACCAAGTGAGGCCTCAACATAAGCTAGTTCATTAATCTATCCTATGTTAATTCAGTTAGAAATAACTCACAACCAAAAAAGGTACTTTATCATGAACTTCCACATGGGTGAATGTCTTTAGCATCCCAAAAGTAAAATTGTAAACTGTAACACACACCTATCACTAAATCACTTTGCAAGAAATTTTTAATTTCTGTATTTTGGCAATGTTTTTGTTCACATTCACAAAATTTCAACTGCATTTGGTAAGCATTGACATATTGTCTTTCACTGTTCAGCTTGAATATACTGACTCCAAACTGCCATTGTAATGTAATAGCTAAAAACACAATATGAAACATGTAGTGGTCTATAAATATTTACTTTAGTCCCTATATTAAAAGCAAAACAATTGTGCGACACAAAATATGAAATTCCTATTCATATTCAATGACTAACTTCTTGTAGCCCGACAATGCAAGCTAGTATCATTTCCCCTTGTACAACAAATGTTCAGATTTCTGGCCCATCTATCTTAAAAAAAAAAAGAAGAAGAAGAAGAAGATGATTTATGCACTTCCCTTATTTATAGTTCGTGACTGCTTATTTTCAAATTTTGTGCAATAACTTTAGATATATTATACCTCATTTGCAGCTTCATTTTAATTGATGTAAAAATTCTAGTTCAATTCTTGATTTACTACTTTCATTAGTAAGTGTATTAACCAATACCTGAATTAAGTTGGAATTTCATGTGGTTTTCTTCTACCCTAAAAAAACAGGAAGGAGGCTTAGGGTTTAATGACCCATCTCAAGGTCATTTAGAAACAGAAAACAAGCTCAGATTGGAGGAGGACATAGGATACGTTCTTTCCAAAGCAATTATTGCGTCATTTGGTTTGAGCAATTTAAGGAAACGAAGGAAAACCTACATCTGAGTAGTTAGATGGGGAGAGGGTTGTACTGCCAGCCTCCAGAACAGAAGTCCAGTCTTAAGCAGTGTGCCATCTTGCTTGGTTTCTACACCAGAAATGTCTGCTGTGGTTGCTCTTTTGAGAGGTATCTGATAAGAGTAGACCAACATCCTGTGGGTAGTTTTGTGCTATGACAAAATTAACTATTCATGATATGCCTGCTGTTAACATATAGAAATGAGGTGGAATAAGGGATTATAATAGAGATGTAAATATGGTGGAAAATGTGGGGAAAATGCAAAACCTGATTTTGTTGTTCTGGAATACAGACACAGTTTTAATTTTGATATGAGTCGGAATCATGGCAAGAAATCCAAAAATTGTTCAAACTCTTATTCTAGAACATCAGATCTTCACTGTACTGTCTGCATACACAATATAGTCTAATTTAAATTACAACTGGATGCAGTAAGGTCAAACTATGGTGTACCACGTAAACAAAACTTGCCATGTGGATGACAATGAGTAGGATTGACTGACCCATAATCGTTGTCACGAGACATAAATGTGCACTTGAAGCCAATAGAATGCCTTCTTCCCTCTTCCCTTAATAGCAAATAACATCTGTCTTCAAAAATGGAATTTCAGTGGATACAGAAGTTCACAATTTACAACAGGTTTCTGCGAAACATTTAGTCTATATCAAAAGTTTGTAGAACCCATCATGGCTCATGACCATGGTCAGTAAGTGACATCACAGAACACAGAACTCAAATTGGTTGATTATAATATGCGTATCTGACAGCATGGCATAACAAGATACATTCAAACAGACACGAAGTACTGTACTGTACACAATAGTTGAAAGGAAGGCAAATAAAAATTAGGTCAACTGTAAGATTCAAACCTCATCACATGCTAGCTATAGCTAATCACTGCTAATATGAGCACTCTATGTAGTGCTACCATGAGAATTGTTGGTTAAAAGTTCACAGACTGCTTGTAAACACAGTGCTGAGTACTTGTAACTTATAGCCCATTACGAAAAGGAACTCTGTACCCCCCTTCCCCCCCCCCTCCCGCCCGTCTCTCTCTCTCTCACACACACACACACACACACACACACACACACACAAAATCAAAAAATATCATCCAATCACTGTACCACAGTCAACAATACCGTAACTATTAACAAACAGCAGCACCCTGAGCCCTGAAGGTACCACAATGTCTTGAGGCAACATAATACACACAAATTATCCATACTACATTAATTCAGTATTTGAGAACGAAAGCACTTAGTAACTTCCAACAAACACTACACACAATTTCAAACACTGGCAAAACATTTTCTTGCTGACAAGCCCATAAAGTAGCAGTATGAAGTAAGTTTATCACTTTACATTTTCAGTGTACAACCAGAAAAACCTCAGCATCATGCATGATGTTCTGATTTATTACTTATTTGCTACGAACTCTATCAACACATTTTGCAGATGGTGTCCACATATACTACTGAATGTACCTGTTCAGTTGATGACTTATAAACACTGAGATGCATAAAAAATTAGTCATATACTTGAAATTAACATAAAAATATCCAGTGCTCAATTTAAAATTCCCACCAGTCTTAAAAATGGCCAAATATTCAATGCCACAGGAAACCTATCTATACCTGGCCAATTTGGATTCAACTGGCACCAGCAGTGCACCGGTGTGGGGATTCACAAGCGTGAAAATACTGTCTCCCTCCTGCCCCATCATCACAAACCCAGAACAACTAGCCTATGATGCTTCATTTCAGTCTATGATGCCAGTGAACTTGGACTGAAAGTGAATTGCATTACCCGTAAAAGTACATTTTTTAAATCTGGCTTTGCAATCTAATAACAAAAATGTTATTTTTTTAAAAATTGCTTGAAAACTAAGGTGCATATTATGATCTGTAGTGTCTTATAGTATGTAAAATACGGTCATTACTTCTCAGTAGCCTACCTATTGTGTTAAAAAAAATAAAAGGATGTTTACTAATCTTCAGGCCTTCTACATGTAAACTTGAATTTATAACACTGTTAATACAAAATCTGCAGCCTGGTCTCAGCCATTTCATCACAACGTAAGCCCACTTCAAATCTATGAGGATCACAATGAACAGGGTCCTGATAAGAAAAATAGTATTAACACTGCTGCCCATACCATTTTAGGTACAATATGTCTAGAATGCTGCCTTGCCACAAGAGCTAAACTAGTTCACCAGATATCATAACTTGTACAAAGGGAACTTACTTAAAATGCTTCACTATTTCAAAGAGCAAAAGCTATTTATGGTAAGTTCTGTATATAACACCATGCTCTATTGAGTTACTGTAGATGATGATGATTATGTGTGTAAAGGGACTAAACTACTGGGTCATCAATTCCTCTATTTCATGAGAAAAACGCACAAAAAGGTAAAAAGTGAAAAAGTGGGGCCTTGGCTGCTCGAACTGTATAACAAGTCAAGAGTTTGAAGAAGTATGCGACAGTAGTTATAACACAATAGGTAAAGGAAAATAGTGATAATCCAGACAGCAACTTGCACAAGGGGGGCTAAAGGCACAACACGATGAGACAGGATAAAAGTAATTTGTGGTCGCATGGAGGTACCCGCCGCAGGATGAGGCTGATGGTGTTAGTGAACAGCGTTACAGTTCGAACCAATCCCTCTGGGACTCCTGTTTGCAGTGCCCCGGAAACCCCACTCAGGTAAGTGCAGACAGGATGTGATGTCGCAAGGTGGTACTGTATGCCTTTTGTAGGTCAAAGAACACTGCAATCAGATGTTGGCGATGCGCGAAAGTGTAGCACATGCAGATTCTAGATGATCTGTAGTAGACAGGAATGTCAGAAAGCCACTTTGGAATCATGATGTGGCCCTCCAGCTTCAAGTCATCAACAAAGACAGCGGATGGCCATTTGTTTGAATAACTTACACAGCCCATTCATCAGAGGGATTGGCCAGTAGTTAGTTAAATTATGTGGGACCTTTCACAGTTTCAGAGCACAAATAATAATACCTTCCTGTCATTGAGAGGAAAATTCTCCTTTCCGCCAAATACAATTAAAAGGCCTGAGGATGTATTTCATGCTGTCGGCAAAATGTTTGAGCATTTGGTTGTGAATTTTGTCGAGTCCAGCAGCCATATCTAAAAGGGCCGTTGTACGATACAAAGCCGTGTGTGTACCAGGATAGCAGGTGGCACTCAATAAGGTGTTGCCGGATCAGGAAATTAGGATAGTAATTACTGCAAGCAGACACTTTAGCAAAGTGTGCCGTAAAACATTTGGCAAGTACCATGGGATCAGTGTAGATGTTACCATTGACAAAAATGCTATGAACTGCTGTAGTTGGTGGATGGCCACAAATGTGACCGAGTTTAGTCTGTACTTGGGACGGTGGTGTATGGGATCGTATAGATGATACATATTTCTCCCAACACTTGCACTTCCTTTTCTTTGTTAAAAACCACACTTTTGTCTGTAGTCTCTTGAATTCTATTAAATTACCCATAGAGTGATGGCATTTGTGCTGCTGAAGCACCCTCCAGCGTTCCCCGATAGCTGTGGCTATATCTTCAGACCACCATGGTTGTTGGGATAAGCCGAAGGAGTAGGGTATCGTTGCTGCTGCAGCATGAATAATAGTAACAATAGTATCCTGTACCAATTTTGTCAATGCCCATCACACAACTGGCTGCAAAAATGGCTATAGAGGAGAAAGTCTGTCAGTCAGCTTTCCGAAGTGGACATGCCCCAGATGTCTGTGAGTGGAGAGGAAGAGAACAATAGGAAAACGGTCACTGTCACCAAGATCCGCATGGACACGCCACTGAATGAGGATTAAGATACTCAGGCTGTAAACTGTGAGATCAATAGCTGAATATGTTCTGTGGGCTGCAGTGAAACGTGCTGCAGCTCCAGTGTTGAGTACACAGGTATCCAATTCCGAAAGGAGGTGTTGTAGTACTCGGCCTCTGCAGGACAGTGTCACAGGCCCTAGTGCAGTGGTAAGGGGCACCTGCTCACTGGAAATATCAGAGCGTATGAGGGTACAGATCCCACCAGATGTTCTCTCAACATTAATGCGACTGGTATAGTAGGGTCTGTAGTTTTTCAGAGCGGGTAGGTGTGTTATTGTAAACTGTGTTTCTTGAAGTGCTATGCCAACTACGGAGTAAGTAGCCGTTAAATGACAGTTCAGTTAGAGGACAATAGTAGCATTGGAGTCAGGTCTGAGAAAGTGGAGAATGGAAAAGGTAAGTGTGATTCATTTGCTACCAGGTTGTAGTCCACCTGATTGTGTGATATGTCATCAATGTTCATAGGCTCGACCTCTGCAGGAATGGGTGGTGGAACATCCAAAGCCTCAGAAACTAGTTTATCATCTTTCTGCTTATCCTACATTGATTTCTGCAAAGTTTTCCTCATTTTATCTTTCAGGAGTGAAGAGGACCATACTTTTCTTCAGCCCACAGCCTTGGCCTTTCGCTGCTGGTCCTGGTCGGGGGAGAGGGGGGGGAGAGGGGGGGGGGGGGGGGTTATTATGGGGCAGTGGGAGAGCACCTTCACAGGTGTCCTCATCCGTGATGATGCCAGAGGATGAATGGCATCTCTGGCCTAGGTGTGGGAACCACCAGTGCTATAGTTGTAGGGAGCAAGGGAGCTGACATTCCCTCCCCCACCTGTAGGGCAGCCCCTAGAATATGACCAGGGCCGGGAGGTGTCTGCGAGACCTTGTTATCACGTGAGCTCTGGACTGCGACATAACAGTCACAAAATTTAAGATCATTTCAGTTCGCATGAAGTTCTTTGCATCTTGATGAGACAGGTGGTCAAGCTTTTTATACTTTTGAATTGTCTTCTCTGTCTTGAACACTGAGCACTGCAGCGAACGAGGGGGGTGCAGTTCCAGAAAGTTGACACACTGAGGGTGTTGGTGACAAGGGCTGCCCTCTTGGGACGCCCGTCCACATGCCCTACAGATAGCCTTATTAGAACAGCAGGAGAACATGTGTCTGAACGTTTGGCACTTAAAACATCTCATCAGGGAGGAGGGAAATAAGGCCTGACATCATATCTATTGACCAGGACCTCAGCCCTTTCTGGCAAAATGTTGCCTTTGAAGGCTACAATAAAAGCTCCAGTGTTCACTCTATTATCCTTGGGTCCCCTCTGGATGTGGTGAATAAAATGGACTCCATGTTGCGCCAGATTAGTACGCAGCTCTTCATCAGTTTGTAGCATTAGGTCCTGACGAAAGGTAATACCTTGAATTCAATTAGGTTGTTATGAAGAGAAATGGCGACTAGTATATCTTCTACCTTGACACAGGCCTTACGTGCCCCCGTGATTGGTCAGTGTGCGATGTTTTGATCAGCAAACACCCATTTCTCACCTTCTCTATTGCTGCAACCCCCAAAACTAATTGTTGTAGTGAAAGATTCACCATTAGTTTTGGAAACACACCAAGAATTATGCAAACTGTCCACTCCAATCCTCCTTACCTGGCTCTTGTCTTGAGGCATGGTCAAAGACAGAAATGCCATAGGATTGTAAACCTCTGCATTAAAATCACTGTTCCTGACTGCTGAGATGACCATATTGGTATGGCCACCACTAAGTTTGATTCATTTCATTGCTGGCCATCTGCCCCAATGACACTCACTCTGTTCGGAGGCTCTCCCCGTGGGCACTATCCCACCAAGGCAAAAGGCACCTGGCACAGCAGCCACTGCTTGGAATCCTGGTGCCCTGAAGTGGGTAGATACATACTCCTAGGCTGACACAGGGAGGTTACTGATCAGGCATCTGCAATGTGATCCCTACATTGTCTGGGGGCTACAACCCAGGGTACATGACAACCCCTTCACGACGGACTGGCTACCGCGCTGGATTTTGAGTGCAAACATAGATTCACTCAATTAGCAGGTGCAAAAGGTAACAGTGCACAGTGAAGAGTTAAAGCACCACAGTAAAGCTACATTCAAAATGAGGGATTTGTCGCTTGGACTTGTGCCTAGCATGTGTAGCCAATGAGATGTGGCACAAGTTGCAAGTTCCCGTGACATGATTATGCAACACGATGCTAGAATTCCAAGAAGAATTTTTCGCACTTGTGCCTGTACCTTTTCACTCACTGACAACGCGGCACAAATCCCACATACATATTCTACTGGGCATGCACATCCACGTGAGAAGTCATTTCGCAGGCATACTCATGGTGTTTTGTCTCGCGTGAAAGTAATCAGATGTGTAAATTCAGCAGCAGTCTGTGGAGATGGGTTGGACAAATAAATAACACAGTTAAACTAGTTTAAGAATTTCACCAAAAGACGTTCGTTATGGGTCCTATATTCACATATTATAAAAACTGCATCTCCAAATGCAAAGCACTTCCCCAACTTGCTTCTTTGTTTGGCATTTCAGATAAAGAACTGGACAGTAAAATTCAGAATCTGAGGTCAGATGTTCATCGTGGAGGACATCAGAATTTGGCACTGAAGAGCTGTGTGTATCGAAGTGGTATGCCTGATTCGCTGCTCTTCCAGGTGAACGACGTCGCCAGTGAGAACGCTGATGTCAGCTGCTGCTGCTGGGAACGTGTGTCTGAATTAGGTCGTGGTAGACATCTATGAAGATATTTTTATCCGCATATGCCAGATACAAATCTGTTGAATGTTGCTTAAGGCACCCTTCCTCAAATGGGCCACACTTCTGTAAAATCTGGAAAGTGGAGGTCAAACCCAAAAATTGTGACCACGATTTAAAAAGGAAAAAAGGTGAGGTGAAAAGTGTAAAAAAAGAAAGAGAAAATAGCAAAAACCTTCAGAACGCCAAACAACAGTTAAAATAGCAAGGTAAAAACATGACCAAATAAAAAGAGTCCTATTAGTTGCCTCTTACGACAGGCAAGGAATGGCCATATGTGTATTCTAGCTCCTGACACCAAAGGGTGTTTCTGTTACCATAGTTAATTAATTAATTTATACTGAATTTGATATCAGATTTAAATACTGCCGCCTCCCCCAAAAAAAGAGATTTGCATTATGTTCAATTCCTGTTCCAAATAACTGCTTTAACCAACTACAAATAACTATTAAGTTGAATTTTAGTTTTATTCTGACATGTTTAAGTGTTAATTATTCCAACTTTTCATTCACAGATTAACTCTTCCATGAAAACAAGAGCTACATGGGTAACAGAAATTTTCAAGTTCTGTAGGAACATGAAAAATTTGTTTTGTTCTGAAAACTACACAGCTGCATCGAACAAAAACATGGCATCTGGCAGACCAATTTTGCCTGACCACTCTGGCTATCAGCCACGTATTATTTTCATTAATAGCACTGTAAAACTAAAATTGAGACTTTTTCAGTATTTTATCAACTTATTTACAAAGTGCTGGATTTATAGCTTTTGGAATTGCAAAACTCTTGACATTAAATACTGGCTTCTAATAGCTTTATTTCAAATTACACAGTCATCATATTAATACCAGCCTCATATTTATTCAGATCAAAATAGAATTTCAATGCAAAGAACTGTGTGTGGAAAAACACCTTGTTACATGTTAAATTTGCCTTCTGCATGCAAGGTATACGGAAACTTCTTAATTAAAAAGTAATCTCACCTGCTGGGATATGGTAAGGTATGTGTCCACCAAGAGCTTCCTGCGCACGCAGAAATTGTTGGTACATGATTTGTGGGTGCACATAATGCAAATCATGTGTTGCAGCTGAGCGAATGTGATGTGGAAAAGGCACATGTTGCACAACCTCCCCCTGCCAACAAAAATGTTAATGCTTAAAAATGAATTTATTACTATATAATGACATTCATATCCTTACAGCATTTTCTAATCTATCACATGCAAAGTACAAACATGCTAATATTTTTATTATGATATATGCAATAAGCCATTTCATAGCAATAATACTTTGTACTTTGAAAACTACATAAAATTACGAATGTAAACTTGTATCGTAAAATATCCTAACCACATAAAAAGGTTACATCCAAAATATGTGAGAATCTCTTAGGCAGGTAAATACAGCATTTGGTACGAAATCTGTAAAAAAATTGACTACTGTAGAACACACCGCAGTACGCAATTTAAAAATTGTAACTGTTGCTATGAAAATTTTCACAGTGGTTATATAAGATGGAATGCTTAACTGGTTTATATGTGGTGTCAATTCTTTCCCACAGTAATATTGTTTCACTGCTGTAAACAGAGCTGATGGTGACATCAGAATTATATACGTAACAGGAGGATAGGGCTGAGGATGACACAGTGGCAAGTCAGTACTGTTGGGCCTTCAAGGCCTATCTGGACAGTGTTTGTCTTTTTTAGGATAATGAAAGAAACCCAGCAACAGTTCAAGAAGAAGTATCTCAGATAATGATACTGGGTGGAATCGGAAATGAAGGGCGTCTTTCAGTGGTGTAACAAGATTATATGACAGAGATTATACACTGGGCTGCTAAACATGCATGCTTCAGAAACTAAAATGTCTGTCATTAAAAAAAAAAACACTTAAAATGTAGAAGTGAACCTACAACATTACCTTCCAATTTTATATTAATTTTAAATATTACAATATTTTTAACCTTAAAAAATAACTTTTAAATCATTCATTAAATTGGAAAAAATATTCCACAAACAATGCAGAAATGCTACTGGAGTAATAACAAAATAGCACAAAGGTACAAGAAGATTAGGGGTTCATGCTTGTTGGTGATGAAATCGTAAGACACATTGTGCAATTGAGTCAAACTCTGATAAGCACACTTCCTAGAGTGACATTTTTTGGTATCCAATGTTTTGCTGCATCAATAATCTTCAAATCATCCACATACTGCCTCCCATGTACTGCATCCTTCACTGAGCCAGACATATGAAAGTTGGAAGGTGAGAGAACTGAGCTACAGTTTGTGAGCTTCTCTCAGGTGTGCAGACTTACGTAAGGCCTTACGTTGTCATGGAGAAGTAGAAGTTCATTTGCATTTTTGGGGTGACAAACATGCTGAAGTCATTTCTTCAATTTCCTGGGGGTAGCACAATACACTTCAGAGCTGAACATTGCACCATGATGGAGGACATCACACAAAACAAGCCCATCAGAGACCCAGGATACTGTCACCATCATTTTACCGGCTGCAGGTACAGCTTTGAACTTTTTATTCGGAGGACGGGTGGTATGGCGCCACTCCGTGGATTGCTCATTTGTTTCCAGTTCAAAGTGTGAACCCATGTTTCAACACCTCTGACGATGTTCAACAAAAAATTGTCATGACTGGCTTCATAATGAGCAGCAGTTCCTTACAGATAGTCCTTCATTGCTTTTTATGGTCTTCTTTTAAGTGGTGATGAACCCAGTGGGCACTGACCTTTGAGTACATCAACTCGTGGACAAGTATGTCAACACTACCAACACAGATGTCCAGCTGTGTGGTGATACGTATGATTGTGATATGTTTATCACCTAAGATGCAAGTGTCCAAATGTTCCAACACTGTAGAAGTCACAGCTGTGTGCGACTGGCTGACCCAAGGGAGATTGGGCACATTTGTGTGACTGTGCGACCTTGTTGCGATGATAGATGCCCCGCCCAACAGCACAATGTGCTTTTGTTCACAACCAGGTCACTGTTGCCATTCTGCAAGTGCCTCTGAATATCTGTGATGCTCTGGTTTCCTGACACATGAAATTCAATGACAGCTCTCTACTTGGAATACACTACCATTACAAATGTTATTTTGAAGGCTATGTATGGCACCGTCACCTATCGCAACTTCATTAACTATAGGGGCTAAAGACGGAATATACCACAATGTACCACAAAAAATTCCTAATTTTTTCAACTGTAAATGGCAGAGAAAAAAAGTACTGCTTTACTTACTGAACGCCCCTCGTAATATCACTAAATCCAGGACAATCTGGATGATTAGGTCAAAGAAACTCACTAACATCCCAACTTTCTTAGTACAGAGCTCTGGTTTAATTTAATAAAAGCTACAGAGGCGTCTACTGTGATTTTTGGATGATCCATCCTGATGTTTAAACAAAGTAATTTAGATAAAACATGGAAAACGTACAACAGAGTGGGCAAATAGGGATTTCAAAGCATCTCTTTATACATAAATTTTCCACTTCACTTGTTGGTAGTTGAAGGCAAGTCAATGCAAATTTGTAGGACCATGAACTTGCTATACAGGGTTGCGAAAAGTTGAGGAATTTCACGATTTTCACTAACGCAGTCTGTACAGCAACAACACACTCCATCCACTAGTTTCATGAGTCAGTGAAAAACTGTTGAGCACTACAACAATGACAATATGCCAGTTAATTTTTTGTAACAACTGACAGCAAATTATGCAGCACATGTTCCACTGTATACAGCAACAAAGACTTCCATGATGAAAAAGGAAGTTGCTAAATGCAATTCAGGATGGAAACAAAATAATAAGTTACACAACAAAGACAATTACTACTTTTGGTTATTTAAGTGTTCTAACATTCAGGGAGGTACAGTAAAGAAAGGAAGATTAGAATTTAACATACCATTGATAATGCTGTCTCAAGAGATGTAACAATCTCAGATTGTAAAAGCAAATTGGACATATCTTTTCTGAAGGAGCCATCCTGGCATTTACCTTGAGCGATGTACAGAGAAACCACATAAACCTCAATATCGGTGGCCAGACATGCTAATCTGAACCACTGTTCCTTAAATTAGGTTTTTCTACACCTTACAACCACAATGATTCTTACAACATGAAGAAATGAATCAAGGAATTTGATCGTTTTAGAGTCAACAAGATGATGTTAGACAGGGAGCACCGCCACTGGAGAAATTTAGATGGGGAAGAAGCTGTGATCTGTCTAAGAAATATGTTTGCTTCAAGGAGATAATCTGCAATGAAGGCTTCATTCTACTAGAAAATGTTTTCATGTATTTCATATTCTCATGTTAGAAAATATGACAAGGAGTTTAAATGAAACACAAGTGGAAATTTTTTACTAATATTGCAGAAGATGCATTCGTTAGATGTAAGTAACCATGTGTAATGAAGATATTTAATTTTTTCCATTTTAATTAATTGAAATTTGCCCCCGGCCCGACCTCCACCCCCCCCCCCCCCCCACACACACACACACACACAAAACACCCTACCTGTCTACCGCATATCTTATCTCTCTCTCTCCATTCTTGTACAATATCGAACAGAAGTTCATAATAAACACAGCAAAGGAACTATCACTTAACAGAAGCTACAAAGAAAAGAAATTCAAGCACCCCTTACTTATCTACAGCAGACCCTAAGAAAAGTAGTTCCAGAACATGTCGATGACGAAAGATAAAATTATCATTTTCATGCTGTAAGTTCACAGTTTCCATGCAAATACAAAGCAAAGCACAGCAAAGCTAAGCTTCAACACTCTCAACACATATATTACCTGTCCACCATGTTGGTGTGCGGGTGGGGGGCTGTGATGCCGAGTGACGACAAACTGAGGGTTGGGAAGCAACTCAGCTACCACCCCTGCCGAGCCCGCATGCTGCCACACACAACCCACAACCACGTTAGTAGCCTAAGCGAGCCTTGTCTGCCTGGGGCTGTCCTCACATTCAATTTGCATCTCTCTCAGATTTCATGGTTAATTATATATTGAGATATAATTTTCAAAAGAAAGTATTGCAGTTACTGGATTTTCACTAACACTGACGCTGATTATTTAAGCTAAATATCTTTCCCAATACAACTCGCACATGTCAAAAAAAGATGTGCACAAGACACGACAACTGCTATTCTCTGTCAAAAACAGAAGAAAGTGCCTACACAAAACAACAAAAAAGTGAAGTCTATGTTTAAAAATGAGATGACCGAGTAAAAGCTTTTGTCTTCCCCTTGCCAGCCCCAGGCAGAAAAGTTATAGAAAAGAAATGCAAACACAGCAGAAATAAAAGCCACCATTAAGTGTTAGTTGAAATTACTATCATAATAATAAATGACAAATTCTGGTTAATTTCTGAAGGAATTCCTTTTATGTCACTCCTAAATGAACAAACTGTATGTTATTGTTACTCTCTTGTACTGTTAGACAATCAGAAAAACATCACACTCCAAGCAATAAGGACAATCTCTAAGAGTATGCTGCTGTTTATCTCCTAAAATATACAATCCATGTCAAGGACCTATTTGGTCACTATAGTTCTGACAAAGGTTGTGGACGAGGCAACATCAAGATGCAATGAAAGTGTCAAGCAAGCAGATAATAATACGACTACTAATAGCAGTAATTATAGTAATCATAATGATGATGATCACAGAAATGGCATAGGAAAGGTTGCTCATTTAATTTAAGAACTGCTATTTCAGTCACTCAACTGACGTTGTTGTATGGACAAAAGCTTTCTATACACTAAAGTTTAGTGAACATTACTTAAGCAGTAGCTCTTATTTAGTTACTTTACAATGAAATAACCATGATCTGAAAATTGGATGATAAGAAAACTGCCAATCATTACTTACCTTCAGGAAGAGACATGTTTAGTGCTGCTAATAAACACACACACACATTCTGTTAGCTTTCTGAGCTATCAGTTCCTTCCTCAGGGGGGAAAGAGGCATAGTTTGGGGAAGGGTAAAAAGGAAGGACACATCACTCAGATCCCAGGATGAGAGGGACCCATTTGTAATGAGGGTGAGGATAGACAAAGATATCACTTATATGGGAGTTCATCAGCATTACCACAAATTTCACCCTTAAAGGTAAGTACTGGTCAGCAATTGTGACTCATATTTGTTAATTTCCTCAACTGAATTTTCCTTTGTACAGTTATAAGAAAATTATGATGGACTTATTATAATTATGATTCTCAGAAGAAAATAGATTATACAATACTTGGGCTATCATGCATTTACAAAAGATATTAAGCATTAAAAACTCACGAGAGATGCTTCATAAGCAGGAACAGGAATCCCGGCTTGCATAACTTGTCCTCGTGACTGAGGGCTGACACTCGGAACTACAATGCAGCTTGTCATTGATTCTTCCACTTTTGAGCCATCTATTACTGGTTTTCCATGATGGGTAAGTGGCACCTAGAAGACGGATGCAGAATTATAATCTTGTTCCTTTTACTATAAGCAGTTTTGTACTAATTAACAATGTGCAAAGACAAACAATAATTGGGAGCAAAGCATCTATCTTTTTCTGTGGCAGATAATTGTTTAAACAGAAGGCTTTTCTGAATAAATAGACACAAAACAGTTTTATAACACAGATTAAGGTGGAAAATGATAAAGAGAAACATACCGCTCGACAATCTTCCGATACACTACTGAATTATTGCATCATATTGGGAAAGTGTTGCAAAGATTTATAGAAGATTAACATTTGCAAAAATACATGAAACTATCAAACAGCTACAGACCTTAGCAGATTTAAGATGACGAGCAACAAGACAATGATAACTCAAACAATACGACTCAGTTTCTACTCCCAAAGTCCTCCACACCTACAATGACGTAGCTAGTAACTGTGTGACTGCATCACATGAAAACATTACATTCATAAACTGTGCTTACTGGACCACAATAATATAAATTATCGTTTTTCTATACAGTCTTTATCATCCTCTATGATTCAAGTTCTACAGTGTTTTTTACAAAAAAATAATTCTGTTTATAAATTCATTTCTTCACCTGCTGCCTGGCACACATTTCCCCCCACAAGGTGATTTCACAAGCCTGAGCTTATAGAAGAAAGTTTCAGGCAAGTTCACATCATGTGTTTATCCAAAGAAACATTAAAAATCACGTTGTCAAGTTATCACAATTGTTGCACGGGCAATACAGAATCCTTCATTGTCATGCTGCCAAATGAACCCTTCAATCGGCAACACACATCACTATGAATTGGTAGCAGCTTAAAGAAGAGCTTAAGATGTTACAATAGTTTTTCTTTTAATCATCTTGTGGTCCAAGATTTTGCTATATTTATCCATGTATTCACATTTTGTCCTCAGGGATAGGCCTTCCAAGGAAGTCATTAGTTTGTAAACCAAAAAATCACTACTTCTCAACATTGCCACAACTGTTGAAGTTTGGGAGTCAAACTGTTTGGAATCCATCTACCAATATTTAACAGACTTTTATCATAATGGGATGAGCAAAATCAATTCAACTTGTTACAGTTCATTCAATAACACTTGGAGGTTCAAACACTGTGGTTTCAACACCCAACTGTTGTGTTCTTATAAGAAAATCGCTGTCAAAAACATATCAATGACTGAATGAAATTTTTGTAAGTGGCTTTTGATTACAAAGAAAGCTTCAAGTCCATTGATCCCTTCAATTACTTGTACATCACACAACCACAATGTAACGTGCAGAAGTAGATAAATTCTGAAAAGCATATTAATACTGAGTGAGCATTTGGCATAAGAAACTGGCTTCTGTGTCCACCCACAAGCTGATTCTCAGATTTTGCCCATCTGGATCATTCTAGAACTGAAGGGTTTGCTGCAGAAAGGGGGTAGCTCCATTGCAGAGGTGTCTGCAGTTACATGCACTATTTTGTGGCAAAACAAAACAAAAATAGACACTCTCTCTCATTCATTTTGTCCAAAAAATGACATAATTCCCATTGGTCGTTATTTTACTATACAAAAGGTGGACCTCCCTGTCTCAACAGTTTGTTGCAAGAAAGGCATAACATGTTGAGTCATCTATTTGTTGCATCTAAGGTCTGTTACGGTTTGTTTACAGGAATGTTATGAAACAGTGTACATTACTCAAAGAATGATGAGTGATTTGGAAGAGGAAAGACGATTCTCTATGTCTAGAAATTTATACAAGCCTGTTGCAAATAGCAATTGTTGTTTCAGTCCCAACCTCTCTTGAAACATGGTTTCTCCCTGCCTTCCTTAGCCCTAAAAAAGGTGCTGCTCTATCACTACTGGTATTTTAACACTCAAGTTTCTTGATATTAGCCCACACAATTTGCCCTTACTTTCCTGGTGAGGTGAGAACCATGCCTTGTGTAACCTTACCTAATAAGAGAGTAAAGAAGAAAGATGCAAATGTGTGATTCTGTAGCAGTATAAACTCCAAATTAAAAATCCTGACCAGAAAGATCAAATGACATTGATCGTGGCAGCATATTCAACATGTTTATGTCTTGAAGCTGTCTGTATATTTACCTTGTCATGTATTGTATTGTATTGTATTGTATTGTATTCAAGATCTCTGTCAATACTATTGCTTACCCATCCATTAAAACCTACACCTTCTTTGGTAGAATCCCTACTTATTAATTATGTTTATCATGTAGATAACAGAAATACCAGACAGAATTTTTCTTCTCGACACGATAAACATAATTCAAGCAACCGACAAAGTGTGAGTGCAAATATTAATAATTTTAATGCTACACAGTACTTATTTACTATTAAACAATCTATTCCATATTCCACCTGCTTTCCTCTTAAGAATGTAGAACATGTAGGATGTAATGGGATTGGCAACATTACACAAAATGCTAAGAGGTCATACAATGGACTACAGATGATGCACCATGTGAGCCATCTGTACAGAGCATGGATGTGAAGATTAAAAAATATAATTCTGTTGGTAAAGCTAAAATAAATGTTTTACTTCTCATTAAATAAAATATAATGTGTGTATATTGTACTTTTTTATGAAACTCAATTGTTGAGAGTGAACAGAACAACTGTATTGTGGCAAGTAAGAGGTAGTTCCATGCACCATGGAATTTGGAAGACAAATTTTCGTGTGAAAATACTGGGCTAATATGAAAAAAAAGGGTCAAAAAGAAGCTTTTCACACAAATTAGAATTATGATTTTTTCAAAAGTTTTTTTATGGTGTATGGAAAACCTTGAAAACTGGAGTTACTCCTTTCCGCAGCAAACCTTTCAAATGTAACTGTCTACTGATCTCAGCAGATCACATTTTGTAAATTCCATAGTGTTTCCTCAAGACAACTGCTCAGCAGCATCAGGTGGTGACTGCTGCTTACTACTGGCAATTAACAACTGCTTCCAGGAAATATTGTGGAATTTACAAAACACGATTCAGCAGCAGACTCAAAAGCCGTATAATGAACATACCCACTGGGAAAGACTGAAGAGGCACAGGTAATGATTTATTAACTATCACTGTACGCTTGATCTCTTCCTTGTGAGGCACTCGAGAACCACAGATATCACACTACAAAGTCAATTCATTTAATTTTTTTCTGAGTGTCCTATTTTTCTTGTATAAAGGTAAAGTAGTAACATACGTCACAATACAGTGCAAAACAATGTAATTTTACATAAGTTATAGCACTTTTATTTTGTTCTAGTATGCCAAGAGAAATGTGTCTCTCACCTGAGGCTTTGCAATAGTTCTTGAACTGCTAGCACCCGCTACTACAGGCTGCTGGCTAGAGTGATGAGGTGCATTAGACTTGAGTGGTGGGCTAGCAACAGCTCCTGTCGGTATTGGCTGCTGCTGAACTTGCTGTACCTGATGCCCTTTGTGGCCAGTAACCTGACTCACTGGGACACTAAACTGCTTTGTAGCAGCCTGGAGCAGGTGTGCCTTTGGAGCAACTGGTGTAGGGCTGGGTGACGGCGGTCTACGCGTGGTAACTGTACCGGGACTCACTGTGGTGACTGCAGCTCCCTGAAGTAAGTGGAACTTTGGATTGACAGGAGGTGGTCTAACGACTGGCTGCGGTTGAGCTGGTTGCTGCAACTGAGGCTGATGTTGGGGAGTAGAGGGTATCTGCTGTAGTGGCCTGATGGGAACAGCAGCAGTAGGCACAGTAACTGCAGCCTGTTGTGGACGGAGAGGAGTGACGGTCTGGTGTGCTGGAGTAGGCTTTGGTGGTGCAACTGTGACAGCCTGTTGCAGTACATGAGCCTTCAGTGTTGGTAATTTCTGTGGTGGTGTTGCTGTGGATGGTGGTACCGCTGAAGATAACGGTGCCACTTTACATACTATTGTCGATTTGACAGATGCTGTTACAGAAGGTACCGGAGGTGTAGCACTTGGCGGTTTCTGAGGTGGATTGGATATTACTGGAACATGTGATGTGGCTGGTGCACGAACGGAATCTTCTTCCGAGGCTGGAGTGACCTGCATTAAAAATAAACTGTCACAAAAAGGCTCCGCAAAAGAAATCAGAACAAAAAATCAAATATAATTTATAACATCAAAGTAATAAAATGTATTTCTAGGAATGAAAAAAGAACTGCGGATAGCACCACAGTTAACAGAGACTGATTTTGTTATCTAGGTTGGGAGACACTGCTTAGAATGAAACATGTTACACTCTTAAACATGTGTACCTGATTTTGGCATACTTGACTGTTATGACAAAATGAACAGTACACTGAAAATAACATGAATTATATTAGTACCATAGATTTGACATCCTATTGATGAAAAAGTTGGTAAAGAAAATTAGTACTGATACTGACAGATACTGCTTTATGATTGCATCTGTAGTTCACAAACTTTTGTGGTATATTTCATAAAAGAAATGATATGTTATGATTACATGAAGTAAACAGCAATGCTGAAGGAACAGCCCTATAAATTAGTATCTTGCAATTGGTCTCTACACATTAATCATTAGTTTCAACTAGGCCATAAATTGCACCTTGCAAAGGACTTAGCTACATAAAATAATGATAAATTATAGCTATACTCATAATACCACTAGACGCAAAACAATAACAACAATGGAAATTCCTGGATAGAGCAACATGTAAAAGAGAGGAAAGGCAACCACTAACCTATAGTGAACCAATGCATGAAGCACAAAAAAACCACAACAGCAAACAGCACTCGCACTACTTTCCGACCACTATCAAAAGTGCACACACCCACACATCATCGCACAGACACCAAAACGTACACTCCCATGGCCACAATAGTGAAGGTTTGGGTGTCTGTGTGATTATGTGAGAAATGTGTGTACTCTAGAAAAAAAGCCAGTGCTCAAAAGCTAGTGTGAGTGGTGTTTGGTGTTACGTGTTTCAGTGCTCTACACACTAATCCACAATATGTGAGCAGATGTAAAATGAGCTATTAGTGCCTTAAAAGCTACACCATTAACCTACTGAAGACAATCTCAAAGGACAATCAAATATCCAATATACTTTCTTTCATAAAGAGTATAAAAAAGGAAGAAAAAGAAATCAAGTGTCACACTGCCAGTAATGTCATTAAGTATGAAGCACAAAATTACTTGAACAAGAATGTGGCACCAAACTGGCAATGATCATATTTGAGGAACAATAACAGCACTTAGCTGATGTGATTAAGAGAAACAGCAGGAGAATTAAATCACAAAAGCAGTTCCACCATGTTAACAATTCAGTATAAACAAAGCAAAATTTTAGTCATAAATAAAAGTGTGCTGGGGGGGGGGGGGGGGGGGGGGGAAACAGAGTTGTGAGTTGAGCAGGTAAGTATCTATTCTTTAAGATGAACTTGTCACACAGGTAGTTACTGTGTCATGGAATAAAACTGCCGATCATATTCATCCCTTTACTCATTTTTTCTTTTGAGACATTTTTTATAGCATCCAATTTCACTGTAAAGATTACTTAATTAAATCAAGAAACATATGAAATGAGCAAACAGCTACAATTATATCTAGCATATCAAAATTCAATTGATATGCTTTACAATACTACAATAAAGGAAGAAATAGCAATCACTGAGATGAGTATGTCCTACAAATGAATGTTGGCAACATTTAATAATTTGATTTTGCTGTCAAAACATTCAGCCTTTCTGACTATTCATACAAACATATTAATTTATCAATAACCAACAAAGAGTAAAAACTGAAAATTAATAAATAAGTTTACTTACTTTAACAGGAGGTGATGGCACCAGTGGTTTCTGTAGTACTTCGTTTGCTGCCAGTTGTGGGACACTGAGCTCTGAAGTAACTGAAGGTGGCTGCGTAGTGGTAACAGTTGACACAATGGAAGTAGCATTCAATGCAGCAGTTGTCACAGGAACGTATTGTCCTTCCTCAGACTCCCTGAAAGGTATTAGCAGTCCAGTAACAGGGTCAATTAGAGTCACTGGTTCTGCATCAGTTTCAGAATTCTTTTTGCTATCAACAGATTTTAAAGAATCTGTTTCTTTCACAGGTGGTTTCAAATTATTTTCTTGGGAATTAACGTCCAGAGGGACATCTGATTTTTCTACAGCGTCTCTATTTTCACCACTACTCAAAGGTGACATTTCTGAAGACTTGGGGCAAGGTGGATCATCATCAAACTTATGCCTCTCATCCGAAGATTCATCTAGTATCTCCGAAACTCCACGTTGCTGTGAACCTTTCCTTGCACCTCTTGGGGATTTTCTAACTTCAGGACATGGGCGGGAAACTACAGCATGGTTCTGCCTAGCCGATCGACGTGTCACAACAGGGCCTACACTGCCAGCAGCTGTGGTTGCCGAAACGCTGGCAACAGTAATAGAAGAAGTAGTAATAGTGGTACTTGTGGTAGTTGTAGTGCAAGTAAGGGCAGTTGTGGTAGTGGTGGTGACAGCGGCAGCAGCAGCAGCAGCAGCAGCAGCAGCAGCGGCGGCGGCAGCAGCAGCTGCTGCTGCTGCTGCAGCTGCAGATCGTGTTACTGTCCCACGAACAACATCTTCGATAACATCGTCAACTGTATTTCTAGGACCATCTCGTTCTTGTAGTCGACGAGACTTGCGTGTCGTAGCAGCAGATGCAGGAGTGGGAGGTGAAGGAAATTCTTCTCGTACATCTAAGACTGGTGAAGGTGCTGGAGAAGGTAAAGTTTTTGTTGTAACTGGAACTTCTTTCGTAATTGCACAAATATTTGGTGTTGCACCACTGACAGGACTTTTGATAGTAAGAATTAGACGTGGCCGGCCCTTTTCAGCACTCGTATTTCCTTCTTCTTCAGAGTCATCATGAAATTCATAGACATCTGTAGTAAGTTTTTTGCCTGTTTGGCCACTGGAGTCAATGCCTAATGATTTATTGCTTCTCTGAGCACGGCCACCTCTTCTCGGAGAGGTAGATGTCGGCAGCAGGGGCAATGTGACTGGACTCACTTCACGTTTTTGAAGTCTAGTTCGTCTAGTTGTCACACCAGATGCCACTCTGGATGCAGCTGCTTTACGTCTGCCACCGTAACCTCTGCGCCCCCTCCTAGTTCCACGCGGCACACCGACAGAATTGTGACACTGCCTAGTCTCAATAATTTCATGTTCAGGTGACAATGTTGAAACATGTGACTGGTCTTGATCCTCTGTAGTGTAACCAGAAGGTGCTCTACACTCCGACTCTGCGGTGGGAGACGACACTGAAAAGCTGTCATTCTGTTCTTTTTCAGTTTCAAGGGCAATGCCTTGCTTTTCTTCATCTTCTTCTTCTTCGGCATGTTTCTCATTAACAGTTGCTGTCGGAACTATATTACCACTTATCTGAGATTCAGGTGTGTCGCACGACTTCTGCTGCATATCTGATTTAACTTCCCTTTCAGTATCCTCTTGCTTAATATCTAATTTACCTTCTGCTGCTTCAATCTCATTTACACCACTGAACCATGCCTTGGTATCATTCGTCACATCAGGCTTATCTGCAAGTTTATCAAATGGAGGTACATCTTCCACAGAACAAAGAGCATCCACTTTTTTAATCACAGAGTCTATGTTCACCTCCTCCTTAGCCGTCCAGAAATCTTCATTCTTTACTACATCTATCAAATCTGCTTTTTCACTGAAATCACCCCTATCATTCGTCACCATGCCGAAAGTATTCACAGATTCATCCTTATCCTCAACTGGCTTAAGTTCAGGAAACAAACATTTCTCTTCCTTTGCCCTATTCTGCAGGCTGTCAGTTTCTTTAATTACTGACACTAATTCTGTTTCTTTCTCTTTGTAAAGTTTAAAACTTGTCTGTGTATCATCTGAAAGCCCCTGAGTCATAGAATCAGATGCCAATAAATTAGTCACAAAATCATTATCACTTTTCATATCATTCTCTGACTCTGAAAAGTCTGATTCTCTGGTATCAATTATCAGGTCCGATTTAACACAAACATTTGAGTTATCAACGCATGTTACTTCTTCACCTGCTTCACTCTGTTTGGGTGATGGCATGATGGCATCAGTGTCTTTTATCTCTTCTGTGTCCACACATTCCTTTACTTCAGGTGATTTTGCCTCTTGAACTGATGCCTCAGATGTGCATATTTCAGCACATGTGTCCTGCTTCTCAATATTTAAACAATGTTTTTCTGTATCTTCTGTGACACACTCATCCAATTCATAACTTTTCTTTTCAGTTTCCTCTACACAACAGTGTTCATTCTTTACACTTTCACTTGCTGGTTGTTCATCTTTTACAGGTTCCATGTCATTCAGTTCAGTTGCAGAACCACCATCAGTTTTAGTGTCAGGCTCTGGTGTATGAAACTGATCTCTGTCACTTGTAGTTTCCACAGATGGCTCTTCCACAGTTCCGACAACATTTGCTGTAACACCATTTTCTTCAGAAGATTCGTTATCTGGGGACTTCTCAACATCAACTTTATCATTTTCGTACAGTTCTGGGGTATCTTCAATGCCTTCTGCCTGAACAATTTCTTTTTCTACCTCTAGTTCTGTTTGTAAAGGACTGCTAGGTGCTGACACAGTCACATTATTTTCTGTGCTTTCTTTAACATCCACCTCAGGTGTTATTTGTTCTACCAGTGCTTTTTTGTTGTCTTCAGATATAAGTGGTGAATGAGGTTTAGTTTCCAAATGGATATCATCAGTTGCCTCATTATCTGCATCCAATTCAGATCTTGGAGATGACTGGTTTTCTGGCAGTAAAGATGAAGGTAATTCAGGTGGTAGGGCCTCAGTCGTCGTCGCTGTTGCTGTATCCAAACTATCTTCTGTTTCATTCTTGATTGCCTCTTCTTTTTCCTCACAAACTAAATCACTTGTTGGAGGTTCTTTCAATTTGACTAGAGAGTCATTCTGAATAGCTTGTACAACTTCTGGCTCAGGCAAGGGTTTTAGCATAGGAATAGTGCTTTCTTCAAACTGCTTCTCTGATGTTGTTTGATGCTGCCTGTAAAATGATGGAGACAGATCAGGTGTTTTTGGCAATCCAGAGAAATCCAAACCATCTGGTGTTCTAGGGTTGTCATCATTACTAAATCTGAGGCCTGTATAATTTTCTTCTATATTATCCTCTGTATCTGTATCTATCTGCAGATCAGGTTCTGACTGAGGAGTATCTGGTTTCAAGTCAATAAGTCCTTCAACTGCCTGTCTAGTCTCCTCCTCTTCATCTGTTGGCAACTGTGGCTCCGGTGGATTTGTCACAGCAGTACTGGTAGGACTGCTGTTACCATCAGCCACATAGCACTCACCAAACCCTCCACCAAAAGATTCCCCTAGCAGAGCAGCCACAGCATCTTCAGTTTCCTCTTGAGAAATTACTGCCCGTGGTTTTTCTTCTTCTCCGTTCAAACTATCAGACTCAGTTTTTGGTATTTCTTCCACTTTGTTGCCATCATTAATTTTAACAGCATCTACTTTTGGTTCTTCAAATTCAGAAATGCTTTTAACAGCATTTTCATGTATCGTGTCATCAATATCAGCACCAAAGCCCGGAATAAATTTTTCTGGTTTCTTTTTCTCAATAGATTTTGCTATAGTAGGTGAAAGTTTACACGATGAACTCATTATTGACTCTCTACATTGCAGCAAAGCATGAGAATTTTCCGAAATCATAGCTAATGATCCTTTGACTACTGGTGGGCTTGGTGGCATTTCAAGGTTGGGTAGAGGGGGAGGAGACTGCAACTGAGGTTTGCTCTCCTCCGACACAGATGTTACACTTAACCTTCTTTCAGGTGACTTCAAAGATACTTTGTCATGATGGTGGTGGTGATGGTGATCACGGCGATTCTGTTTCTCTTCTTTTGACTTCTTACGTTTCTTCTTCTTTTCTTTTGTTTTCTCTGGCAGTACAGCTGATGATCCTTCCAAGCTGTCATCACCATCTGTGAAATGAAATACGTCAGCATCTGCACTTGATTCTTGTTTTATTCCACTACCATCAGTTTTCAGGAAGTTGGCATTTGTCAATTCATCATCAACATAATCATCATCTAATAACTTTGCTTCCAAAGCTCTTCCTGCTTCAGCAAGGTCACCTGCTATACCTTCTTCTTCACGTAATTTTCTTTCCTTGCGTTTTTTCTCTTTCCGTTTCCTTTCCTTTTCTGCTGACCTAGGTAATATACTATCTGATGTTTCAAAGTGATCAATTTGTGAATTGAGTGTTGTATGATCAACATTAGAATCAGAGTCTGAGCCATATACTAATGAAACTTGCCACTTTGGAGACATCTGATCAAATACACTGTTTTGAAGAGCGTGTGATGCAGTTGACGATTTCACACAGTCATGCTCAGATTCATCAGATGATGGTCCAAAGATATCTTCCATTTTTTCTTCCCTTTTCAAGCTATTTTCTGGTTTTAATACTCCTTGTTCTGATTTTCCAGACTTCTTTTTGCGAATCTTCAACTGTTTTCCGTCTGAGTCTAACAATTTTCCGTGACTCGACTTTCTCCTGTCTCTTTTATGCCTCTTCCGTTCACTGTCACTTTTTGCTTTTCCACTTTCTTCTATGATGCAGTTTTCTGTTTCTTGGGCTTCATATACATCCTTATCAGTGTTTCCAACATCCTCATTGTCTAGAATACTCTTTTGCCGTTTCTGTTTCTTTTTGTGTGATTTCTTTCTCACAGTATCATTGCCTTTCGTAACACAGTTCCCATAAAATACAACCTTTTCAAGCTGAGGAGGTGGAGTTGATTCAGTTGGCTCAGCATCAGAAATATTTTCAAGTTGTGGCTCAATCTTGATTTGATTACATTTACTAGAAACAAAAGTATCTCCAAACATGTCATCCCTCTCAGAATCACTTTGTAGTTTCTGAACATCATCTGCAGAAGGATCAGTGAATATTTTAGAAATTTTGCTTCTGTTAAAATTCTTTTTAAATGGCTGCTGGTTTTCAGAAACAAAACTGCTTTTTGAAGATTCTACATTCAATATTTTATTGTTTTCTTCGTCTGAGGAATCTATAGATTTTATTTTAGCTTTTACACCATATCTGTTTAGCAAACTTAGTTTATTATCTTCATTAAAATTATTTCCCTTCATTGACTCAGCAAGCATTTTGCGGGTACTATCATCATCAGATGAATCTACAGCGACCTTCACCAATTTCGATTTTGCAATTGACTTTCTGAATATAGCTTGCTTCTCTTCACTAAACATACTTATCTTGGTTGGTTCAGATGAGAATTTCCTCAGATTTTCATCATCAGAAGAGTCAAGAGTACTTTTTTGTTGTTTACTTTTACTAATGACTTTTTTGAAGAGATTCTGTTTATCAAGAGCCACTTTTGTGTCTTCACAGACCAACTTTTGACTGCTTTCATCATTTGATGTATCCAAAGAAGTTTTGCAAATTTTGCTTGATCTTGATTTTTTCCCAATACCTTTGTCATCAACATCTGTATACACAGCATCTCCGTCACTTTCTGCTGAATAAATGTCAGAAACTTTAACAGGGTTACATTTGAATCTCGCAGCAGTATTGTCATCTTCAGATGTATCAGATATCAATTTTGATCGGCTTCCTTTTCTAGATGATGTGGAATGTTTAGTTTTTACAGAATTCTCATCCTCCTCACTTCCTTCCAATTTTATGTCTACTCTTTTGTTCTCTTTTAGCATTACTTTTCCTTGCCTCTGTTGCATATCAGAATCAGAATCAGACTTAGTTATAGAACTTTCCTCCTTTTTCACTTTCACACCTGATCGCATCTTATTTGTTTTTATTTCCTCACAATCATAAGAGGAACGAGCACGAATATCATCTTCAGAAGAGCTGCTTATCATAAGCTTTGTTAACCTTTTGGTGGATTTATTACTTCGGTCCCTATCAGCATTGTCAGAATCAGAATCTTCATCCCATGATGTTGACCTCTTCTTCTCCTCACGTTTTGCACGAGACTGTTTTAATAAATTGAACTTCTCTCTCATCTTTTCCTGACGCTTTTCTTCTTCTTGTTTCTGCATATTCTTAGTTGAGCGCGCTTTCACTTTGTCGTACATTGAAATGTATGCTGGTCCATCATCTATTATATCAAATATGGAATGCTTTTTGGGACCGTCTGCACAGTCATCCTCAGTATCTGAATCAGAATGACTGAACTCTTTCTTGTGGACCTTTGAATCCTTTTTCCCTTTATGATCATCTCTGTTGGAAGCCTCATCCTTTTTCTTATCACAGCTATTTCTTTTTTCTTTCTCTTTTTTAATATTCTTTACCTTTTCTTCAACAACATCTGATGTTACAAACTCATCTTTTGAATTTCTCTTTTTTTCTTTCTTTTGATGTTTGTGTTTCTCTTCCTTATCTTCAGTCTCACTGTCTTCCTTCTTTTTTCCACTTTTTGGTGAAAAGTCCTTATCAACAGGAGATTCTTTATTAATTTTTGTATTATCCTTTTCTTTCAAGATTTCTTTTTCTACCTTGTTCTTTCTCTTCTGTTTGTCCTTTGGTTTATGCTTTTCTGCATCTTCCTGTATTCTGATATCTTTCTCTCTCTTCTTGTCCAATTCATCTTTACCTTTTTTATCATCACGAATCTTATCTTCCAGCTGTTTTGTGAAACTCTTTTCATTATGACGAGGGCGTTCTGCACTACTTCGTTTACTGCTGCTGCTACTTCGACCGCTGTCTTTGGAATCGCGCCTTTCTGGTATTTTGCGCTGATCAATACTAACAGCAGGTGAAAGTTTTATTCTTTTGGCATCATCTGGTACACTTTCTAGACTGTCTTGTGAGCTCATTCTACGCTTACAGCCAATGCTCGCAGGAGAACTGCTGTTACTTGTTCTATCTTTACGACGCTCTTTCCGCCTCTCTCTGTCTTCAGCATCTCTCTGCTGAAGGTCTGCAGATATACTGTCACGTCTTTTGTCCTTTTCAAAAATTTCATCCTTCTCTTTCCATTTATCTTTATCAAGATTTTCCAATAAATGACTATCTTTCCACCTTTCACATCTCTCTCCATCCATCTCTCTGAATTTATCACGTTCATTAGACTCTTGAACATCTTTCTCCTTTTTCTTCTCCTTTTCAACCATTTCTGCCATATCCCTTCTCTTTTCTTTCTCATTTTCAAAAGGAAGATTGTCCTTTCTCTTATCTTTATCTAATAACTCAGAATCTTTCCTCTTTTCTATACTGTCAACAGAGTCTCTCCTTCTGTCATCAGTGCTGTCAAACCTTTCTTTCCGCCTGTCTATACTCTCCGTATCTTGCTCACTTTCTCTCCTTAAGCATGATGTGGCAACTTTCTTTTCTTTTCGTTCACTGGAAAGACAAACATTTTTTTGTTTATGAAGATTTGCTACCTTCACATTATCTGTATCCCTCACACTAGCCTCTTTCTTCGTTGGTGACAACAAAGCATCTTTTTTCACAGAAGGTACAGGTTTACATGTTGTGGAGGTCTCGTTCTGTTTATCTTTCGAATCTTTTCTTGAAGCAGAGCATTTAGTTTTGTTCTGTTTTGCAGATTCTGTTACTGAGATCGCGGATGTCACAACTCCTGACGTAACAATACTCAAAGAACCATCCCCACCAGATGCAGCAGTAACAGACGTCACAGAGAGAGATGTTGTCCCAGAAGGAGTCATCATCACAGAAGCTGAAGCAATAGATGGCAGTGATATTGCTGGATTGGTAACAAGCCTTGAGCTAGAAGACTGGCTATCACTCACATTTGCAGATTTTAATCCTGGAATGTTATTTGGCCTGAAAGTGTCACTTCGCGGCGGAGGCGAACCTATGATCTTCGGTAGATGTTCATTAGCTCTCACACTTTTTGTTGACAAAGCACTACCAGCCGGTACCAGCACACCAGAGCCTGTAGATTTCATTCCTATTAATCCTCGAGATGTAGCTTGTGATGAAGTTGAAGTTACAGTAGTTTTAGGTGTGGAAGATGCAACAGATATAACTGCTGAAGTTTTTGACGGAGTAATGTTACAAACTACTGGTGTTTTAGTTGCAGTGTTATCTGAGGAACTTGCAGTACTAGAACTTTTTACTGAAGTATGAGATGCCCGCACAGTTTCTGACAGAGTATTGGAAACACTAACAGCAACAGGCAGAGACACAGTCACACTTGGAGCCAGCGTCTTGGGAGTACTTACTCGACATGATGCAACTGATACAACAGAATGAGAGGAAGTTACTGCCTTTTGAGGCAGCCTACTTATCACCTCCGATGATGGTTTTGTGCCCGTACACGTTGTCAATACTGTTACAGATGATAATGGTCTTGCTAGTCTCATATCCGGGGTGTTAACAACATTATTGGGTAAGGTCTGTGAGACTGGAGGTTTAATAGCACTTGTCCGCGACATTTCAGGCAAAAACAACACATTTGCAGAAGTAGCAGGTACATTTACAGACAAGCTAGCTTTTACTCCTACAGTCGACACAGACACTAGAGTTCCTATAGTGGTGCCTGCAGTTGTCGTAGCCACAGTAGTTGTTGGTAATACAGGTGGATGGCTAGGGAAAGGATACTGAAGTCCCTTTGCTGTTGGCAGTGTAGGACCCCCAGGTCTTGGAGAAACAGCACTAGAACTCTTTGGCATCGGCTGTAGTTTGTTACAAGATTGTATAAGAGGTACAGTCCCTATAGAGACTGACTGAGTATGTGTTTTCCCAACAGTTGTAGGAGTGGTAGGGCTACTGACAGAAAAAGGAGATTTTGGGTGAGGCTGCGATGGTGAATGCATGGGTGAGGAAGCACTCAGAAGTCGCGACGCACTAGGAATGGTAAAAGAGCCACTTTTAGGTGGTCCAACTGGAGCCGTTAAAACACTTACACTACTGGCTGATACAGAAGGTTTGGCAAGAGCTATACACTGAGATGCATCCCTAGGTTCAGTTTTCACACGAAGGCTCTGAAAGCACCCAGCTGTCCACTCACGAGGCTCATACTTGTCACCAATGTTTTCCAGACGCTTTGTGTCTTCATCAAATACACTCCTCTTAGCTAACACTGATTTCACTATTTCAGAAGGCTTAAGGTCATCAAGATCCAGAAGCTTGTGACGAAAACGAAAACGTTCACTTGCAGAAGCATCAAGTTTTGCTAGAGCATCACCTCCAGCTGCACTTATTGCACGAGATCCAGACCATTTCTCATATTTTTCATCTAAAGATTTGATTCGTTCCTCCAGTGTCGGAGACGGAGGAGACAACTCGGAATCAGATGATGATGATGAAAGTATCGAGGCTGGTCGTGGTGGCGGCGATGCTGGAGGCGGAACGATACTTGGACTAGGTGGTGGTTGTAGCAATGGTGTAGCATGTGTTGGTCTTGGTGAAGTTAGTGCAGGTGGAGGAGAAGAGATGATACTGCTGGACGGGGCTGGCTTTCCTGAACTTGTACTCGAGGCCGATGCTGACAGCCTCGAGGATGATGACAGCACCTGCGCTGCAAACCTGGGAAGAGGCAACGATAAGGGTCCTTCGGTGGTATTTCTCTCGCGAGGTATACGCCTGGGTTCAGAAGGGGGCAAAAGATTTTCTGGCCGTTCGTCACACAAAGGAGTACCTGGACGACTACCATCAACACTTTCACTGCCACTAACAGTCGTTACAGTCACATCATTATGGTGATGGTGATGATGGTGTCCATGTTTTCCACTACGACAACTTGTCCTTTCTTCATTCTCACTTGCACTACTGCCTGTTTTCCGACGTTTGCAAACCGGATGAGGAGAATAACCCTGTACCGACACTGGACGGTCAGTTGAAGCTTCCCTTCCATCCCTACTGTGTCTCGAAAGGCTATCAGATGATAATCTCCTTGCACAGTGTTTGCTGTCCGAAAGTCTACGTACGTCCGTTTTCCTATGATTGTGTGTTACTATTGCTAATGAAGGTTCACAGTCATAAGATAGATCTGCATTACAGGATGACTGCAGGTCAACAGAGTCCAGCTTTGCCCGCTTCTTTGGAGCAGGATCATCATCTCCTGAACTGGTACAGTCCTCTAACTGCTCTAGAAGATGAACACGCTCCTTCTGTAGATGCCTGATGTCCGCTGGCTGAGGAGGTGGTGGAGGTAGAGGTGCTGCCGCATCGACGACTACACTCTGTAGTGAATGGCGAGGCTTGAAATCGACATCCTCACCCTGTAAGGGTTTTTCACAAGGGCTCGAACTCTTTGGCACACGTCCAGCAGTTGTACTCCGTCGACAGATGTCTACTGGATCACACACTGCTGGTGTGGGACTGCTGTCACATCGGTCCCGATAACCATAGTCACGTACATCTTGATCGTAAGAGTCATCATGACTCGCTCCACTGCCTTGGCTGAATTCGTCGTAACTTCTGGAAAATACAAAAAAATAAAAAGTCCATCAGTACTAGTAAGATCCAGATTAATTGGAAATACTGAATCCTCAAAACAGATGTTATGTATTATATTTGCAACAGTGGTGGGTATAACAAGTCAAATATCTGTATATAATTTCTGGCTCTAGTCCTAAATACCTTAACTTTAAAATTAAGTTCAATAACTTTTTGGACACTGTGTTCCATTTTCTGGTGCTTTGACTTCTACAACATGTAAATGCAACAATTTATCTAACATCACATAGAAGAATATGTATAACACAATGCATGTTGATACTGTAGAAACCAAGAAACTTGAAAATGAAGCCTCTGGTGTGCAGTGTCATTGTGCATAACATTGTTATTTGGGACTAAAGACAGAACTTGTACACTCATTCATCTCTTAAACAGAATAAACAGAAAGCTTTGGGTACTATATCTTATGAAAGGTACATCTTCGGAAATAGAAATGTTATTGTTATTCGTATAGCGAGAAAAAGGCACAATGATGATCGGAGGATACTGTTGCCATTAGTTAGTTGTGTATTCCACATCACATTCACGAAAAACACTATGATGTGTAAAGTCATATAAACAGTTATTACATACTTTTATTTTTAAAAAAATGTTTATATAGTTACTTGGTGGCCATTTAGAGGTGTGTAATACATAATGTAATTATGTTCCAGATGTTACCTACAACATCACGAAAAGGATAGTTGGTACTCACCACGTGGCCAAGATGCTGAGTTGCAGATAGGCTCAACAAAAAGACTATTAGCAATACGTTTTCAGCCAAAATGACCTTCCTCAGAAAACACACACACACACACACACACACACACACACACACACACACAGCGCGCATGCACGTATGCCCAGTCTCTGCCTGCTGAGCCCACGTCAGGCCAGCTCTGGGCTCAGCAGCCAGAGACTGTGGTCATCTGTCTGCGAGTTTTGTTTGCGTGAGTGCATATGTGTGTGTGTGTGTGTGTGTGTGTGTGTGTGTGTGTGTGTGTGTGTGTGTGTGTTTGTTTTTTCCTGAAGAAGACTTTTTTGGCCAAAAGTGTACTTGCTAACAGACTCTCTGTTGTGCCTAGCCACGTCTCAGCATCTCTACTAAATGGTGAGTGGCAAAGTTCCTTTTCATAAATTGTCATTATTCCATCCGGGATTTTCGATTGTAGACATTATCTACAGTAGTACAAGAGGTGTCAAGGGGAAACTATTTCAATCTCAAGGTACAATGAATATTTTTTGTTTAAGTATATTTTTTGCCTAGAGTTAGCCAATAAGGTTATCTTTAAGTGATAAACTGAATAAAAATATGTAAAATTTGTTACCTTGATAACTTCTGTGTGCCCAAAGTTGGTCATTACACTTAGTTGTGCAGAAACATTCTTAAAAACCAAAGATAATGATTCCATCACAATATTTGCATTACTACATTGGACAATGTCAGTTCTTTCAAAATTTTAAAGCTGGTATACCACAGGAAGTCCTTTAGCACATACTTTTCACTAAGATCCAATATTGATAACAACTCATTGCTACATTTTTTATTATTTTATTTCCTGCAACTCACCAATCATTACTATCTGGATGAGAAAGAAGTAGATTTACTTATTTACTGCAGAATATAAGATGGCTGTCTGTGAAGAAAGTTTTCCTTTAATGGAAGTTAACATACAATACTGATAATTACACCAAGAACAAAAGCTACAAAAAGATAATACAACCGCTTTTACTGCCTTCAGTAGTAGATAATGGGTGGAATGATTACAGTAAGGCAAAGAAAACAAACATACTGTAGTGGCAACTTCTGCCACCGAATGTAACAGCAACACCAAATGTAGCATGAAGAGGTAGAAGGCACCGTATTAAGACTCATCCAAGCCTTCCAAGTGATTTATTGTTTCCGGATACAGTGTCCCTGTTCCTCTCGATCTGTGTCAGTGGGTCCTGCAATGCTGAGGACACCACTTCGCTGTCTGTGAAACGGCTTGGCGCTGAATGGCTGCCTCAGTGAACCGTGCACGCACTGCTGTGTGTCGCCCTTGGACAGCAACGGAGCTGCAGCATCGTCAGGATGCCGGCAGTTGACACAGCAGTCTGCATCCCTTCCGACTGAGCGCCGCTGGGTGTGAGCTGTAGGCGGTCAGCTGTGTGCTTCTCGCCGGCATGGCTAAGGTCGCAGTGACAACAAGCGCCTGCGATCTGGGGTCCAAATTTGCGACCCTCGCCTCGAGATGCCTCCGGTATGTTGGAAGCCAGAACGACTGCCCATGGTAGCGAGCCGTGGAGTGTCCCGCCGCTGGCTGGCTATGGACCCCGTGTCGGCCTCAGACGGTTGAACCACCGACCCGCCATGGAATGGAACACTGGCGCCCCAACTGCTGCTGCGTGTAGCTGGTGGTGTGAAATGCCCTGCCGTCCAGGAGAGCTGCCACACTTGAGTGAATCTCGTTAGAAACTCGCACCTATTTATACATGGCTGTGTGCCTCTGTTTTGCCATACGCACCGCTTCATGTCACATACTCATAACATGCTAGGTTGGCCAGTGGACCCCTTCTGCCTGTGAATTGCAACATGCAAAACTGCTACGTATACCCTTTCAGCAATTTGACGGCCCGGTGGCCCCTATTCTACGTCGCAACTGTTGGTATGCGTAACTCACTGCAATCCAGCCCGCACCTGACTGTAACTTGTGCTCAGAATACTGCACAAAACTAACTTTCCCTATCCTAAACAGTAGTGCCTCTACATTATTCCCCCCTTCGGAAAGACCCCATCCCCGGGTCGGCCCTTAACTAGCTATTAACTTGTTTGGGTTGGCACATATGGCGTTGTTGCTGTTGAGGTCTTCAGTCCTGAGACTGGTTTGATGCAGCTCTCCATGCTACTCTGTCCTGTGCAAGCTTCTTCATCTCCCAGTACTTACTGCGGCCTACATCCTTCTGAATCTGCTTAGTGTATTCATCTCTTGGTCTCCCTCTACGAATTTTACCCTCCATGCTGCCCTCCAATGCTAAATTGGTGATCCCTTGATGCCTCAGAACATGTCCTACCAACCGGTCCCTTCTTCTTGTCAAGTCGTGCCACAAATTCTGTTCAATACCTCCTCATTAATTACGTGATCTACCCATCTAATCTTCAGCATTCTTCTGTACAACCACATTTCGAAAGCTTCTATTCTCTTCTTGTCCAAACTATTTATCGTCCATGTTTCACTTCTATACATGGCTACACTCCATACAAATACTTTCAGAAACGACTTCCTGACACTTAAATCTATATTCGATGTTAACAAATTTCTCTTCTTCAGAAACGATTTCCTTGCAATTGCCAGTCTACATTTTATATCCTCTCTACTTCGACCATCATCAGTTATTTTACTCCCTAAATAGCAAAACTCCTTTACTATTTTAAGTGTCTCATTTCCTAATCTAATTCCCTCAGCATCACCCGATTTAATTCGACTACATTCCATTATCCTTGTTTTGCTTTTGTTAATGTTCATCTCATATCCAACTTTCAAGACACTGTCCATTCCGTTCAACTGCTCTTCCAAGTCCTTTGCTGTCTCTGACAGAATTACAATGTCATCGGCAAACCTCAAAATTTTTATTTCTTCTCCATGAATTTTAATACCTACTCCAAATTTTACTTTTGTTTCCTTTACTGCTTGCTCAATTTACAGATTGAATAACATTGGGGAGAGGCTACAACCCTGTCGCACTCCCTTCCCAACCACTGCTTCCCTTTCATGCCCCTCGACTCATAACTGCCATCTGGTTTCTGTACAAATTGTAATAGGCCTTCGCTCCCTGTATTTTACCCCTGCCATCTTTAGAATTTGAAAAAGAGTATTCCAGTCAACATTGTTGAAAGCTTTCCCTAAGTCTATAAATGTTAGAAACGTAGGTTTGCCTTTCCTTAATCTATTTTCTAAGATAAGTCGTAGGGACAGTATTGCCTCACGTGTTGCAACATTTCTGCGGAATCCAAACTGATCTTCCCCAAGGTCAGCTTCTACCAGTTTTTCCATTCGTCTGTAAAGAATTCGCGTTAGTATTTTGCAGCTGTGACTTATTAAACTGATAGTTCCGTAATTTTCACATCTGTCAACACCTAGTTTCTTTGGGATTGGAATTATTATATTCTTCTTGAAGTCTGAGGGTATTTCGCCTGTCTCATACATCTTGCTCACCAGATGGTAGAGTTTTGTCAGGACTGGCTCTCCCAAGGCCGTCAGTAATTCTAATGGAATGTCGTCTACTCCCGGCGCCTTGTTTCTACTCAGGACTTTCAGTGCTCTGTCAAACTCTTCACGCAGTATCTTATCTCCCATTTCGTCTTCATCTACATCCTCTTCCATTTCCATAATATTGTCCTCAAGTACATCGCCCTTGTATAAACCCTCTGTATACTCCTTCCACCTTTCCGCCTTCCCTTCTTTGCTTAGAACTGGGTTTCCATCTGAGCTCTTGATATTCATACAAGTGGTTCTCTTCTCTCCAAAGGTCTCTTTAATTTTCCTGTAGGCAGTATCTATCTTACTCCTAGTGAGATAAGCCTCTACATCCTTACATTTGTCCTCTAGCCATCCTTGCTTAGCCATTTTGCACTTCCTGTTGATTTCATTTTTTTTTTGAGACGTTTGTATTCCTTTTTGCCTGCTTCATTTACTGCATTTTTATATTTTCTCCTTTCATCAATTAAATTCAATATTTCTTCTGTTACCCAAGGATTTCTATTAGCCCTCGTCTTTTTACCTACTTGATCGTCTGCTGCCTTCACTACTTCATCCCTCAGAGCTACCCATTCTTCTTCTACTGTATTTCTTTCCCCCATTCTTGTCAATCGTTCCCTAATGCTCTCCCTGAAGCTCTCTACAACCTCTGGTCCTTTCAGTTTATCCAGGTCCCATCTCCTTAAATTAGCACCTTTTTGTAGTTTCTTCAGTTTTAATCTACAGTTCATAACCAATAGATTGTGGTCAGAGTCCACATCTGCCCCTGGAAATGTCTTACAATTTAAAACCTGGTTCCTAAATCTCTGTCTTACCATTATATAAACTATCTGATACCTTTTAGTATCTCCAGGATTCTTCCATGTATACAACCTTCCTTTATGATTAGCTATGGCATATTTCTTTACTAATAGAAAACTTAAATGTGGTCTAGTGTCCCTTAGAACCATAACATGACAAAACGTAAAAATTCCTTACTGGACGACCACTGCTCCATCAACCCCTTACCTACTCGTCTCACATCCTCTGTATCCAGTCCACCGCAACTTAGAATACCCTTGGTTCCCTCTTGGAATTAGCTATCCACCTCATCAGAAAGAAAACACATAACAAAGTTAAGGCTGCGATGACATTTGGCACAGAGGTGCTCAAAATGATCGTTATTTGCCGTTGCCTCTCTCTATACTGAACGACATGTTGTAGAATCTGATCAGTTGATATGTGCCCCTCTTGCTCTAAAGTGAACTAGTTTACGGATCTCAACAGGCATGGCTCCAGTGTTTGATTTAACAAGGTCAGATTCTGCCTTGGCAAAAACTCTAAAGTGGCTTCGGGCCAGTAAAGCTGTGACTCTAACATTCAATTGTGTGAGTCCTGAAATTGATGCTGGCAGGTGGAAGGTTGGTCCTATTATGTTACACTTGGTTCCATTGATTAAAATTCCGCTCCCCTTGAGCTCTATATGTTTCGCTTCTGCAAATACTCCCCGCGCAAAACAACTTGCTAGTACTACCAAATTCTCATAGGTGGAGAAGATCCAATGCATCCTGACCCGCTGCAAGCTCAATTTTCGCATGATGTTGATGCAAGAAATCTACTACTAGAATCATATCGTAGCGCTAGCTTACCCATGGTACTACCTCCATGCATGCATTAAATCGGACTTACTTTATTTAAAAGTAGAAGGCACCGTATTAAAACTCGTCCAAGCTTTCCAAGTGATTTATTGTTTCCAACTACAGTGCTCCTGTTCCTCTCAATCTGCATCACTGGGTCCCGCAATGCTGAGGACAACACTTCGCTGTCTGTAAAATGGCTTGGCGCGGAATGGCTGCCTCAGCGAACCGTGCATGCACAGTTGTGTGTCAGCCTTGTACAGCAGCAGAGTTGCAGCGGTGTCTGGATGCTAGCTGTTGACTCTGCGCCGCTCGGTGAGAGCCGCAGGTGGCCAGCTGCGTGCTTCTCGTCGATGTGGCTCAGGTCATGGCAACAACAAGCACCCGCTATCCGGAGTCCGAATCTGCGGCCCTCTCTTCAGGATGCCTCCAGCATGTATTGGAAGCCAGGACGATTGCCCGAGGTAGCGAGCCATGGAGTGGCCCGCCGCTGGCTTGCTACAGACCCCACGTCAGCCTCAGTGGGTCCAACCAGCAACCCGCCGTGGACTGTAACACTGGCGTCCCATCTGCTGCTGCGTGTAGCTGGAGATGTGGTATGCCCTGCCATCCAGGAGAGCTGCCACACTTGAATAAATCTCGTTATAAGCCCGGAACTATTTATTCACGGCTGTGTGCCTTTGTTTTGCCATACGTGCTGCTTCTCATCACGTACTCATAACACACTAGGTTGGCCAGTGGGCCCCTTCTGCCTGTGATTTGCGACATGCAAAATCGCTACATACACCCTTTCAGCAACTCGACAGTCCTGTGGCCCCTATTCTACTTCGCAGCTGTTGGTATGCGTAACTCACTGCAATTCGGCCCGCACCCGGCTGTAACTTGGCTCAGAATATTGCACAAAACTAACTTTCCCTATCCTATATGGTGGTACCGCTTCAATACAAACAATAATCACAAAGAGAATATTTACAAGTATTAAAAAGTATCAGGATCACATGAAGTTACAACAAACTTCCTTTATCCACAGTACTCAAGCTTATGTCATTCTGTATTTTTAAAGTCTCTACACAGTTTTCAAACAAAATTTTCTGGTCCTCAGCAGTGCAGTTGCAGCATGCTCAACATCCCAAGATAGTTCCTGAATGTTTATGGCAGAGGGAAGGTGGGAGGAGGAGAGATGAGTCAGTAATTTTTGTAGTAACAAGTTAAGCCAAGTTTAACGAGATTGCATACCTCTACGTTTCCCTCTAAAATACTGCAAGACTTACAAAGAATAACTGAATACATAGTGTTACAAATACCTGTTAAGTACCATCAGACTGCAGTCACACAAAATTCCACAAGCACTGAATTAATGGCGTAGGATCCCATCATATATGAGATTAAATACTAACATTTATTGAGGTTAGGTATATTGTCTAGTGGAGAAACACATGACAATGAAAGCACAGAAATGACTTATTGCAGCGCAATGGCACACTTTCTTACAATGATAACTGGTTTTGTGTGTTAGGCACGGTAACTGTGATTGTACCTACCGTGTTTTATAGACTATAAGACATTACAGACTGTAAGATGCACCTTAATTTTTAAACAATTTTTTTTTAAATAAAATTTTAATATTAGATTGCAAGGCCAAACTAAAAAATATTCTTCGTTTATAAAACCAAACTGACCCTTAAAATCCCTGAAAATTGTCATCTGGACTTTCTTCTTCACGATCATCATTGTTGTCCTCTTCATATATATATGACAGTTTTCTCTGTCATCGAGAGCGTTGCTTAAGCTGCGCTTCTTGAAAGATTTAACAATAATGTCTTCTCTAACTCTAGACCATGACGTTTTATCCACTGATACACTTGTTTGATTGTAGGTCGTTTTAAAGCTCCCTTCAGCATGAATTCATGATGGTTTCATCCATCATCCATCTGATCCATTCCTCTCTCATACTTGTTCATTGAGACATTGTAGATTGCAATTGTGAAGTAAGTCCTCCCGAAATACTAGCAAGCTCTGTATTTCCCATTTCAATTTCCCTTTAACAGAATTTTTCAAATGACTACTAAAGTGATCAAGCACAAGAAGGGATCTCTTCTCCAATAAAGCACCTATCCTCCTCTCCCACACACTGTTAATCCACAATTTCATACCAGCCATGTATGTAAACAACAACACTCTGAGGTATTTCAGAGAGTTTTTGGCACTAATTTGCACTTAAAAGTGATCATTGGATGAAGTACCAGAGCAGTGTAGTGCATTTTTTTATGTCCACTTGCTTTTATAGTTACGGTTTTATCACATTTGGTGGCAAGAGTTCTGATACTCGGCACATCAAATGTCCCAGGAGTGTCATCCACAATTGCTACTTGGTTTAGTTCCACACCAGTTTTCTTTCAATGTTGAATACTAAAACAATGGAATTATAATATTTTCTCTTAGTACTCTTTTGGCATTCTCTGAGATATTTTGGTTATGGTTTGCATGCTACGTCCATGATGCTTCAGAAACCTGCAGCACCAACCAACTCCACCCTTAACGTCGGTTAAGTTCCACTGCAGTGCTAGTTTACAAGTGTGTATCTGAATCATTTTTGTATTAATTCCAATGCCATTTTGATGGTGCCTCTGAATCCATTTCAAAACTTCATCTTCTAGTTTTTGCCATTTTGCATTCAGTCCTCTATTTGCACTTTTAGCCTCTCTAGCTGCCAATCACGAATGGTGTTTTTTGTTGGTGAAGGGCACAAATGCCACTCAGCTGCTCAATTTCCATGTTGTTCTGCTTATGCTATTACTTTCAATTTATAGCCCACATCATATGAATATCTTTTATTTTTACATTATGAAACTAGTCACTAACAAAAATATTGTACCGTTACCAATAACACTAATCACTTTCAATTTAAGTTCACTGGCACTGTCAACTGCAATGACACATCACAGGCTAGACAGTGTTCTGTGTTGGTGTTGACGGTGCGGGAGGGAGACAGTGTTAGCAAGATTGCGAATCCCCGCAACTCATGTTTGTCACATTGGTGCACTGCTGATGCCATCTGAATCCAATGTTGCCAGACAGAGATACGTTTCCCATGGCATCGAATATTTGGCCATTTTTAGGACTGTTGGGAATTTTAAATCACACATTGGACATTTTGATATTAATTTTGGGTATAAGAAGGACCAGAATTTTATAGGCAACTTTTTTAAATAGAAAGTGCTTCTTATAGTCTGTAAAATATGGTAACTATCTATTACATGTATAAGGTAAAATGAAACAGTGCATTGATACCACAGCAGTTTCAGAGTAACCAGTAATTTGCAGGTGCCGTGTACATCATCTATAAGTCACTAGGGTGCACAGAATAGATGTGGCAGCATTCATAGAGGAGTGGAGGGATACAATTGTGAAGAAATTTGAAGGTGTTGCCCTCTATGTGGCACATAGGATGGCAAACTTATGTCTTAATTGCTTAAAATTAAACACTAATAACGATAAAATTATTAACAGTTCACAAAGCTAAGATTACAATGAAAGAGAATCTCACAATTCACATATTGACATAGTTTATATTTCAGTTATTGTGTCACAAAAAGATTTATTTACACCAGAAATCTAAAAGTGGGCATCATTTTCTATGGCTCAGGAACAGGTACAATGTGCAGTTTAATGTCACTACTAGGGCTGGTATCACCATCACCAGGTTGGTCACATCCGCCAGTCTAAGCATTGCAGCAACGAATTGGACTGGTTACTTACAACCACACTTTGAATTCTTCTTATTTATTTTTAACACATCTTAGTATGTACAGTGCTTGAATAAAAGCAGTTATCAATATAAGAAATGGCAACATTATACTGCAATAAAAGTCACTTAATTCTGAAAAAGTAAAATCAGCTGTTTGAAATGCATCATTTTATCAGTGGAGCTTCACGTGTACCATACACTACAACATTAAGGAATACCAGTCTCTTAATTCTGAAAAAGTAAAATCAGCTGTTTGAAATGCATCATTTTATCAGTGGAGCTTCACGTGTACCATACACTACAACATTAAGGAATACCACGTGTACCTCCAGCTCAAATTGATTTTTTATCTATGACAGTTTTTGTTCTTGCACAATAATATATTGGTGCTCAGTTAATGTGTGTTCCATTGTCTTCATACAGTGTACGACATGGTTAATTTTGGCCATATAACAGTACTTCATTCAAAAAAATCACCACTAAACAGTACTATTTTACTAAAACCTATTAATCAACTGCCACTGAAATTAAAGCATCATTTTCCCCTTTCCTTGCTCCTTTCAATCTGGCAGCTACATAAGATCCTGTAATTGTCTTTTCCAATTGAAAGATTTATTGCCTCATTCCAAAAATGTTTAATTTGCATGTAAATAAGGACAATCTCTACATGTCTAAATAGTTCTCATAAAATTGTAAATATTAAAACATGCTTTTACATTTGCTTTTAGATTAACTTGCAATGAGTGTCAATAAAGGTACCCAAGAAAAAACTGAGAATAGTGAACTAACTGTTGTTAATTCTTCACATGATTAAGAGGTGATCATTAAATTCTATTTACTTGAAATCGGTTACTAGTATCCTTAAATAGATTTTTCACTGTTTTATCATGAAGGTCTTGTGAAGCGTTCTTATAATTCCAACTAATGGCATATACACGAAACAGAATTTAAACTATGACACCGTACATGCCAAACGAACTGAGTACCACCAGCCAGAGACTTGGAAGGACTTTCTTCACTCACCAATCACTATCAAGTCAGGGGCACCATAGAATTTAGTATTTCGAAGATTTATGAGTGATGTTAACAGAAGGAAAAATTATGGGCGAAATTAGCCATAAATGCAATGAGCTATACATTGTGCTCATAAATTTTTTCTGTAGTCCCCATTGCTACTGTGTGGATAAATGGAAACAATCACCATAAAGCAATCGATCTGTCACATCTCTGAAAGTATTCCACAAAGAATGGAAGCAATACTGCTTTAAACGGTTTTAATTTATACCACAGAAAGGCATCAAATAAAGTAAACATCAAAATCCCTATGCTGGGAGGACGGACAGACATACATACACATATATATTCTCTCTCTCTCTCTCTCTCTCTCTCTCTCTCTCTCTCTCACTCACTCACTCACTCACTCATTAGTGAAGTCTGTACAGCCACTTGTTTATAGAATGCAGAAAAGCCAAAATAATGAGCATTAAGCAAAAATGATCAATGCCCATCCTTACTGCAGTCTAAACCACAGCTCATTTTATGTTTGCCAAGAGACAGTACAGTGCACTGCAGATGCTATTAGTGCTAATCCTAAATCAAGGCAGAGCAGAAATCATAAAATCCAGCTCACAGTTATTTTAATTTTTACCAAAACATACTGAAATAGCCACATTTTCTTTTGCTGGCAAAGCATTACTTTTGAAACTTATATACGTTCAAAAAGCAAATGTTAATAAGAACCAACATACGACACAGGTGTTAACAGCTTAAGCCCAAATAATTTTGAGAAACATTGTTTAGTAAGACACTAGGCAGTCTCCAGTTAAATAAGCAGAGCCATTTTCCACCCAGGAAAAGCAAGCACGTTGAATCTTCCGCCACAAAATCACAACTGGGCCAAACTGTTTCTCACCTGTGTCGGCGGTCAGTGTAGTCAGCAGTATCATAATGCTCGTACCGCTGATTTCCTGAGGAACGCTGAGATCTTGATGTAGGCCTGCTGTTTGTGCCACTAACACCTGCTGGGGCAGGTGGAGTAGCTGGCGTACCACTGCCGCTACCACTACCACTTCCCGAACCGGATCTTGAATACAGTGATGTCCTAGACGTTCGCTGGGACGATTCATACCGAGAAAACCGGGAGCCAGGAGTTGATACAGTAGCGTCAAAACGTCCAGATGGTATTTCACGGCTGTTGAGAAGAAGAGAGAGTTTTCTGACTATAATAGCAGTCATAACATAACATAAAAATAAGCAATACAAACAATATCAGTTGTTTCAGTAGTGACTATGGAGGTGGTGGTGGTGGTGGTGGTGGTGGTGGTGGTGGTACTAGTATTGTGCATAGAACATAAAGGATACTTCTGAATATGCTGTTAAAAGCCATTTCATTCACCTTCGGTGTGATACAGCATCGAAAACAACTTGTCTGAAGAAGCTAAACACACAAAACTACATACTTAAAACTACTTACTTGTTTTCGTAGTGTTCCCATGGCCGTTCTGCACCGATCACTGCATGCCCCTGCTTCTCCAAGTGTTCATAGAAAGCTTCCTGGCATTCCCTGGATGCAAAATCAACTTGCAACTTGTGACCCCGCAATCCAATGCCCCGCATTTCCCTGACAGCTTCCTGAGCAGAGGCGAGCTGCAGTAAAAAAATTTCCACTGTCACTAAATAGAAACTTAACTGTTACGAATTTAAAAAGATAAAAAATTTTCCCTCTGTCAAACACCAAAAGTGCATTTATTTGCTAATACTGTAATACATAAATCTTAAAATTGTGTGAATCTCTTTGTTGTGTCTATCGCGACTCATATGGTGAGTAGTAACACTCCTTCTCTGGTATTGTTAAACGTTAAAAATGTAAGATTTGCCACTAAAAAAAAAGTTTCTAGTCAATTTTTGTGTGCTTTACAATTTTTTAATTCTTCAGAAATCATCATGCTCTTTATTTATATAAAACATTATAGCTTCACTAAGGAACATTATAGAAGATCATACTTTCAATTTCATCAACAAAGTACCTGCTCATAATAGATGAGAGCCTGGCCTCTTACACGATCCAATGTAATATGCAGAATTGTTCCATAAGGGTTGAACTGCATATTCAGGTACTTCTCAGAAACATGCTCTGAAAAGCAAAAGTAAGAATTAATTCAATAAACATAAGGTTTCAAAACAACAAGAAGTAGACGTAACACAAAGGATATAACAAAATGGCGGATGTGGAGACAAACAAAGTCCACTGACTTAAATGCAAAATGGTCCTTTGTTACTTTTACACGGATTTACCAATGTGCAGCAGTCGTATCAGACTCCAGTTCAACAGCCACTGTAGTAAGGAACTATAAATACATACTGAAAAGTTATATAAAAAAAAGTACTGAAGTGTAGGCACTACACTACCAGTTGAATAAAGAAGTTGTGATTCTTCAATGATTATAAGAATATACACTGTAGTGATTAACATTAACATCAGTCTTGATAAAATATAAACAAGAGTAACTAAAATATCAATTCCTTTGCTGTTAGCAATCACACAATTTATTATTCATTATCATAGGACTTCTTTGTTCAACACTCAAAAGTTACACTACTACCAACTATGAAAGTAAGCTGCAAATACTAACAGAATCTTCATGTCTCTTCCAGGTTTTTGTAGTTGGTGTTATACATTTATAACATTAAAAAATTGGAACTACTGGAGTTTACCTGTGATGCCATCCACCCAAACACACGTTGTAGGCATAGATTTCCCAAACCCCAATTTAATGCGGTTGTTGCCCATATGTTCGCCATCCATAGCACGTATAGCCTTCACAACACTACTGATGTCAGTGAATTGACAGAAGGCATATGGTATTGCAACGCCAGACTTTTTAATATCAATTTCCTGTAAAATAAAATCTTTTTGTGAATCACACATCTAAGTGGAAGTAGACTAAAATGACAATGTTTTCTTTTGAACCATTGCAGTAAATAAGTTTGTTCACGAATATAATGAAGCAGTGACCAACAAAAGTGTTGGAAGTGACAGAGAAAATTAATTTCCAGAGCAAAATACTCATTGTGAGTAAATTCAAATCTGTTATATAGATTTTAAGTGTAACTGTATGTTTGTTCGTCAATAACTAATTCATAATAATGCAACAATGTACTAGCTCCAGTCTGCATCTAGCAAATCCGATGACATTAGTTAAAATAATACAAGTATTTGTTGCTATAAACCTAATAAAACACAACTATGTACATTTACAGATGAATGTCTGCATGTTGGAAACTATAACATACAACAGAAAAGTGCTTTAACAAGTTTTTCCTTCCATCATTGCATAGTGGTACTTGATAATTATGCATGACTATCAAGCCAACAAAATATAAGTAGACCTACTAAAAAAGCTCAATACAGTTCAACCCCATTCCTAAAACAGGGGGCAGATAATTGGTGTGTGTGTGTGTGTGTGTGTGTGTGTGTGAGAGAGAGAGAGAGAGAGAGAGAGAGAGAGAGAGAGAGAGAGAGGCTTGGAAGGGAGGGGGCTGGGGGTACATGCTGTCATAATTAGCCAGGTGCGGGGTAAGAAAAATGTGAGAGAGATTTAAAAAAAAGTTCTTTACAGGTTAAAAAGCGTTGATATTCATGGAATAAAGCAATACAATAAAGTGATACGCAATAATATGGGTGCAGCCCAACCTTCTAAAAGGAGTAGAAATATTACAATTTTTAATATGCTTGGAGCTGAAGTGTTTTATTCCCAATCTCTCTCTCTCTCTCTCTCTCTCTCTCACTCCCCCCCCCCCCTCACTCCCTCTATCTCTCTCTCTCTCTCTCTCTCTCTCTCTCTCTCTCTCTCTCTCTCTCTCTCTCTGAACTGTCATTTCACATTTACTTCTGTCAATGCTCTCTCTGCCCTACTTATTATTCCTGCATTGCATTAATTCCCCACTTTGTTTCCAAATACCTATGCATTTCTCTAACCCAAACACCACAAATATCTTTTAAAACTTGAGTCTTTCAACTTTTAAATAGTCTTTATTATTTCTCTTAGTAGTAATTATTGTTCTCGCCCTTTGCAATTCAGTGCCAATTTCTTCTTTAAGTTCCCTTTAAACTGTAACAGATACCACACCCTCTTGCTTTTGAAGAATGGTTATGAATCAATTGGTTGATGCAATGTATACAAGAACTGAAAAATCTGCATTGAACTATTCTGAGGAATGAATCTTGTATTTTTAAAATGCGAGTTCATGCACAGTTTGTCTCAATTTACCCAACATACAATCTGAACTCACAATTATTTCTCCAAATTGTTCAAAATGTTTTCGAAGCTCAGATGAAGTGACGTCTTTCTCCAGGTTTCCAATGAATAAAGTTCGGGTTGCTTTAGGATGAAATTCATCTTGTTCAGCTTCATACAGTCTGAAATACAATTTCAGAAGAGAACATCATTAGCTGCAGTTGTGAAAAAATTATTTCACAATATCTCAGGGAAGAAATACGCCACAAATAACTAAAATAATGGGTTATCAACTATCACCAAAATGTCTAAAGACACATACTGAATCTAGCATAAGTTTGAAGGACAAACCTAGATTCACTCTCATCTACATCATAGCCTTGATAGAATGAAACTTCTATCTTGCACCCAAAGAACTGTTTATCATGAGAATCTTTCAGTGCCTTCTCTGCATCATCAGGTTTCTTGAAACAAACTATAGCGTAGCGATCTCCAGCTTGTCCAATAACTTTAACTGATGTCACTTTCCCGTACCTCTTGTATTCGTGGAAGAGTCCATCCTTAAGACTCGTATCTGCAAAGACAAAATGGAAATGAGATTACCCTATATTCCAAAATACTAAAATAAATAATGTGTTATGACTAAAATAGGAGCTCTGGCGATGTTCAATTAAGTGCTGGTGTCAAATTTTACTGGAAAAATGTGTATAATTAAAGATTTAGGAGTAAACATGGAAAAGAAAAACTGAAAGACGAAAAGAAATATACGTCAAATAACACTATAGGTACCGCAAAGCAATTGTCTATATGTCTATGGCAAAAGCTCAACAGTTTGCCTGTGCTCAGTTGCCATTAAATGTAGAGTTTCTTTCTTTCTTTCTTTCTTTTTTTTTTTTTTTTTTTTTTTTTACACTGAAACTTGTCTATAACTGGGATTTCTACTGCCTATCATCCACATAATATCTAGACAACGATTCAGTGGTAGTGATTACCATGCTGCACAAAACAAGAAACTAGAAGCTGATGAGTACTTCTATGGAAACCTGTCCCACAAATGCATTCGTATTTAGCAATAATCATCTTCGGACAAAGAAGTTTAGAGGTAATTACATACTGAGCACAAGCAGAGGATGGATGAGGATAGCAACTCATTTCCTTTAACTTCATCCTACTAGCATAATCATAGAGACCCACAAAACAAATTTACTTTTCCACTCATAAAACATACCACTGGAGCGGGTGGGAAGATTTCGAACACAGATGGCGAGAGGGCGGCGGTCATCTGTATGAACAGCAGGGCTGACATTGTTCATATGTGCTGCACTCACAGTCGACTGCAGAGACACTCTTCCACTGCCACGTAGTGCTCCATGATGGCTGCTAATATCAGAAACAGAATATGGCTTCAAAAATATTGCACACAGTACAATCTGCATAAGAAAACAAAGTTAAGACATCAATGTTTAGCAACAGAGTACTTCCAGAGAAAGCAATCAGGCTCAAATACATACTTGACAGGAAACCTTAAAATTAAATAAAAAATAGATATGTGGTTTACATGTGAGTAATAATTCGTAAGTTTCAAGGAAAGATGAAAACACACATTACAACAAACACCCACAAACAAACATTACACAATACTGACGCACCTATGTGGTGAACATGACTTGTCAGTGGCAGGGGTAGATGTTCCGGAGCTACAGCTGCTGGAGCCAGAGTGGCTCGAGCTGGAGCTGGAGTGAGAATGACTGCGAGATCGAGACCTAGATCTACTGGACGCAGAGTTCGAACGTGACTCGCTGCCCGATCGGCTGCAAAACAAATTCACAAAAACAAATATAAATCACTGTAGCATGTAATGACAAAGATGAGTTTATCACTTAGTAACTTCCAAATTTGATGTCAATAGTAAGAATATATATGTCTTGTATATGCATTTACTACAGCATTAACTTCTGCTCATTTCTTGTTAATTCTGTGTTAATGATGCAGTACAAAGTGGCATTTTAAATTGTAGAACACGTGTGTCAAAAAATTCAGAACATCTGAAGATCAGCTTTTGCCTAGTTCCCATTACTTTTCCATTTTGTGACCACCTCGTAGTGTAGCGGTAGCGTTAACGCCGACCACACAGGGGACCAGTGTTCGATTCCTGGCAGGGAACTTGGTGTTGTGTGTCCATCATCATTGACTCGCAAGTCACCGATGTGGCGTCACCTAAAAAGGACTTGCAATACGGTGGCCAAACTCCCCCAAATGGGACCTCCCAGCCAACAACGCCATACGATCACCTCCAGTTTTTCCCATTTTGTCTTACGTTTTATATCAGCTCTAAAGCTAAGTTAACTGACACATTGGTTTAAATTTCTTCACTAGCAGAAATATCTATACAGTATTTTAGACACTGTTTCTCTTCTTAAGACTTTTTTTGTGATTCTGCCCCCTCTCTTCCATCCCTCCTACTGAGATTTAGAACAGACAATTACATGCTCATATATTGTAAATATTGTAAACCACTAGGTACAAAACAGTGGAAACAGAGTTTTTCTTTTAAACATAATTAAAAGAAACTCAATGCCTTGGCAGCTGCAATTCTTTTCACAGGGAAAATATGTTCCAGATCCTCATAAAGAAACTTTGGTGGTGAGGCATGAGTTTTTCTATGTACCTTTTACCACGCTCACAAGATGCTTCATTTATAACCCCTTCTGTGAAAGTAGGATCATCCTTCACTCATACCAGAAGAATTGCCATCTAAGCTTCTTGAAGGAAGATCTCAAACACTTTATGTTTCTTCATTATGCTTGCAATTTTTGAAACAATATTTCATATCTCTTTCTTCTTGCTCTTCTTGTGGTTCGTCTAGCATTTTTGCTTGCAGAGCTATCTTTATTTGATGTTTTATATACCTACACTTATGGAATATTTCTTCTGAGTTCACTCTGTAAGCTTTCAGCATTTGACACTACACCAGCCCTTTGTACTAAAGTAATGAGTAAACTCAGTTTATTAAGGACAGTGGAGCTAGACACCTGCAAATATAAATTTGTATGGGTGGGCTCATAGCAAACGCAGTGTCCTTAAAACCCTTCTTCCTTATTTCAATCTAATACATCCAAAAATAGTAGTGTAGAGGGCGACAGACAGCTGCAGAGAAAATAGAGTGAAACATGAGTAGTTCTTGCTTGGGATGAGGCACATGTAAAACCAGCAGCCAGACCATCAGTGGACGTTTACATAGTCCTTTATTCAACCAGTCAACTTGATTCCACCATGAACATGTGAACAAGTCTTTAATTATTCAATCCAGCTGGTACAGGTATTGAAGTGCATTTCCTTCTTCACGTAATATTCCACACAGAGTGGCAGGCATAGTAATGACCACTGGTACAGAGAGGCAAGCTGTTTACTCAATGGAGCGTGACACGGATCGCTGACTCGGCGACTGTGATGGTGATGCAAGTGCCGCATGAGGCCCACTGTGGTTGCTTTGCAGGACAAGGGCAGCCAGCAGTATTTTCTGTCTCTATAACAGGCTGCGGCATCCTGGTTGTGTGACGTGGCACGGCATAGCCTGTATTCAAAGGCTGGACTCGAAGATTGTGCTGACAGTGAAGAGCAGCAACGTATTGCTGATGCGGTGTTGGCTGCCCGGGCTGGGCAGACTGGAAGAGGTCCTTTGTTCACGACCCAATGGCAGCAGAGTTTATGGCGAAGACTCCTGGCTGACACAGCACGCACCATGTGTGGCCCTGTTGTGCCGAACATAAGGTACTAGGCTGAGCCAGTGTTTAACTACTGGTTCTCGGCACTGAATTCTTGGAATAGATGTGTTTGTGGGCCACTATGAACCATCTGAAACAGGGCAATGGCCGCTGTCTGGCATAATCGGCAATGAGCGTCAACAATGCTGATGTCACACGTGCTGAAGTGGCTTCTTCAAGCCTGGCCCAAGATACTGACACCTTAAATATTGTAATGGAAGTCTTGTTGCTGCTGAGGGGTACTGATCAAGGGTGAATGATGGCCAGCTGCATCCAATGCCAAGGCTTGTGACCTGATTTCGGTGGTCGTACCCTAGACGACACGGTGGCCGATATCGTAGTTCAATGACCAGCATGCTGTCTGGCAGTGGCCTCATTGCATTTATGGGCTCTGATTTCCGCTTCAAGTTCTCCTGTAATTTTGCACTTTTATAATCTCCTCCCTTCAGCGACAAAAATTCGCCCTCAAATTTTACTGGAATATACACTGTTTATTTACAGTTATTTACGGTTCTTATTCCACTTTCACTAAAGGGTATTACATTATTTGTCTGACTTCACTAGCAGTTTTCTACACTCTCTCTCAACAACTGAGTCCATATTTTCTCATTTTGACACTTTACTTGTGGTCATTTTTAGTGATTACCTCACATCACGGGAAATAAATGGGGTTCATGAAAGGTACCCTGCCTGCATAAACTCATAAGCCTTTCTACTTAATATTAACATACTAAAATTCTTGTCTCCCACTTTCTCCTGTCATAGATGATTACATCGCCACATCTGGTAACTAGAAAGAAAAAAAAACCAGAAAAATTATCATACATTACGCTACGATACAGCCTGTATTTACAAAACAATATTACATGGTTTTCAGCACTGACACCAACAAGAAACCACACAATTTCTTTACATTAATCTATATCTTTAGTATCTTGTTATCTGATTACTGTGATCTATGTCAGTAATGAGAACTTTACAAAATAAAGTGGACAATTGTAGCATTTCCACTGCCACCTTCTTAATCATATTAACCTTGCAGAACTCTATAACAAACACAATTCTCAAACTTCATCCGCTCAATATATCAGTAAACACATGTAATACCTCATCAAACACTCAATTCTAATCATCCCTCTTCACAACAAATCTCGAATACATCACAGTAAACCTCAATATTTCCACAAACAGATATCTCTCACTCCATGAGAAAACAAGTAATCCTGTAGCCCTGCTTTGCTGTGCTCTTTGATACCACAGACATACTTCCTTGTTCAAAGTTACTTTCCTGTTACCCTCCTGGTCTGTAACACAAATTTGAAAAACTTCATCTAATTTTCCCATCATGTTCTCCTGTCATAACAAACTTTTAAAGACGCTGTTGGTGGATTTCTGCTATAATGTTTACTGTGTCCCAGCAAATCTGGATCAGTTTAACTGACATTAGAGCCAATAATTCGTCTCATATCTGTGTGATGCCTCAGTATATTGCTGCTTTGGGGCAGTCACGCATAATGTAAAGACAGAAAATCTGAACCATCCAATTCTGCTTTGACTTTCAAAGCATGCTGTACATGGTCAATGCTGAGCTACCACTGGTTACCTCTACCTTATTATTATATTTATTATTGGAGTTAAAGGTTCAGCTCTCAGGCCCTTACCAAACACTACAGTGGTACCTAACCCCAATATTATACAGTAAAATAAAAAAAGTTCAAACTGAAGGATGTAGGGAATCCCACAAGTGAAGATGTCAAACGTTTGTGCTGCTACTTTTACGTCTTGCTGCCCCTACTGAATCATTGCCTTTGGTCTTCTGCCATCAGTATTCCGTGTATCTTCTTGATTGTCACAGATCCCAAACATCTCAGTTCTGACACCAAATATAATGTATGAATGCACAATCCTCCCTGTTGGGGATTAAAAATGCAGACTAGGGACAGCTGCGGAGAAACCAGAGTGAAACACGAGTAGTTCTTGCTTGCCACAATAGGTTCCGTGTCTTCCTGTGGGCACGGTAAGGTCTGCAAGTGGTTTGGGAGACAGGTGTGATGTATGGTGAAATGGCAGCAGATCAATGGTGGACATTTACAAAGTCCTTTATTCAATCATTAACTTGATTCCTCCATGAACATGAACAAGGCTTTAACTATTCCATCTGGCTAGTATAGGTACTTAATTGCATTTCCTTCTCCATGTAATATTCTGCACTGAGCAGCAGGGAGAGTAATGGCCAGTAGCACAGAAAGGTGGACTGCTTACTTAGTGGAGTGTCGACACAACGCGCTGCATCAGCAACAGTGACACAGATGCTGCACGAGGACCATTGTGGTTGCATTCCAGGTTAAGACCAGCCAGTCACATCATCTGTCATTACAGCTGTGACATTTCTTGTGGTGTGGTGATTGCGTTGCCCAGACTTGAAGACTGGACTGACAGTGAAGAGCAGGAACTTGTGGCTGCTGCAGTCTTGGCTGCTTGGGCTGGCCCACACAGACAGATGTCCCTCGCCTCTGACATCATAGTGACAAAGTTTACGGTGTTGGCTCCCAACTGACATGCAACAATTGCTGTGCATGACCTTGCCATGCTGAATATGACGTACTGGCTATGTTTAGATATGTGATGCATGTAGTAGCTTTCACGGTACCTGAATAATAATTTTTCTCAGTGCAAAAAATTTGGCCTATTTATTTTCTTCCACACACCACGAAAAGGTCATGTCACTCACCTCCTGCTGCATGCCAATGGTGAAGAAGTTCGAAATTACCGACACGGTCATGAAGAATGCAAAGTTTTGCAGCGTCGAAAGAAGAAACACCTAACAGAAGTGTGCAGATCTTGACAATAAGGAAGTAAGTTCATGTTAAAATGGAGTCAAAGGAAACAAACTACACAATCTAGAATTTGGGGATCAATTGAAAATAATTGATTTCTATTAATCTATTTATTTATGTACCCTTTCTTCTTATTACTGTTATATATTTATATGTACACACACACACACACACACACACACACACACACACACACACATATATATATATATATATATATATATATATATATATATATATATATATATAAAAATTGGCACATTTTGGCTCGATTGCATTTCTGGGCTCTGACTTCTGTTACAAGTTCTCCTATGGTTTTGTCCCTTAACAGCAGACTGCCATTCATTTCTCGTTACACTGTAAATTTGATATTTTCGTGAATGAAGTTTATATGTTCAAAAAACTCTGATCAATTTATTCTCACCTTGGGGCCAAATTATGAATGTGTCATTGACATACCTCCAGAACACGTCAGTCTTAAAACCGGAGAGCTTAGTGCTCAGTTGATGTTTTGATAGTAACCACCCTACTTTAGTAAGGATTTAATTTTGTAAAATGTTAGTCATTTTATCCAAATTGTGTCCATACTGTTTCTGTATAATGACAAGATGCACAGTACATTGTTTGGTTGCAAAAATCCATCACTTAATGATACACTGCACTATCTGGCAGTGTTTGTAAATGTCTAAATTGTATGTAGCCACATGTGCAGGTTTCAAAATGCATCAGCCAGTTGTGGACAGTGGGAACTAAACTTAACAGTCTATGAAAAGCTAAACAAGTTTTTGTTTATCTGCCCTTAGTGAACACCATTTTTGATTAGGTGCAAAGGATTAAGTTTTCTGGTGTATGTTTAATACTCATAACTTTCTTTTCATATTCATAAGTTGAGCTAAAGGTTTGTGAAAATATAGTTAAGTAACTTGGATAAATGGAGGTAAGTAGCGTTTATGATGCACAAGAGTCTTCATAACAAAAATTACTGCAGTATAATGCTTGTTAGTTTGCAGCAGAACACTTATCAAAATATGATGGGTAATTTGCTGTACAAAAATACCAAACTGTCACTACAATGCAGTTATACCTGCTTTACTACACAAGGATTGAATAATATGTGTAATTCAGACATACGGAATGCAGGCACATTATATTACGTCACTAAACAAACGCCTACAGCTATGAAAGGTCATGGTACTTTACATATTCTTTACATGGACACCACATTTAATGCAAAATCCATTCAAGGGACATTATCCAATTACTGGAGGAACATTCCAATGGCTCGATTTGGGAAACACTAATGGCAATAGCCATGTACTTAACAGCCCATTACCATACAGTAATGATACAAAATACTTAACTAGTCTCCTCTATGCTGAACAATGAGTAGGATGTTAACTATGCTTAGAATTCCCTCATTTTAAGAGATGTGACATTGTTCACGGACATTTTTGTTACTTCATGAGCTGCTTCTTTTGATTTAAGAGAGAACATACTTTACTGAACCAAAAAGTTCAGTAGTGTTTGTGGAAATTACAAGAACAACAACTAAAGTGCTCAGACTGCTACAAATACAGTTTATTAATTAGTAGTACTGTGTAGCAGATAGACCTGTATGTGAAACTTACAAAAAGACTGCACAACCTCTTGCACTGCTAGTGTTATGTTTTATTCAGACATATGAGCACATGTTACCTAATAATGAAATCTTATTTTTCAAACTGTATCAAACTGATTAACGTGTGTCATAAAATGACAAAAAAATCAATTTAATATCAGTAAACTTGTCTACCCTTTGATTTGAAGTGAACAAGGGGAAAGAAATAATAAGCCTTGTGAAACTATAAATAAATTAACCAAAATAAAGACACACTATTCCAAACTACACCCCTCTGCATGTCGGTGAAACCAAAATCTGCTGCTGGGTAACATTCTATGCCATTTTGCTCCACCCCACTGCAACATGCTCGGAACTTCCCCGGCACACTGTACAAAATGTAGTCACGACACTGCCGTTCGAGCCTGTCTGACTCTTCAACCAAGTGCCTCCTGAAGTCACTCAACGTGCGAATAGTGCTCCAGTGACGATGCATTAAAAGTTTAAACTCACCCCAAATGTACTGAATCATGCCCTTATCAGCAGATAAGATGGGCCATTCCATTCGGTGATCTGTGTCTCCTGGAGGAGGGTGTCCACTAATTGGGTGCAGTGTTCATTCATTATCGTTTCCTAAAATAAACCCATCCTGTCCAATACCAACAGCCTCAAATTACCCTTGACAACTATGAGAGATGTCAACATCAATAAGTGATAGTAGGTTAGGTTAGTGGTGTTTAACGTCCCGTCAACAACGAGGTCATTAGAGACGGAGCGCAAGCTCGGGTTAGGGAAGGATGGGGAAGGAAATCGGCCGTGCCCTTTCAAAGGAACCATCCCGGCATTTGCCTGAAACGATTTGGGGAAATCACGGAAAACCTAAATCAGGATGGCCAGAGACGGGATTGAACCGTCGTCCTCCCGAATGCGAGTCCAGTGTGCTAACCACTGCGCCACCTTGCTCGGTTAAGTGATAGTAACCCAGCTCCCTGCTGAAGTTGTGAGACTGCACACCTGGGGCGTAAATTGGAACCCGGTTGCATAAACACTTTTCTGTGACGATTAGCTGTCAGAAAAATGTTTCAGTCATCAGCGAAGAGAATACGAAGGCACTAATCGAGTTTCCAAACAAGTTGTTCCCTCTAACACGTTCTTTGCACACCACAGTGCTGGAGGATTTGTAGTGTTGTCTGTAATGGATGCTCAGAGGCCAAATTGATCGTATCGCGACAACTGTGCAGTGCCACTGTAGGTAGCTGTCAGCAGCTGGTGTTTGTCACAACAGGCGAACTTTCAAATTCACCAGGCAACTTACTGCCATTAAGTGACAATGCCAGTGTGGTCTAACATCGAAATGACCCTTCGTTCACAGACTGTTCAGTGTGCATAAGGTGCACTGCCCCTTTCTCAAAAGGAGACACACCAAGCTCTCTTGATGACTGGGTGTTGTGTGATGTCCTTAGGTTACTTAGGTTTAAGTAGTTCTAAGTTCTAGGGGACTGATGACCATAGATGTTAAGTCCCATAGTGCTCAGAGCCATCTGAACCATTTTGAACCAAGCTCTACTGAAATGTTGTGAGAAAGTACGTTTACTTCACATACTATGCCCAGGTACCCAGCGACTTCTTCTTGTCTGAAGTCGAAAGGTTACTGAAGAAGGGATTCCTGAAACACAAGTATTGAAGTGATGGCAGCAGCTTAGCCGGGATTCACACCTGGACTTGGTCCTCTTCTTGTGGGCGGCGGGCGGCAGGTCCCTGCGGCCGGGCCCGGCGCCCGGGCCGGGCCCCGGGTCGGGGTCGGCATATGGGTCGGCACCCTGGCTGCCCGCCGGGTAGCGCACGCTGCCTGCCGTCGGCTCGTAGCTCCAGTTGTTCGCCAGCGGCCGGTGGTGCGTCGCCTGGCCCCTGCCGAAGCCAACATAGCGCGTTCGTGACACCAGTACACCGACCTCAGCACACTATGCTACGCTGTCCTGCTCTGCCACTTACCGTACCTCCTATACTGCCAAATCGACGTGAGCGAGCGAGCGAGCAACCTTTCTGTCAGGCTGCCCAGCTCTTCGCAACCATAATCATTATGATACGTTCAATGAACAGGTACAGCGTAAAAAAAATTCAGTCAAGGTCAATCAGTGTTACTTCGCTGATTTAAGACGAGGAAAAGTTCAATTATCATCACAGATCTGAATGGTTTCTTCCAATAGTTCGTAGATCTGAACGATCAACAGATGGTAATAGGGCAGCTTTAATTACTTTCTCATGTCCTGCGTTTTTGTGATCATCGGCAATGAAATAAGGTTTAAAGAATCCAATCATGTCATTTACTCAACGAAAGAAGACAAAGATTTATCCCCCCCTCCGGTACTGCGAAGAGTAGAGTTGAAGTACGGCTGTTTGGGGGACAGAAGAGAGGTCACACTTGCGGCTGTTTTGGAGGAACCATTTCAACATTCGGTTATGGTGATTTATAAAAACCCAGCTGGGATGGCTTGGCGTGCATTCTAAGACACTCCTTAACAACTGTGAGTCTTGTACTGCTTCCTACTGTCAAATTTACTTAATGAAAAGTGGCCCCCAGTCTAAGAAAGCTACTGGTCTCACTTCCATTTGGCAGGCTGTTCCCAGTTTCCGTATGTCTTCACGAGCTACCACTCTATACGCCAATTTAAGCACTTGCTGCACGCCGAGCCGACATGACAATGTTCCACGACAATCAGTACGAATTATGGCATTTCCTGCCATTCTAAAAACAACCGGGAGAAAAGTGGAATCAGTTTTAAAGCAAAGGTAGCAAGGCGCATACTGCGGTGCCGGTGGTACGTAGAAAATAACTCTTGCTCGGAGCCGTACCAGACCTCGCCACTACCAGACCACAAATGTTCGTAAGCGTACACGCTTGATGGAAGTGGAAAGAGCATCTCGCCACATCCGCGAAGTGGACTGAGATAACAATCATTCGCTTGCCCGATACGACAGAACGTGCCTCGTCATACAGTCCCAACACGTCCACAACGCACGTGGCTGGCTGTTGTTTATCTCCTGTCAGCTGTACCCATACTTGTACACTGCATGCAGTTAGCTTCACTATAACGGCCAGTATGGTTGCTGATGTGGTGTACGGAGAAACATTTACCACTAGCACGTATGTACTGACAAGTTACAGCCGAAACTAGAGTACTATGAAAATGGATAGGCAAGTGTGAAGATGGCTTACAGTAGGCAACTGAAGAGACTCACTACAAGGGGAGAGGCTTCCTTTCCGTCTCGTGACTGCCCACGATCTCTGTCACTTGACGTCCAAAAAATATTGTCCTACCAGTAGACTTCATTGTCAGCCTTGCTGAGTTTCACTATTCGCCATTTACAGTCTCCCAGTTTAACTCATGAATAGCATCAATGAAAAAGAAGGAAAATTCTTGTGAAATTTCCACGCAGATATCATACCAACATCGTAAGCAAGAAACGGACGAGAAAGTTCTACCATTGGCGATGTTTTAACTGAATAAAATTAAACTTGCATCGAGACTAAAAAAAATTCAGTGCATAGTTGCGTACACAATATCAGTTTAAAAAAAATTATTGATACAGCAGCTACTGATGTCATATGCACACAAATGCTGACTTCGACCGATATTGCCTCGGAAGTTCACTGCAATGGAGAGGTGATACGATTCAATTTATTTACGTCGCTCGAACAAAGTCCTGTCAGTTACCGCTATAATGATGACAATTCCATTCGTGAAAATGTTTTTAGAACGACGTGTACCATTGTCTTGGGCACGTCACAATGAACACAAGACTAGCTGTTGCACTCCTCCTGTACCAACCACACATTCTTCTCAGCTTCGGACAGTAATTGACAGCCGTCACCGATAGTAAAAAATGATTATATTGATTACGACTGTCGACAAAATATACGCAGAATTTGCCGTATTCCCACGAGAGACTTCATTTGTTGCGCTCGGGAGAAAATCTGCGTGACTACGTACAATGATCATGGTGCTGCACTCCTCCTGTACCAACCACACATTCTTCTCAGCTTCGGACAGTAATTAACAGCCGTCACCGATAGTAAAAAATGATTATATTGATTACGACTGTCGACAAAATATACGCAGAATTTGCCGTATTCCCACGAGAGACTTCATTTGTTGCGCTCGGGAGAAAATCTGCGTGACTACGTACAATGATCATGGTGCTTGTAGCTCGTAATTTCCGACAGCGTTCGCTACGTATGTGGCTACAGGACAGATACAGTACAAAACACAATAGGCATAACAAAGCATCCAACACAGATAGGCACAAGATCACGGCATTCCCACAAGTTTTCTACGGCAAAGCATACACATAAAGAGACACAAAATGTAGTGTGATAAATATATACTGCAGAACACTGAGAACAAAAGCATGCAAGACTACTGTAATGGCAGACACTTAAGAGAGAGCGAGAGCTATCAAGATGGGAATGTGTGTGTGTGTGTGTGTGTGTGTGTGTGTGTGTGTGCACAGCGGTCAACGCAGACACTGCCCCGGTCCCTAGCGGCTTGGTGCGGGTGCGGCGAGTACCTGTCGAGCAGCGGTGGGTAGGGCCCGTTGCGGTAGAGGCGCTCCCGCTCCCTGGCGCGGCCGCGCAGGGGGTCTGCGGCGGACCACGCGGCAGCGGCGGCCACGGCGGCGCGGCGCAGGTACACCGCGTCACCCTCGCGCGCGTAGAAGTGGCTAGACCGCTCGAAATCATCGCCGCCCCTGAAACACACACACTGCATGCCACCGGCGGCTCACGCGCCGGCACCGGCTCCGACCCGTCATCGCGCTGTCTCGCGAGGGCCACCCCTCCTAACGTACAATAATATTCTGCCGGACAGGGATCCCAACGCGATCTCTATCTCCGCTGACGGTACTCGGCTGCCCCATAAACCCGTACTGATCGTTCGAGGCTTTCATCTGGCGTAATGTTAACCCTCCCAAACATCACATTCGAGCCACTCTGACCCATCCGCAGATGGAGACACTTATTATATAGTTACAGATCTTTTCCCCGCATTGTACGCGTCATTTCGCATTAGAGACCTCTGCGCTTGCCGCCTGCAGTTCAGCTCATTCGGAGGGAATTGCAACTGCGAAAATTGTGCAATAATTTACAAAGTTCTCCTCTTCTCGTCGCAGTTGATTAATAGTGTGCTTTCGGGGGTATAGTGTGCTTTCGGGTGTACAGCGGAGTTGTTACTTCTTCATTTTATGTACTACATTTTGACGACTGACCCAATCGTCGTCATAAGGTGCTAAGAGCTGTTAGTTATGCATACTCATTGCTTGTACTCCAAGCCATTCCAGTTGCGCATAAAATAAGAGTCAACAACTCAGCTGTACGCCCGAAAACATGGCATTAATACAAAGGTATACTCTGAATCGTGTCAATACGATGAATCTTTACGTGGACTGTGCCGTAAGTCGAAAGTTCTGCCTTCTCACAATTGTGACGAAGGTGAAAAATCATCTTGGGTATTATTAAACCGCTTCAGCTGTACTGAGTCCTTTATTTTTAAATCATTACCGGTTTCATGGCACTAAAAGCCACATCTTCAGGTGACATATAACTAAAACATAAGAGAGCACGTGGCTGCGCCCCCTATTTGCGATTGCGTACACATCGAAGAAGCCGACCAATCCACCATATTGTAATTCGGCTCTTTTATTCCATGACATACGGCATTTTAACAGTGTTTTGTTCTGAGTGACAACGAATGTTGAGTACAAAATTTCAACCTTTATAGCCTTTATTTTAGTTCACCTGAAGATATGGCTTTTGGTGCCTCGAAACTGGTAGTTATCTAAACATACAGGACTAAATACAGCTGAAGCGGTTTATTAATATCCAAGTAGATTACTCACGGCTGTGGTTGCCCCACCTACAAGGTTGTCTGCAGAAGGTGAAGAAGACTGTTTAGAAGAAAGAAACGAAAACGGGGTTTTAACGCCCCGCCGGCGACGAGGGCATTAGAGACGAAGCACAAACTCGGATTAGTGAAGGGGATCAGCCGTGACTTTTAAAGGAACAAGCAGGTAAATCGCGGAAAACCTAAACCTAGAACGTCGAACGAGAAATTAAACCACCGATAACCCGAATAAGAATTCAGTCTATTCCCACTGCCCACGTGGCTCACTAATCAGCCGTAGCATTTATAAACGAACCACTCCGGTGTTTCGGAAAACCGTCGAAACTCTGAACGGGGAATGAATGTCGTTCCTTATACATTCAGTCAATCGTCGTAACAACTGAGACACCCCACATGGGTCGATTTCTGCAGGTAAATCCGGCAGTGATATGAACTACAATGATGAGCAAAGAACAAAGATAGAAGGGACAGTTCAGACATCGGCCCATGTAACTTAAATTTATATACTAATACCGCTCACGTAGTAACTAATTAAATTACTGCTCTATATCTGACCATTACTATTTCACTCGTAATGTTGCAGTAGGAAAATATCGATTATCTGAATGTCAAATGATATGTTCTGCGTATGAAAAATATTTGTAACCTTCTTAATAACAGTAATCGATTATGAAACAGAAATTTAAAAAGTAAGTCGCAGCTGACTAACCCGACGTTCACAATGGAAGACTGAATTATATATAATTAACCTATGGGCGTTTCCGTAATCAGTGACTCATTCTGTATGGAAATTGCATTGAAGACACCACGAAGGTTCAGTTTCGAGTCCCTGGCCGGCATACAAATACAGTTTCGTTGGCGTAATTCAACACATAGCACGCTACAAATCGTAAATTTCTTTCTGAATATTGGAGAGGAGATATACAGAGGGCTGCATCGCATTCCAAGCTGGGTGACTCAAAAGTTATGACGGTGAAGATGTGAGCAGCAAACCAATAGAGTCATTGTACTCATAACAGACGTTGCTGACCCAGAGCACCAATCATACTCTTCTGTAATTGTGACTGATGACGTACAATGGTGAAGAAATATTTTGTAACGGGAGGAAAACAAAACGTGAAGTTAAGCCCGCTGGTTTCCGTGTTTTCAGTGGATAAAATATGACAGCAGCCAACTGAAATGATTCATTCAAAGTCTCTCTATTCATCACGTTTCTCCATTTTATTAACACGCAAATATCAGTTAGCTAAGTCAAGCCCCCCCCCCCCCCCCCCGCCCGACCCATCAAAGTGCCTACAACCCAGGACCCAACCGATAGTTTAAAAAACTGCGAAGATCTAACAAGGGAACCTCCCCATCGCACCCCCCTCAGATACAGTTATAAGTTGGCACAGTGGATAGGCCATGAAAAACTGAACACAGATCAATAGAGAAAACAGGAAGAAGTTGTGTGGAACTATGAAAAAAATAAGTAAAATATACAAACTGAGTAGTCCATGCACAAGATAGGCAACATCAAGGATATTATGAACTCAGGAGTGCCGTGGTCCCGTGGTTAGCGTGAGCAGCTGCGGCACGAGAGGTCCTTGGTTCAAGTCTTCCCTCGAGTGAAAAGTTTACTTTTTTTTTATTTTCGCGAAGTTATGATCTGCCCTTTCGTTCATTGACGTCTCTGTTCGCTGTAATAAGTTTAGTGTCTGTGTTCTGCGGCCGCACCGCAAAACCGTGCGATTAGTAGACGAAAGGACGTGCCTCTCCAATGGGAACCGAAAACATTTGATCGCAAGGTCATAGGTCAACCGATTCCTCCACAGGAAAACACGTCTGATATGTTCTATACGACACTTGGTGACGGCATGTGCGTCACATGACAGGAACATGTTGTCGACCCACCTAACTTGTACACTTGGCGAATGGGTAACAAGATTCTTCTATCTTGCCCGATTTAGGTTTTCTTGTGGATGTGATAACAAATGAATGCAACCGTTTCACAGTCGCACAGTCTTCCTTGTGCTCTGCCAAAACATATGATTTTAACGTTTTCAAATTTTTCCGTGGGTAGAGCGTCAAATCCATCGGACGAACGGACGGACAGATAATAATTGTCTGAAAATAAAAAAGTAAACTTTTCACCATACCCCCATGAACCATGGACCTTGACGTTGGTGGGGAGGCTTGCGTGCCTCAGCGATACAGATGGCCGTACCGTAGGTGCAACCACAACGGAGGGGTATCTGTTGAGAGGCCAGACAAACGTGTGGTTCCTGAAGAGGGGCAGCAGCCTTTTCAGTAGTTGCAGGGGCAACAGTCTGGATGATTGACTGATCTGGCCTTGTAACACTAACCAAAACGGCCTTGCTGTGCTGGTATTGCGAACGGCTGAAAGCAAGGGGAAACTACAGCCGTAATTTTTCCCGAGGACATGCAGCTTTACTGTATGGTTAATTGATGATGGCGTCTTCTTGGGTAAAATATTCCGGAGGTAAAATAGTCCCCCATTCGGATCTCCGGGAGGGGACTACTCAAGAGGACGTCGTCATCAGGAGAAAGAAAACTGGAGTTCTATGGATCGGAGCGTGGAATATCAGATCCCTTATTCGGGCAGGTAGGTTAGAAAATTTAAAAAAGGGAAATGGATAGGTTACAGTTAGATATAGTGAGAATTAGTGAAGTTCGGTGGCAGGAGGAACAAGACTTTTGGTCAGGTGAATACAGGGTTATAAACACAAAATCAAATAGGGGTAATGCAGGAGTAGGTTTAATAATGAATAAAAAATAGGAGTGCGGGTAAGCTACTACTAACAGCATAGTGAACGCATTATTGTGGCCAAAATAGACACGAAGCCCATGCCTACTACGGTAGTTCAAGTTTATATGCCAACTGGCTCTGCAGATAATGAAGAAATTGATGAAATGTGTGATGAGATAAAAGAAATTATTCAGATAGTGAAGGGAGACGAAAATTTAATAGTCATGGGTGACTGGAATTCGAGAGTAGGAAAAGGGAGAGAAGGAAACATAGTGGGTGAATATGGATTGGGGGAGAGAAGTGAAAGAGGAAACCGTCTGGTAGAATTTTGCACAGAGCATAACTTAATCACAGCTAACACTTGGTTTAAGAATCATGATAGAAGGTTGTATACATGGGTGAACCCTGGAGATACTAAAAGGTATCAGATAGATTATATAATGGTAAGACAGAGATTTAGGAACCAGGTTTTAAATTGTAAGACATTTCCAGGGGCAGATGTGGACTCTGACCACAATCTATTGGTTATGACCTGTAGATTAAAACTGAAGAAACTGCAAAAAGGTGGGAATTTAAGGAGATGGGACCTGGATAAACTGACCAAACCAGAGATTGTACAGAGTTTCAGGGAGAGCATAAGGGAACAATTGACAGGAATGGGGGAAAGAAATGCAGTAGAAGAAGAATGGGTAGCTCTGAGGGATGAAGTAGTGAAAGCAGCAGAGGATCAAGTAGGTAAAAAGACAAGGGCTAGTAGAAATCCTTGGGTAACAGAAGAAATATTGAATTTAATTGATGAAAGGAGAAAATATAAAAATGCAGTAAATGAAGCAGGCAAAAAGGAATACAAACGTCTCAAAAATGAGATCAATAGGAAGTGTAAAATGGCTAAGCAGGGATGGATAGAGGACAAATGTAAGGATGTAGAGGCTTATCTCACTAGGAGTAAGATAGATACTGCCTACAGGAAAATTAAAGAGACCTTTGGAGAAAAGAGAACCACATGTATGAATATCAAGAGCTCAGATGGAAACCCAGTTCTAAGCAAAGAAGGGAAAGCAGAAAGGTGAAAGGAGTATATAGAGGATCTATACAAGGGCAATGTACTTGAGGACAATATTATGGAAATGGAGGAGGATGTAGATAAAGATGAAATGGGAGATACGATACTGCGTGAAGAGTTTGACAGAGCACTGAAAGACCTGAGTCGAAATAAGGCCCCGGGAGTAGACAACATTCCATTAGAATTACTGACGGCCTTGGGAGAGCCAGTCCTGACAAAACTCTACCATCTGGTGAGCAAGATGTACGAGACAGGCGAAATACCCTCAGACTTCAAGAAGAGTATAATAATTCCAATCCCAAAGAAACCAGGTGTTGACAGATGTGAAAATTACCGAACTATCAGTTTAGTAAGTCACAGCTGCATAAATACTAACGCGAATTCTTTACAGACGAATGGAAAAACTGGTAGAAGCCGACCTTGGGGAAGATCAGTTTGGATTCCACAGAAATGTTGCAACACGTGAGGCAATACTGACCCTACGACTTATCTTAGAAAATAGATTAAGGAAAGGCAACCTACGTTTCTAACATTTATAGACTTAGAGAAAGCTTTTGACAATGTTGACTGGAATACTCTCTTTCAAATTCTAAAGATGGCAAGGGTAAAATACAGGTAGCGAAGGCCTATTACAATTTGTACAGAAACCAGATGGCAGTTATGAGTCGAGGGGTATGATAGGGAAGCAGCAGTTGGGAAGGGAGTGAGACAGGGTTGTAGCCTCTTCCCGATGTTATTCAATTTGTATATTGAGCAAGCAGTAACGGAAACAAAAGTAAAATTTGGAGTAGGTATTAAAATCCATCGAGAAGAAATAAAAACGTTGAGGTTCGCCGATGACACTGTAATTCTGTCAGAGACAGCAAAGGACTTGGAAGAGCAGTTGAACGGAATGGACAGTGTCTTGAAAGGAGGATATAAGATGAACATCAACAAAAGCAAAACAAGGATAATGGAATGTAGTCGAATTAAGTCGGGTGATGCTGAGGGAATTAGATTAGGAAATGAGACACTTAAAGTAGTAAAGGAGTTTTGCTATTTGGGGAGCAAAATAACTGATGATGGTCGAAGTAGAGAGGATATAAAATGTAGACTGGCAATGGCAAGGAAAGCATTTCTAAAGAAGAGAAATTTGTTAACATCGAGTATAGATTTAAGTGTCAGGAAGTCGTTTCTGAAAGTATTTGTATGGAGTGTAGCCATGTATAGAAGTGAAACATGGACGGTAAATAGTTTAGACAAGAAGAGAATAGAAGCTTTCGAAATGTGGTGCTACAGAAGAATGCTGAAGATTAGACGGGTAGATCACGTAATTAATGAGGAGGTATTGAACAGAATTTGTGGCACGACTTGACAAGAAGAAGGGACCGGTTGGTAGGACATGTTCTGAGACATCAAGGGATCACCAATTTAGCATTGGAGGGCAGCGTGGAGGGTAAAATTCGTAGAGGGAGACCAAGAGATGAATACACTAAGCAGATTCAGAAGGATGTAGGCCGCAATAAGTACTGGGAGATGAAGAAGCTTGCACAGGACAGAGTAGCATGGAGAGCTGCATCAAACCAGTCTCAGGACTGAAGACAACAACAACAACAACAAACTTTTCACTCGAGGGAAGACTTGAACCAAGGACCTCTCGTTCCGCAGCTGCTCATGCTAACCACGGGACCATGGCGCTCCTGAGCTCATACTATCCCTGATGTTGCCTATCTTGCGCATGGACTACACAGTTTGTATATTTTGCTTATTTTTTTCATAGTTTCACACAACTTCTTCCTGTTTTCTCGACTGATCTGTGTTCAGTTTTTCAAGGCCTATCCACTGTGCCAACTTACAACTAAATCTGAGGCGGGTGCGATGGGGAGGTTCCCGTGTAAGAACAGCGTTCTGCGGCCAGTGGTTAGCTGTATGCTCTAGCGCTGACAGCTATTTCCATTTTGGTTAGGATATACTGAAACACAGAAACCCTAGTCTTCCTCCAGCGTAGTTTATTATCATGCACATGTCTAAAATCCAACGTGGAATTATGACATTACGATGATGAGAGTAATCAATTAAAACACATGGATACAATATGTATTGCTAATACAAAAGATTTGTACACAGAAATTTGCAAAAGGAAAGACTAAAGAATTTGCTATAATCCTTCATGGTTCAATTTGCATGACATTAAAATTCGCCCTGATTGCATCTGAAATTTTGTTATCCATTAGAATTATTTTAATGGAAAAAATGGCCTCAAGTGGCCAATTAAATATTTCAAGAAAGATGGAGTTTCTGACAAAAGTGAAATTTACGGCTCAGTTTGGCGAGTGGGCACGGATAGCCACGTACTTCTGATTAGCTACCCTAACAAGACGTTTCCGCCATCTTTTTGTTAAGTACAGCGTCCCGTTAACCGTTGGGCACGTCAACAGATAATGAATGACACAGTTACTAATAAGAACACAGGCAACATGTACATGGAAGCACACTGAGACATCGTGTAGAAACATGCTGCAGGTGAGATACAGCCCTCTTCCAGAACACACAAGCAAACAGCACACATGATAAAGAATCAGTGCTCCATTAACATGGACATTCTGAGGAAACTTGCGGGTTGCTATGTATATGCTATTTATACAACTAAAGCTTGTTATATAACCAGGTGAAACACGACACTGAAATGCAATATACATTAGTAAAAATAACAGTAAGAAACTTAAAACATCGTAACACATAGGAACATATTTGCGTGCAGGGATTAACACACACAAAGAATTTTAAATTTTGAACTGTTTCCAGCATTCCTATTTTAAGCAAGAAAGAAAAAAAAGGGCGCAACGTCTCTCAGCGGTTGACATTATATATAAAGTCACACAGATTACAAATGACAATCCACTGCGAACTTCTGATCTCACAAACGTATATATGTAACACAATTAATTGCTTCATAGAGTTTAATTTTCCATCTTGTTTTCCGGAATAATGCCATTATTCAATAGTGCATAAAACGTCAAGTACATATATCGATATAAACTTGCGACTAATCTGTTGTAATGCAGTACTGGCCACGTTTGAGATCATCACGTTAGATCCTTGTTTCGAACACAAGAACATGAGTTACTATCGATCTGCCGTAGTAGTTCAAGTTTCCATTGCTTTGCCGCAAGCCTTAGCACCGAAACCAATCACATCAAATAGAGGAAACAATCAAAGCCAGAATAGCGTAAAACATTTCAGAATTCGTTGGATGAAATTTTAGAAAATGGAACACATCATGAAAGCTTGACTAGTAATTTTCCAAAAACCTAACGGTTCCGTGTACTCCACCTTCGCTGCGGTAATCTTGCCTCAAAAGTACTTTTTTTACGCTATCGACCATATACAAGTTTAAATGCTTTAGGGCTAACCTAGGTATTTAGCTGGATTAGCCAGGAGCGTTAAAGATTTTTTCGACTTCGTAACGTTGCACAAGATTTGAGTAGACGCCATGTAATAAACAAATTACTAAATTCGTTGGTCATGAAATGATGTGCTCGGATGCTCCATCATCTACATGAATTCACTACACACACACACATACACACACACACACACACACGCGCACGCACGCACGCACAGGGCAGCCAAGTTTAGTGCGTACCCCAGTTGACACCGCACAAATCACTTCATTTATGATGTGAAGCTTAACAAGTCGTCTTGTCCACCTCTCAAATTTTTCCAGCAGTTAATAAGAGCTTTCTCCTCGACACCTGCCTTCAAACAGCCTGGTGGCTGTTGATGTGGCGACGTCTACATACTAATCCATTACCCCGAACTGGAAGAACTTCATTCCGCTGGTTTCCAGAACGTAGACTGAGACGGCACGTGCTTGCTACGTAGGTACGTGATGCGTTCTCTTTTAAAGTGTGTGCCGACAGTGCTTGGAAAACACACACACACACACACACACACACACACACACACACACACACACACCTCCGTGCATTTATTTATTCATTTTTAATTACGTCAAAGCACTACCTGAGAACTTTGCTAACAAAGGGAGGACGGCAACCGTGGCCCACGCATATGGATGAAATTTGGTGCAATGTTCGTCACTTAGACGGGGAAAAAACACTTCTTTCAGATTTTAGCTCGACACTTCGTAGTTTTAAAGAAAATCATCACCGAAGTTTGCTCTGGCGCCCCAGCTCCTAACGACTATAACGAATTACTGAGGCAGTCCGGTGCGATATTTGTAGCTTCTTTCAACATCTCCTGACAGAAGTCCACGTTGCGCTGTTGGATGTTCTTCTGTGCATGTAGAGTGCACATAATTTTGTCCGTATAGATAGTCCACATTTCGTCTATTGTATATTGAGCATATCTAATTCCTTAGAGGAAGTTTTCTTCTTCCTTTAGCAAGGTAGTTTGAACCGCTAAGACAAGTAAGTCTTCAGTAGAGTAGAATTTGATGCTACGCGTCAGGGCAGTCACCAGTTTATTAAGTGAAAAGTATGAAACCAGCATGGAGCCTTGTGCTGCGCCTAATGCCAACGTTGAAAGAGCAATGTGTCAGAACATTCTTCATGAAACAAGTCAGTTTTTTCCTTGATGTACATGTTCTCAAAAATAACCACGAGACCATCCAGACACTGTAACTTCTGTATTTAACAAGTAGGAGGGCTGGATATAGATCGTTGCTTTCAAAATTTATAATACTTTTGTGTATATATTGTATTCAACTGTTGTTCTGTCTCATAACGAAGTAAAATTGTTATAATTTTGGTAGAAACATTGAATTTCCTCGTTGCACGAAACGAAGGAAGAAAAGAAGTAAGGAAATCAGATGATCTGATCGATCAGCAATACGAAATTCCAGCTGACCTACTTCCAAGCTATTATAATTAGAATAAGTACGCACTTGTGGAGCTAAATATATGACACGATAACATGCGGTAACATGCGAATAGTGTATGATCTTTTTAAGCTGAGAAAGTAGTTGTAGTAGACACCGTTCTTCTAAGTGAAACTCTCAAAACCCACGTGAACAACAATGCCTTTGAAACTTTCTGGCAAGTTTGGCTAGGTCTCCCTCTCACCTACTTCTAAAAGCGAACAGTTCTCCTGTATAATTTCATGGACTTGCACTGTTGAGAGAAAGAATATTGCGGAGGAGCAGCCTTTGAATATTTGACAATTTACGCTTAGTGTAGTGTTTTTATGGTTAACACTGCACTTAGCTACCTATTATAGCGTAAGCACTATCTGAGGATGGTTGCTAGTCAACCGTAAACAATCATCATCTAGTTGTTACAACATTATATTGAGATCAAGACCAATAAAATGTATAACTTATAACTCAATTACCCAGCCAGTTACAGCGTGGACTCCGGCGCAGCTTTCACATTAACAAACATTGTCAAAGATGAATGAAGTGATAAGTGTCAGATAAAAATCCTGTGACGGATCGGTGATCCCTAGTCTGACACTTCACAACTGAACCACGAGCTATTGCTATTATTATTATTATTATTATTATTATTACTCCGGTCCTCTAACATCATCATACGGCTACTTAAGCGATTAACTAACACATGCGGGAGGGAGTAGCTTTATTCCGAGGGGAAATTTGGAGTGTGAATGTAGAGCATCCTGGTCACAAAGCCATTTTGCAACGTCCTCTCGCTGTAACTCACGAGTTGGTATTCATTAAATGAAGCTTTATAAAGCTTTTAGCGATTTAGGAAATCACAGAAGACCTATATCTGGATTGTGGGACAGGAATTTGAACCGCCATGCTCCCAAGCACTAATATGAGTGCGCCACCTCCGTACTGCTATTCAGAGCACCAGCGTCGGCAAAATAGTCGTGTGGAACCCAACACAGCAAATGGACCATAACCGAGTAAGACATACTTACTTACCGTCGCCAAGAAACAATACGGCTCCGAAATTAGTCTGTTCCAGTAAAACTGAACACTTACTGCGTGTAAGTCCCATTCTGTTGGGTCTAAGGGCAAGACAAAACAGCAACAGAAGTGCCATTAATTTTCCGCGTATGACTGTTCATAAAATAATATTTGGTCCAAAAAAATTATATGACAGTGCGTTAAATATAGGAATGATAGAAGTGTCACATTAATATCAGAAATTGCATTTCTTAGATCGGTGAAAGCATCCAGTAAACACACACACACACACACACACACACACACACACACACACACACACAGAGAGAGAGAGAGAGAGAGAGAGAGAGAGAGAGAGAGGGGGGATGGAGAGGAGAGAGGGGGGAGGGAGAGAGAGGGGGGAAGAGCGAGAGAGAGAGGTGACAAATATAATTGCGAAAGTGTTACCAGTGCAGGATTTTGTGCACGAACTGACCTCTCGATTATGTCCCATAAAAGTTCGATGGGTTGCCAAATCATTCGCTCGAACTGTCAAGAACATTCTTCAAACCAACCCCAAACAATTGTGGCTCGGTGACATGGTCCATTGTCATCCATCCATAAAAATTCCATCGTTGTATGGGAACATGAAGTGCAAGAATGGTTGCAAACGGTTTCGAAGTAGGCGAATTCAACCATTTCCAGTCAATGATAGGTTCAGTTGGACCACAGGAGCCAGTCTATTCCATGTAAACACAGCCCACACCATTATGGGGCCACTACTGACTTGCGTAGTGCCTTGTTGAACTTTGGTTCATGGCTTCGTGGAGCCTGTGCCACACACTATTCCTACCATCAGCTATTACCAACAGAAATCGGGACTCATCCGACCACGTCACTGGTTTCCAGCCGCCGAGGGTCCAGCCGATATAGCCACGAGCCCAGGAGAGGTGCTGCAGGCGATGTCGTGCTGTTAGAAAAGGCAGTCGCATCGGTCGTCTGCTGCCACAGCCTTAATGCCAAATTTGGCTGCACTGTCCTAACGAATACGTTCGCCGTACGTCCCACATTCACTTCCGTGGTTATGTCACGCTGTGTTGCTTGTCTGTTACCACTGACGACTCTTAAGCAAATGCGCTGCTCTCCGTCGTTGAGAGAATCCGATCGGCCACTGCGTTGTCCGTGGTGAGAGGTAATCCCTGAAATTTGGTATTCTCGGGACACTCTTGACACTGTAGATCTCGAAATATTGAATTCCCTAATGATTTCCGAAATGGAATGTCCAATGCGTCTAGCTCCACCTACCTTTCCGCGTTCAAAGTCTGTTAATTCCAGTCATGCGGCCATAATCATGTCGGAAACCTTTTCACATGAATCACCTGAGTAGAAATGACAGTTCCGCCCATGCACTGCCCTTTCATGCCTTGTGTACACTATACTATCGCCATCTGTTTATTTGCATAACGCTATTCCATGACTTTCGTCACCTCATTGTAGGATCAAGATGGTAATTAGTCCAACATCTATGAACTCATCTATAAATCCATACAATCTACACAGTAAAAGACAAAATTATAGGTATGAGAAGTAAATGGAATGAGTAACTTTAAGTTAAAAACTAGGCGATCAGATAATTCGACGCAGATTACGAAAGCAATGCGACGTTACATTCATATCTATTAGTGAGTTCACAAACATGGTTATGCTGCTGCTGATCATCATCATCATCATGTTATAATGATTATGCTGGTGAGCTTTTTAACGACAGTGGGTAGGTGTACTCAAACGCTTCATACCAGCTAACAGGAAAAATTATGTAAGACTAGCATGACGAAAAGATAACTATTATCGTGGAACTTGTCTTATCTGAGTATGGCACTTGCTGCTGGGGTAATGAAGCAATAGAAGCATTGTTTTCCAACAGATAATTGTTGTGAACCCCATTCAATTTCCAAACCGGTTGCTTGAAATACACATGTGTGCAGATGTTTTAGTTTTGTGTCCGTCCTTCGAATACGTTGAATATAACGTACACACATCAAAAGAAGTTTTGCATCACCCCGGTTCCCTGAACTTCTGCAGATAGATGTTGACTGTGGATATTGTATCACAGGCACAGTCCCTCTGACTGTTCAGAGATGTCACTAAACCCACCAAAAGTGCAAACAACCATGCATGAGCACCTATTAGACGGTGAAGGGGGGGGGGGGAGGGGGGCTGTCCGACAGCCGATCAGTTCCAGTCATTCCACCAGGAAGGCGGATGATGATGCTTTGGGTTGAGGGGGGCCCTCGACATCATGGTCATCAGCGCCATAACGAAAAGTCAACATGAAATCTCATGGGTGGGGACGAAGGCTATCCCCACGTGCGAGCAGTTTATAATTTACAAAAGTCTGCCGCCCTCCCCCACCACTTTAGGGATGAGGCCTGACAGTTCACAAAATTTCACCACTCCGTTAACACTGGTATCGGTATCTGCGAGGATGGGGGTTAGATCTCCAGCGAGACCAAGGGCTGCCCTAATATCAGTATACAGGCCACACGTAGCCAAATATGCTGAACTGAAAGCAGCACGCCACAAACATCACAGAAAGGTGGATCCTCCCCCCGGAGGAGGAAGCCACGTGTGAAAGGGCTATGAAAGATGCGAAGTCTGGTAAGCAAAACCTTCTTCCAGCGGCGAGGCTGACACGAAATCCGCCTAGCCTTTGTGGTCGATTTGAGCGACTGCAGTTTGTTGTCTGACACCTGTAACCATTCAGTCTCCCACTGACGCATGATGTATCTGTCATAAAATGAGATAATGGCGTGCAACTCGATGGGACATGGATGGACAGCACCATCCCAATATGTTTCCTTGGCAGCTTTGTCAGCCATGTCGTTCCCCTGTATCCCAACGTGGCCAGGTACGCAGCAAAAGATCACTTGCCACGGCGTTGGAACCGCTGTAAGGAGTCATGGATGAGCTGAATCAGCGGCTCTACCGGATACATTTGATGAAGTGCTTGCAGTGCACAAAGAGAGTCTGAACAGACAAGAAAACTCGTACGGTGATGTCTGTGAACCCTCTCCAGTGCCATCAGAATGCCATATAACTCCGCATCATAATTTGTAAATTATTCTGGAAGACGCACTTTAAAAACCCTATCAGGGAAAACCACAGAACAACCGAGAACATTCTCCTGCTGGGATCCGCCTGTATAAATAACGGTAAAACTATGCTACATACTTAAAATAGATGAAAACCAAACTGTAAAAACCAGATCTGGATTACAACTTTTCGTGTACTGTGTCAAGCTTAAAATCACTTTGGGCCTCCGAAGACACCAAGGCGGCAGTGCGTTCCATCCCTGGGTGTGTATTTTCATGCCAGAGAGATCCAGATTCTTGAGACTTATACTAAATGGCTGGGTCGCATGGGGCCGATTCCTGAACAGTCATTCGAAGGTGAGTTGGATCACTGAACTAAATGCCAAAGACTAAGGTGACACTGCGATTTTCGGCGCCTGTCGAGCCAAAAGGATACGTCGCCGAATCCGGAGTGGTGGCTCACCAGCCTCTGCACACAGACTCTGAATGGGGCTGATCCGAAAGGCTCCAGTCGATATCCGAAAGCCCTCATGGTGGACAGCATCTAACATTCGGAGGTAGGAAGGACGGACCAATCCGTAGACCACGCTGCCATAGTTAAGCGTGATCAAACAAATGCCCTATAAAACTGCAGGAGTTGGGACCTGTCAGCTCCCCATGTTTTTCCGCCAAGGCATTTCAAAATGTAGTTCCCATTCACGAAGCTGGCGAAGGATGTTGTACCTCCAAGTATGGCTTTTCGAGGTCAAAAAACACAGAAACTAAATGGTTTCGGCGTAAGAAGGACTCCTGTATCGCCGTTTCCAGTAGAATTAAGTTGTCAAGAGTGGAACAGTAGCGCCTGAAACCGCACTGGGAGCGGCACAGGTGACCTCGGGACTCGAGCAGCCAGACAAGGAGGCAGCTGACCATGCTTTCAAGAGTCCTACCTGTACAACTGGAAAGGGTGACACTCCGATAACTGTTAGGGGCGCTACGGTCCTAGCCTGGTTTCCAGAATGGAATTAATATTGCCTCCTTCCAAGTCGTGGTGTACTGTCCATTAAACCAGATCTGATTGAAACAAGAGAGGAGCTGACCTTTCGCTTCAGGGCACAGATGACGAGGCATGATATAATGGATGTCATCAGGTCCTGGAGCAGTGTCTCTGGCTGCAGATAAAGCTGATTCCAGTTCCCACATGGAGAATGGAAGGTTGTAGACTACCCTTGCCTGAAATCTGTCTTACTGATTCCCAAACGTGCACAGCGGAAGTGGACCGATTAATGGAAGTCGTGAATTACCTCCAGGAAGCCCTCTTCCGCTCTTTGCATGTGCTCTCGCAGACCTGAAGGCATGAAGAGTGTCTTTAGTTGGACACTGTTTAAAATTCCGCAGAGCTGTCCGCCTGGCCCCGATTGCCAATCGACAGTCGTCATTCCACCAAGGTACAGGCCGTCGTCTGAGGTGGTTACTTGACCTGGGGATGGACTCTGTGGCAGCCCTTTGGATCTCATGAGTGATATGGGCCACTGCTTCCTGTGCACAATCCTTTCGTTCAAAAGTAGCCGAGCCCACAGCACATTGTGGGCACTGAAGTCCCCCACAAAGAGGAATGGGAGTGGGAGTGCCTGAAAGAGGTCTACCAGTGCGTCCGCATCCAAAGCGCCAATTGGGGGGGGGGGGGGCGGCAGGTACAGAGAACACACTGTGATAGTAAAGGGTGCGAGAACTATCACAGCAATTTCTTGCATGATCGTGGTAAGAGGAAAAGGAGAGGAGTGGCATCTGTCATCAAAGTAAATAGCCGCTCCACTTTAGCCCTGTCTCCAGTAGCATCGTCCTTCCTGTATATGTGGTAGCCCTGTAATGCAGGTGTGTCTGTGACTTTAAGACAAGCAGATGCAGAAAGGTTTATCCTGGACCAGCAGCTGCAATTCTTCCAAATGTGAGCGATATCTATTCAAATTCCACTGCAACACAGAAGTCCCTATGGAAGCCATTGCTTAGCGATGGTGATTCTTTTCTTTCTCCCACGGAGGCGGTGATTTACCAGAGAGGTCAGGGAGTGCGTTAGCTGGTTCTGTGCTCTCTGGTTCCTCCGATTGGAAGTCCATATCCACAAGAGCATAGTCGCCATCAGAAAGTGAGAGAGCTCGTCGATCCGAAGGTTTACCTACCGTTTTCTTGGACTTAGAACTACTTTTCGAAGGACGTTTTTCTTTACTGACAGGAGGAGGCGGCTGCCTGGGTTGCGGGGATGGCTTAGTTGGCTTCAGATGTTGGGGAGTGGTATGTGGCTTAGTTGGTAAGCTTACTTCTGACGACTTCCGAACGACATCAGTAGCAAGTGGAGCGTTTCCCCATAGGTATATCGACAAGTGCATGTGATCGTACTGAAATCTGTGGTCTGTTTGTGTGGAGGCATCACACTTAACGATTGTTGTCTTAAGGGCTGATGCAAAAGAAGCAGTTGCTTGGCTTTGTAAGCTTTTTTAGCTTCACCATAGGGTAGGTGTCTCTTTACTTTCAACTCTTGAATTTTCTTTTCCTCGTTGTAAACCCCACACTTTCTGCTCCACACTGGGTGATCCCCAGAGCAGTTTACACATTTCGGAGGAATTGTACAAGAAGTCCCTGACTCGTGAGCGGAGCCTCCACAGTTGCCACAGGTAGTCTTCCCGTTACATCCCATAGTGGTATGGCCAAATCTTTGACATTTATATCAACGCATGGGGTTAGGAACAAACGGGCAAACCTTAAGGAGGATACAGCCTGCAATGACATGTTCCAGTAATAAACGTTGCCGATTTTTCCAATTTGCTATTGACTCTCCTCATATAATTCTGCACCTCCGTAACGCCCACATTCTTCCACTCTTCACGTAACTCCGCGGGGTCAATCTCCATTATGTTGGAGCAGATAACCACGCTCGTGTTAAGTTAAGTGTGTTATGCAATTCAGCCTCGACTGGGTAGTCACCTAAGGCTTTACATCCCAGAAGCTTAGATATTTGGTTGGAATTAGCAGTTTCAACTAAAAGCGTTCCATTACGAAGTCGTTTGATACTTTCCAGAGACCCAGCAATACCTTCCAATGCCTTGGGAATATACACTCATGATCATAAATTAAGGATAATTGCAGAATGTGGTGCCACACAACGTGGCACTACAAAAAACTGGCGCTAATAGCATAGGAACATAGGGAACACACACGACACAGATCTGTAAGTCCATGGTATTGGTGATAAGTTGAGAAAACCGTCCAGAAACACATGTGCTACAAAACGCCACTGTTTCCTGCGCTGCGCATGTACCCCGACATCAATATGGGATACGGTCACCATGCACATGTACACAGGCCGCACAACGGGTTGGCATACTCTGGATCAGGCGGTCGAGCAGCTGGGGTCTAGCATCCCATTCTTGCACCAGTGCCTGTCAGAGCTCCTGAAGCGTCCTAGGGGTTTGAAGACATGCAGTGATACGTCGACCGAGAGCATCTCAGACGTGCTCGATGGGGTTTAGATCTGGAGAACAGGCAGGCCACTCCATTCGCCTGATATCTTTTGTTTCAAGGCACTCCTCCACGATAGCAGCTCGGAGGGGCCGCGCGCTATCATCCACCGGGAGGAAGGTGGGACCCATTGCACCTCTGAAAAGGCGGACATTCTGGTACAAAATGACATCACGATACACCTGACCTCTTGCAGTTCCTCTGTCAAAGACATGCAGTGGTGTACGTGCACCAATCATACTAATCCAATACCACCTCACACCATCAAACCACGACCTCCATACAGTTCCCTTTCAAGGACATTAAGGGGTTGGTATCTGGTTCCTGGTTCACGCCACATGAAAACCCGGCGAGAATCACTGTTCAGACTATACCTGGACTCGTCCGTGAACATAACCTGGGACCACTGTTCCAAAGACCATGGACTGTGTTCTTAACACCAGGCTTTACAGGGGCTCTCCCGTGAGCAGGGGTTAGTGGAATGCACCTTGCAGGTCTCCGGGCGAATAAACCATGTCTGTTCAGTCGTCTGTAGACTGTGTGTTTGGAGACAACTGTTCCAGTGGCTGCGGTAAGGTCCCGAGCAAGGCTACCTGCAGCACTCCGTGGCCGCTTGCGGGCACTGATGGTGCGATATCGGTCTTCTTGTGGTGTTGTACACTGTGGACGTCCCGTACTGTAGCGCCTGCACACGTTTCCTGTCTCTTGGATCGTTGCCATAATCGTGAGATCACGCTTTGTGTCACACGGAGGGCCCGTGCTACGACCTGCTGAGTTTGACCAGCCTCCAGTAGCCCTAGTATTCTACCCCGCATAACGTCATCAATATGTGTTCTTTAGGGCCGTTTTCAACACACAGTCACCATTAGGACATCTGAAAACGTCTGCACACTTACTCGCTGTACCGTACTCTGAAATACCGCAACACACCTCTGCGCATGTAGACTGCTGCCAGCGCCACCGTGCGACGACCGCAGGTCAAATGCACCGCACTGTCATCCCCCGAGGTGATTTAAACCCGCAAACCGCCCACCAGAGCGTTGTTTCACCATGTATCAGCATTATCCTTAATTTATGAGCATGAGTGTAAAAAGGGGATATCTTCTCAAAGCTTCCCCCGTTTCGCTTGGCTACAATGAAAGTATTATGCCACACTAATGCCCTGTTGTTATCACTCTGGGGCTTCTTTTCGGGAGGATTGACCAACCCAGTTCTCTTTGTGGAATGGGTGTGGGTGCTGCCTGACAGTACATCCATCCCGTCAGTAGTAGTAGTTTCATGAGACAGGTCCATAGGGATCCCACGAGACGCTAGGGAAACAACTGTTGACCCAGACAGAGCCCCACATGCCTGAACAAGCCTGATACAACTGGGGGGGGGGGGGGGAGGGGGGGGGGCAGCAGGTGCCCCAGAGGTTGCCCGCTAAAGACTGTTTCACCTCAATAGCCATTCATCCCCTCAGCACGTAGCACACCTTGAGGTTGAGGTTTTTTTTTTCCGAGGTGTGTACCTTCCTCGCGGTCCAGGCGGTGAAGCCAAGATCCCCGTTCTCCGAAACACACAACATTCCACCGCTGCGCCGCACGGTGGTCGCTGAAGTATGACTAAAGCTTGCGGTGACAGAGGACTGGTGGCACTTACCAGGCCCAGCTCAGGAACCCTGCGGTCGCCAAGCTCATACTCAGCAAACGCATGCTGAGCCCCTGAGGGGACCAGGAAAGAGGTAGTACACGGGTCGTGTTGTCTGTAGTTCAACCATGCCTACACGGTCAATACCGCGGTTCGATCGCGTCTGCATTGTTACTTTGTCCCAGGAAGGGCTCTCAACAAGGGAAGTGTCCAGGTGTCTCGGAGTGAACCAAAGCGATATTGTTCGGACATGAAGGAGATACAGAGAGACAGGAACTGTCGATGACATGCTTCGCTCAGGCCGCCCAAGAGTTACTACTGCAGTGGATGACCGCTACTTACGGCTTATGGCTCGGAGGAACCCTGTCAGCAACGCCACCATGGCGAATAATGCTTTTCGTGCAGCCACAGGACGTCGTGTTACGACTCAAACTGTGCGTAGTAGGCTGCATGATGCGCAACTTCACTCCTGACGTCCATCTTTGCAACCACGACACCATGCAGCACAATACAGATGGGCCCAACAACATGCCGAATGAACCGCTCAGGATTGGCATCACGTTCTCTTCACCGATGAGTGTCGCATATGCCTTCAACCAGACAATCATCGGAGACGCGTTTGGAGGCAACCCTGTCAACCTGGACGCCTTAGACACTCTGTCCAGCGAGTGCAGCAAGGTGAAGGTTTCCTGATGTTTTGGGGTGGCAGTATGTGGAGCCAACGTACGCTGCTGGTGGTCATGGTAAGCGACGTAACGGCTGTACGATACGTGACTGCCATCCTCTGACCGTTAGTGCAACCATATTGGCGAGGCATTCGTCTTGATGGACGACAATTCGCACCCCCATCGTGCACATCTTGTGAATGACTTCCTTCAGGATAACGACATCGCTAGAATAGAGTAGCCAGCATGTTCTCCAGACATGAACACTATCGAACATGTCTGGGATAGATGGAAAAGGGCTGTTTATGGACGACGTGAGCCATCAACCACTATGAGGGATCTACGCCGAATCGCCGTTGAGGAGTGGGACAATCGGGACCAACAGTGCCTTGATGAACATGTGGATGGTATGCCACGACGAATACAGACATTCATCAACGCAAGAGGACGTGCTATTGGGTATTAGAGGTACCGGTGTGTACAGCAATCTGGACCACCACGTCTGAAGGTCTCGCTGTAGGGTGGTACAACATGCAACGTGTGGTTTTCATGAGCAGTAGAAAGGGCGGAAATGATGATTATGTTGATCTCTTATTCCAATTTTCTGTACAGGTTCCGGAACACAGGCGATGCAAAACTTTTTTTGATTTGTGTATATGGTAGGTTTTTGACTTCATTGAATGGTGTGCCTGAGGAAGTCAGAATGCGAACTGAGAAGGTTACAATGGTACAGTGCCATTAGGTAATATAAGAAACAATACTTTCCAAGGAGTTACTGCATTATTGCGTCTCGTTGATAGTACGCTGCTTCAAAGCTGATGGCTTGCTTTTTATCTCTACACGTTCAGGCTGTGAAACGAAATGCTGTGCAACTCGGCAAATATCACCTAACCAATAACGTTGTGCACGTCTGCCGGAAGCACGCAGTGCCACTCACAACAGCTGCTACGATGCCTTTCGCTGTCTAGTTCGATAATATCCTGGCACGCTTTCTGGCTCATTTACAGTCAGTGCCAAGTACGAAAACTTCTCCCAGAGCACAGGTCATGTTTTAGTTAGCTGAATGCATTCTACGGTCTACAACGATAATTATAAATGATAATAATTGTCTGGATCATCAAAAGTGCACATGAAACATGTTCAAATAAACTCTGTCTCAATACAGTGCTCAGATGCACCATACAGAGATACTCCTAAACACACTAACGAAATTCAGTGACTGTTCTGAGGACATAACGCTATTACGTAGTTGTTCAAAAAAATGTGTGTGAAATCTTATGGGACTTAACTACTAAGGTCATCAGTCCCTAAGCTTACACACTACTTAACCTAAATTATCGTAAGGACAAACACACACACCCATGCCCGAGGGAGTACTCGAACCTTCGCCGGGACCATCCGCACAGTCCACGACTGCAGCGCCTAAGACCGCTCGGCTAATCCCGCGCGGCGCGTAGCTGTTAACCGGCCCAGCCGACTACGTTGATTTGCATTGTGTGTCCAGCCACACAGCTGCAAGGGGGACGAAGTGCGAATGCTTATTCTAACAAGTTTCATCTAGAGGTGAATGTACTTAGATTTCCGTATCTCATATGACAAAAGCAAGTACCAATTCACATCTTATGCCACCCTGAAGCTCATTACTAATTTTTGCATCGTTCTTAACGTTAGGTGGAGTCTCGTCCGAAAAGTGGCAGGGATTAAATGGAATACATACTTTCTATCGCAACAGCCGATACATGGAACACAGTATTTGGCACTCTGTCAATGGAATGTTCTCCAGTTAATCACTCTAACCACACGAAGGTTATGTTTCGTATTTGCTTTGCTATCATTCCATTTGAAAAACACGAAAATTTTGCACAGCAAATTCACACAGCACAGAAGCAAGTAATAGTCGGTATGACGAGTCCCCTCCTCCTCTCTCTCTCTCTCTCTCTCTCTCTTCTATCATAACTATATTAATAGGAAGGTGTGGTCGTAGTGCTTTATTTCATAGTGAAGGAGTGGTGTATGAAACTTGCAGTTCCTTGGTGCCCTCCATGACGAGTCTGTCCGTTGTGGCTTTTTACCCTCTGCTGCTGTCGACGAAAGCGTTCTTGCTGATTGCTACCGTGTGGCTCTGAGGCACAGTGAGACACTAACAGCGCAAAGGGAACCACACAAATCAGATGTTACGTCAAAACTGGGAATGGCGACATCCTCAATGGGTCAATGAAAATAATGTTGTCATAAAAACGGAAACGCTCAGGACGAAAACCGGTCTGGAACGTGCCACCCGAAGACTCTTCGGGCCTATCTACACCTGTAATTCACACTTCTTGACAGAATAACACGCTACTTAGCATTTCTCTTGGTACAAAGGGAAGGTAAAAAACAGATGCTGGCATACCTCGTAACGGGAGTAACTTGTTTCAGTATTAAAATGGCAGGAACAAGTAGCCACCCAATAACTGGATGTTTAAAGTTCTGTTTGCCAAGGAGAGGATTATGGCTCTTCTCTACACTTAAGAGAGAAGTGTTAAAACGTGCAGATATCCACCCGCAAGAATCGCTACAAAGTAGAGGGTCGGAATGATGACTGTAGAGGCGCTACTCATCCAAGATGGACACTAGGCTGTTGTGGCTTACACTCCAGCTGTGTACAAGCAAATCAGTCAATATTATGAAACTTCCTACTACGCAAAATTTCCTGAACAATCTATCTAGAATACTACTTTCCCCTACGTCACTTTGTCTCATTTCCACGCTTGGACCCGTGTGAAAGGTTGGGGAGTTTCTTTGGAAGAAAAACTGATGCACACCCGGGATGATTAAAGTTTGCAGTTGCCAGATCACACTTTGAGAATACGTTACGCGTGCTTAGGCCAATGAGATTCATTATGTGTATTTAAAATTAATATGAAGAAGAAAAAATGCGCCCATATAGGATAACTTTTCTGGAATCCTGTGTATGGTAAATGCACTGATAGGAGTACATCCACCCAAAACTTCCGGGGCTCAGTCGCTGATCTGTGCGGCCTGCCCTTCTGGAATAAATTACTCCGTTCTCTATCCAATGTGCTTTTGACAAACATCAAATCCATGTTTCAAGTCTTCTGTGGTCGTAAAATCTAGAAGCGAATAATGCCTCTGACCTCTCCCTTTACCTACGCAACCCCGGTACCAAATGTAGAGAATCTTCGTGCTCGTATTGTGGACGGCTGTGATACTACAATACGCCATTCTCCAGGGCTGTATCAGCCCATCAGGGATTCCATGCGACGGAGGGTGGATGCATGTACCCTCGCTAACGGAGGACATTTTGAACATTTCCTGTAACAAAGTGAAGTCACGCTGGTACGTTCTGTTGCTGTGTGTTTCCATTCCATGATTAATGTGAAGGAAGTAATAAAATGAGCTCTAACATGGAAAGGAAGCGTTTCCGGACACATGTCCACATAACATATTTCCTTTCTTTATGTGTGAGGAATGTTTCCCGAAAGTTTGGCCGTACCTTTTTGTAACACCCTGTATATCGTGTGGATCAGTCCTTGGGCAGTGTAATAGTACGTATACACTTTCATGGCGGGTACGAAATGAAAGTAAGCGAGCGGCATCGGAACTACTTCCTTCGAAAAGCTCAGAAATACTACGGTGGCCCTAAAAATAGCGATTCAGTTACGTTACGATCCTGTGCATCATTCATCTCGTTATCAGTAAACGAGCTGCGTACGTACTTTAGTTCGGAAAATACAACGGTTGACAGACAGCGGCTGTATCACGACACAGAATTCTGCAACTCACTTCCGTATACTATGAGACATGACGACTAACGCTGGGACGTTGATTTGAAGCATAAACTGTAATATCTTGAGCATCGATAATTCAGCATCAAGGCTCCTGAGTCCTGAAACACTTTGAAATGTCGGTTACCAGCTCAGCACGTCTCGATTTTCATTCTGTGAATACGAAACAGGGGTAATGCCTCCTAATTCTAGATCTCCTACCAGATCCCCTTTTCGCCTCAATATATTCCGCAAAGAAACAGTAATTACACTGTATGCCAGAATGCAGGGCAAAATTGTGTAAACCGTCGCCGAAAGTCACAGACAGTAATTTAAAAGCGAAACTAAACGAATGCAACATACCTGAGCACATCAGTGCAAAATATTGCATCATCTGTGGACTCTACAATATCAAAACGACGAAGGAGACAACGTCCCACACGAAGTCGCGCCTGCTGACTATAATTAATTTTTCAAGTTAAAATTTTGAATTGACTCTAGTAAGAGAAAGGTTCTTAGAGGTTCCTTAAGCGATGAAGTGCTGATAACCCAATGCCTCAAGAACATTTCCAAAACCTTACACATTCAGACAAGATTTGAACACAAACCCTTACCGTTTGGCTGATTTCTAGAGATGTGACGAACACATACAAAGATCACATCGAGAACTCAGAGCATCTCAGATGTATGTATTTTAGAATCCCAACACTAGACAAAAACTGAGAAAAGACGTAAACCCAATTTTAAAAATCAAAGGTATACAGATAAATTATGGCAGAACTTAAGAGCAGTTAGTCGTTCGGAAGTCTGAGTTCCTCCCACGTATGTTCTATCGGGGAACCAGATCTTGGGATCTTGCTGGCCATATGAGTTCCTCAACATCACGACTGTTTCATAGAGACACGTGCCATGGGTAGATGAGCATTGTCCAGTTGAAAAAGGGTACCACGACACTGTCACATTAAAGATGCACTCATTAAAGATGCACTCAGAGTTGCATCAATCAATACCAATCGTGATCTGAAGTCATACTCCGTGACTCCCCAAACCATGGCGGTCTCTCCCAAGCACTGGAAGAATGGAATCTCTCCTCAAGTCGCCGCCATACTCGCCGACGATTGTCATCCGAGGTACCGGTAGTGTAGAACCGCGATTGATCCCTGAATACAATGCGTCACCATTCACCATCAGTCCATGCTTCCCGGTCATGGCACCTCTCCAAACACAGAAATTTGTGTTGTGGTATTACCGGAAACCTACGCGTAAGACAGTAATTACCTATTCCAGCTGCTGCTAGTCGCCGCCCAATGATGCGGTATGAGACAGAATACTGCAGGGAATCTATCAATCATTAGCGAATGACAGGCCTACATTTGAAAGCGTTACGGTGTGACTGGTGCACAATACGACTATCTTCCCTTGTGGTGGACAGACGTGACCGACAGGTAACTTCAACGACGAGCATACCTGCCCTTATATTCCCATGCAGTCCAACATCGGGCCATTGTCATATCCGAATACCCAACAAACAATCCGGATACTGCACGATTCGACCAATTGGCCAAATGGAGACTTTACATCGAGGACATCTTAAAACTCTGTCAGGTGCTAATACTGCTGTTTCAAGCGAGTGCCGGCATCGCTGAGTCCTTCACAGTGACCTCACGCAACAGAGTCCGACACATGCTGTGTGGTTCTGATAAAGTGTACAACAAAATTCGATGTCAATGAAGAATTATTTCTGGGATGGAAAAAGTTTCTTCGTAAGTAAATTATGTTTACCACGCTTAATACGACTTGCATTTCACACACCCGATCGGGAGTACAAACCATTCATCCAATCTAGGAAAATGAAGAAACATTTCGTAGTGCATATCTTCTCAAGAAGACATTTCTAATAATCTGTGTAACACCACATACACGAGCTGGACAAAATATGGAAACACCACAAGAAACGCTTGTTTGAACATAAATGCAGATATTAGCCAAGCCAGCAAGTTGCGCTGTTATAAATGACCATGAACGGCACCTGTGGAATGTCCTCAATACGCTACAAGTGTCAGCCGTGGTTTTCTGTAGAGTTGTGAGTTCACAACGTCGGGGCTAAGTGAATTCCAATTTGGGCAAATTGTTGGTGCCGTGTGGTGGGTGCTTCATAACCAAGGAAGCCGAAGTGTTTGGTATTGCAAGAGGCACCGTACCGAAGATTTTACCGCATACAGCAAAAGTAAAAAAGCATCATCCGCTGAGTCACAAAGTACACGAAAATGTGTGTTGAGTGAACGTGACATGCGGTCATTGAAGAGGATTGTGACGAAAAGTAAAGACGACGACAACTGCAGAAGTCACAGCAGAAATGAATATCGCACTCGCGAACCCTGTCAGCACGAAAACAACACTAAGGGAGCTCCAGAAGCAGGAAATTCCAGGGCGAACTAGAATTCCAAAACAACTCATCGGCGATTCAAATGCTCTTAATAATAAAACGCGGAGCTGAAGCCACAAATCTTGGCCTAGGGAGCAATGGCAGAGCGCTATATGGTCGGATGAGTATTGTTTCATGGAGTTTCCAACTTCTGCCGAGTTTATTGCCCAAGAGTGAAATATGGGGTTTGTGTGGGTGTTTCTGTGATCATTTTGGCAGCCGTGTCGTGATATTCCACGGCCCCCATGGTTACTCTGCAAGGTCCCATTACTGCCAAGGATTATGACTATTTTGGCTGATTGTTCATCCCATAGTAGAGTGTTAGTTCCCTAATAGTGATGCGGTGTTCCAAGAATAAAGAGCCCCTATTCACACAGCTGGTTTTGTGAGCACAAGGATGAATTGCGCATCTCCCCTGGCCACCACAGCCACCAGACCTCATTATTATTGACTCTTTGTGGTCTACTTTGGAGAAAAGGTTGCGTGATTGCTACGCATTTTCATCATCGTTACCTGAACTTGGCGATATTTTGCAGGAAGAATGGTATCAGATTCCAGTGAAAACCCTATAGAACATTTATTTAACCTTTCGGTAGACGTCTGGGAGTTGTTATTAATGCTACCACGTTTCCTACACTATCATTAGGCATGGTATGTGTTGCGTTTTTTGTTTTTCCATATATTTGTCCAACACCCGTATATGGCTACGCAAGTGGAAACGATTCCTTGAATTTTCGCTAGATTTTGCGTGTCTTTCTGAGAGTAGCACGAACTGAGTACTATCAACAGCTCGTTCGCGCAAAGCAAACATGCCTGCGACAAATCACACTGCCCTATGGTCAGACTCGATATTGTTTGTCACCGTCACATAAAAAGCACACAACATGCTTGTGCGGGTGTTATAGCACAGAAAATACAATTGTTTCGTATGTAATTTTAATGGTAGAGAAACTGCTGTCACCTAGTACTCTTTCAAGAATTCTAAGTCTTGTCATATACCTAAAAATGAGGCTAAACAGTTATTCAGATTAATAACTGGTTACTTTTTGCCCCATCGAGTTGATAATTTGTCTACATTCAGTTGGATAATGTTATAATCATTATCGGATAACACACACTAAAGAACGACGCACCACAAAAGAATGATCCGAATGGGATAGAAACCGGCAGATGTCATGTAGATGTAACAAATGATAACATTTTCAGCAAAATTGGATGATTTATTCAGAGCTTTACAAATTGAGCAAGTCAATAACGCGTTGATCCACCTCTGGCCCTTGTACAAGCAGTTAATTCGCTCGGCGTTGATTGATAAGAGTTGTCGGATATCGTCCTGAGGTATATCGTGCCAAATTCAGTCCAATTCGCACGTTAGATCGCCAAAATCCTGAGGTGGCTGGAGAGCTCTGCCCATAATGCTAAAAATATTCTCAACTGGGGAGAGATCCGCCGACCTTGCTGGTCAATGAGAGGTTTGGCAAGAACGAAGTAAGCAGCAGATATCCTTGTCTCCGTGCGGCCATTATCTTGCTGAAAAGTAAGCCCACGATGATTTGCCACGAAGGGCAACAATACGGGGCGTAGAATATCGACAACGTACAGCTTTGCTGTAATGCCGCGAATGACGACTAAAGAAGTCCTGCTATGAAAAGATTTGGCATTTCAGAGCATCACTCCTGGCTGTCAGGCCTTAATCAGGCTTATATCCCGCCACTACCCGGGACGTCTCAAGGCACGTCTTCGGCCTAAAATCTCGCTGACTGGAGTAGAATTGTCTTCAAGTCCCGCTTGGAACTGGGCAGGGTGTCCAGCGAAGACGCCGTGGAAACGCCGCGGACAGTGGTGTGATGCCACACTGACTAACTCGCCCGCCATACGGTCCGACGATCAGGACTGATGGCCTGGGGCGCCATTTCTTTTAATAGCACGACTCGTTTGATTTTCATCCACGGCACCCTTATAGCACAGCGGTACGTCATCGATATTCCACACCCCATTTGTTGCGCTTCATGGCGAGCCATCATGGGTTTACATTTTAGCAAGACAATGCCCGCCCGCACACTACAAGAGCTATTTACTGCTTGCTTCGTACTTGCCAAACCTTACCTGGGCCAGTCGCCGGATCTCCACTCAATTTAGAACGTTTGGAGCATCATGGGCAGGGCTCTCCAACCAGCACGGGATTTTGACACTCTAATGCGCCAGTTGGGCACAATTTGGCACGAGATATCTAATGAGGGCCGGCCTCGGTGGCTGAGAGGTTCTAGGCGCTTCAATCCGGGACCGCGCGACTGCTACGATCGCAGGTTCTAATCCTGCCTCGGGCATGGATGTGTGTGATGTCCTTAGGTTGGTTAGGTTCAAGTAGTTCTGAGTTCTAGGGAACTGATGACCTCAGATGTTAAGTCCCATAGTGCTCAGATCCATTTGAACCATTTGAACCTAATGCGGACATCCACCAACTCTATCAAACAATGCCCAATTTCCGTCCCATCCGGATAATTCCTTCCTGGTGCGTCGTTTTGTGTGTGTGTGTGTGTGTGTGTGTGTGTGTGTGTGTGTGTGTGTCAGAGTGCATATAATTACATAGCATGAAAAATAATGATCATATCACACCTTAAACTATTCCCGTGTCTGGAGATGACTGATCTTAATCCATTCGTAAAACTTCTATATAGGTGTCTGTTACTGCACTAAAGTTTTTTGTCTTGTACTTTTTTATTTACATTAATTACTGTTACCTACAAAGACCATCACTGTCACAATGAACGTACCATTTGCACTGCAGCCAGCAAAATGTGCTGAAACTGACGGCCATCAACCTCAATGCAAGCATGACATCCGCAAAAAGATTCTGACGCACCCTGACGAATATCTCTGGTGTGTTTCGGATCACATCACAGGCAGCTACAATTCTAGCAATTCCTCGTTTCCTTGCACGAAATACAGAGTGTACATGTAAATAAATAGCACAGTACATGTAAACTTGTACGCATTTTAGTTATAAATAAGGTGGAAAACATTAATGCTAAACGAAGCGGTAGCCAAGTTCACTTCCATACCTCCGTAAGCTGGCTTCTCCGACCCAAAGAACCCTACCTCAAAATGTTCTCTATGTCCTGTTACATTTTTGCACGCTCTTAGGGGAACAAACTGTATACTGTCCCCAATGGCCATGACATCAACAGAAATTATAGCTTACCTTTCCTCTTCCGAACGAATAACTGCTCTTGAATTCTGCCATAATTTATCTGTATATCTTTGATTTTTAAAATTGGGTTTACGGCAGCAGAAGCTTCTAACTTCGCAAGAAGAACCTGAACATCTGCATTTTTTCAATTCATGCAATATCTTAATCAAGAATTGTGGTCGATTATTCTCTTTACTGACTTCGGTACACTGAGTTCAGCCTTTATTTTATGACCTTCAGTAAGGCCAACAAACACTGTAATGATTTCGACCACTTAGCTGATTTTACATGGCCGCAAAACTTGCTTATATTTTCTATTTTACAATTTTGCAGAGAAAAGTCTGTTTAAAAGTTAGCGACCGTCCATTAAATATGCTAGGTTACATCTTTTTAAGTTGTGATTTAACTCTCTGACAGCCAAGTATATTCCTAATAAAGTTACTAAACAGCTGGTTTTTTTCTCAGCTCCTTCGTTATCTTGTAAAGCAGAATTTCACTGACTGTGTGTCATTTTGAGCCACACGTTGTCCACACTTTCATCTTCATTGTTAATCAGTTGCTCGACGCAATCGCTGAACAAAACGCTCATAACAAATATAGTATCTGTTATGCAAGCTGGTCACCGGCGACCTGAAACACTATTTGTGCACACCTATTGACGTCAGCTGCCCAGATTCAAACCTAGCACCTAATTTTATAAACTTTCTCAAGAACGGAAACGACATCATTAGATACAAAGACTCGAACCAGGTGTCGGTCTCCGTCGCAAGTAAACCATTCAGTAGCCCGGAGATTAGCTGAACATCATTTTAATGAGCAGTTAATTCCTGTAAACTGCTTGGAGTTTGTTATTCTGTCGTTCTCTCAGCTTATTTCGGCGTTATTGGTAGATTTGGTTAGACAATGCTATCATTTTCATCGGATAACATACATAATACGAACAGTAATGGTCATATCACACTTTCCAGCCCCATACCTCAAACTACTCCCGTGTATGCTGATGAATGGATGTGATGTGATGTGCTGCGTTCTGCCGACCAAGGTGGTTTCTGGGTAAGCCTTGATACAGTACTTTAGTACAAGCTAAATGGTCATAATGCCGAAATAAACTTACAGTACGAGAGAATAATAAACTCTAAGCAGCTAACAGGAACTATTCATTAAAATGTCATACTGTGAGCTACAGCAAGCTGCAAGCCCTACAATGCGGCAATTAGTGAACACCACCACGTCTAGTACTGCTGAAGATGTTTCTTTCCGACCTCTGAAGTCATTTCTCAGATGCAAATGGAGAATAGATTTACTGTATAGTCAAAAGCATCCGGACACGTATTCGGATATATTAATATGGATTCTGTCCACCATTCGTCTTTATGACGGCTTGAACTCTGCTCGGGACACTTTCAATGACTAGTCTTAAATGTCTGTGGAGGAATGGCAGCCCTATCTTCCTCACGAGGCGAAACCAGGGAGTAAGTGATGTTGGACGATGGGGTCTGGAGCCAAGTCGGCTTTCTAACTCATCCCAAACTTGTTCACTGGATTCAGGTCGGGACTCTGTGCAGCCAGGCCATTTCCGGAATTTTACTGTCCACAAACCACTGGCCTCACCGTTGCTACTTTATCACAGGGTGATTGTCATGCTGATACAATCATCGTCTCCAAACAGCTCTTCCGTACACAGATACAGTTTCGTAAAATGTATTCACACCCTTCCACCTTTAGCGTCTTTTTAGGTGCGTAATGGGACCACACCTCAGACCACTAAAGGTCCTCCGTACTTCACTGTTGGCACTACACATTATGGCAGGCAACTTCGTCTAGGTATTCGCCAAACCCATCCAATCGTACCAAATGGTACAGCGTGATTAATAACTCAAAATAACTCATTTACGGTCATCTACTGTTCAGTGGCGCCGCTCTTTAAACCATCCCGATCGTCGCTAAGCACTGACTACAGAAATGAGTGGCTTAGAAGGAGTTTATCAACCACTACGCACAGTCATTGCGATAGCTGGATTGTTGGTATCTCTCTGGAACATACGAGTCATTCCTTCAGCTGATTTCGTGCAATTTTTAAAACCATCCTCCGCGATGCTTGATGGTCCCTGTCCGTCGGTATATGAAGTCTGCCTGGTCTTGGATTAGCTGTGGTGGTCCTTCGGGTTTCCACCTCTCAATCACATCACCAACACAATCGACTTAGTGAGCATGAAAGGTCAGACTGTTCTGACGGGTTAGTTACTCAGGTAGGCTAGTCCACGTTCGAAGTCAGTGAGCTCTCCTGGTCGACCCTTTCTGCTACTACCGTTTCTCTACCAACAACACAATAAACACCACCTACTTTTACACTTGGAGGTCCGCCTCTTGTGGTCAATTCCGCATTACATAACGGTGTCCGGATACTTTTCATCAGACTGTGTGTGTGTGTGTGTGTGTGTGTGTGTGTGTGGGTGTGTGGGTGGGTGAGGTGGTGGAGGGTGGATCAGACTCACAAAGAAATACCAGATGCGAAAATCCCTTTACATTACAGAAAACAACCAATGTGAATGAACTTATTTTCATTGGTAGTTTGACATTCATACGACAGAGTCGAAACAGTAACAAACTAAGCCCCTGTCAAATGCAAATGAATTACCTTCAATATTTCAGTAGGAATTTGATCGGGTATACCGCCCACCATTACGACTAATCCCATCTGAATTTCTTCAACGTACAGGGCTGTTCGTCAAAAAGTCTGCTGTTGTCCAGAAATTAACTAAAGCCTTCCTTAAGTCTTCAAGAACGTACACATCTAAGTGCAGTGGCAGCACCACGAAGATACGAGAAATTAGGGCTGATACGGAGGCACATAGAGTCATTTTTTCATCACTCTATTTGCGAGTGGAACAGGAAGGGAAATGACAATAGAGGTACAAGGGGGTACCCTCCGTCACGCGCTGGTGGCTTGTGGAATATCGATGTGGCTGTAGATCTAGAACGCTGAGTGTTGCGTCTATTCATAGCTGATAACACAAAATTCTGTTAGAACACACTTTCGAACTGCAGTGGCTATCAGGCGGAGTATGGACTCTACGTTGATGGACAATGCATTCTGCCACTTCTTTCCTAGGAATTATTATACACCTAACCACTGAAAGCCAACGGCCTTGCTACTGTGGTAACACTGGTTACCGTCAGATCACCGAAGTTACGCGCTGTCGGACTGGGCTACCACTTACATGGGTGACTATCGATCTGCCGAGCGCTGTTGGCAAGCGGGGGTGCACTCAGCCCTTGTGAGGCAAACTGAGGAGCTACTAGATTGAGAAGTAGCGCCTCCGGTCTCGTAAACTGACATACGGCTAGGAGAGCGGTGTGTTGACCACATGCCCCTCCATATCCGCATCCAGGCCGGCCAGTGTGGTCGATCGGTTCTAGGCGCTTCAGTTTGGAACCGCGCGACCGCTACGGTTCGAATCCTGCCTCGGGCATGGATGTGTGTGATGTCCTTAGGTTAGTTAGGTTAAAGTAGTTCTAAGTTCTAGGGGACTGATGACCTCAGATGTTAAGTCCCATAGTGCTCAGAGCCATTTGAACCATATCCGCATCCAGTGACGCCTCTGTTCTTAGGATGACACGGCGGCAGGTCGGTACCGTTGGGCCTTCATGGCCTGTTCGGGAGGAGTTTTAAACATTGAGCAGGTGCTAGAAGTTATTTCGCGACAATGGAGACTGTGACCTACAAAGGAAGGCATTGAATTACGTGTCGAGCGTCACGCCGAAACAAATACAGCGCTGACAGTCGACAGCAATGGCCGAAGGAAACGAATACAATCTTGCGGAGCAGCTTGTGAGGCGCCTCGAAGTGAGCAGAATGGCCTGGCCGAGATCTGAAGCGGTTTCTCGCGAGAACGAGATAGCAGACTTTTAAAAAAATAAAAAATGCTGTTCATGTTCACAAAGTCTTGATCCAGAGGCCTAGGCAAAGCAAATAGCTAAATTAATCTTCGCTTCAGCAAATGTACTATATGTTGCATGTTTTATCCCATTTTTATCGTAAAAATGCGTAAAGCAAAAAAGTTCACTTTACTATCTGGTTCGCTCACGATCTCTAGATGACGCCAACACCTTGTCATCTAGAATGAACAACAAAACATGCTTTGCCAGTAAACACTGTTCACGTTTTACCAGTGGAAATCTCGTACTACGAAACTCACAAAAGCTGCTGCTTGCTCCTTCTGGGTCACGTCCTCGTAGTGTTGTGACATCTTTGTACAGCACGTGCTGTGCCGAAAAGCAAAAGCATCACGTGGCAGCCAACGCTCCCTAAAAACGCTGCCATTGTATCCCAAAGCGAAATATACCACCAACTGCTTTGTTATAGCAGTAACAACGCTTTGTGCAAATTTACTGGTTCTCGTCATCGTCAAAAGTATACAGTAGTATCAATAACGCAGTCATAAGTTAGATGAATTTCCAGTAACCGTATGAAATCCGGTAAAAATAAGAATCACGGTACGACCAGCTGTGACGTCAAAACATGGCTAGGTTGGTTGATTGGTTGTTGGCGTTAAAGGGACCTAACTGCGATGTCATCAGTGCGTTCATCCTACATGTATCGAACCAAGATCAACGCTCAAAAGGATACAAAAGGCAAATCCTGGAAAGTGTGGCTGTAGGCAAAATACAATAAGACAGAAATACAATCAAAGTAGAGGGGTGTGAGAAGGGTAAAATGGGCGAGCCGCTCTGTCCACAATGCAGTTGGAGGTCCCCGTAACACGGTATGCGATGCGAGACGCAACGCCTGCATCCCACCAGCGCCACCTCACCGTCCGTTACCCCAAGGAAACGAGCAACACAGGCAAGATGATAAAAATTTGGGAAAGATGACAGATTAAAAACAGCAAAAGTAAAATGAAAAAGGAAAATAAAACAAACGGTGGGAAGCGTTCTGGCCGGACCGCCGAGCAGGGGCTACCATGGGACCCCTGCGCAAGAGCAGGCGAGATGTGCCCCTCAACTCTCAGACGGCCAATGAGGCCAAAGTTCCCCACCTCACAGAGACGAGTAGAAGCCACCTTCGCGAGTAAAAGGTAGAACCAGGTCAGCCGCTTTGGCGTCGTCTGCTAGCGCCAGCGGTAGCGTGTCACGAAGTTTGAAATATCGCCGCAAAGCAGCCTAATTTGGGCAGTCTAGCAGAATGTTGGCCACCCTTAGGCAGGCAACACATCGACAGTAAGGTGGGTCCTCACGGCAGAGAATGTGACTCTGGTTCACCCAAGTGTCGTCAACGTGTAGCCGACAGAGGACAAAGGATTACCCGCGAAAAGCGCGAAGGGAAGACTGCCACGTGGTCGTGGTCTCCTTTTACTGCCCTCACTTTGGAGAGTCCAGGGTGAACCATTTCGATTTCCAAACATCCAACAACTGACAGCGTAGAATCGACGTAATATCCAGTTTTGGGACATGTTCAAGAGTCGAGACACAGGCGGCTGGCATCCATTCGGCAAGGAATGTAGTTCATTGTACCTTGCGTGTGTGCATGCAAAAATGGTTCGTCCATCGATCACTGGACCATCAGAATATACCGCTTCCGAACCTGGAAATGCGTCGGGGACGGCCTGGAACAGATGGGAGACACCATGGGGATAACTGAATCTTTGATCCAAAGGATAAAACGGGACAGATCTGAGGTCAGGGAACACGCAATAGGAGCGTGTACGCAACTGCTACCTCACAAGAACCTTCAGGGGGGGGGGGGGCTCTGGACTTCGTGATGAGACACTGCAGTCGAACTACAATTGTGAGCTAAGTTCTGGGACTCTTATGTGAGGTAGACATCTCTATTAGGGAAAAGGGCACAGTATTTTTTGATGCTAAGGGGAGCTCCGAATACGTATTGCATAAGTGAGTAGCTCTTGTTTGTGTCCGATGATCCGTAGTAGAGGGACCTCAGCCTCCGCAAGTATGCTGTTCACACACGGCTAGGAGAAGCAGCATAGCTAGTTACTTACAGTGAAGCACTTTCCCATATCTTACACGGTCTCGTCTGGATACATTTTGTCCAACCATATCTTACACGGTCTCGTCTGGATACATTTTGTACAAGAACAAAATTATGGTAACTGAAGGACCTGAGAAACAGTACCGCTAACCACAACTAGTAAAGGTTAAGGACTAAAGGTCTCTTGGACCACATACACTTTTAACTAAAGTAAAGACGTCTTCAACCTCACGTTTGGTTTGAACGCCGCAGTGTTGGACATAGTTCTGTTGGATGTGATACGTCCTTGCCCTTCTCCAACTATTTTTACTGCCTTAAGAACGCAGCCGAAAGGTACGCAACTTAACAAGTTCTCTGAACCACGGCGAAACTTCGTAGTTTCACCCATATAAATTATTTACATTGTTAAAAAGGGCCAACTGATAGAATACTAGCGTTGGTTCAGGATAATAAAACACTGAACCTCAGATTTATAAAATCGCACTTTCCCACCGAGTCATGAAGCCACAGATATTTTTCGTACATTAACTTTCTTGTCATAACATCCTACAAGAGTTGGTAAAGAAACGACTACTAAGACTTAGTAAGGAAACTATACCGTCGGACGAACAGTTCATTACTCGGCTCAACAATTCCGAAATCGAGGTTGTAATATCACTAAGAGATTTAGAAGTTAGCTTTCGTATCAGACCCTTACTGTAGAAACCTTGTCGCACATTCAACAGATCTGTTTTCTTTCTGCCCACAGGTTATCAGTTCCAATTCCTTTGTTTCTTCTGTACTTATGATACTAATATTTCATTCCATTCTTTTAATATTGCGACGTTAAATTTTCACCTTCTCATTATCTATTACGCTTCTCAGCAATTAGGGTTTCATATCTTTCTTTTTCAGTTTCTAATGTCTTTCGTTTATTCAGTTATTTTCACATATCAGTTCTACATAATTCTTTCTTGTTCAGATCTTCCGTTCTAGGTTCAAAAATGGCTCTGAGCACTATTGGACTTGACTTCTGAGGTCATCAGTCCCCTAGAACTTAGAACTACTTAACGTAACTAACCTAAGGACATCACATACATCCATGCCCGAGGTAGGATTCGAATCTGCAACCGTAGCGAGGACCATCGAGGGCCACAACGGATAAATATAGTGACAAACACGATTGACACAAGGCAAACTGATGAACATCCACCAACAAACTGTGATAGCAATGAACACAGCAACAGTGTCCGTTACATCCGTTCGATAAACAGAAAACTACGATTGAATTTCGGTATACATAGTGTGTTCTCATAATAATCCATACAGAGATCACGGTGACTTCTCGATTTACACTGTCCCGCCTTTTGTTTTCGCGACGATCTCACCGTTGGCGTGTGCATCTTGACCACCTCGATGTGTCTCAGACTTTAACGTCTACAACGATCGTTTATACCAACTCATACACTACTGAAAGCTTTTGTATTTCCTTTAGTGCTATTACGGAATTTATATTATCTGCTAATACTTCACGATACTTTTCGTTAACACATTATGTATTGTGCGTGAGGGAGGCACTCAGCTGGCTGCATGTGACACAGCGGACTGGCGGACTGGACTTGCAGTTGTTTAATATCCAGCAATTCGCTCCGATGTTCAGTTGCAAGATACCGCTAGAATCGTATGACATGCATCCTTTAGATCCCAACCTCAATGGCTGTGTTACCCTACCAGTAAGACTGCTTTACTTTTAGCCATATAAATCTTTGACATTTTTAAGGGTACTGCGCCTCTTTTTCTTCCCTTAAGGAATCTTGGAATTCTGTAAAGAGGTATGATGATGGCCAGTGCATCAAACACGGTAACCTATAAATAAAAAAAGAAGTGCGGATTGGATTTTGTTTATTTACATTGTGATAAAAATCTCTTGGTTCCAATCAACATTGTTTTAAAATCAATAATATAAAGTGGATGGTCTTTTTGTGAAACATCCAGCACCCTCCTCTATTTGACAGCGACCAGTTCTCCGATTCAAGAGTCTTAAGAGAACAACTTCAAGCAAACAACATCGACTAGTGGCGGGTTATGCTCTAAGTGAAGTAAATTTGAAGAGTAGGCTGCAGAGTTTTTGGAAGTTACGGACAACACAACACGCGGTAGGAACGGAATCTTCTATGCACACTTCACTTCACAGCGTTTAAGTATCCAGTGAGTCATGTTCTAAGTAGCAGTTAGCAGATGCGCCACGAGAAGCAGACTCTTGGATCTAACCAACCCTCCAGAGCTACAAATGAAGACAGCTCGACCCTCTCAGTGTTAAATCAGTCAGCAGTGCCGACCCCGCCACGCAGCCAATCTGCCATCCTTGTAGCACTTTAAAATGTGCTTCGCATTTCTACTCATCAATCCCATCAGCGGCCTTTCCTCATTAAGTCATCTGAAGGATACAGCCACTTCCCTTAATCTCCAGTTAACATGGAGCATCCTGTACAGCGTCGATACGCCTCAGTGCTTTACCGCGACTTTGAGGTCCTTTGACGATAGACGAATCCGTTATGTCCGACAAGGTAGATATGAACTGTCTTTACATACTAATTCCCCGTCACTTTCAGGTAAGGCTAGATTTTGTTAGCAAAAGATCGAAGGAACGAGTCAATCAGATTAGGGTTAAATCCTCAGTCGACGACGAGGTTTAACTAGGGACCGAATAAATATGCCTACCCCATATCTTTTCCATGAAACCATCCCGGTATTTACGTTACGCGATTCTGGGAAGCCACATTTATCAACAGATTATCTACTCAAATTAATACACCCAAGTTGCGAATTGCATAGTGATTAAGATTCAGTGAGACGATAATCTTAGCCTAAGGGTTGCTTTAAACTCCGTTGTGCTTTACAAGGCAGGGTCCCCTATTGGAGGTGGAAAGTCCTTGCCTTCCTTCCAATCTCTGAACCCTGAAGTCTTTTTCCTTGCCGGTTATCGGCGAACAAACAGTTTAATACATATATAGACCAACAGCTTAACGTGGATTCCGAACTACGGTGCAATCAGGCATTTTCTCACTGCCAGAGGAGAAAGAAATGAGTGAGTAATACAATTCGAACATCGGATTTTGTGCTTGTAACCTGAAACCTACTGAACCACCGAGACACAATGAAAACTGCATGTAACACCCAAATGCGACGAGACCTTGTAAAGCGGTGTAGCATACAACCAAACCTCAGGCTGATGACTGCGTTCTCTATATGTATAGCTACTGCAAATTTTAATACTTCTTCGACACTTACCACTTAATTATACGATGTTTACATGTCTACTTAAGATGAAAAGCAGATGTACTAGAAATATATGCTTCATCTTTTATTTTTGTCAAAGTAAGTAATAAAAATTCAGAACAGGGATTTAAATTAATAATTGTGTCCAAGATAAACATGTTGTTAATTTGTCATTCGCCAGCACACACACATACATACATTCTAACTTCATCTGTCGTCTTGAGCCACGTATGGCGAGTATCTTCGAATTTCGGATGCACACTGCCTTTACCAATAAACCAATGAAGAATATAAGTGCCATCGTACATTGATCATGTGAATTCCGTACTGTTACTTTATCGCATTCCATGCGTTCGTGAATTATGTAAGGTGAGGACAAAGAAAGTTCTCTACGCGCTCGCTGAATGGGCCCGAGGCTCGAGTCAAACCTCTATACAAAACGTAAAATTCAAAACGCTTCAGCTCCGGAGAAGATAAATAATATTCAGGAGACAGTTTTGATGTTATGCTTGCTGGTGGGTGACAGAATTAAGGACAACCTGGATACATTGAGGAAAATTCGTATGAAGTTCAACAATACATCAGAGGGATCGGAAGGTATATAGGTTACAATTTAAGTCATATCAACATAGAAGTCATTAGACACAGAGTGCAAGTTTATCTTCTCGGCGTATTTTAAATTGCAAATTACGTGCATAAGTTCACACTTCCAAACCAGTTACCGGATGTTGTTTCGCAGGCAGACACATTGTTTCCTGTGATTCAAAGCGCAGTCGTGATACCGTATTTCCCGTTTCTATTACAAGCAAGGAATCGCATGGACTCAGATGAGGATGGTGAATCCTCAAAGAATGCTGCTCTCTCAGTCGTACTGTGGGCACACGAGTTATGGCAGCACAGTATATCAACCTTCGAATACTGCCCTATAATCATAAATGGGATAACATAACCACTTATGAAGATAGGAAATTATTTTGTATATACATTCCGTATGTTTTTTGTGCGCCGTGATTAACTGCAGACATTCCTGTTAATAACACTTCCGAATAAGAACTTAAAAGACACGTACAACATAATCATTAAACGGATTTCGTCCTCTCAATTATGTTTCCAATACGAAACGAATGATGTGTGCCGCCCAGACTGATTTCCACCTTTCAAGAGGCGCGCTAGTCAAGCAGTGGAGGCCCCATCCAGCGCTTCAAAGAGTCTCATGTTGTTGAAACTGGCAGCAATTAATGAGAATTAATTTGTGTGGCAATGGACCAAACTGCACTGAGAAACTCAAAACTTTCACAGGCAGTAACCCGTGTACCTCGTTCGTTGGAAAGGCCACGAAAAATGTGGTAGAAAATTTTACAGCAAGTGTGAAAGTAAAGAGCAGGAATCATTACCGTTAAATGATGGGTAGGTAAGATTTAAGGACTGGTTCTCATTCGAAATGGTCGAAAATTCGATATTTTTATTGCAGTTTTTGAATGGTATGGATAACATCGTGTACCATAAAATAAAAACGGTTCAGCCTAGTAACTTGTATCTTTGACCTCCAAAAAGTAAAGACTTTTCTTCGTAGCTTATACCCATATTAATATTAATTACTTTTTTGTAAAACCATAGAGAGTGAAATAAACCCCCAAAACTCGAACTCAAAGTTTGAGTTAGCAACAAACCGTTTAACGTTATTTCATTGTGGTTCGGTATAAGCTCCATTACATTTAGTGTAGTATCGACTGATGTTAGGTTAGGTTAGTGTTGTTTAACGTCCCGTCGACAACGAGGTCATTAGAGACGGAGCGCAAGCTCAGGTTAGGGAAGGATGGGGAAGGAAATCGGCCGTGCCCTTTCAAAGGAACCATCCCGGCATTTGCCTGAAACGATTTAGGGAAATCACGGAAAACCTAAATCAGGATAGCTGGAGACGGAATTGAACCGTCGTCCTCCCGAATGCGAGTCCAGTGTGCTAACCACTGCGCCACCTCGCTCGGTGACTGATGTTATCCATTTTTTACTTCAGATAACTCTTGAGGGGCTGCACTGCATCCAGTCTGTGTACTTCGAAGCGGTCGGTCAAACCATAGTTACGGGCGCAATTTTGTTTTTTGTATTGAAAATCTAAAATAAAGCTCACAGTATGATCGATTACAATGCCCAAACAGATCCTTTGCATGTCTTTTCACTTTCGCAAAAAAATTTTCAAGCTTTGCCTATTTTTTGCTTATTTTAATGAGAACCTGGCCTTAAAGAGTGACGTAACACTGCTTAACAAGCATTAAAAATTTACAGCAAATCGAAAAGCAATTCTACAGAAAGGGCGTATGGTAAGAAGGGGTATGTTACAGGAAAACATCATGCAACAGAAGAAGACAAAGACTGAAATATGCATATTACTGAGGCACTTATTGTAGGAAGCATATGGAAGGAATGAGGAAGGAAGATTAAGGTTTAACGCCGCACCGACAGTAAGGTCAGAGACGACGCAAAACTCGGGCTGTTCCCGGACAGGAGAGAAAATCGGTCATGTTCTTTAGGAAGGAACCATTCCGATATTTGTCTCAAACGAGTTCGAGAAAACAGAAAAAAAGAGAAGAACTGAATTTCGATGTCTTGGGTAAAGGGGGAGAGTACGCGCCTTTAAAAGTAGTGTCGAAGGTATGTGCTAATGTATCTCATTCTAGTGATGGCTTGACTGGTCATTAATATGGCGCTTTCCTTCTCCATTCCTACTCAACAATTTGGCACATTAGACTCGCATTCGAAAGGACGGCGGTTAAAATCCCAGATCACCCATCTGGATTAAGTTTCCTACGATTTCGCTAAATCGCCGTGGCAGGATATCGCCCATTCTTCCCTAATTCGAAACTGTGATCCGTCTCTAATGTCGACAGGTCGTTAAAATGTTCCTTCTATACCTTTCTTTACCAGTTAAATAGCAGTGAGCTTTACACGCCCATTCTTGACATCGTCTGGTGAGGTGGCACACTGACGGCGAAGAATCCGGGAAGATGCTGGCGTGTAATACCATTAGAGAAGCCAAGGAAAACATATTAGTGAAGTAGGTGCGTCATTTCAGATCTGTCTCCTCCTCGGTACGAAGCCACTGATTTACCGTTGGGTGATATATTTTAGCATATCTTCCAGAGCCACTCTACAAATGAATTAGATACTCTATGCATGTTCAGACAGGACACTGCAGCCATGAGCTAGTGCAGGCACGGGCACCCATTGGTGAACCGCAGGCCTGATTCACATATACAGGGTGAGTCAGGAGGAAAGGTACATGCTTTGAGGGGTGATACTAGTGATTCTGAACAAAAAACTCCTAATAAACATATGCCCTTTTCTTAACCGTTCCCGGGTAAACCAATGAAAACAACTAGGAACGAGAAACGTGTAACGTCGTCAGTACGCAGTTCACTTGTGCATCTTATCCCACTGGATTACTGCTTGTGGTGGTGGCTGAAGAGCAACGTCTACAAGCGCAGAGAGGATACAAGAGAGGAACGTCTCGGTCGTATTTTACATGCTTGTGCTCAGGTAAAGGAATGCAAACCTGAGGTCCGATCGGCAACACAACACCCGTCTACAAGAGCAGCAACATGCATTGCAGTTGACGGTGGACTGTTTGAACGTCTTCTGTGAGGAAACGTACACAATTAAACAAACCATAACATAACGGTCTCTTAATTTACCGTCACCTGCACCATTCCCGTTCCTAGCTGTTTTCATTAGTTTACCCGGAGATGGTTCAAATGGCTCTAAGCACTATGGGACTTAACATCTGAGGTCATCAGTCCCGTAGACTTAGAACTACTTAAACCTAACGAACCTAAGGACATCACACACACCCATGCCCGAGGCAGGATTCGAACCTGCGACCGTAGCAGCAGCGCGGTTCCGGACTGAAGCGTCTAGAATCGTTTACCCGGAGACAGTTACGAAAAGGGCATTTGTTTATTAGATGTTTTTTGTTCAGAATCGCCAGTAGTATCATCCGTCAAAGCACATACCTTTCCTCCTCACACCCTGTGTAAGCTCGCAGGCGGCCTCTACACGTGACGCGACAGAAGCGCTCTTACCGCTTACAATCGAAACTATACTGTGCGTGACAAGCGATTATCTTATTTTTTATTTTCAGTTTATTGGCTTTTGGAACGTGCCCATATAGTTATCAAAACACTAGATATGTTATACTATAGCTTGTTTGGACAATTCAGAGTATACGAGGTCTTTTCAAATAATTCTGGAACATTCTTAACTTCGCGCCAATGGCGTGTTGGAGCGAAATGCGGATGACATCCCCGCATACGCCCGTGTTTAGCATACGCTCGTGTTTAATGTGTAACTGCCGAAAGTTTCATCGTTGTATGTCTGTTACTTATTGTTCAGTGCTGTACAGAGAAGAAAGTTGTGTCGCACGGTTTGTGAATTTCGAGATGGCACACAGGAGCAACGCGTCTGCATTAAATTCGCGTGAAACGTAAGAAAACCTTTACACAACACACCAAATGATGCAGGAAGCATACGGTGATGAGTGCTGAAGTCGTACTTGGTGTTATGAACGATTCACACAGTTTAAAAATGGCCGGACTAAAGTCAAATATGACCCTCGTTCATGACGCCGTTCGACATCTACCGACGGCGCTCATGTCAGGAATGTCAACAAAATTTGTGCATGCCAATAAAGACTGAAGAAGAACGTAACATTTCAGTTGGATCATGGCACTGATCGCGCAAATGAGAACGAGATGTTCCTTAAGAGAATAATAACTGGAGATGAGACTTGGGTCTACGGTTATAATGTTGAGACCAAGGATCAATATTCACAATGGGTCGGGAAAGGTTCCCCAAGCTCGTCAGGTCAGGTCAAAGCCATGCTGATAGCTTTCTTTCACATTGAAGGAATAGTTCCATCACGAATTCGTGCCACAGGGGCAAACTGTTAATCGATCATACTATAGAGACGTGTCGCGACGTCTGCGAGAAAATGTGAAAAGGAAACGGTCTGAAAAGTGGAGACACACACGATAACGCACCCGCACATTCATCCCCGTGATAACTACAAAAAACGCAATCAGTGTGCTTCCTCATCATCCTTACTCTCCCGACATGGCCCCTGTGGGCTTTTTTCTTCTTTTTTTCCCCAAAGTGGAATATCCGTCTGAAATGACGAAGATTTGCGACAATAGACGAGATAGAAGAAAATTCGCAAGCGACGCTTCGCGCAATACATCCAAGAGGCGTACCAATTTTTGTACAGATCTCGTACATTAGATTGAGTCGTATACTGGTACGAAGTTACAGAGGCTTAACAAAGGACAGAGTCCGACATAAATAAATTTTACATCCACAGTGTACTGCGACGAGTAAACAAGATGAAAATATAACACAAGATACACAGAGGCGTGTGCTATAAATATCCTACTGGTAACACAATAAGAAATGATAAATCGCCTTTGGCACACATTTGGAATATCCCAATTCAATTCACATTAATGACCGTGTGTCTTAATTGGCAATAAAATGTTCTCTGTATGTCGGTGTAAGAATCGTTTCAAAGGCTTCGGGAAGTGAATCGAATATTTGTGTAGGCTGTAAGTACCATTCTGATAGGTATAGCCACATTTAATAATACACCAGTATTCAGACCTATACGTATAGGAGGTACACACATTTAGAGACTGAGCTTTCTATATTCTGCAGAGTGGCAGTTAATTGAGCTTTAGATCTTACCCTGGCATTCTAAGTACCAAGATCATTAGGTTAGCAGCGTTTGGAGCTATATCCTGATGTTATCACTGTTGACCAACTCACACAGTAGCTTAAACGTTGCTATATCGTTGGATGCTAACAATGTTTGGAGCAATCCGTCTTCAGGCCACATATGACCCATCGGGACCATCCGACCGCCGTGTCATACTCCGGTGAGGAAGCGGATAAGAGGGCGTGTGGTCAGCACACCGCTCTCCCGGTCGTTATGATGTTTTCTTTGACCGGAGCCGCTACTATTTGGTCGAATAGCTCCTGAATTGGCATCACGAGGCTGAGTGCACCCCGAAAAATGGCAACAGCGCATGGCGGCCCGGATGGTCACCCATCCAAGTGCCGGCCACGCCCGACAGAGCCATTGCCTCAATAATGTTTGGAGGCTGCTTGGGAACTGATGACCAAGAGCCCGAAGATTACTTGCACGTACGATCATGCGGTAGATGTTCCGAGGACACCGCAGGAATATATTGTTTGGATCTTCTTCCTCTCTGCAAACACATAGAGGGGTGGAGCTTAAGTTGAGCCTATAGAGACGTTTTGCTGAACTTCCGTTGATTAAATGTCAGCCTTGAATTCCTCAATGTTTTTGTCTTATTATACCAAAGTGCTCATGGAGTCGTGGGATAAATTATTGCGTAGTGATTGCCTTTGATTTTAACTGTCCTCGACCATTCCTCTTGCCAGTCCAATGACATCCGCTTCCTGAGCATGGGAATGATACATGTGAGAGGCAGTTTATCATATTTCTTAGCTCCATGTAGAGACGCTGGATTGCCTAGGACATCTACTTGTTCATTTCTAGGTATCGCTTTCATCTATACCATCACGACGTTGCGATAGTTCCTCTGCACCCGGAACACAATATCGATAATTGCTGCAACAATGGGGCTAGTACAACTATTATAACAGTTTCGAATCAGTATTGGGGCTGACATACTATCAGAGTTTTTGACTACTGTGTCTGGTGTGGTAGTCTCTGCGAATATCAGGACTTCCAAAATGGTAATCAAATGGGTTACCATAGTCGTGAAGCGTGGATCCAGCTTGTATAGGCCTTGTCTTTTGCTTCGGGATACCTAGTAGACACTAACTGCGTCGTCACTAGATTTGGAATCCATCTGAATACAACACGCCGCATCGTCATTGGTTTCTGGCTTTCAGACGTTCAACTGGCTCAAATGGTTCAAATGGCTCTGAGCACTATGGGACTCAACTGCTGAGGTCATTAGTCCCCTAGAACTTAGAACTAGTTAAACCTAACTAACCTAAGGACATCACAAACATCCTTGCCCGAGGCAGGATTCGAACCTGCGACCGTAGCGGTCTTGCGGTTCCAGACTGCAGCGCCTTTAACCGCACGGCCACTGCGGCCGGCCGTTCAACTGGTCCTGGCATCAATATGCAGAGTGACGTTTCATACGGCCAGCTGTAATGTAGTAGAAGACGAGTTTCCCATGCCTTGTGCCTCAATGCCTACATCTCCATATAGTCAGCCGCGACGGGTGGAAGTTGGTTATATGGTCAATATCTTCCGTACACATAGTAGGATGTTAATTCCCGGATCTCTTCATCACGAGGGGCCATACTCGCAGAAAGACAGCCGCAGGAGGATTTTTTTTTTTTTTTGCATAGAAATATTCGTCGCAGTTTTAACGGTGGTTCATTCGCTTCAACCAGTAATGCGCTGGTTGGGATTGACACGAATGACACAGTAACTATACGCAAGGGTTTGTACTGCAGAGTGTCGCGTCTTTGGAGCGTGCTGTCTGATGCTGTGCCCTTAATCGAAGCGTGTCCTTAGTAGGAACCGGTATAAAATCAACACTGTCTGCCAATAAGAGCTCCACCGTATTCCAATCGTAGCTCTGGTAAGACTGTATGCTTTTTCACATATAATAAAGACACGTCGGATATGATGAGCGCATCTCGGTTTACCATCGATAATCATCCCAACATAATGTGTTGATTTCGCAACTGGAAACTTATTTTGTCCCAAATGCATTGTCTGGGTAAGTGGAACCCACTCAGGAGTGAAGATCACTATCGGACTTTCCGAACCCACTTTTTGTATACCACTCATGCAGACATACGACAGCGGTGTGCATTTTCGGATGTTGAAGTACTGTCTTCAGAATATATGCATACGTAGTCTACGTATTGCAATATTTGAATGTCACTGGTAAAGAGGTGTTGAAGATCTGCAGTACAGAGACTAAATAAAAGAATCAAGACTTATCCCCGTGAGAATACTCTGCTAGTTTTTCTGCGTTCCAGCTTAGGTCCGTGTTGCAAAATGATAAGATTTCCTAGCGCTCGGAAAGCTCGCAGTATTACACAGGAATGGTTTTGGGAACTGATATTTCTCCCATTTTTTCCCCAAGACTGACAAGGCGACGTTGTATGCTTTAGCCACGTCTATGAAAAGCCGGCCGCGGTGGCCGAGCGGTTCTAGGCGCTTCAGTCCGGAACCGCGCACCGCTATGGTCGTAGGTTCAAATCCTGCGTCGGGCAGGGATGTGTGTGATGTCCTTAGGTTACTTAGGTTTAAGTAGTTCTAAATTCTAGGTGACCGATGAGCTCAGATAGTAAGTCCCATAGTGCTCAGAGCCATTTGAACGTCTGTGAAAGTAACTTTCATATAATTATCCCGAGAGAACGTAGCTCTATATCAGTAACTAACCGTAAAAGGATTTAAGTTGTCCCTTTTCCTTTTCGAAATGTAAGTTGCTTTCCAGTAATATTTTCTTGTTTTGACACAACCGTTCCAAGCGCCACTTAATAATCCTTTCCATTACCTTCGTCGAACACAGTATTAAGGCCGATTGCGATTCAGGTTTATCACATCTTTTTACCCATTTGTGTGTGGGGACACATGTCGATTTTGATCTTTTGAGTCCATAGGCGATTGTAAATCCTGACCAGCAACAATTTCCCTTTGTGTGGGATGTGTCTCACAAGGGAACCTCCCCATCGCACCCCCCCTCAGATTTAGTTATAAGTTGGCATAGTGGATAGGCCTTGGAAAATTGAACTCAGATCAGTCGAGAAAACAGGAAGAAGTTGTGTGGAACTATGAAAAAAATAAGCAAAATAGACAAACTGATTAGTCCATGCGCAACATAGGCAACATCAAGGATAATGTGAGCTCAGGAGCGCCGTGGTCCCGTGGTTAGCCTGAGCAGCTGCGAGACGAGAGGTCCTTGGTTCAAGTCTTCCCTCGAGTGAAAAGTTTACGTTTTTTATTTTCGCAAAGTTATAATCTGTCCGTTCGTTCATCGACGTCTCTGTTCACTGTAATAAGTTTAGTGTCTGTGTTTTGCGACCGCACCGCAAAACCGTGCGATTAATAGACGAAAGGACGTGCCTCTCCAATGGGAACCGAAAACATTTGATCGCAATGTCATAGGTCAACCGATTCCTCCACAGGAAAACACGTCTGATATATTCTATACGACACTGGTGACGGCATGTGCGTCATATGACAGGAACATGTAGTCGACCCACCTAACTTGTACACTTGGCGAATGGGTAAAAAGATTCTTCTACCTTGCCCGATTTAGGTTTCCTTGTGGATGTGATAACATATGAATGCAACCGTTTCACAGTCGCACAGTCTTGCTGGTGCTCTGTCAAAACATATGTTTTTAACGTTTTCAAATTTTTCCGTGGGTAGAGCGTCAAATCCTGCATATGTCCAAGCAAATCTGAACATGTCCTGGAATTTTGGAGAGCGAAGTTGATTATGTGTGAGTGCCTGAACTTTGATAATTGTCTGAAAATAAAAAATTAAAGCTTTTCACTCGAGGGAAGACTTGAACCAAGGACCTCTCGTTCCGCAGCTGCTCACGCTAACCACGGGAACACGGCGTTCCTGAGCTCACGCTATCCTAGACGTTGCCTATCTTCCGCATGGACTACTCAGTTTATATACATTGCTTATTTTTTTCATAGTTCCACACAACTTCTTCCTGTTTTATCGATTAATCTGTGTTCAGTTTTTCAAGGCCTATCCACTGTGCCAACTTATAACTAAATCTGAGGGGGGGGGGGGGGGGGGGGGGGGAGCGATGGGGAGGTTCCCTTGTCAGCATTGGGGTAGTCAAGCGACCTAATGTTTATAGGGTAGTGCACCGATGTGAATGGTACACCCTTACCGACACACCATGCCAACAAACCGTGCGTCAAAAAAATTTTTAGAATAGAACCAGTTTATGCTTATCACATTTTCAGATGTTTACATTTATTTACGCCTCGTGAATACTGTATCTTTACTTACGACGTTTTACAACAGCTAACTTAAAAACTTCCAATCCAAAATTCTGCAACGTCGTTGGTAAAGAAACAATGTAAACATCTGAAGATGCGATGCCAGGCGTCTTCAAATTTCGTCGTGCAAATATAAACGCCGATAAAAGCAACTGGTTGTAGCTATTCATTACAGATTACCTTTGAACTTCTTGAGCATCCTCTCTACAGCTACATGATCTTGCCCGTGTAACTCTGCCTAGAGGATACTGCTGAATACAGAGAGAACAGCGATTTTCTGCAAATAAAGCACTTTTGCTTGCGCGGGTGGGTGGCGGGGAGGTGTCTCAAAAGTCACATGGCAGAAATATGATGCGGTGAGTTGGTTTGAAGCATAATGAGATGTATTGGATTCAATCTGCGAGTGCATTACGACATACTCCTAGCAGTCTTTATAAATTTAATCAAAGACGTGTTCTTTGCTATTGATCCGTCTTCGAACACGCAAAATCAAGCAAAAGCGCCCAGAGATAACGAGTAAAGGACTTAGATATCCGCTGCTCGGAGGAAGTTTCATCACCGAACTGTTTTGCTATGCTGGTAACTTTCCAGAAATTAGCAGATCACGACGTACGCTGAAACCTGACATTTTTGTATTAATGTGTGAACTGATCCAAGAGCGTTCTGATAGCTATCTTGCACGAATTCAGTGTTGAATTTTACAAAATCTTTAATCGCTTTATAGCGGACAGATTGACGATACTTAATTAACAATATGCTTGTTTTCATTCGACTTCTATGAGAGAATGAGATTACTGAACAGTGATATAGCTAATGACAAACTATGCCCATGCGGCCGACAGTAGACCTAGGTCCTGAGAGAAAACTATAAAAACGCCCTTAGGTCATGGTTCGTTGGTCATTTTACTTTTAATGCGGTATAAATAACTTTAGACTAATAGAACTTATTGGCGTAACCTCCTTTTAGATCGAATAGTCTTTGTAAATTGGGTATCCATTTTAACTTCTGTCTTCGGTGCATAGAATGGCCGAAGATGCGCTACAGAACTGAACACTTCTAACTGATCGCTCGTCGTCGAATTCTTTTGCGGTGACAGACTTCACCCAGAAAATGTGTAATTAGTGCGTATGCATATTTCGTGTTTCGAAATATTCTCACTATACAAAAGAAACATTAGAATTTTTTCGTTTACATGTCAACATCTTATTAATTTAATGCAGCTGATATAAAATCAAGCAAGCCAACTCACATTCAGCTCAGTTCAGATCTTCGTCAGCGATAACAATCATTGTCACAAAACATGCTACTCCTAACACTACACTATGGTGACAAAAGTCATGGATAGAGATATCTACATAGACAGATGGCGGTAGTATCGTATACACATGGTATAAAAGGGCAGTGCATTGTTATTTGTACTCAGGTGATTCATGAGGAAAAATCTTCCGACGTGACTGAGGCCGCACTACGGGAACTAACAGACTTTCAACGCGGAAAGGTAGTTTATGGGCTAGTCGCTTGGGGCATTCCATTTTGGAAATCATTAGGGAAGTCAATATCCCGAGATCCAATGTTCAATGTGTGCCGAGAGTACCAAATTTCAGGCATTATAACCTCTCACCATGGTCAATGCAGTGGCTGACTGCCTTCACTTAACGAGCGACAGCAGCGGCATTTGTTTAGAGTCGTCAGGGCTAACAACAAGCAACACTGCATAAGTCAATATGGGGCATTCGACGAATGTATCCGTTAGTACAGTGCGGCGAAATCTGGTGTTAATGGGCTATGGCAGCAGACGACCACCGGGAGCCCATTGCGAACAGTACGACATCGCCTATAGCGCCTCTGCGGCGCTCATGACCATTTCGATGGGACCCTAGACGGCTGGAAAACGGTGACCTGGTCGGAAGAGTCCCGATTTCAGTTGGTAAGAGCCGATAGAAGCGTTCGAGTGCGGCACAGACTCCACGAAGCCATGAACTCAAGTTCAACAAAACACTGTACAAGTTGGCAGTGACTCCATAATGGTGAGTACTCTGTTTACATGTAATGGACAGGGTACTGGGGTCCAACAGAACCGATCATTTACTGGAAATGGTTAGTTCGGCTACTTGGAGACCGTTTGCGACCATTCATGCTCATCGTGTTCCCAAAGAACGATGAAATTCTTATGGATGGATGACAATAGGCCATGTCACGGGGCCACAAATGTTTAGGATTGGTTTGAAGAATGTTCTAGACAATTCGAGCAAATGATTTGGCCGCCCCAATCGCCCGACAAGAATCCCATCGAACGTAAATGGGACATAATCGAGAGGTCACTTCGTGCACCAAATCCTGCACCGTCAACACACTCGCAATTATGGAAGGCTATAGAGAAAGCATGGCTCATTATTCCTGCAAGGGACTTCCAAGGACTTGCTGAATCCATGCCACATCAAGCTGCTGCACTACACCGGGCAAAAGGAGGTCTGGCACGATATTAGGAAGTACCTCAAGACTTACGTCACCTCATTATATACACATGCTCATATAAGCAAGCCAAATTCTGTCTCGTGAGATCGCTAGTGGCTGAGTACAAGTAATGTGTGTCAGCCGGTGTGGCCGAGCGGTTCTAGGCGCTTCAGATGTTAAGTCCCATAGAGCTCAGAGCCATCTGAACCATTTGAACAAGTAAGGTGTTCCGTTGAAATTCACAGATAAGAAGGATCTGTTTAAGACTCTAGCTCAGAAGGCGCCAGAAGCGACCAGTTTCAAAATTGGTATACAGTGTGTATCATAAGTAGCTGCGAAAACTGACACGGATAAACACGGGTTCCAGTAACAATGGGACCACAAACGAGGTTTAAGCAGCGTGACCTTGGACGTCAACGTATGGGTTGTACTCTACCCCTCCTGGACCACATCGGCGCTTTAAACGTCATCTTGTATCAGGAGTAACATTCCTCATTTCTAAGCGTTGAGCAATGTGAGATACGACATAGTGAAATTTGAACCCATTACATGGGGACTTAACGAAAAACTTTACATTTCAAATCCATGTGTACTAACTAGACCAATATATTATACTACAGTCAGTGGTGCATCGTAACCAGATATTCGCAATTGTCTGGCCAACAACTCGTTCGCAGATTCATGTTTACCAGAACGCTTTTACTTTCGCCACTGTGTACTTCCACACGTGTTAGTGTTCGCTTTTAAGTGTAATTCATCCTGTACGTATAATAACGAAAATGTATGCTATTGTTTATAGGTAAATAAATTATAAATCTCTTTTCGCCTACAGCTCGGTGCAAATACATCTGTCGCCATTTCAGTGTCAATTTATATTTGTGTTGTCACCAGTATTCAAACCTAGGTTAACTGCGTGAAAACCGACATTGTTGCCACTCAACTATGGAGAGAGTTATCCTTTTTAAGACACAAGTAACATGAGCAGAAGTCCACGGAAATGTGATGTCTGAGAGATGGAGATGGGGCAACAAATTGTGTGGGAAAATTATATCGAACCAACCTTGCAGATAACGTGTCCCACTTCAGTCCCCAATAATTTCATGAAGTTTCGATTAGTGGCGACCGCTATACGTAACCTTTCAAATGGCGTCTATAACGGAGGGAAGTTTCGAGCAGAGAGCTGTCATTGAGTATCTTTTGGTGGAAAAACAAAGCATCGCAGATATTCATAAGCGTTTGCAGAATGTCTACGAAGTCCCGATAATGAACAAAAGCACAGTAAGTCGTTGGACGAGGCGTCTGTCAACATCGCAATATGGGGCCGTAAACTTGTCCGATCTATCACGTGCCAGCCGGCCGCGCACAGCTGTGACTCCAGCAATGTTGGAACGTGCGGACACTCGCATTCGAAGTGATCAAAGGATCACAATCAAACACCTCGCTGCTCAACTGGATGTCTGCGTTAAGAACAACGAAGGACCACTTGTACGGAGCTGCTTGCGCGTTAAGAGGCTGATCGTGACAATTTTTTGTCGGACATCGTCACAAGCGATGATGAAACATGGGTTCATCACTTCGAACCCCAAACACAATCCATGGAGTGGCGTCAACCACCTCTTCCCTGAAGAAACAGTTCAAAGCCGCACCCTCAGCCAGTATAGTCAAGTGACAGTCCTCTAGGACTCTGAAGGGGTTATTCTGTTCGATGTCCTCCCTCAGGGTGCAATGATCTACTCTCAAGTGTATTGCGCTACCCTCAGGAAATTGAAGAAACGACTTCAACGTATTCGTCGTCACAAGAATGGAAACCAACTTCTCCTTCTCCATGACAACGCAAGGCCTCACACAAGTCTGCCCACTCGAGACGATCTTACAGAACATAGGACTGTTCTTCCTCATCTAGCCTACAGCCCGGATCTCGCCCCTCCGACTTCCATCTGTTTAGTCCAATGAGGGATGTACTCCGCGGGAAGCAGTACGTGGATGACAGGGAGGTTATTAATGCAGCAAGACGTTGCCTACGACATCGATCATGCGGCCTCCCAGTAAGGTGGCGTAAGGCCGTCGCATTGGACAGAGATTATGTTGAGATACTTGGTTTTGTGGCCAAAAGAGTGGAGAGTAATATGGTGTGTTGGAACCCTGAATAAAACCAATCTGCTTTCGGAACAAAAACGTGTTGCCTTACTTATTGAAAGCCCTCGTATATTAGTCGCCAGTAGCAAAACTTAAAAAAATTCTTAAATCATTCATTATAAACAATAGAATGAAACGCAAACAGCAATAGCTATTCTCACAGTGCATCCCAGCATGTGTGAATAACTCCCGAAACACACCAGCAGTGTTAGGTGCTACGGATATACCTCTAGAGCTATGGCTCTTGTTCAGCAGATTAACAAATGTTCATAACTGTAAGATATGCATTTTGGACTACATGTTTGCAAGACTTTTTACTTTGAATGATAGTTTCTGTTAAATCCCTGAATACTGACCATTCCTCCTCGGCTATCCTGTATAATATACCCCATAAATAGCGCGTAAAGGTTCTACTGTATCCAGATCATGGGATTAATGTGCCTAGAAACGATAGCAGTCCTGTATCTTGCTGCGATTCGAAAGAAACGGGCTATTTGTGTATTTTAGGCATAACTGGGCTACTAACAACATTATTTAATATTTCGTCTTACATTCCTCTCCCGGTATATAGCTCCATAGAACCATTTGAACCATTAAACTCGACGGTCATAACATTAGTCACCATTTTAAGAGAACAAAATCGTCCCTCATAGCGCAGTACATTGTACAGAACTCGTATCAGGCGGCCACGTTACCGCTCCACCTCTGATGGAAATCGTGGCAAAAAAAAAAAAAAAAAAAAAAAAAAAAAAAAAAAAAAAAAAAAATGGTGCTTATATGCCAGTCGGTTATATGGAAACAACGCAGTTAAGGTGAGTCAACGTGACAGAATGTCTGACAGAAATTATCGTGTTTGGGCGTGCCCATGACAGACAATAGTGTGAATGAAGTTGCCCGACCTATTGGTTTAACAACGCGGTTCAACATTTCTTTTAGTTCGAGGTCCACATAACTACCTATTCAAGTCAAACATACTACCCGACCACAATATTATTGCATTTGTCCTCCCGCGGTAGTTATCAGAAACATGCGATGACATTACAGTAAAAAAATACAGTGCCGACTAAGGAAAATGCATCACACTGCGAATGCTTTCAGCACAGTTGAACGTATATTATCAAGTGGTTCAGCTTGTCATCGTGAAATATAAGGCAAAAACTCGCAATAAGTTGGCAGAAGCGCCCTCGCCCCAAAGTGCAATAATACTATGGTTGACTAATACACTTCCCGACCCCACGGATATAGTCTCTGTTGGCAAGTAGGGGACATACGTGCCAGCCAATAGAATTGTGTATCACTCCCTAAGGGCTACATTCAAGTGCATGTACTTGTAATTTCTGCACTTCTGTTTCATGATTGGCTAATTAATGGAATCACAGATGATACACTTTAAGTAACCCTAAGCACTTTCTTTTTGGTACTATGCCGCAAGTGTGGTTCATCCAACAGAAAGAAGACTTGTCATATACGTTTGCCTATTAATAAGGAAGACTCGCATTAAAATCTCGTCACATTTCACGTCTCACGGCCACGAGACCATATATGCTCTCGTAATAACACATTACCAAGGGGACAACAGGAAAACAACGTGACGTCAATCCATCTAAAATGTCTATGGCAGTAACTACGTCTTTCAGCCTGCGTTTGACTACCGCACGTGCCTCCCCCCCCCCCCCCCCCCCCTCTCTCTCTCTCGTTTGGTTTTCCTGACAGATTGTTGTATTAAGGTTATCAACCACAAAGTTGGTTGGAAATATTCCTCTTCATAGCAGCATCACACACAAGCCTAGTTCGGTTCAATAAAATAGTGGTCACCAACTCTGCTTGAGATATGACCATGAAAGTGTTTTGCACAAAATGATCCCAATGGAAAGCAATATAAGCTGGCTTTCTCCGAACTCTTACTCAGAGGGATTAAGGTAAATTCAGAAACAGGTTGCCACTCGGCATTTTCCATATACCTCGACTTTTGACTGAAACGACAACAGCGCGCAAGCAAAATCTTAGGATTATTAATCATTCCTCACACAGTGCTCCGTCTCAAGCGCTCCATACGGAAGACTGCAAGAATTGGTTCATAGTGGATCGTTCCCAAAGAATGAGGTCCTTCACTTGCAGACTAATTTAACTGAATCTCCACTTCAATGACACCTACGAGGTATTCCACATAAATGGAAACAGCAGACCTCCATGAACTTTCCACGAAACGCTATTAATCTTCCGATTAGAAAATAATATACGTGTTGCAATTCGGTTACCATTCGACTATTGTAACTCTACTTACAGTGCACAGGGCGAATTCCACTGCTCAGGTGTAACATCAACAGACCAGCGTCAACTACGGTGCGTGTCGTTTTTCCGACACAATTCACTGGTAGGTAAGAGAAGTGCTCTACATTTTGGGCGACTGTACACGCTATCTGCGCAGCGCGCGAGCAGAGTGGCAGCCGGCTATCAGGAAGCCACCGTCACATCATATGGGTTATCTCGATACAGGCATCTGCCAAACAACGCCACTGATAACGTGCAATTGAAAATTCTAAGTATAAGTCATCGTCTGGCTATCTTAACATTACCTGTGCTCGTTTGCTCACACCTTTCCATCTCGAGTGAGTGACCTCTACATCAGCACTTCTCACATCCTTAGAACTACTGATTTTAAGTCAGCTGTAGCCACAGGAAAGTGAATCTGAATTCTTTCAGACAGTTCTTGGCACCTGGTCACAAGGATCGCTTTAAAAAGTAAACTTATCGATGTCGGGAGTTCCCAGGTGTAGCCCCAGTATTGTACAGAAGGGAAAGGTACTGTCATGTGATCAATTTCATTATGGCAGCCAACTCCTTATGCATTTTCCTTTATATTCGACATGACGCGGCGAGAATTTATGCCTTTATTGAGGATTAGTGACTTGATTAAGGATTTGTTGATATCGAGTACGCAGTATTTTAACTTGGATGAAGAGTCATCGGCAGAGGTAGAATTAATTACAGGCATGCCCCCAGGGAAGGGTGTTGGACATTTTGCAGTTCACATTGTATTTAACGAACTAACAGCCGATATAAACAGTAACCTCGGACTTGTCGCACATATCTAATGAAATATTGTCCGAAAAACCTGCAAAAATATTCAGTGAGATCTTGAAATTGATAAGATTTCCAACAGGTGCAAAGAATGGCAACTTGCTTTAAACGTTCAGAATGATTATAATACAAATGAGTCACTGTTGAAATCGGTGAACTCATCATAACAATGTGATGACATATGAACTGGAACGATCTTACAGACTCAGTCGGTGGTGAAGTTAAATACCAGGCTGCGGCTCATTGGTAGAATACTTGGGAAATGCAATCAGCCTACATACGAGATTGCTTAAATAATGTTCGTGCGACCCATCATGGAATATTGCTAAAAATATTGCTCAAGTGTGTGGGAGCCATGCCAAATGGGTGTAACGGGAAATATTGAACGTATACACAGGAGTGCTGCAAGAATCGTCACAGGCTTGTTCGGCCATGGGACTGAGTCACGGAGATACTGAAAGAACTGAGAGACGGCTTTAAGGGGGTTATCTGGTGGAGAAGTTTCAAGAAATCGATTTTTATTGCATATTTCGAGATATTATATTATGGAGAACACGTGGGCGAAACCATTTTTTACCCGTTAACTACTGCATACAGTCGAAATACACGATCATCTGACCGGCAGCCCCGCGTCGTCGAGCGGCTACCTGACCTGTATACGAAGACCTATCGAATGACAGTTTACTGGAAAGATGTGTTGGCGCGAACACTCAAAACTCTAACGAGTCCATAAATTCGCCGATTTGGACGCTTTCAGAAAACACATATATTTCGGTAAAGAAGTAGCCGAAATTGCAAACAAAGTATCTACAGTTATCTTCAACGACGGCTTCTTGGGACTAGCACAAACAGTGAATGTCATACGCATTCAACTTGGCAACACGGCGTTCGAATTTTGTTGAAGGCACAATGGGGACCGCCTTCTACGCTCAGAGCACCGCGCGTCTACGGCCAGTAAAGAAGACAGATCTGCGGCTCGAGAGCACGTGGTGCGCACGAACGAGATTTACGACGTCGAGGAAGGCGTACTGTAATCCCCTGGCATCGCAAACCCCCCCCCCCCCCAAAAAAAAAGAAACTTCTTCCCAAGACTTTAAACGCGATTTCCTACAAAGTCACATTTTTGTGTTGGGTGCTTGGATCGCCGAAAAACTACTCGGCCGATGATGACGCCGCTTAGCTATTTTTGTAGAGCATTGAACTGGATATGGCCGGAACCTCTGAAAGGTAAACAATTTTCAAAATACCGATTTTTTATGCACGTCTGAATGTCTAAACAAAGTCGATTTTTCTTACTTTTTCCAAGTAGCCGTCATTTTACGAAAAACGACTTTTTCACTTTTAAAAGGTTCTGGCCATTGCTACAATCATAATTTAATCATTTTTTGGTCTGGACTGTTACAAACCATCCAGTTACCTGAACCAGTTCCACCCGCCTACCGGTGTACGGCGTGCATTACGATCTTCGGCGCCATTTTATTTTGGGACAAAAAAATTTAAATCGGGTAAAATATAGATGAATAAAAGGATATAATCATAATCTTATCTTTTGATTTCACCCAAAAATTGATGAAAATGAGGTAAAAATCAGACCTCTCGACCAGAAAACCCCATTAGGGGGGTCGCATTACCTTGCTTGGGCCCACATATTAAATTTCAAGAACTATTGCTAAGTAAGTAATTTAGAGATTTTCTTAAACATATCACTCCAGTTGCGACTGTGAAGGCTTAGAGTACACTAACTACAACACACAAAAGGTATTTAAGACGTCATTCTACTCGCGCTCCACGTGTGAACATATCGATGAACCCCTTACGAGGTATAATGGGAAGCAACCCTATGCAGTGCACTTTAAGGTGGCTTGCAGAGAATAGACGTAAATAGAAAAAATATTCTTTGTTTACAGAGCGTAAATACGCTACCAAAAAGTAACCGTACAATGCCCTTGAAATCTAGATGATTCTCTTCCCGGACAGAGCGCCTGATTGTATCGCATTGCCGGCCACGGTGGCCGAGCGGTTCTAGGCGCTCAGTCCGGAACCGCGCGACTGCTGCGGTCGCACGTTCGAATCCTGCCTCGGGCATGGATATGTGTGAGGTCCTTAGGTTAGTTAGGTTTAAGTAGTTCTAGGGGACTGATGACCACTGATGTTAGGTCCCATAGTGCTCAGAGTCATTTCAACCATTTTTTGTATCTCATTAAGCACCAGGCGCAAACTGGGTTTAACGTGACACTGCATGAAAAACTTTTGGAACGACTTGTGTGTTATGTTTTCCTTGCTGTATAGTCGACAAGAGGGAAAACGATTAAAGGAAACTAGGTATATTATTAACCTTTGACCAGTGGCTGCCATGTTATTCAGATAACCGTCCTCGGAGAAGCAGCACATCTTTTGATAGCACAAAAATGTGATAATTCGCTCTCACTACCAGAAATAGATGCATTCATGTAGCGTTTTCTTCCACAAGAATGCAGGTGGTCCTGATGATTAGGGTGAACAATTATTTGCGGTTTTTGCTGAAAGGAGCATACGACCAAATGAAGTAAACCCTATCCCAATAATCCTCCGCAGGATGGTCACAACACATACAAAGGGAGAAAATTAGTACAGAAAGAGTTGTGTGCGTTCATGTTTAGCGTTTTTGTATTGTAAATTTTCGTCTGATGATTAGGTCACGCCTCGAAACACAAATTGAAAAAGAAAACAAAGGTATGGTAGCGGTTTCTGAAAACTCTATCATGGATAATAGTCACCGTCAAATAATAGTCAATATCGCTTTTAATTGTTTTGTGGTTGCCATAACACAACTTCAACAGGTGTATTACAAAACTAAGTTTTGAATTTTTTGCGCCAATAAATGTCGCGACGTCTATAAAATTACTAGTCTACATTTGCAAAGTAACAAGGTTACTTTTTCCCACACTTCAACAAGAATAGCGATTAAGTAGCAGATTAAGATAAAATATCTATCCACAGGTGGGAGTTCTCGCGAAGATGGATAACATCACATACTGAGAAATCGAAAGAAGATTACAAGTTCAGGCAGTGGAAAAGTTGTTAGAGATACAACAAAAGCTCTGTTCCATGGCGAACACAGGGATCTGATCGGAAGGGCGGGTGAGAGGGGCTGAGCTCACAGAAATTTTGAAATTCTCTACCGTACGCTAAGGTATTTCCTTAGTCTATTATAACACCAACAACCAACAATAGCAAGACATTTTTGAGACTTAAGCCTGAAAACTGTCTCAAAGACTTTTTAAGATTAATACGAAACAGCTCTGTTTGTGTGTGGAGGAGGGGGGGGAGGCGTTTACGCTATGGGGGAGGGGGGGGGGGGTTACGCTATGGGGCTGCAGCCTTCGACCGAGGTAATGTAACAGAGCCACGGGCGAATCCACAGGAAAGGCAGGAGGGGGTCTAATGGGGCTGCAATCCATCCTCCTCCCCCTGGACTCGCCCATGACTGTTGAAGGTAAAGGGACCAACCCAACATTCAGGTGACTTAAGCTTGTTATAAAATGGATTTGGACCCGCTTCCTCCATAATACCAGGCTAGTCCTACATTAAATCACCTTTCTGGGTGGAAAACCGAACGTGTGAGCGGCTCCTGCAGATGTCTGCACATGCTACCAAGGAACAAACAACAAAACAAGGAAGTGTAGCTACTGGTCGGATGATCAGCAATAATGCATGAGCTACGCGCACTGTCGTGCATTCGGTTCTCGTTTACTGAGAACGATGGGTTATTACGATATTATCGTGACACATTTCTTGATTTTTATTAATTCTAGTTCATTACACTCTAAGCTTATCAGGTACCAATAATCAATTCCACAAACCATATGGTATTTCTCTTTGCTACCATACATCCTCTATGTTTCCCTCGCCGTAGCGATGGTGAAGAGAGAGAGAGAGAGAGAGAGAGAGAGAGAGAGAGAGTGTGTGTGTGTGTGTGTGTGTGTGTGTGTACACGTCACTGCTCTGCCCCCCCCCCCCCTCCCGGAGGAGGCCCAGACGTTTTTAAAAGGCGCAGATGCCGGCGCGGGCTGCTGCGACACGTGACCGCGTACATGTGGCAACAGCGCGCACACCAGACATCCTTGGGAAGAGTAAAAAAGTTTATCGCAGCAAACAACCTTCGGACTTACGGCACATGTGAGCCTGTTTACCGCAGTACGCGACTGCGCAGCCACAGCGTGCAACGAAAAGCAATGATCTCTCTGGGGACGTGCTCACAGCCAACCAGCCGCATTTGTATCACATTGTGCATTCACTAACTTTTCAAAGCAATGAAAGTGCAATAGTCTTCGGTACAGAAGTTTACTAGGAAAGATCCTCTCCGAGTGCATCACCTACCTTTCTATACCTGGAACAACTCAGCTAGCCAATTTTTTACGGAGGAATACGATCGACGGTGCAACTTTGTATTTTTTCACATGATTTTCAAAGGTAAAAGATTAAGCGCAAAGGGCAAACAGGATGTTTCCACTATTCAATGTGTCGAAATTATCTGTTTTCTTCTTTTTGTGTCTGCTCATCGGGAAGCTATAAAAAAATTAATTGAATTGTATGCATACACGCACAGAAGAGTGAGCTTCAACAGTCAGGTGAATGTTTTGACAAGTACCAATGACGTGGCATAATTTTCACGCACATAACTAAAGATACTGCTGTGTCACACAAGCATTTAGTACAAAGATGAAGAAGTGACAACCGAGTAAAACACTTTTTTTTAACACCTGTGTTTTATTCTGCGCTGAGAGCATAAGTCAATTAAATACGTTTTCTCAACTGAATCGCAGAAACGATCCAAAATGTGGTGATGGCTCGCAATCTGGTAATGTCTGTTTCCAACCGATACGCGGAAGGTTAGTTGAGAACCAAATTTCAAAATTATGATCCGTTTCGAGAAAAAACAAAGATCTGACAATATTTACCCACAAGCCACATTTCTTTTCCTAATGTATCGAAACCTACTGCCATTTGTCGGTAATCTACAGTTAATATACAAATTTTGTTACTTGTGTGTTTAGGGTCGATAATGAAAAGTCGCGGAATTTTGCTAGCACCAGAATGAACAAGCATAAATACGATGGAACCCTTACAACCTGGCAATGGTGAGAAAATCATAACAACTAACACCATGTGAATAGTTTGTACTGAGACTACGTGATGCAGCATATGGGATACATACATTAATATAGGCGTTTCATTAGTAGTTTCAGATAGACCTTGTTAGCTATAAAATGAGGCCAAAAATGAAAGATACAGCGAGACCTAACGCATATAATCTTTGGGGAACCTGTGTGCATTGCAAGGTGCGAAAGAATTGTTTCTCCTAGCATTATCCCACAACGCACATAACTTTGCTGTTACAATGCATTCCAGTTCTGATTTTTGTGACGCAATGAGATTAAAGGGATGTAATGAAATAGTTGTAGGCGGCCGACAGGGTGTGTGAAATACTGCAAATAAAATGCCTGCAGTACGTACAACGTGCCAGACGTCGCAAACGAACACTATGAGAACGAAGCCCTGTATGACTATGTACAGCTCCCGGTCAAGCACTGGCGTAGAACGGAAGCCAAGAGCTCGAGTCGCAACAGTTGAACGATGTGGTGCAATCAGCAGCCGCGGAGAGAAAGCAGGAGCTCCTTGCTCGTGCCCACGCTCGCCAAGATGGCTGCCGGCACAGGCGCGGTGTAGTCAGGGCTGTCCAGCGCGGCACAGCCAGGGCTATCCAGCGCACAGACGAACACGTCGCATAGCATCAGAAGGATCAAGGACCGCAAGCTAACTGCTGCCGTGTTGCCAACTTAAGTGCCACTAGGGGCATGACGAAAGCTCGATATGTCGCACCTTTCATTCCCACCACCACATTATCCGTGGTGCCACGTATCTTACCGGTTGCACAAACTTAGGCAGCAACTATACGTGGCGCTCAAGCTAGTCAAAAATATACGTGACTGTCTGGTAAATTCCCACCACGCTGTAACGAAAACTTCCACGAGGTCGCCGGGTGACGTAAGAGAAACTGCAAAAGGTATGTTGTACTGAGCGATAATATACCCAAGAAAACACGATCTGCAAACTGAAGTGGAAGAATGCCGTAACCTGTACGTGAACCTATCACCGCAAACAAGAGTATCTCGACGTCGAACACACGCAAATACCGACAAGTGCAATGTATAAGCTGCAAGCTCATATGGAAAAACATAGAAATGTTAACTTAATCCCGCGTGTCTATAAAATGCCTGCCGTACGTACAACGTCCCAGACGTCGCAAACGAACACAATGAGAACGAAGAAGCCCTGTATGACTATATACATCTCCCGGTCAAGCACTGGCGTGTCTATAGTAAATTCTAGAAACACCAAAAGTGGTATGTCAGTTGAGTGACGCGGTCATCTTTCTGTGTATTATTTCATTTTCGATATTACAGCATAACGAATACTGAGTGTGTGGTAAACCACAGTTTTCTTGAATGAGATTTTCACTCTGCAGCGGAGTGTGCGCTGATATGAAACTTCCTGGCAGATCAAAACTGTGTGCCGGACCGAGACTCGAACTCGGGACCTTTGCCTTCCGCGGGCAAGTGCTCTACCAACTGAGCTACCCAAGCACGACTCACGCCCCGTCCTCACAACAAAGGTCCCGAGTTCGTTCTCGGTCGGGCACACAGTTTTGATCTGCCAGGAAGTTTCACAGTTCTCTTGTTAATCCCTGACAGTCTATTAATATGCACACAATGATCACGGATATGCTTCGCGCAATCAATCAACGTTGATTCTTTATTAAAACTGTTTTTCTAGAATACTGAATTTGTGAATCATTTCACAAGTTACAGGCGGACAATGCTACGGTTGCACGTACGAACCCTTGCGCTCATCAAATATGAATGATGGTTTGAACACAGTATACTAACAGAATAAGTTAAAAACACGTGAAACTGGTATATTGCTGATATTTGATTATGGACATGGTCAAAGGCATAATTCTCTGTCTAACGTTTCGTCTTCCACTGCTGGAGACTTCATTAGAGGCTCTTAACGACTCAGAAAGCTGTCAGACACAAAACAAGCTAAGCAAGGCGCACTGTTTGTACGTAATCCTGCAACGGTCGCTTCCTGACGTCATCAGACCGCAAAGATCACGATGTCGCGGCGATGTATGCTGCGGAGATTGTAATGGAGAAGAGTTGGCGCTGCTTGTTTTATTCGGCACTAAAGGCCCAACTTGTCTAACTCCAAACCTTCACTTCTGCTGAAATAGTTTTTTGCGCTTTTGTATTTCTATGGCCTATCCGTATATCTTAGCACTGTAATTATTGGATCTTGCTAAAAACAGTGTAAGAGGAACGAATTTGGTAGCTTCCCGCTCCTAGTGCGTGATCTGCTATTGCTGATTTAACCATCTTGGCCAAACGACAATTAAGGCGTCTGAGTGATTGTGTGGTCCACGCGAATGAGTGAGTGCATGAGGGCCATTTTATAGAATTCCTCCTAACTATGTGATAACATTTGCGTAGTTTTATCCACATTCGTTTCTTTTAATATGCGTTAAGGCGCTGATAACCTCGCCGTTGAGCGCCAATAAGCTAAACACACACACACACACACACACACACACACACACACACACACACACACACACACAGAGAGAGAGAGAGAGAGAGAGAGAGAGAGAGAGAGAGAGAGAGAGAGAGAGGGAGGGAGGGAGGGAGGGAGAGGTGACAACTGCACTTGTTGTTCCATGAGGGGCATGTTGATGCTTGTTTTTGTAGTTCCTATGTACATTTGGCAGTAAGTGCAGGGGGATCTTATATACTCCCGCTGTGGCAAGCCGCGAGCGTAGGCCCTTTGCAGTGTTCAAATATACACTTTTCTTGTTAGGTTAAACACTTTATTAATACCGTGTTTTCTGCATACTTTCCTGAGGCGATCCGTGATAGCCTTTACAAATGGAAGGAAAACTTTCCTGTTACTTTATTCTTTTTCATTAGAAGAGCTAGACCTTTTACAATGTAGTGCTGTATTTATCTCTTTGTCAGAGAAGCTGTTTCTTCTAAAATGTGTGCCCCGACCGGGACTCGAACCCGGGATCTCCTGCTTACATGGCAGACGCTCTATCCATCTAAACCATCGAGGGCACAGAGGACAGTGCGACTGCAGGGACTATCTCGCGCACGCCTCCCGCAAAACCCACATTCTCACCTTATAAGTCCATACACTACATTCGTAGTGTCCCTACCCAACATACTCATTACTCGTGGAAGACATTCTTACAAAGTCGCGTAAGAGTTCGGGTAATATGTGTGCATCCGCATACAAGAAGAAGGTCATGGCCGATATTGCCAGAACTATATACTAACTTTGGGTAGGGACACTACGAACGTAGTGTGTGGACATATAAGGTGAGAATGTAGGTTTTATGGCAGGCATGCGCGAGATAGTCTTGCAGTCGCACTGTCCTCTGTGCCCTCGGTGGCTCAGATGGATAGAGCGTCTGCCATGTAAGCAGGTGATCCCGGGTTCGAATCCCGGTCGCGGCACACATTTTCACCTGTCTCCGTTGATATATACAACGCCCGTCAGCAGCTGAAGGTATTAATACATACTTCTAATTACATTAATAATAACCGCAGTCTATTTGCAGACAACTGTTTCAAAGAAGCATAAATATTCAGTCAGATCTTGATAAGATTTCAAACTGGTGCAAACATTGGCAACTTTCTTTAAATGTCCAGAAACTCAAAATTGTGCACTTCACAAACGAAAAGAACGTAGTATTCTATGACTATAATATCCATGGTCACTGTTGGAATCGGCAAACTGATACAAATAACTATGTGTAACACTTCGTAGAAATATGAAATTAAATGATCACGTAGACTCAGTCACGGTAAAGCAGGTTTACTGGTAGAATTCTGGGGAAGAGCAACCAGTCTACAAAGGAGGTTCTAGAATTTGCTCAAATGTGTGGGTCCGGTACCAAATAGAACTACCAGGGGATATTGAACGCATACAGAGAAGGGCAGCACGAATGGTCACAGGTTTGATCCGTGGGAAAGTGGCACGGAGATATTGAAGGAACTGACCTGGCAGACTCGTGTAGACAGATGTAAACTATCTGGAGAACGTCTATCAACAAAGTTTAAAGAACCGGCTTTAAATGATGGCTCTAAAAATACACCAAAACCGCCTACATGTCGCGTACATAAGAATAGAATAATTACTACACACACAGAGGCGTACGAACAATCATTCTCCCCGTGCTCCATACGCGAATGGAAAAAGAAGGAACCCTAATAACTGGTACAATGGGACGTATCCTCTGCCATGCACCTGACGGTGCTTTGCAGAGTATAGATGTAGATGTACACTGCAAGGTGTATGACACATTGCATGATCCTGCTCGTAATGCCGCCGTGCCGAGGAAAAACAAATGCATGTAGGGGTCGGCATAGACCCCCAAGGATAGACGCATAATTCTGGTGATCCACTGTGCCTTCCAGACTGACGACATCACCCAGGGAGAGCCACGAGAAAAGGTCTCAGACCACAACGCTCCGTCCTCCGGTCGGTACACTACCGACGATTGTTGCAGGGCGTTAGTTTTCTTGCGTTTCACTCCTGTGGAGTATAAATAAAACTTGATTCATCTGAAAAGGCCACCTGTAGCCACTCAATGGGCATCCAGCTGCGGTACTGGCGTGCAAATTACAGCCTTCGTTGCCGATGAACAGCAATCAGCATGTAGGCAGCAACGTTAGCTGAACGGTCGTTGAAGAGACACTGTTGGTATTTCCTTGGTTCATCTGTGCGGATAATTGCATAAGAGTCGCACGTGTATTCGCCAGTACACACGTCCGCGGCCGTCGTTCACCCCTGCCATCTATGGCTCGTGGTGTACCACAGTTGCCTCAGCGCCGGTTTTGGAGAACGCCATTTTGCCATGGACGGTATATCCTAAACACAGTGGCACGCTATCAGTTTACAACTGCACTGTTTCCCGCGCTCCGCACACATAATTCATATACCCTTCGATGCTAGTGTTGGCACCTACCGTCTGTGAGTGGTTATTGCACGCTGGCGTCGAAGACGGGCGGTGGTCACATAAATGTGACTGAACCGTGTGTTACAACTGCTGAGAAAGATATAGCTCACAATCAGTTTCATACTACGAACACTTTAATATTACATTTGTAATTCAAAAACCACCAACGATATGTTAATTAGCTGTCTATTCAGTTGTACTTTGAGAAGTTTCTATGTAACGTATTCAAAATGTATTCAAGTGCGTGTACTTGTGTACAGAAATTGGTTTTGCTAGTTAGTTGCCCAGTGTTTTAATAGGCCCCTTTGTCTTTCATTTTCAAACGGTTACCTGATGATTCGCTACCGGTTGAGTCAGCTCAGGTTGAAAAATCCTTTTTACAAAATAATTTGTTTTTCCAATGTCTCATGCAGTGCATGTTCCTATATACGAAGCCGATTGCAGAACGCACTTTGCCACAAAGAGCACCAAACGTCCATGACTAATGATCCTTTACCGTTTGTTATCTTCTCTACATAACTCAAGAGAAAGTACAGAATGTTTAACATCACCTTAACCTCATACCCGAGGCTTTTGAAAAAAACTTAAATCAAGAGTTCGTTCTGTAAGCAAGTTTGCAATAGAACCGAGCCCGTCGCGTTTGGGGAAGGGAATAGAAAAGCAAAGCAATAAGAAGAGAGACGAACAAGTAAATGTAAAATTTCAGTTATCAGAGGAGAGGATTATATTCTATTAGCAAAGGAGACTCCGTTCAAGGCATTCGTGTGACCTATTCTGGTGCACAGCTCGAATTGTAACGGGCTGCTTTCGTCAGGACAAGGCTGGTACCGCGAGATGAATGCGACTTACGTGAAGTTATATATTCTAAAATCATTCTGCCCCCTCCATCGTGTATCTCACGCTAGAGCCAAACGATTTATACAAGATAACGGATCGTATCCGATGGTGTATGAAGAGAATAGTACACGATGGGTTGAAGTACCCTATGGCACGAACTACACACTACCTCGCGAGGTATCTACGTAACTATAAATTTGTCATAAGAACACAATCTCTAGTAGGCAAGGGGTTTGATTCCCGGTCTGTATACATTAACGTCTAGACTTGTACGAATTAACGTCATTAAGTCACGTACCATACATTAAAGAAGAAAAATTCCATCTACATCGAAAAAAATTTTTTAATATCAATGAGGTTGCCGCACAAATACGATTTATGAAGTCTGATCTGGTTTTTATAATACGTATCGTTTCTTCGGTGCCACACAGAGATACACAATCTTGTTAACTAAGCATCACTTTCCTATAAAAACAAATATCGAAGAAATAGAAGCTACAGGCTTTAATGGCGTCGTTTTTATCGTCATGACAAGTACCATCGGTAACGAATCAACACTACCAAGGAAATGCAGGGTTTGGCGAAAAATATGAAAACGGCAAAAGAAATACAAGCTGGAACATAAATGCGTATGCTGACCAAGACAGCACGTTACGCTTTTCCATTAACGGCAACTATGCAATCACTTCAACATGTTCCAAGTGTCAGTCGTGGTCAGAACAGCGTTCTTTGTAGTTAAGAGCGCATTATGTCGGAGCTGAGTGCATTCAGGTTCCATATTGTAGGTTCATGCCGCATACAAGAAAACCAGAAAATCATCATCCCCATAGTGACAACGTGGACGAAAGTGCGTGCCCAGTGATACAGACGGAAGGTCAAATAGCAAGACTGTGCTGAAACCTGCGAACCCTGTCGGTATTAAAACAACACGAGCTCCAGAAGCACGGAATTGCAGGTCGAACTGGAATTTCAACACCACCCATCAGTGATGGAAATGCCCGTCACAGGGAAACGTGGTGCCGAAGCTATGATATCTGCAATGTGGAGCAATGGAAGAAGGTAATTTGGTTGGGCGAGTCTTGTGTCACACTGGCATAGTTTACTTCCAAGACCAAAACCTCAAGAATTACGTGATCATTTTGGTTGATCAGGTCAATCTCACTGTACAATATCTGTTCCCCAATGATGATTTGTTGTTCCAAGACAACAGGACCCCTGTTCACACTGATGGAATCTTCTACGACTGCTTTTGTGAGCACGAGAATGAATTCTCGAATCTCCCACCAGGTCCTAATGTTATTGAGCCTTTGCTTTCTACTTTGGAGAGAATATTGTGTGATCGCTATCCACCTCCATCAACGGTGCCTAAACTTGCCCCTATTTTACCGGGAGAATGGTATCAGATTCCCCTGAAAAACTGTATCTATCCATTCCGAGACAACTGGAATTTGTTTTGAATGCCAACAGGCTTTCTACACCGTATTACGCATGGTAGTTCGTTGTGCTTGTGGCGTTTCCACATTTTTATCCACTCACAGTATATCTGAGTGTTGCCTATCAAAATGTTGACAGACCTAGCTTTCATTCCACATCTACATCCATTCTCTGCAAAACACTTTTAAGTGCGTGGCAGAGAGTATTTTTCATTGTACCACGTATTAACAATTTCTTCCCGATCCATTTGCGTATGGAGTAATAATGGAAGAATGACTGCTTAAATGCTTCTAAGCGCCGGCAATCAGTGTAAACTCATCGCCGTCACGACGGGAGCGATACTTAGTAGTATATTCATTGATTTCTGTGCCTGCCAGATCAGGTTGTTCAGCATTTTTGTTACACGCTCAAACGGGTAAAAAAAAAACAGTGATCATGATATCTTCCTTTGTATAAGTTCAGTGATCCCAGTGAGGTATACTTGACATAGATCCCGCACGCCTGACACATATTCTACAATTTCCTCATTAGAAACCATTCAAAAAAAACCTTCCACATTAAAATATCTTCCAAACCTCCAAAAACTGCATGAGAGCCACTCACAACTTCTATTCATTCATTTACTTCCTCCAAAAAACACTATTCACTAACACAGAAAAAATCAAAATGACATCCTCTAAAAAAAAGTTCAAATGTGTGTGAATTCCTAAGGGACCAAAATGCTGAGGTCATCGGTCCCTAGACTTAAACACTACTTAAACTAACTTATGCTAAGTACCACACACACCCATGCCCGAGGGAGGACTCACACCTCCGGCGGGAAGGGGCGCGCAGTGACATGGCGCCTCTAACCATGCGGCTTCTCTCAAAAGATTTGGTATCAATTACCTGCTGCTTAGAAGAGCCACCAGTAGCTTTCAAACGCCTGTACTTAGGAGAAGCATCTACTTAGACGATATTTTAACGAAATGGCGCGTTGGTAAAACTGTAGTTTATAACCATTTTCAAGAAGATTTGCTGTGCGCACAACCGTCACTTCCACAGGCAATCTCCGTTCCAGATTGACTGCATTTTCTTAGTATCCTACCAATGAAACAAAGTCATCCACCTGCCTTACCTACGACTGAACGTACAAGGTCATTCCTTTTCATATCCCCACAATTGACCACTCAAGTATTTTGATGATCATTATGTTAGAGTCCCAATTAGTGCACATTCAGTCGAAAATTCTGCATAGAATCTCATGGGAACTCCATCGTGTTCTGCGGCAATTTTCCCAATACAAAAATAATTATACCAATCGATTATCGGATGATTAGTCTCCTCCTTTTACAACAGTATGATTGGGGAACTTATTCTCTAATGACCTTACATCCAGCGATGTGTCTGGTGGTCGACAAAAGGATCCATGTACAAGCTTATGGCCACCTTCGATACTAGGATTTGTCCAAAAACTCCAGCATGCAGCTCCGGTTTCTATCTCGAATGGTTTCAGCTTTTTACCTACTAAACGAATACACCACTTCCATCTCCCAGTGGTATACCACTCCTTATGCACTTACAATCTTCTCCAAAAATGTGATTGGCGTCAGTTTTGCGTTTTTCCAACTTTCTGGACAGGGCACTACATACTGTTCCTTTTTTAAGAACACATCAAACTCTATTAACGGATAAGAAAGACGCATCTGAAATGTGCAGTACAGTGAAGGACGAAGATTCTATCAGTAAATCCGATAATTAATGAAGAGTTCGTGCAAATGATGAAGAGGTACTGAGTCGAACTGGTGAGGAATGACATTTAAGGCACGGGTCAGTTAAAAAAAAAGGGGGGGGGGGATCGGCTGATACGACACACCCTGAGGCATCATGGAATCGACAATTTGCTAATGGAGAAGTGTAGGACTTCAAACAGATGTAGTTTGTAGCAATTATGCAGAGGCGAAAACAGTTGCACGGGGTCGACTACCGTGCATAGTTGCACCACATTAAGTCTTCCGACTGAAGTGCACAATAACAATATCAACAGCTTACCTCAATCAGAATAACCAAGTGACTAACAGTCGTTGGCAACTAGATACAGAGGAGGCGAGCCGCGCGGTAGCAATAGCTGTTGGGTTCCCCACTGCAAACATAAACGTCCTTCCTTGCCGTGCATACTGAGTTCCATTAGCGGAATCGTAACAGACTTATCGGTTTTCTGAACACATTCGCTACTATCTTTAGACTTTCTGCTGCCTAAATTAGGCATGCCCTGGGGAGAACAACAAAAACGAAACGCAACAGTCAGGTTACCACAGCTGGTGTGAGATAAAGCAAGAAGACTTCGAGATAGTCGCAGAGGCGTCGATGGAACCGGGGGACGACCAGCGATATGACGACTGTTTACCTGCGCCCCCTGCCTGGGGAACAGGTGCAGCGCAGAGGCAGCAGGGTTGTGGCGACCCGGAAGTGCGCGCATTTGGCCGCGGCGTTGCCACGTGGCGGCCGCCGCCCCAGCCCCACCCGGCGTCTCTCACAGGCTTCTCACCTTGCGCTAACCTTGAAATGTGCCACAGCGCACTTACGCGCCCAAAATAGTCCACACAGCGTTCCCTTCGTGAGCCCACACGAAACACTGCGCCGCTCCCTGCCGGCCGCCTTCGGGTAGCCCACTGTGCCAGCGACAACTAACATACTCCTCTAGCCACCAACTAGAGAACTAGTTCCTCAAAACGGCTTAACGCTCTTTTTAAATCGGCATCACTTTAAATCACCTTGTAGCAAGTTGTGTAAAGTCTTTAAATAACTTACGGGAAAGCAGCTGGTCGCATCTTCGGACAGCCGCCATCAGCCATTTTGACAGGTCACAACCAGTCATTTTCGACACACACACACACACACACACACACAGAGCGAGCGTTAACATTCGCGCCACCATACCACAAAAGATGACCGACGTCTGAAGTTATAGATGGCGAAAATTACTAATGGGTAGCATTTAAACACTGTTTTTTGACACGGGACAGAGCACAATTCCACACAGAATTTTTAAGAGAGATGGAGAATTTTTCTTAAATTCTGCGTGGCTTTCCTGCACTCTCCTTTGTCAAAAAACAGAGGGACAGAGAGAACGTTAACTCGCCTGCTGAGTTTAGAATTCGCTACTACCGATAACTTCTGACGTCTGTCATATTTAGTTACGTGGTGCTACAATGTTTACAGTGTGTGTGTGTGTGTGTGTGTGTGTGTGTGTGTTTGCACGCGGATGTGCACAACAAGATTTTAAATTCTCTTACACTGCGCCTCCTTGCTGTATTTGTACCTTGAAAATGGCATGTGTGCACCTGTCACAACATGTTGTCGAAGACGTCACGCGGTTGATTTACCGCAAGTTATTCGAACATTCATCAGACAGATCGTACAATCCAAGTTAAAGTTATGTACTGTAGCGGGACTGGAAGTCTCTGAAACCTGCTTTCTGAAACTGTACCTCCTCTCCTACCAACTGAAACCTTCATCATGCTTTTGGCTTCTCTCCACTTTTTCCTGAGTTCACAGATACTTTCGCACTATGCTGGTAGACTTACAGCTTCGAAAGGAATAGCTGGATGGAAGTTCCATAGCCATGGAGGCTTATATGCAAAGTTAGTTGCACATCACATTAGAACTGTCAGGGGCTCGAGCCAAGACAACAGCGTTTTCACTACAACAGATCCGCTATGTATTTCATACCATTTACATCGCTGATGCTGTGATTAAGCAACGCTGTCCCCCAATTATATTCTCCCGCTGTAACTAGTCTGGCAACATCATGGCAGAGCTTCCAGAACTTAGAGTAAAAGATAAAAAGGGTGGCAGTATGAATTCACTGCACTGTCAACCAGAGAGTTTTGGGTGGCTCAAATTGAAGCTCTTTCCACGAAATGCAGGTGTTTGCACTAATGCATTAGATATGGCGCGTAGTTTTAAGTAGAAAAATAAATAAATACAGTAAAATGCAACGCCAGGAGTAATAGTAGAACCAATACATAATTTTTTTAGTCAATGCTCACGAAATTTTATAACTGCTATTCCGGTTTCGACGTCTAGACATTATCAATAGTCCATTGAATATTGCTTCATCGACTTATGGCCTATTGAAAATGACTGAACAGCTGAAGCTGGTATAGCCACTACTAAACTTTCTGAGCACTGAATGAAATAAACTTTATATTGAAAAGTAAAATCATCACTGACGCTCTCAGGCAATAACATGACAAATATGAAACAATAGTAAGACTGTCCATCCTCGAGCACAAATAGATTAAAATGCGTATTTTCACAGAACTTGGCACTGGCAGCTTCAGAAGTAAATAACAACGTTATCAAACTTAAGTTATAATTCTGACTGAAGTCTCCCGACTAGCCTTACAGATGCCTAATCCAAGATCAGATGTGGCCGCTCACTAGCATTGTTCACAAGCTACGCCAGCGAGTGAACACGAAATTCGAAACGTGAGGGCAATACGAAAATGGTTAGGGCCCTTGGCTGACAATACTCATATTGTTGATATTATGGACTTCCTGAATATCTCAAAAATAACCGAGGGCAGAGAGAGAGAGAGAGAGAGAGAGAGAGAGTAGTATTACTGTGGGAAGGAAACAATCATCTCTTATGAGTTGGTCTACACGATGACTCGCTAGACTCCTCTTAAAGTCGACTAACTATCCGCTCTTTAGAAATACAGTAATTCGGGGTGAATAACACTAAGTTTGGCAGTCGTCGCCCACGTACTCAACAGCATCACATGAACAACCATCGTGATAGCAAAGCTGCCTAGCTTCCTCCTGTCTATGCTTTCGTAAAGCACATGAAGTGTATGAAACCGTCATCTTTAGAAGCGTAGCAGTAGTTTTACTGGAAAATATGGACGGTAATAGATATTGACCAATTTACGTGACCATTTCAACCTTACTTTATAGAACAAGAGTAAACCACTTTGACTCAGTCGGCTGTGAAATCGAGAGCTTAGTATTACGAGTAAACCAGTGGATCTCCTTCGGTGTCCACGGAAACAACAAATCGCATAGCGCTAGCCAAACAGCAAATGTTGCTCGCATTTTAGCTACTCAGCTTTTGGGCATTCGTTCCCCATTTCAATTACGTTCAGGAAGTAAGGAAGGAAAATTAAGGTTTAACGCCCAGTCGATAAAGATGTCATTACAGTCGGAGCACACGCTCGGTATGTTGTTAAGGAAGGGGAAGGAAATCGGCCGCGTTCTTTGTAAGGAACCATCACGATATTCGTCTAGAGCGTTTTGGGGAAATCACCAAAAACCTAAATCTGAATGGTAGGAAACGGATTTCAACTGTCGGCCTCTCGAGTCAAGAGTGCTAACTACTGGGCCACATCGCTCCGTGTTATGTTCAGAATTTAGTGGAGAAACACATGCCTTTTTGAGCAAGAAAACTGGGAAGTCTGGCTGAATCGCTACAATATATCCAAATAATGAATATGCTTGTGTTTCAACAGGGTACCCCAGGAGAAATGATCAAAATTCAGTGATATCACAGAAACGATCATTCTAGTAAACGTGGGCTCTAAAATGCATACCTTAAGGTTTATGAGCTCTTTTTCAGTTTCACTACTGTGATACTCATGACTTCTAATGAAAAAGTGATCGCATCTTTTAAGGTATAGATTTTAGAGCCCACGTTAATGAGACCTTTTTGCTTCGAATGATCGTTCCTAATAAATCCCTGAATACTGACCATTGCTGCTGACACACCCTGCATCTGAATGAGGGTGTGCCGCTGCGGTAATAGCAAGACTCATTCTCGGAGAGTATGCTCCAGTCTACAACTCTGCATTCATCCCATCCGCATTAAAAAAATCGTGATTAAAGCCGGGTGATTCCTTCAGCACACCAAGGGCGAACAGTAGTTGCACCACTCAAGGTGCCGTCATTAAAGCCCACTGTATATGGGAAAAATGGTTCAAATGGCTCTGAGCACTATGGGACTTAACTTCTGAGGTCATCAGTCCCCTAGAACAAAGAACTACTTAAACCTAACTAACGTAAGGACATCACACACGTCCATGCCCGAGGCAGGATTCGAACTTGCGGTCGTAGCGGTCGCACGGTTCCAGACTGTAGCGCCTAGAACCGCTCGGCCACTCCGGCCAGCTATATGGGTCAGTTTGCTACTAAAAAACCAACTGAGCATGGTAAGAGACTCAAATGGAATCAGCAGTCTAAAATTACATCTATGGAGCAGATGAGCACAGCTGATTTAAAATCCTAAGGAGTATTACTTTAATGCAGTTCCCTTCACCCGAGTTATATTAAGAGCATTAGATCATTCAATTACGAGGGGTAGTCATGTTTTAAGTATCACATAGAAAAAACACGAAGTTACGTAACAAACTTTTTGTATGTTTGCTTGCAGTCCTGATCCATACTGAAATTTCCGCGCCACGGTATCATAACATACACCTGGGGTAGCGAATCAACAATGGCACAGCCCATTGGTGAAGTGGAAATATCGTGCGGTAACTCGTTGTCGGCAGCATTAGAAATGCTACAGCCGTGTCAGACCAGTCCAGATGTCTTCTTTAGGCGACTGGTCTGGCCTGATGCTTCTCTAACATTTCCGCTGCTACCGACAGTGAATTACCACACGATAATCCACTTCACCACTGGGCTGTGCCATTTTGGACTGGCTACCCTAGCGTGCGCTCCGATACTGTGACGCAAGGTTTCGCTGTATACCAGGCAAGCATGTACTTGCAAAGTAACAAAAAACTGGGAACTTAATAACAAAATCCGTAATTTCATTTTTACTGCCGATATGCCAATATAAAAATCAAAGTCGTAGCTTCTTGACTACGGTTTCCGTTTTATGTGAGGATATTCACTGCGACGTTAACATGCCGCTGATACAGAAAAAACGCTGTTACTATAATACGCAGATTTTAGTGTTATCTTTTCCATTTATTTCAATCTCTCGATTTAGCAAGAATAGCTACTATGGCTAACACGTAACAAAATATTAATTACGTAACTTTTACATGTGGCTCGGTGCCACAATTATTAAGTGCCGGGTCAATCATTGGATTTTTATCTTGTCACTTATCACTTCTTTCTTTGTTGATGTTAAAAATGCCGAGGTTCCCCATTGTCCGGAATCCACATTAATCTCTTAAGTCCCCCAATAACTGGCTGGTAAATCAGTCCAAAGGTCGAAGGAAGGCAACGGAATACCACTTCCACCTGACCACGCCTAGTACGGCATTGAGGTGTTCAAAGCAATCTTCGGAATGATGACGCTTTTAATTTTACTCTAGTCAAAATTTTATAACTAACGCACGTATTGTCTATCAATGAGAACAGTATCAACACTGGGCGAACATCGCTACAGATAGAGGATCAATACCGTCTGAGTCCCATAAATCTTGGAACATAAACATTTGTCTGATGTGTGTGTTATTTAACGTCTACATATGTCAAATACAATAATTTTGAAAACTGCAGGTACGTTGGAAAATGCCAACAAGCTAGCATAATGTTAGTTTCCACATCGACATGGTTGCTGACACTCTACTTGCGGCCTAGTCAATCGTTTACTTGTTCGTCCGCCGTAATCACGGTCACTTTCTAAGGTCTGTTGAATGAGAGTTGGCAACACTGTTAGGTTGGTTAAAGTTGTTGTCAGAGTTCTTCCACTCGGCAAATCATTATTGCCATAATATGCAGCAGTTCGTCGTACCATCGCCAATGGAGTCGAGGCGAACGTCCTGGAGCCGTCCACCTGCAGTGTGAACCAATCTACCAGAGCACACCGACACAGGCGGCAGGGGGCATGCACAGCGACGCCGATACAGGCGCAGCTCACACAACAGAGAATGAGGAAATCCACACTGACCTTGCGATGAGACGCTGGCCACGCGGTGGGCGTCCGTGGCGATTACCTGCCAAACACTCGCGATACTTTCGGCACCGCCGGGTCCTCCGCGCTGAAAGCCGCACGACCGCTCCTGCAGACTCGACCGGCTCTGCAGCTCACGGCGACGGAGCGTTTCCGCGAGCGGACACCGCGGAGCAGCACTGCACGATAATCCTCGACACCTGCGAGTGCTGAACACGCAGCCCACACTTCCACAGCCGTTTCCACTAGATGCACACGAAGACGTGTTCACTGTGACGGTTTGGTTTCCATGTTGCAGACTGTCACACAGGAGATGAATGCGCTTCCATCGGGCACGATGCCTTCATCCGTTGCGGCAACACTACACTCAATTCTCACAAACACAACACACAAACAGCTTGTCGCTTCACTGTGGAGCTGTGCGCTGACACGACGAGCCGACGACACTTTGCACAGGGAGATGGCACACGCATACACGTACGACACTATACTGACGGCTTCTTCCTCTTCTTATCTGGCTCATGTATAGAACACGACACAGAGTCTACCAAACTCGAAAATTCTCCTCGGAAAAAAAAAAAAAAACTAATGGGCGACGCTGAAGTTTTGATCCAAACACTGACTGACACAGAAATAAAGTTTATCTCAAACGAAGATGTTGCAAGACGACAACATACGTGCTAACAGCACACCAAAACGGGCAGATACGTGAGTGGGAAATGGTGGGCGGTGGACATGTACCTTTAGCGTCAGACGCGAGTAGGATACGGAATTGTCACTCCACTTAAGAGTGACCCATAGGGTTCTGAACTATCTGAATATATACGCATTTAGCGACAATTGCGCTATGACTACAACACAATGAGGAAGTACCACCAATTTGCAGCGGAAAGCTGGTATCTAACATCCTGGATTTGCATGTGATGAGAGAAAGGAGGGAGGGGGGGGGGGGGAGCTGGGGGGGGGGGAGAATACACAATTAATTACACCCAACTAGTAGTAATGTCAGTCACCTCGATAAGAGAACAAGCCTAACTGAAGCTGTCATCACTGAGAGACATTAGCCCAGAAATAAATTACTGCGACAATGCTTAATAGGGCAGAAAAGGATGGGACACGTTTCTTCGATCTCCAGAAACTATCCCGCATGTACACGCGCTCGTCAGTTACAATCTTCGGCCATAAAACAGTATGGTGCCATTTTCGGTAATTTTAATTCAGTTCACAGATATTTAGTAACTTGCTCAACACGAATATAGTAGTGCAATGAAGTGGAAAAACCTACGAAAGGTGAGTCCACGTGACACGTTTCAGCAACACCCAGCCTTTCACCGGTTTGCTGTATGACATGCTCTACATTAGTTCGTCAAGAAAACATGAACAGTAAAAGCTCACGATATCTTTTAAAAGGAAAGAGAAAACATACGTAATCGTAAATACGGTGTACACTGCTAAACGGAACAAGGTAAAATTAGACGTTGCTTTTTTGCTTGAGAGTCACTACACACTTTTAAAACCTGGTTCGTAACAAAACATATCGCTTGGCAGCTTCATATATTGCAGATCACAGTTTTTCACCAGATTTGCAAATCATATGAACGCTCTTATTACGAAAACAGAAGTTGTAAGCGATTTATTTTTGTCAATGTGCCATTCATTTTTGTAAATGATGCCACGTTCGCTTTTAGCTGTAAACATCTTATTGCGCTTTTGCAATGTCGGATTACATGCCGGAGTTGCTATCAATGACATGAGTAGGTTTGTTATTTACACGTAGACTGAAGTCAGCCATCGTTGTTCTCTCTGGCCTACGCTGACTGACTTCAACCTACCTGTAAATAAAAAAAAATTATTCTGGTCAATGATAACAACCATTACCTCCATGAGTGGCACAGCTTTACAACAACGTTATTTTTAATCTATTACTACGCCGTAATATAACATAAAATCTTACGCTTGAGAATAGCACAAAAGCCTAATTAGAACAGCGCAATAAAATGTTTTTTGCAGTTAAAAGCGAGCCTGACTTTTTTTTGTGAAATGATATTGAAGCTGTTGACCCGCATAACAAGACATCAATTCGTGTTTACGTAACTCTCATATATTTCAGCTACTCGCATTTCATAATTTTTTAAAGGCGACAGAATGTAGACTACGTACTGGCGCTACTTGTGTACTGGCGTTACTTGTGTACACTTTTTCGGATGCGTATGTATTTTCTTTCAGTTCAGATTCACATGGCCGCCACATAACCTACATGAACACGGCTTGATCGCTGTGATGACAATATTCAAAGCGGAGGGTCTAGGATTGGGTACTCGATCCATAGTTAATATCAGGATTTTCGTTTTGCGTAACATTATTTCACTTCTATACTGTGCTTGTGAAATAATTTAAGGCACTTAATGATCTGATTACACCATCAAACAGTAAGATCCCTTGGGTGCTCTAGCTAATAGGTAGGAGGAAGAAAAGTACACACAGCGCACAACAGCCTAAGGAAAACACTGTAAGTGTTCAAAGCAACCTTCGATTATGCGTCAGCTTTTCTTTGACGTACATGGTGCACGTGTATTCGAGCAATCGTCGACAGAGGAAGGCAACGGGATGCGTATTATGACCATCCCACAACAGTCGTTAACCAACTGTATGCGTCCTTTTGTAAATGTAGGAGTGTACTGCGAGAGGTAGTCGTGTTGTAATTATCACCTAAAAAGTTACGTATTGTATTTTTTGTTCCTTAGTAGGAATATATGTGCAGTCCTGGTAAACACTGTAATCCCCGCGAAACAGTATCTTACCACGCCACAAGAGCAACCAAAAGTAAATGGCGTCTTAGTCCTTTGATGATGCTGAGTATAGCGCGGTAGGTAATTCGTTTTTGGCAGCAGCGCATAAGTCACAGGTTAATCGAGATCACTTCTTTAGCTACATAGATTGACCTGACACAACCGCAACACTTCCGCTGTTGCCGTAAACGAATTATTGTGCGATACTCCCATCCATCAACGGGAAGTGCAATTTTGTTTTGGTTACTCTAGCGACGTGCTACTGTATTATGTCGCGGGGATTTCGGTGTATACCAACCACGACTGCAGACATGTAGCCGCAAACAACAAAAACTTAAGTACGTAGCTTCACACTTTCGCAATGATAATTAAAGCTTCGTGGCTATTTAGTCCCGAGTGTTAAGAAGAAGCACTTAATGCTACGCAAAACGGCGTTTCTGTATACGGTCTTTCCATTTGAGTCGGCCGATCACTCCTACAACGTTGCCGTCCGGACAAAATACACATGTCCGAAACCATTCAGCCATTCTTTGAAGTATAGTGGGCAGTTTAAACGTGAAGAACAAATTTACCAGAGGAAAATAGAGTTGCGCGTGACGTCTATTTCTCGTCAACTATGGGCTAGTGAAGGTGGCGGGACCTGCCGTGTTGTATCTGTGAACTGAATCAAACGAAAGAGAGCGTCAGAAGTGGAAGAGTGCAGCAGCGCGCGTACACACGGGACGCGGACGAAGCCAAGCGAGGGTGGGTAGCGGCAGTGAGAGAGAGGACAAGAGCAGAGACGCACCCGTGGGGGAAGCGCGGCGTGGAGTAGCCTCCGGGGATGGCAGCGGGCTCGTAGTACTCGGTGCTCAGGCACCGCTCGTCCAGCTTGTGCTCCATGTTGTGGGCCTTGGACGCCGACTTGATGTCCATGAAGGCGACGGTGGCGCACAGCCCGCTGGAACCCCCGCCGTCGTCGTCCTTGACGCGCGGCAGCAGTTTGACGCTCTGGACGCGCCCATAGCTGCAACACAAGCCACACTGTCAGGCGTATGCCGGAACGAAGCGGAACATAACACAACAGAAAAATAGAATATAGATTCCCGTGCATCTCCGCCACTTCGCCTGCAAGGTCAAATTCAGAACTAAAGGCAAACACCACACACTTATCAGGCGCAGTTCCTCCTCTCGCGTTGTTTTCGTAAGCAATGAGGGCATACAATCCATCCCAAAACGTGTTCTAAGCAAAAACTCTTCCATATGCATTCCCAACAGTACACCTTCATATTTACAATCAGATAGTATGAATTTGTGGTTTAGTTGTCAACTGCCTTATTATTATAATTGCAAAAGTTCCAAGTTCAATCCTCTGTTCATACACATTTTTCTAGTAACTTGCGCCTCTGGTGATGCTTTGAGAATACCGAAGACCGCGAATACCTTACTATAGATATCTAGGAAAACCACTCTACAGACCGGCGAGGGGTAGAGCGAAACTATATGTCTTGAACCCTAACGGGATTATACCTAATAAATCTATACGGCGTCCAAATCAACCTACTTGATAGCAGCTTTACCGTTCCCCAAACACATAACATTGTTTCACGTGGAAAACCAAATCTCGATTATGCTGAAGTTGTGAAGTCTACATTAAAAAGGCCCGCATACATTCACGCGTACTTGAATTACGAGATATACAACAGTCATGGGCAACATTTGCAAGGCGCATAATATTTTCACATTTGGTCGCGGTGTCTGACGTACCAATACTCCGTCTCTCCCTGTCAGATAGGCAAAATGTGTAGCGTGGCTACTTCGATTTGGGGAAGAACGACGCCGCCAGCAACACACTGTTGATCATTGGGGTCGCGGTCATCTATCGTGGTTATACAATTGATAAGAGCGGACATAGTGCTCCAATTCACTTGTCAATTCAAAGCTCAGCAAAAACCGGAAAGCAAATGTAACATCCAAATTCACTATTTCTCTGTGGGGCACGGATACATCATGTATCTGTCACACAACGTCGGAGATTCCAGAGTTGAATACAAGTGCATGATCAAGGTCACTGGTCGCTCAAAGCAAGCGGAAATGTCGCTTGGATTGTTGAGTCGTGATATACCAGGAGTGATACAGCTCTCTTGCCATGGAGACACCGTTCAGGCCAGTAGCAGGGGTATTGTCTTTCCATGTGAATAAATGCGGCTCTTTCGATAATTTGTCATCCTCTCTCAATACTGAACGAAACATTAACCCACTAATCTACCATGTGACACCCGTTTGCGCTTACATCACTCTGCAGACGACCTGTACCTTCAGCAGGGCAGTGCACCACCTCTCATCGCATCTGAATTGTTCCAGAATGGTCTGAGGAACCCTTCATGAACATAGGGATGCTTGTAGGGCCCCCAGGTCACCTGACCTCAATCCTACTGAACACATCTACGGGCGCCGTGCAAGTAACGTGATCCAAGTAATGTGAGAACTTACGTTCCAGCTCTGGGCAATTTCCAAGCGCTGGTAGCGGCGATTGAGCTCTGGTAAGTTAAGAGGGCACCCAAATTTTATCAATGGCTCGTGGAATCCACGTCAAGATGCATCACTGAATTCATCCATACGCCAGTTGATCGGTGCGTCTTATTCAATTGCTTACGAGTATAAGAATTTGTCTATAGACTTACAGCTTCTTGGATGTTGAGTATAATCATGAGCAACGAAATAAACTGTAGTAGTAATTCATCGATGAGTAAATACACGAATAATTTACAGCAAATTGAATAAGATTTACGAAAAATATAAACACCCACTTAAAGAGCTCTACCTACATAGTCTCAGTCTGCTGAGTGTTCACCTATGTCTAATCTGAAGGACCAATACATCACTCGTACTTACTACGCTTCTGTTGACTTCATTGTAAGATACGATCGGTGGAATCACCAAACAGATTAGGTAAAATTACACTTGGAGGACACGACATCTTACAGATACGTGCATATGATACTGAAGGCATGATATATTTATAACAAAACAACAAAAAGCGACCTCTTCCAGTAAAGGTGTGCCGGCCGGGGTGGCCGAGCGGTTCTAAGCACTTCAGTCTGGAACCGCGCGACCGCTACGGTCGCAGGTTCGAATCCTGCCTCGGGCATGGATGTGTGTGATGTCCTTAGGTTAGTTAGGTTTAAGCAGTTCTAAGTTCTACGGGACTGATGTCTCAGATGTTAAGTCCCATAGTGTTCAGAGCCATTTGAACCAGTAATGGTGTGAATTCTTTGTGCTAGAAGTCTCCATAAATAACACATCGATTAACCGATTGAGGATCTAGTGCCATCACCTGTACACAGACAAACGATACCGAGTATAAATACCCCGCTCAATAACGAGGGTTATTAGAACATAGGCAGCAGTAAAAACGAATGCCCACAATGGAGAGTCGATTCCCGTTACCAAATAAAGTGATGGTTATTCTTGACGACGTCACGCGAAGTAGTATATATCGAATTAATCAGCAATCAATAATTAGTCATAAATGCCTCAGAAATTTTTGACTTTACTCGCCTGCATTAAAGTACTACAAAAGCTGATGAAAATTACAGAAACCTTGGTGATGGAATTCTTCAACTTCACACATTTTGATTGTTTGTACATTCAGAATAAATGCAAGTACTGCATGCAAACTGTACTAGTCTCACGGAGTGCTAGTCCACTATCTCAGTGCTATTCCACTGAAGAAAAGTGTTGTTTGTCATGCCTCAAACCATACGAATTACAAAAGCACAGCCGGCCGTGGTGGCCGAGCGGTTCGAGGCGCTTCAGTCCGGAACCGCGCTGCTGCTACGGTCGCAGGTTCGAATCCTGCCTCGGGCATGGATGTGTGTGATGTCGTTAGGTTTAAGTAGTTCTAAGTCTAGGGGACTGATGACCTTAGCTGGTAAGTCCCATAGTGGTTAGAGCCATTTGAACCATTCTTTGAACAAAAGCACATATGTAATATTTTGGTAAAATTTACATTATAGTTTCTCAAAATATGGAAATCAAAGAGCTTGCAGTAAAAGAAATTTGTTTCGAAGTATGGAAACAGGAGCTCATAACTCTTAAGGTATGCATTTTAGATCCTATGTTTACTGGATGTTTACTGGACAGCTTTGCCTTGTTTTTGTCCATACTACATCTCTCAGCACTATGGAATATTTCTTTTTTAACACCCTGTATGTACTGTCCGCGCAAACCAAGTTCACACTCGGCGCGGTGGTTTGTTGGAATGATCGTAAATGGGAAATGCTTTTACGGTCTTTCCCCTTAGCTGCAGCAACGAATGCCAGGTTATTTTGCGCGTATAGTACATAGTTTCAAGGGATCGTCGGCGTCTTCTTGATGGCAGTCTCATACAAATTGAGGCTCCTGAAGACACGAACAGAGCTACGTCGTGAATGGTGAGTGAAAAAGTTACAACTTTGTTTGCAGTCTGCGACCCGACGAGTTTATTTACAGAAAGGTGCAGAAACGACAACAACGACTCATTTGTTCGCGTACATCCTCACATGCGTTGGCGGACTGATAGTGAGGACAAAGAGCGTCATAGTCGGGCGCAGCGGCCTTAACGTTGTTTGGAACAGTTCTTTGGCTGTTCGTAGAAAATTTATACGACCGCTGACATCGAGCTCATTAGATGTCTACTAGGTCGAATTACACAAAGGCAGATGATGAACTCTGCAATATAACTGAACAGGAATCGTATTGGGAATGGTCTGGTGCCTTACGGGGGGAACCACACATCATGGTTCTCGGACGGGTGTTTCCATCTGTGCCCTCCAGAATAATACGTGTGGTGCTTGGCTCGCTTTGCAGTGGCTCTGGTATACGGGAGACATCTGCCCGCCTTTTTTACCTTGCACGCTGGTAACAGACGACTATATTCTTCCGGTGGAAGCTTAGTTGGTGGACAAGATACTACAAGGTAG